>NC_136423.1:151878097-152620597 GCF_052625555.1 Lactuca saligna
AATAAAAACTTACCAATAAAAACACAATGCTGTTCAAAAAAATGTTATGCGGCAAGATGCTGTTCCTCCGGAAATGGGCCATGTGGTTGAAGTAGAAGTGTTGCATTGGAGTTGGCCCCACGCGGAACAATCAATCTCCTAACTTTAAATTTCTAAAAAGAAAATAATTAAAGCCAAACTGAGATTTGCAATTCAGATTAGATATGTGGATTGCTAACAATTATTCCCAAGTTTTTTATACCCTTTGACAGTACTTTGTACTCATTTAACAATATATATATATATATATATATATATATATATATATATATATATATATATATATATATATATATATATATATATATATATATAGTACATTTTATAATTTATCTATTAAACCATCATTTATCATTTATATATATAGTACATTTTATAATTTATCTATTAAACCATCATTTATCATTTATTTACTAATTTTCAAATACAAGTTTGTATTTATTTTCAATTATTTCTAAATTATCTTAAATATTTAAGTATTTTTATTTAATTATATATATATATATATATATATATATATATATATATATATATATATATATATATATATATATATATATATATATATATATATATATATATATATATATATATATATTAGTTTAAATGTTTTTTTAGAACACTAACTCACATACCAATTTACTCATAAATTCATATATTTTGTTTACCATGAGACTTGAATATTCAATCACTAAGGACCCATAATTGTCTAATGCATATGATTTTTTTCTACTTTTTTCCAATAACCAGTATTTGTACAATGTCCGATTAGAAAATAATTATTTTATATAAAATTTGTTTTTGTATAGTTTCTATAAAATAAAGAAAAAATATGGCGAAAATATTTCTGTGCAAAATTATTCTTTTTATATACTCCAAATTTCTCATATTATTATAAAACCAAAATCATATATTAATTTTTTCTTTTTTGTCAGATATTTTCCAAAACCATTTCACCAAAAATAAATAATTAATTAAATAAATAAATAAAATAAAAAGATTAATAGTGTGAAAATGAAGTTATGGGTTAAAAGAGATTATTTTTTAAAATCGGTGTAAGATAATAAATAAATATCTAGAAAAATGTTTTAATTGTGTGGATCAATTTCTCTCTATTTTTAGACTTATATATCTTGAACTTGAAGCAAACATAATTGTTATAAAGCGAAAGGCGTTGAAAAGAAGATACACCGGAAATAAACCCACCGGTCACCAGCCTTCACTGGCTGGAAATAAGTGACATGCGGCGGAGATGCCGGTGAGGGTCATATGTCGTTGATATACCGCTGGCTCATACAACTTGCCTGCCTTATTTTATATATTTATTTTTTGTTTCCATTATATAGTGTAAAATTATTTGTCTTATTAGATTATTACTATAAACCAAACAAAAATCACTTAGTTTTCCTAAGGTCATCCCAATGGGGATTCTATGAAGAGTTTAATGGGATAAAAAGTAGTTATAAAATGTAGTGATGTAACATTCAATAGAGTAAAAATGCAATGTAACTTGAGTTTATTGAATAGGAAGTTCAATCCCCATTGAACGTGTAATGCTTTTTTTTTTTCAATTTAATATAACAATTTCTAGTGAAAATAATACGGTTTTTTTCAACAAACATATTATATATTATTATTTTTTCTATTTATCTTTATTTTATTTTATATTCAATAATTTAGTTTATTAAGTTACTTTATATTTTTTTATTCTAAAGAATAAAAAAATATATAAATCATAAAAATATTTTAAAAAGATAACATCTTATTTAATGTATTATTCGTAACTTTTAATCTTTAAATTGTAAACTATAATTAATATTTTATAATTGTAATTTTGAATTTCTAATTAATGTAATATTTTAGTTTTATTTATTAATATTATTTATAAAAAAATAAAATGATGATGTGGCAATCCATTGAACTTTTAATAGTTTAATGGAGTGTAGAGTTTAATGGGTTAAATGGTATGGTTAGTGGAATACTGATGTGGCAATCCATTAAACTCTTAAGAGTTCAATACATTGGAGATGGCGTAAGATAAATTCTAAATACGACAATCAAACATTTAATGTGATTTTGGACCATTTTATAACTCTTACTTCTTGTGTTTCAAAAAAGTTTAATGTTTAAAAATAATTGAACTATCTTAAATTTATTTTAATTCCTCACGACTTATATTGTTAAAACTTTTTCATTTCCATATTTTAGAAGATGAAAATGACTTGTGAAATTGTCTCTATTCTTAAGTAATTATGACATACATAGTTTCTTAAGGGTTGTTTGATATGTCTTTTAGTATGTGAATATTGTTTAATACCACAAGTAAAAATCTTTGATTAATATGTGATTAATATTGTTTGATACCATAAGTAAAAAATCTTAGATTCTACCGGTCAGATTAATATGCGATTAAATTCTACCTGATCAGATTAATATTGTTTGATACCACAAGTAAAAATCTTTGATTAATATGTGATTAATATTGTTTGATACCATAAGTAAAAAATCTTAGATTCTACCGATCAGATTAATATGCGATTAAATTCTACCTGGTCAGATTAATATTGTTTGATACCACAAGTAAAAATCTTTGATTTAGTCTTATAGCATCCGATAGGTATCTTAACGAATATGATAAGAGTTTGGATATCATTCAATCGGATCTTAACTTAATCAGATCTGATTTAATTAATAAATAATACAAAAAGACACACTAATATCTAAAATAAAATAAGGCTATGTTATTGTGCATTAATATTTCAATAACTTCAAACCAAACCCTTGTTATATAATTACTCAACCCTCATCTACCATTCAATTAAATTAACACTAGTTGACTATACATTCATGTAATTTTGGCATTTCAAACTTTCAACCATATTTATTTGGGTTTTTAAAATATTTATTTTAATTAAAAAAAACATAATAATATTTATCAGTAAGTTGGAGAGTGTGGAGAGTGGGACTGGGGACTGGGGACTGGTGCATACTCCAAGTACAACTTGCGGGGAAGCATCTGCTTCTTCTGAACAAGATCTGAAAATCTGTATATATCCCCACCTCAATTTTTATCCTTTTCGATTCCATACTTCAATCACATTCTTCCTTTAAAGCTGAAGTGAATCTAAAGTACGAATCCATCGTCCTTTCTTCAAACAAAGCTTCATTGCAACATCACCCTGTTTCACTTGTACCCACCATTGATTCAGACAAGATGAAGCAATCGGGTATGACGACGACATTGATGATATTCATCGTCATAGCAATGGCAGAAATCATTAATGGAGAAGACCCTTATAGATTCTTCACCTGGAATGTTACTTATGGTGATATCTACCCTCTTGGAGTTAAACAACAGGTATGTAATTAATCATTATCGATTACAGTCTCTGTTTCTTCCTTCAGATTTCACTTACATTCATCTGAATCTAATCCACATTTTGAATTCATGAACTCGGGTTGCAGGGGATTTTGATAAATGGGCAATTTCCAGGGCCACAAATCGATTCAGTGACTAATGACAATGTGATTGTTAGTATCTACAACAGCTTGGATGAACCATTCCTCATTACCTGGTTTGTTCTTTATCAATTTTTTTTGAATTTGCTGTTTTAGTGTTCATAATCGATGAAAGAATCGCGGAATCTGATGAAATGATTACTTGTATGGATGATGGATCAGGAACGGGATACAACAGAGAAGGAATTCATGGCAGGATGGAGTTTATGGCACGAATTGCCCGATTCCACCAGGTCAAAACTTCACCTACATTCTTCAAGTAAAGGATCAAATCGGTAGCTTCTTCTACTTCCCTTCCCTTGCTTTTCATCGAGCTGCCGGAGGCTTCGGCGGCATCACCGTCTCCAGCCGTCCAATGATCCCGGTTCCATTCCCACCACCCGCCGGAGATTTCACCATTCTCGCCGGTGACTGGTTCAAGCAAAACCACACCGTAAGTAACCTCTAACTTGAACTTCTCAGTTACATCTGTTTCATCACCTTTATTGTAATCAGCTGAAATGAAATTGTTCAGGATTTGAAAGCAATTCTAGACGGAGGCCATGATCTTCCATTCCCAGATGGGCTTCTCATCAATGGCCGTGGATCTAATGGATTTACATTCACTGTTGATCAGGGTACACATTACACAATCATCTTCTTCACACTAATCAAACTCTTAAACTCATAACTTTTGAATTCTTTTTTACAGGGAAAACTTACAGATTGAGAATTTCGAACGTGGGGCTTACAACATCGATCAATTTCAGAATCCAAGGGCATAAGATGCTGTTAGTTGAGGTCGAAGGGACTCATGCTCTTCAGAACACATACTCTTCTCTTGATATTCATCTAGGCCAGTCGTACTCCGTTTTGGTCATCGCCGATCAACCACCGCAGGACTACTACATGGTCGTTTCAACCCGATTCACCTCTCAAGTCCTCTCCGCAACCTCCATTCTTCATTACAGTAACTCTCCGGGAACTTTTCCGGCTCCCCCACCTGGTGGCCCAACCATTCAAATCGACTGGTCTCTAAATCAAGCACGATCTATCAGACAAAACTTGACGGCGAGTGGACCGAGGCCAAACCCACAAGGCTCCTACCATTACGGAATGGTTAACTTCACTCGAACGATCAGGCTCGCAAACTCTGCTCCGATCATCAATGGAAAACAGAGGTACGCCGTCAACAGCGTCTCTTTTATTCCGGCGGACACCCCTCTGAAGATCGCTGATTACTTCAAGATCTCCGGCGTCTTTTCCATTGGAACGATCTCTGATAGCCCCACCGGTGGTGGTGGTTACCTCCAGACTTCCGTCATGGCTGCTGATTTCAGAGCATTTGCTGAGATTGTGTTTGAGAATTCCGAAGATACTGTACAATCATGGCACATTGATGGCCACTTCTTCTTCGTTGTCGGGTAAGCGATCCAGTCCCCCATTGCTAATTTTTTTAAATAAAGATTGGATCAAAATTTTAGAACATTAAAACTGAAAAATCGATTGAATGAACAGGATGGATGGAGGTCCATGGTCATCTGACAGCAGAACAAGTTACAATTTAAGAGATGGGATTTCTCGCTCTACAGTTCAGGTACTTTTTTATAAAAGTTTATTTTATATTTGGATAATATTATTATTACATTTCTATTTATTGTATTTAACACTATGAAATATGAAGCAATTTTTGCTGATCTAGGATGTGTGATTATTGTGTAGGTTTATCCGCATTCGTGGACTGCATTGTATGTGCCAATGGACAATGTGGGAATGTGGAACATAAGGTCTCAAAATTGGGCTAGACAATATCTAGGTCAACAATTTTATCTTCGGGTTTATTCGCCTGTAAATTCATGGAGAGACGAATATCCGATCCCGAAGAACGCGATTACTTGTGGGCGTGCAAGCGGTCGCAAGACTCGTCCTTTGTAATTTTAGTAACACGACATAGGAACCGTCACGAAAGGGTGGCTAGTTCTGTATTTGAGGATTTAAATTAATTTTCATGATATTGATATTTAGTTTTTGTAATTCTATCAAATAATCAATTATCTTTTTGATGTTTTAGTGTTGAATGATTGAAGGGGGACGAGATCTCTAAAGTCTCAAATTTTCAACGATTTTAAACCACCAAAAACCATCTTTTCAAAAGTACAAATAATTCATTTTTTCAAACATCATAAAAACATACTATTAATCCAGAGGCATACCATAAATAACAGTGGAAGTTTCAAAACAAAGTCAAACACTGATGTGAGTATAGTCACGTCACACCCTTCTCTATCTCACTAATAAGAATAGAGTATAGTCATGTTACACCATTTTCTTTCTCATCAGAACAACCTGAAAAAAAAATTCTTTAAAATGTAAGTACATACATTAGTGAGTTTCATAGTATATCATACATGTCATCATACATACAATGGATCCCTATAGTAAGCTTACAATTAACAACTCAGTGGGCCAATAGGCATTGATCGAACATCCTATCAGACTTATAGACTCCTAGTATACTCACATTTAACATCTCAGTGGACCATCATCCCAACTAACTTGTAGACTCCCAATCATCCCCTAACATCCTCCAACAAGGCCTAAATGTTCATGTGCAACTTCTTGTAAAACTTTCCAATATTATAAAACAAGACTATACTAGTCTAATCACACATTTAGTATACTAGCAGGACGCACAACCATCATACCAAACAAAGGATATAATGTCACATATAGTATCGTGACATCCCTTATTTTTCAAAACAAAAGAAAAAAAGATTTTGTTTACGCTTTAAATTCATACTATTTTTGTTTGTGGGAAATCCTAGTATAACAAAACATTTTGCGGGAACAATTTCATTTTTTTTTTTAAATACTTGAGTAGAGATGTTTCAAATGCAAAAACTCTAAGGGTTTCACAAACAATACATAACATTGTTACAGTGTAAAGACCTAATGGTCACAATCACTACTACAAGTTATCTTCTAAATCACTTGGCATCCTAAACAAGTTCTAAAAGTTTTATCGCTCTTACTTATGATGCATATAAATTGAATACAAAATTGCAAAAATGGTCCTTGTGATATGTATTTTTTTGGATTTTAGTCCAAACCACGACTTTTTTGGACTGATGGTCCTTTTGAGCTAGTTTCTTTGCACTTTTGGTCCCTATCCAAACTAAAAAGACTATTATACCCTTAATGAATTTAATTTTTATTTTTCTTTTTCTTTTTAAAAATATTATTATTATTAAATATAAAATTAGGCCCACATGTCCTCTCTCTCTCTCTCTCTCTCTCTCTCTCTCTCTCTCTCTCTCTCTCTCCCCCCCCTCTCTCTCTCTCTTCGGAAATCAATTACCCCTCCATTGTCGTTGTTGTACAGTGGCCACTAAACACCGCCAAGGACCACCGCACAACTGCTATTTCATCAACCAAACACACCCAAACCTCATTCCTTCTATGTCTGTTAATACCTTTTCCCTTCTTCGCCAGCAGATCACCGTCACCACCGGGTTGTTGTTGTTTTTTATCACCACCGACCCACTCCCTCTTATGCCTCTCATTCATTACCAGCAGAAGAGAAACCAGGCAGCATGGTCGCCACCCACTACTGCTGTCGGGGCTCATTCCTCCATAAAAAAAGGTCATCGTCACCGCTACTTTTTCCCTCCGATGTACCCATCTTTGTTCGCCTCCATCCTTATCAGAATCGTCGGAACAAGAAATGGAAGCAGTGAAGCTCAGATCACCACCACTGTCGCTATTATTGTGGAGCTCCGACACCACGACTGCTGTTGTTAATTCCGAACTCCACAACCACCACTCTTGTCGGTACTCTGCCTTCCTTGCTTTCAATCGTTTGTAGCTACCGAAAACCACTACCACCGTGAGGGTGGTATTGCTATCGTGACCACCGAGAAACCCTCACTACTACCTAGAACACCCCTAGTCACCCTTAATGTAGGAGGTATTAATCAACCACCACTTTTATGTTAATTGCTTCCCTTGTTCTTATGTCAGTCGAGATCGAAGGAAATGGGTCTTGTATCCCATAATCGTGACTTGTAAAACTGGGAGATAGATTGAGGAAGACAAGTGTGAGAGAGAGAGAGAGGTGGGCCCTATAATTTTTATTAAATAAACTTTAAATTAAATAGCAAAAACCATAAAAAAGAATGTATCAGAAAGGCATTTTAGTCTTTTCAGTTTTATGGGGGACCAAAAATGCAAGGAAATTAGGTCAAAATGACCATCAATCCAAAAAAGTCGTGGTTTGGACTAAAACCTCAAAAAAATGCATACCACAGGGACCATTTTTTCAATTTTGTCTAAATTGAATGGGTCAGGTTGGGAAACTTGGTGAGACACATAGTGTTTCAATCCCACAATATTATTATGAGAATAACTTATAATTATCAAACCTACAAAACCAATTGTTACAAACCAATATATATATATATATATATATATATATATATATATATATATATATATATATCCTTTAACTTAGGTATCTATAAAACATTCTTACTCATACATTTCCATTCCAACCGATTCTTACAAATCATAGTCCACGATTATCAGGAAGAATCAACTCGACCGATGAATCATTTAGAGTAATGGTTTGACTACACAGCTAGGGGTTCCCTTGGCTAATATAAGTCATAAAGGCACTTAAGCCATCAATGTATTTGATAAATGATGGTACCCCAATCTCATCTATATTTGTGGTTTATAAATCCACAGTATCAACATAATTCACAAGATCGTCTAGAATAATCAAGTGTTGTCATCTCACTCTGGAAGATGCTCCAAACATACCCTCCGACTATCTGTTTTGCACCTGCCAATAATGAATATCTAACAAGAAGAGGACTACTACACTCCGCTTTAGATCTTACACTTTACCCAACTATGATACTATTCAAATTTCCGACTTACTTTGATCTAAAATATCAATTATAAGTCTTAGTTAAAATTAAGTAAGATTATAATCATCCTAACTTCAAATGGTCGTAATTTCTTCGTTCCAACTCTGTTTTCGACGTTTTTTTTATATCCACATAAAGGTGTTGAACAACTTTACAATATTATCTAAATATATTATACTAAAAACGTCTCAAAGAAAAATCCATATTTCTTGCAAGGACCCGACCTATGACTTTTCCTTTTCTACCCTTCGACCTAGAACACAATTCAAGGGTAAAATCTCTTAACTATCATTACATCCTCCCACAAGGACTAAAATTTGCCTCCTTAAAGCCCAAAACCTCACACAATCGATTTCCGGTCCATGGCTCATAAATGGCAGGAAACAAGATGTTACAATTCTCCTCCACTTAAATTAGATTTCGTCCTTGAAATCAGCTCTCGCTTCCGCTTTATAATGGAACCCCTAGCCGAAAACCCACATATTTGATCGGCTCTAAACCCCCTCGGCCAATCATCATTATGATAATCTTGCATATAAGTGCACAATCACGACAATAACCAACTGAAAAATAGAACTCCTGACTATTTACTAATGTTGAACCCTCCATTCAAAAACCAAATGATTCCCAACACGAGTCTCATCTATATAACTGTTGCAGAGAAGAACGTACAATGCCAGCATATAAGACCGAACATCCACAACTTCCTAGCTATAAGACCAAACTTCTAGTGAGAACTACAGAGCCGAGGACTCTTAAAACTACAATCACTGAATCAACTCTATGAATATGCTTCTTGAGACTAGGAACCCATAAGATCTAAACTTCATAACCCATATTCCATGACTGATATTCATCCATTCATTGAACCCACCCCTTGTATTTGACTAAGAACACCACCAAACACCCGAAATGAAGTACTCAAAACACATCAATTGCGAATTTCAACCAATTCCAAATCCATAAGATGTACCAAAAACCTTAAATAAACCCTTGACTCCCTGACACGCCATTACCAACCACTGCTCCTACGAGCAAAGATAATCAATCCAAGAATTCTCACATTGCATCCAATCCTTATCCTCTCATGTGTACCCCTACCTGTAAAATCGCTCGAGACATTCACAATGAACTTCATGAATCGAGACTCCAGAACCAATACCCAACCTTGGTAACCAAACCCCTAACAATGCACCAACACCGAGAGTACCACGAGTAGAAGAAATAAACAATCATGATCACTGGGCCCACAGCCTATGTCTAGAATGCTCAAGGTATTACACCGGTCTTGTCTCCATTCCATTATTCGCCTGGGAACTCGCGACCAGCAACACGAGGGCCTAAAGGTACTAAACCTCATTCTAATGTCTTGCAAGATCCCAATCAACATCCCTCTTAACACTAATCGAGCGCAAAAATTCCATACACTTTTTTCCAAGCATAATTCCTTTCACAGTACAAGCTGCTACAAACATAAAATCCGATGAAAACATGGTCATACACGACCCGAGAATGGGATCAACGGTTTTACTCTTGTTACAATTCAAAGGATATAAACCAAATAATAACCATGCATATAATTTGAACAAAGTGCTCCATTGCAATCTTATCAATCCTACATACACTCCTCACGAAAATATCTAATGAACTTACCACAATACACACCCTTAGGGAACCTATAAACTTACCTAAAAGGGGAGAAGTATCAGAGTTCTAAAAAAATAATGAATCTCAATCATTTACAGAAGACATCCTCATGAACGATCGAAACAAGATCCCATACCTTGATTGAGACCGAACAGACTCCATCAATACGTAACTATCTCGATAAAACTTTGAAGGTTATCCATAAATGCTGGTAAAACTTGTTGGATTAGGTGTCTAAGCCCATAACTATAATAGGTATGTACTTGACCCGAGAGTAGCATGGTCCATTTCGGGTGGCATATCGCCAGGACAATTTGATAGAATGGATACTTGAGTAAGAGGTTACTTATGATTTACTAATATATTATAAGTTCTAATATATTAATATGAAATCATATTATTTAATTACTATTGATCAAGAATTAATTTGGAATTAATTATGTGATCAAAAGAGAGTAATTAAATATATGGGGATTGATTTAGTAAATCAATGATTCTTATAGTGTGGGCCAATTGTTATTTAGGATGAGATAAACCAGTATGGTAGTCCATGGAGGTTTAACCCATGGAGCCTAAGTAATATGAAAGGTCATGGGCATTAGGGTTTGCATGGATGTAACCCTAGACTTTGCCACACTATAAAAGGACTCCCTTAGCACCAAAATCGGCGACTAGAGTTCTTGGATTTCATTAGAGCGGATTTTGGAGCTAGCAATATCTCTCTCAAGTTCTCCTTTGTCCTAGGTGTTTTGTGAACCATTTGAGGCAGGGTGCTAAGTTATTAAAGGCCAAATAAAACAAGTTCTACAAGCTGCATAAATAGGTAAACTCCTAACTAGTATTTTATGTTGTTTATGTCAATTGTATGCTAGTTGTAGGCTTAATGCTTTGGAAAGAATAATGCATGTATAATTAGAAAAAATGTAGATCCAAAATAGTTAGGGTTGTATGTTCACCATAGGATGTTGTAGTATACTAAAACCTAACAGTGGTATCAGAGACATGAGTTGTTTTCTATTATACTTGATGCTTGGTAATTTTTTTAAAGCTGAAAAAATTGATTTTTTGGCCATCTGACTGATGAACTCGGCAAGTCCACTGGCCGACTCGACGATTCCACTCAATATAAGGTCAACTCAGTGAGTCATGTTCATGCACTCGACGAGTTGATGCTTCTGATGACAGATTTTCGAGATTTTGACCTGTTTTGGAATAGGATCATTACCAAAAATGTTTTAGTTCATAGAATTTGATTTTGTTGATATGGTATTGATCATGCTCATCCAATTAAAAGATAATTGTCAAAGTTTCAATATTTGTATTAGTTTATATGATAGGCTAATTTCTAGCAAATTGTTGATATGAATTATCTTGACTTATGAGTTTAACTAGATTATAGAAAAATTATTTGATAGTTTTTATTAGTTAGAATATTTGATCTAAATGCCTTTTATGAACTCCATAACCTGTCCTCAAGTTATGGAAAATGAAAAGTCTCTCTTTTAAATGATTTTAAAGTCCTCCATAACTTGTCCTCAAGTTATGGAACATGAAAAGTTTCTATTAAACTCATAAGCTATAGAAACCAAAAGTTTTTGAATAGTTCAAAACTTGCCCTCGAGTATTGGAATTTGTAAAGTCACCCTTATGAGTACTTTAGTTTAAAACCCTAGAATTTTAAAAATTAAAATTCAACCCTTATACTATTGTAATATTAAAAGTTTATATATATATATATATATATATATATATATATATATATATATATATATATATATATATATAAGAGTGAGCCAATCTTACTGTTAGTAGGCCTCATTTACGAAGCTAGTCTATAAGGGGGTATAAGGTTACTGCCTATAAAATGACAATTTAATGGGTGTCCACTCTTAACCACCGCTTCCTTGACTGGTGAAGGGTCGCTAGCCAAACAGGTAGGATAGGAAACCAATTCTCATTATAAGTATAATGATAATTATAAAGTAACTAAACTTTTATTAAATTCCCAATCTTAGTTACTTTAGTAAAAATGTGAAAATGGTGTTATCCCATGAAACTACACTTTGCACATTGTTAAGTTGTTAGTGGAGCATGTGTGGTTAACTGGCACACTAATCTGGGACCGACAGTGTGTGGCAAAGGGTTGCTTGATGTTAATCATAGATCAATGAAGCGTGTGTAGTTAACCAGCACATTGATTAGGTGATTTGTAACATTGGGTGTACCAAGCTAATTTGCATGATTGTTCACACCTTGTTTGTGATCCTCGGCATCCTAGTCACAAACTTGAAGGGCACAATCGAGATTTAAACATGCCATTGAAAAGTTCAATGAATCTCAAAGGATCTAGGAATTTCAAACCTATTAAAACTTAATAATCAATTTGGTTTTTCATGGTGGAAATTAGTAAATCATCATTTACCTACCTTCAAATATTTTGCAATTGAATTAAGGTATCCCTCTTCCGAATTGTAAAACATTGTGTTGGGTCCTAGCCTTAATATATTCAGTTTGGGTGTTATATTAAGTACTTAAATCAGCTAACTTAAATTTCTCCCAAATAGATGTCTAGTTCTGACAACTATGGTCTTCCTTATTCTTTTGGAAAAAGCTTTCCTAATGAAGATAATATCCCACATGGTGATCAAGGTGAAAGATTAATCCCTTTGTCTTGCATGAGTGGGAATGTAAATCATACTTCACTTCCTCCACCTCCTCCAATTATTCTCCCTAACCCACATGTTTAAAGTCTTGAAAAGTTCAAGGTCATTCAAGCCCTATCGGCAAGAAAACACAAAGATGGAAATTGTGTATGTGCTTACATCTTGGAAATGAAGTTACATATTAACAGTCTGGGAGAGTTAGATGTCAAAGTATCGAGGAAGCTAGCTATTGACTGAGTTCTTCAATCACTTCCTGAGTCATATAGCGGGTTCGTTAAGGACTACTATATGACAGACCACGACATGACCCTTATTGGTCTTACCTGTTTTCTTGTTGTTGTTGAATCAGAAATTATTTGGCACACTGGTAAAGCAAAGTTGATTGGAAGATCTAATTCCCAAATTTCCATGGACAACCGTGACAATCCAGAAATGATTTCTTCTCCTAGGAGAGAGAAATTGGCTAAAGTCAAAAAGTTTGAACTTAAGAGAAAGGCCAGTTCTAGGATTGTCTCATGTGCTGATGCGAAAGAAACCATTTGTTTCTACTGCCATTTAGAGGGACATTGGAAGCGAAGTTGTCTTGACTACCTGAGAGATCTAAGAGATGGTAAAGTCAAAATGTTTCACTCTACTTTAGGTAAGTTCATTGTCTAACTCTATTAAATTCCTATTTGAAGATTCTTAATACATGATTTAATGTAATTACATTTTGATGTTTTGTAGAATCAAAGAAAAGAAATGAAGCTTAAAGGAAGAGTAAGATAATTCTGACCGCGAAGAGATGGATTTCGATCGCATGGCTCGATGATCAGAATTTTGAGCTGTTGCTTTAGAGTTATGATAGATTGCTTAGAAATAGATAACAACATAGTTTTCATTTGTATTTTCATTGTAATGACAAGTTTTCCACACTTTTATAAATAAAGAAAAATTTTGAAATTTATCTTATTTTAAATTTCCTTACAATGGCATTTGTGAAAAATTGTTGCTTATATGTTTCCATTGAGAGCAACAATGGAAAATGGATTTGAATCTTTCGTTTGTGGAAGTGTCAAAATTTACCAAATAAGGAAAGATTCTCATCACCCAAGTTTCAGTTGGATAGAAACTTGGAATCATACAACTTGTATTGTGTGATGAATGAGAAACTTTGTTTTTGGGAAATTAAGACTAATTCCTTGTTCACATGAATATGTGAGTCGAGTGAAGGACTAGGAGATTGGGTACACTTGGTGTGCACTGGTCAGCTCCACCATAAAGAACAATAAGGCTATTCGTCATGGTTTACTAAAGTTTAGTATACGGTTATACTTACAAGATTAAGTGTAATTCTGAATCATTGGAAAAGTTTCAATGTATAGCAGAGCAAATAATAAGAATCAAATTAGGCAGAAAGATAAAAGTTTCTCCAATATGAAAAGAAGGGAGAGTACTTGAGTATCGTGTTTTATGATCATCTTAATGATTATGAAAACCATATCACAATTGATCCTCTAAGGATATATTAGTGCATTTGTATGGCTAAGAAGAGGAATCAAGAACTGTTGAAATGGTTAAATCAAGAAGATGAGTCATTGTAGCACCTAGTTCTTGGTACGTATTCTTTTATTAATATTTTTGCATTTTGGCCTTGGAATCGACGAGTCAGGTCAACTAGAAGTTGACTTTGACTTTGATTTGGTACGGGGTAAAATGGTCATTTTACCTTAAGAACAGTTAGCAGTGTATGACTATGTGTTTTGTGGGAATTATAGCTGGAGGATTTCCGGAGCAACAGCGGCCGCAGTCAGAGGATTCCCGCACAGATCAGCAGCTACTACGAGCTGAGTTACCTTCCAGTAGAGGTAGATCTACGGCCATAATGCCGACCCACCAGTAGGAGTTATATGATTAGATGATTGTCTTTGTGATATCATCTAGGTTTGCTACTACCTGATATGTTATATGCTGGAAAGATATGTTATATGTTGGCAAGATATGTTATATGAGATAGTAGTAGAGTTTGGTTGTTAGGTCCGAAGGGTAGGTCAGACACCCCAGATATGTCTGATAATATGTGCTGATATGTTTATATGCTGGCATGATATGTTATATGTGATAGCGGTAGTAGGAGGGGAATAGTCCCAAAGTTCGGTTGTTAGGATCGAAGGGTAGTTCGGACACCCCAGATATATCTGATAGTATGTTTATGTTATGATATATGTGATAGTAGCAGTAAGGGGTGGAATAGTCCCCGAGGGTCGGTTGTTAGGACCGAAGGGTAGGTCAGCACCCCATAATGGCTTGACATGGGTAGGACAGCACCCCAGAATGGTCGCATGGGTAGGAGGGCACCCCAGAATGGCCGCATGGGTAGGTCGACACCCCAGAATGGCCGTACCGGGTAGGTCGGGCACCCCAGAATTTCCCGACAGTATGTATGCTATGTGATTGTATGGTATGTGGTACAATGGGGGAACTCACTAAGCTTCGTGCTTACAGTTTACAGTTTTGGTTTCAGCTACCTCTTCAGCGAAGGGGAAGGAGTTGGCGCGGTAGTGGCACATCATACACACACTCTTTGTTTTCCGCATTATGAGTTATTCTGGGATTTGTACTCTGACATTATTATGTTTTTACGATTCGGTTTTCAGATACGAGATATGCTTTTATTAAATGATATGATCGATTGATATTTTGATACAAATGTTGTGCAAATCACTTAATCAAAAATGAAATTTTTGGTCGTGAAAATTGGGTCGTTACAAGTTGGTATTGGAGCCCTGGTTTGAGGGATTCGTACACACCTTCGGGGGTATCTGGACTCAAACCAAGGGATTAAAAGATTTTTACAAGGAAAATGACTTTCTAAAAGCTAAGATAAAAGAGTTTTAAGAAGGAACAAGTGTGTGATGTGCGCAACCGGCCGAGCTCAAGTAAGTATTCCCCATAGTACCCATACTAGTTATATTATGGTTATCAGTTTCAGTAGGACGACATGCTAGAATAGGACTAAGGATCTAGGAATGATGCCTTATGTGCCTGCTTTATGTGCTTCAGCTTATGAGAATTGCATGCTAGTATTGAGTAGACAGTAGTAGGATAGCATGTTTAGGTTATGCCTAGTAGTATGAGCTCAGTATTATATGCTTGTTCAACTGCTCATTATGAGGATAGATTTGCTTAAGTAGTTTTCCTGCGTCCGAATATCGCTTTCTTTGTGCTTTGTGGGACTATGAGTGATGGGAGTTAGCCATTAGGTGAATACGTCATGTCAGATGTGATCAGGGTTGAATAATCTCAGAGTGTTGGATTTGACCCTATTGCACAACTCTTGTCTGAGTCTAACTGTTGTAGGGACGAGTCTGTTACTCAAAGGATTATCTGAGCCTCATCACATGTGATGGTATTCAGGTAATGGCTAGTTGGCGTTACAAGGAGGCCTTCAGCAGCTGAGGACCGGTTTGGGGGTGGAGTTAGAGATTTTCCCTAGGGTAAGCCTAGGATGGGAATAACAGAGAATCAACAGTGGTGAAAGGAACTTGGTGGAGTCAAGGCAGTCCTTGAGGAAGGTACGGATAGATGTGGAAGGTAGTATGGTCCCATACTACTGAAAGAATATGATCCATACCTAAATTGAGGAAGGCTGAGACAAGATTAGGGAACTTGTAATGCATGTGATCCATTGAGATGTATCGGTATCACTAACGGTTGGCATTATGTTTTGTAGAATGGTGGTACTATAGCAGAGGCCAGTAGCTAGCAGTTCCGGAGAGGGATCAGGTTTGGGATCAGGTTCCGAGCCAGTAGATGAGAGGCTATGCGAGTTCATCGTGTCAGAGATCACCAGAGGCATCCTTGAGTCGACCCCCATCATCTTCGGGTCGATGAAGGAAGGGATAGTCGAGCTGATGGAGGATCGCCTCATGGCGTTCAGGAGTGATATGGCGTCTGGCCAGTCAGGATCCCGCACACTGTCCTTTAAGGACTTCAGGGGCAGTGGTGCACCAGATTTCCATGAGGCAAAGGACCCCATTGCTGTCAGACGATGGATTGCGGACATTGAGTCCACGTAGCTGACCAGCTTTTACCCCGAGGGGTCGAAGGTACGATTTGTAGTAGGGTGTTTGAGGGGACGGGCTAGGGATTGGTGGGAGTCGGTTGGTGACTCTCTGGGAGCCTCGACTGTTGAGGCTATGACATGGTCAGATTTTGTGACCCGTTTCCGAGCAGAGTTTGCGCCAGTTGTAGAGCTTCAACATTTAGCTAGGGAGTTTTTGGACATGAGACAGACTACGGAGACTATAGCGGAGATCACCGCCAAGTTTTGGGAGAGGGTATTGTTGGTGCCCCAGTATGTGGGAGATGAGGATATGAGGAGAACCCGCTACCACGACGTGCTACGGGCTGACATTCGGGAGCATGTTAGTTTTTCAGCGTGCCCTACCCTGGATTCCATGATTCCCAGGGCAAAGGAGAGGGAGATTGATCTAGAGTGTGTTAGGAAAAGAAAGATAGAGGAGAGTCAAACAACTGGGGATTCGGGGAAGAAGCCCAAGGGATCAGACGGTAGGCCGAAAGGCCAGTCAGGACCGGGCCGCTGCAGGAAATGTGGCAGGCCACATGAGGCGACGTGTAGATTGGGATCGTCAGGCTGCTACAAGTGCGACAAGATGGGGCATTTCAGAAGGGATTATACTTCCCCTGCACCGGTTATTCAGGCATCTAAGTTTCTATGTTTGCACTGCAACCAGAAGGGCCACAAGAAGGCCAACTGCTCCCAGTTGATAGCAGCATCAGCGCCAGTGAAGGCGTCAGCTCTAGTAACCCTGCGGATCACTGATGACCGGCAGGGTAAGACAGAGGCTCCAGCGGTGAGGAGTAGGGAATTCCAGTTGACTATCGAGGAGGCACGCGCTGCACCTGATGTGGTAACGGGTATGATTTCTTATCATTATGCTTTATGATGCGCTGCTGTGATGTTGATATGTTATGTATGTGCTTTGTTTAGGATCGTTCCATGTGAACGGTATCCCAATTCAGGTACTATTTGATTCAGGGGCTACCCGATTATTTGTCTCTCTTGCGCTTAGCAAGAAGTTTCCTGAATCTTCGTGCATGTTGGATTGCCCTTTAGAGGTAGAGATTGCAGATGATCAATCGGTGCGAGCATCAACGGTATTCCGAGACTATGTGCTGAGATTATTCGGGGAGCGTTATCTGGTGGACCTGGTTCCTATTCCGTTGAGAGGGAACAAGGTGATTATAGGCATGGATTGGTTGAGCCCCAATAGGGCAGTGATAGATTGCGCGCAGCAGCTGGTTTAGATCAGGACCCCAAGTGGGGCAGAGTTGGTAGTTCAGGGCGAGAGGCCACAGCAAGGACCAACGGTATGTTCAGCAGCGAGAGCTAGGCATTACCTTCAGCAGGGTTGCACAAGATATGTCGCTTATGTTATGGACACCCGGAAGGCGGGTAAGGAGACAGTGGGCGATGTGCCCGTAATACAAGAGTTTACGGATGTATTCCCCGAGGAGTTGCTAGGGATACCTACGGAGAGGCAGGTGGAATTCAGGATCGACCTAGTCCCTCGTGCGGCTTCGATAGCCAAGGCACCGTATCGGTTGGCTCCTCCTGAGATTCAGGAGTTGTCTACACAGCTACAAGAGCTGTTAGACAAGGGATTCATTAGACCAAGTAGCTCTCCCTGGGGAGCCCCGATTCTGTTTGTGAGGAAGAAGGACGGGTCGCATCAAATGTGTATAGATTACCGGGAGCTGAACAAGGTAACAATGAGGAATCGTTACCCACTCCTGAGGATTGATGACCTCTTTGACTTGCTACAGGGAGCATCTTGTTTCTCCAAGATTGATCTGCATTCAGGATATCATCAGATGAGGGTCATAGAGGAGGATGTACAGAAGACTGGGTTTCGGATGCGCTATGGCCACTACGAGTTTGTGGTGATGCCCTTCGGGCTCACCAATGCTCCTGCTGCGTTCATGGACCTCATGAATTGCGTGTGTAGACCGATGTTGGATCGGTCTGTGATAGTGTTTATTGATGATATCTTGGTTTACTCCAAGACGCAGAAGGAGCACTAGGAGCATCTGCGAGAGGTTTTGGCGATTTTAAGCAAGGAGAACTTGTATGCTAAGTTCTCCAAGTGTGAGTTCTGGTTTCACGAGGTTCAGTTCCTTGGGCATCTCGTCAACCAGAACGGGATCTCAGTGGACCCGACCAAAGTGGAGGCCATGATGAGATGGGAGGTTCCGAAGTCTCCATCCGAGATTTAGAGTTTCCAAGGATTAGCTGGCTAGTATCGGAGATTCATCCAGGACTTCTCCAAGATAGTCGTACCCCTGACTAGGCTATCGAGGAAGGCCGTGGTCTTTCGTTGGGAGCCTGAGCAGCAGGCCGCGTTCGAGACACTGAGACAGAGATTGTGCGAGGCGCCAATCTTAGCTCTGCCAGAGGGCATGAAGGATTTTGTTGTGTACTGTGATGCATCCATCTCAGGTTTAGGCACAGTAATGATGCAGAGAGGGCATGTCATCGCCTACGCATCGAGGCAGCTGAAGCCTCACAAGGCGAACTACCCGACGCATGATTTGGAGTTAGGGGCTGTTGTATTCGCCCTCAAGATTTGGCATCATTACCTCTATGGGGTTCGCTGTACCATATAAATGGCCCATAAAAGTTTGAGGTACCTCATGGATCAGCCGAATCTAAACATGAGGCGGCATCGGTGGATGGACGTCGTAAAGGATTACGATTGCGAGATCCTTTATCACCCGGGTAAGGCCAATGTAGTGGCCGAAGCACTCAGCCACAAGGCAGCGCCGATCAGGGATATCGTCCTGAGGATGACAGTGGTGACTCCGCCGTTGGAGCGGATTCGGGAGGCCCAGCAGGAGGCCATGAAGGAGGAAGATCGGAAGAGCGAGCGGATCGTAGGTCAGGTTTCCTCCTTCGACTATGACAGTCGAGGATTACTAACACTACAACGTAGGGTGTGGGTGCCATACCACGGGGGTGTGTACCAGGTTCTGATGGAGGAGGCGCACAAATCTCGGTTCTCCATTCATCCCGGGACAACAAAGATGTATACGGATCTTCGTCTGGACTATTGGTGGCCCTGCATGAAGCGGGATGTGGCATGGTTCGTGGAGCGGTGCTTGACCTGCAGGAAGGTCAAGGCGGAGCATCAGAGACCTCATGGCAAGATGCAGTCGTTGGATATTCCGCTGTGGAAATGGGAAGACATCACGATGGATTTTATCACTAAGCTTCCCAGGACCGCGTGGGGAGTGGATTCGATCTGGGTCATCATCGATCGATTGACCAAGAGCACCCATTTTATCCCAATTCAGGGAGCATCTCGATCGAGAAGTTGGCCAACATCTATATCCGGGAGGTGGTGGCGCGACATGGTGTGCCAGTTTCTGTGATTTTAGAAAGGGATGTGCGGTTCACTTCCAGGTTTTGGAGGAAGTTTCATAAAGATTTAGGTACTCGTCTGCGTTTGAGAACCACCTTTCAACCGCAGACGGATAGTCAGAGCCAGCGGACCATCCAGACCCTGGAGGATATGCTGCGAGCATGCGTATTAGACTTTGGTGGTAGTTGGGATACCTACCTTCCATTGGCAGAGTTTTCCTACAACAATAGTTATCATGCGAGCATTGATCGTCCTCCCTTCGAGATGCTATATGGGAAGAAGTGCAGGACCCAGATATGTTGGAGTGAGGTTGGCCAGAGGGTAATGGGGAGCACTGAGGTAGTGCTTAAGACGACATAGAAGATTCAGCAGGTCCGGAGCAGGCTTCAGACTGGTCAGATTCGGCAGAAAAGCTATGTTGATAAGTGCCGATCAGACCTGGAGTTCCAGGTCGGAGATATGGTTCTCCTAAAGGTGTCTCCATGGAAAGGTGTTATCCGATTCAGGAGGCGAGGCAAGTTGGGCCCCAGGTACATTGGATCATTCAGGGTTATAACCCAGGTGGGCAAGGTGGTGTAGAGGTTGGATTTACCAGCCGAACTCAGTCAGATACACAACAGTTTCCATGTTTCTCAGCTGCGAAAGTGCCCGGTGGACGCCTCAGACATGGTACCCTTGGAGGACATTCAGGTTGATGACATCCTGAACTACATTGAGCGACCGGTGGCAATCCTCGACAGGAAGTCGAAGGATTTGAGGAACAAAAGAGTGGAACTCGTGAAGGTGCAATGGCAGCACCGGAAGGGATCAGAGTGGACTTGGGAGCCAGCGGACGAGATGATGGAACATTATACCGAGCTGTATCAGGATCGAGCAGCAGACTTCGAGGACGAAGTCGAAAATAAGTGGGGGAGATTTGTAGCACCTGGTTTTTGGTACGTATTCTTTTATTAATATTTTTGCATTTTGGCCTTGGACTCTCCGAGTTAGGTCTACTAGAAGTTGACTTTGACTTTGATTTGGTCCGGGGTAAAATAGTCATTTTACCCTAAGAACAGTTAACAGTGTATGACTAAGGTGCTGTTTGTTTTTTCTGAGGCAAAATGTATGCAGTCTGAAAAAAGAAGACTGTTTGTTTTTTTAACATCTGCGGGCTATTAAAATAAACTGAAATCTAAATAAACTGATTTTTTAAAACTTCAAAGCGAATTTTTTATATATTTTTACGACTTTCTTATAAATATATAACGAATCTAGATCAACTTTTATGTATTATTATATAAAAAATAAAAATAAAAATGGTATTAATTCATTTACATATTTGATAAAAACCAACAACTTTGATTGTAAAATTATAACTAAACATTATAATTAGTGATCAAAGAATTTGATACATAAATAGATGGAAATAAACTTCGAATTTTTCAAATAAATCTATTAAAAACGTACAATAAATATTTTCTCGAGAAATTGATGATACTCTATTAAATAAAGTTTTACAAAATTTTGGCAAAAAAATATAAGAATATATTATGATTTTTTTTCATATTTATATAAACAACTTCAACGACTATTATTATAATAAATTTTTATTTATAAATTTGTTAAAAATATCATGTTTGTATCGTCAAATGTTTTTTTTTTTTAAGTTTTGTAATTTTTTTTTCATATTGTTTATCATTAATAAAGTTGGAAAAAATATAAATTAAAAAAAAAACTTAAAAAAAATAAAGATATATATGTTTTTTTAAGCTAGAAGATGTCTGAAGATGTTAGAAGACTCTGGTCCACATCTGCGCCAAGAAGAGGGCGCGCAGACATTTTTAGGTCTGCAGTCTTCAAAAAAACAAACAGTCTGCGAAGACTAATGTCTGCGCGTGGTCTGCACGGCGCAGACAGAAGACTTCTCGCAGATCTGCAGACAAAAAACAAACACTACCTAAGTGTTTTGTGGGAATTATAGCCCGATGATTTCCGGAGCAGCAGCGACAACAGTCAGAGGATTCCCGCACAGATCAGAAGCTACTACGAGGTGAGTTACCTTCCAATAGCAGTGGGTCTACGGTCACAATTTCGGCCCACCAGTAGGAGTTGTATGATTAGATGATTGTCTTTGTGATATCATCTAGGTTTGCTACTACCTGATATGTTATATGCTGGCATGATATGTTATATGAGATAGTAGTAGAGTTTGGTTGTTAGGACCGAAGGGTAGGTCAGACACCCCATATATGTCTGATAATATATCCTAATATGTTTATATGCTGGCATGATATGTTATATGTGATAACAGTAGTAGGACGGGAATAGTCCCCAAGTTCGGTTGTTAGGATCGAATGGTAGTTTGGACACCCCAGATATGTCTGATAGTATGTATATGCTATGATATATGTGATAGTAGAAGTAAGGGGTGGAATAGTCCCCAAGGGTCGATTGTTAGGATCGGCGGGTAGGTCAACACCCCAAAATGGCTTGACATGGGTAGGACGACACCCCAAAATGGCCGCATGGGTAGGTTGGCACCCCAGAATGGCCGTACCGGGTAGGTCGGGCACCCCAGAATTGTCCGGCAGTATGTGTGATATGTGATTGTATGGTATGTGGTATGATGGGGGAACTCACTAAGCTTCGTGCTTATAATTTACAGTTTTGGGTTCAGGTACCTCTTCAGCGAAGGGGAAGGAGTTGGGGCGGTAGCGGCACATCATACACACACTTGTTGTTTTCTGCATTATGAGTTAGTCTCGGATTTGTACTCTGACATTATTATGTTTTTACAATTCAGTTTTTAGATACGAGATATGCTTTTATTAAATGATATGATCAGTTGATATTTTGATACAAATGTTGTGCAAATCACTTAATCAAAAATGAAAATTTTGGTCGTGAAAATTGGGTCATTATAGTCATACTTCGTTCCAAAAAAAGTATTAGAGTCATACTCCATGATTGTGCCTTGAGTGACATTATCTTTAGAAGGTTTAAAACACTCATCAAATGTTGAGTAAAATGTTTTTTCTCTTGTACATTTGAAAGTGGTAAGTTGTGATGTCTTGGTAAGGACAAAGACCAACTAAGACCAATTGTGTGAAGTGTTTATCTTGATATGAATCCGCACTAACTCTTGAATATTTTTTTTGTAAAGGAATGGTTCATGACAAGAGAATATTATATGTCAAGAGGGCAGTGAGAGTCTTAAAGATCTTGAAAAATTTTCAAGAACTAATCAAGAATAAAACCTATTGATTATCACTAGCACACGACTTGAGGTTTGCAACCTATGCATATGAGGTCTAAGTGTCATAAAGTTTCTCTCCGCTTCATGAAAATGATTGTGTGGAAACACTTTCACTAAGTAGATTCTAAGGAGATAGCAATTGTGGTACTTGCACTCTCAAATTCGATTATGATTACGACATCCTTCTTCATAGTTCGAATTGTGAGAAATGGAATAGGTCTAAACATTTTAGACTTATTGTTGTAAGTTCTAAAATTACTTAGACACACATGTAAGCTATCTAAGGAAAGGTGTATGAGTTTGAGAAGCCTAGATAAAGTCTTATCAAAGCATCTCATATCAGAAATCTGAACTTTGGTAATGAAAGTCAATAAGTATTGATTTCTAGAGGTCTAGTTGATTTTTGGGTACATGTCAAAGCTAGTGGGAGCATAAGTGTTATGCAAATAAGAATATAATTATTATGCTAGTGGGAGCGTAATTATTATGGGAAGTGTTGCAAGTTAGCAATGTTAATTATAGAAAACAAAAGTTTCAAATAGTAGAGTTGCAGGGTTTGAAAAGTTGTTTTGCTATAATTAAGGGAGAGGAATTCATACTTCATTTCAAATCTAAAAGCTTAGATTGAGATTTTAATCAAATTTAGTCAAGAACATATATGGATGTTATGTTGAAATGTTTCAATATAGGGAAACAATATATATGGAAACATTGTAGCAAGAGACAGTTAGAGTATAACATCTTTATGTGAGAGATTATGAATCGTATCCCATATGCTTCGGGTATAGGATCGATTGCATATGCTATAATATTTAAGTGTTCCATTTTTCCAAATACCTAGTGTGACAACCCGATATTTCCACTCTTTGTAATGGCCTAATAGGTCAAGTATTGTAAACATTTTTGAGTTAATTAAAATTAAATTTGATAATAAAATGTCCAAAAAAGTTTCTATTTAAATTCTTCTATGTTTAAATGTCATTAAACCATGATCGTACGTAAAAAGAATGCCCAAATCCGACTTTGTATATTGAAGTTATGATTTTTCCAAGTTCGGCTTAGCAACAGACAACCAAAAACTCGAATCGGAGATTGAGCGACTTTTAGCCGGAATGACCTAAACGAGAATCGAAGGTCTCGACAATGGTATTTCAGTGGTAAAAAGTCTAGCAAAAACCGACGTCAGATAAAGAAGTTATGAATTTTTAAAGAAATTCCTTAATCACGTCATTTTAATAAATAAATAACAAAAATAATTTCGGAATTTGCCAACGGAATCTAAACGAAAGTTGTAGATCATAGTCTCACCTTCGCGGGGATATAAAGAACGTCGAAAACGGAGTTCGTATGAAGGAGATATGAATTTTTGACGTTTGATAAATAATTTATATATAATTTTTATAAAAAATTCGGTATTATCCGAAGGGGAGTCAGCCTAGGGCCGTAGTACGCGCCGCGTACCCTCGTACGCCCCGCGTACTCGAGGCCACGGCCTCGGATCATCCACGTCGCCCCTATGCGAGCTACCCCCTCCCCGTCTCGTCCGAAGCGTTGTAGCCGAGGATGCGGTCAGCAGTGACATCCCGTACGCGCCGCGTACGGGAGTACGCCTCACGTACGCATGCCTCTCAGCCCCCTATAAAAGGGATGCGAGGGATTCCGGAAAAATTGCTCATTCACTCTCTTTTTTCTTGCGTTTTGCCTCGTTTTCCGTGCTCGCACTACCCCGAAGCCCTGGTCATTTTGTGCAAGTCCCGAAGGTCGATTTTACTCCCGAGAATCCCGAGAAAAATCCGTTTCCCGAGACGAAACTCTGCCCGGTTTTCCATCCCGCTATCTTCAAACTTCCAAGTGAGTTCATACCCCTTAAATCAATCTTTGAAATGATTTTAAATGTTCAAATACTTTATGGGGGGGGGGGGGGGAATACAAGTTAAATACTTATAGTTATTGCTTCAATCACATGTGATTGCATTAATCACATGTGATTAATAACTAGGAAACCAATGATTTTATCACTGTTCAAACTGTTTATCAAACTGTTTTACTTCAAAATGTTTTACAAACTCTTTTACTTATCAAATGCTTTTATCTAAACTTTGTTTTACTACTTATAAATTGCATGCCCATATATGTATAGATGTATAAATAATGTTTAAAGGGCTTAGGAAAGCCACCTGTCCTATTTCCTTTTCCTCAATTTGGATGTGGTCTGGTGGAATTTCGGGTGACCATCCGAAGGTCGTTTCCATATTAATTATATATCAAATATACATATATAGACATAAAAGTACTTCCATATTCATACGTACTAGACCCACCATTAGTAAGTTACCATCGAGGTAACACAGAATCATACTATTACAACTGCTAGATCAATGAGTCAGTTCATTCATGAGGCTGTACTAGGAAGAGAATATATACAACTATATTATGAGAATATATACAACTATACTATGAGAACATATACAACTATACTAGAACGAGAAACATTTCATTACATATACAAGAATACGATAACAATTGTGATCCACTGTATCGGAGCATGCCTTAAATTTCATGGCCCGAGTTGTAGCCAGAATTCTCTTAGAGGGAGAGCGTTGAGTTTGCGTATAGATCTATACTGGATTGACTATCATACACCTTGCTGCTAGCTACAGCCGGACCTGCAGGTCTGCGGGTGCCAAACGTCATTCCGTTATTACGACCGTTCTTTATGTCGTTGTTATCAGTCGATAGTATGGTGCAATTATCACATTATACCTTAATATAAATCCGGTTTCAGGTAGTTAGTACAGCAGTAGTTCCTATAAAACAAAACTACAGTAATACAATGATTTACCCATTACATTTTAGTGATAACCTCACTTAAACTTTAATGTACAAACTATATTTTGCTAAATGATAGTTATACTTGGGAAATTACACACTTTTACAACAAACGAGCATACAAAACATTTAAGCCCTGGTAGAAGGCTACTTTAATAGAAAATATAGGTTTTTCTGAGAGATTCAAACTTTTACAAACACTTACATACAATTTACAACTTATACTTACGACAAGTTCAAACGTTTTGATAACAAACACCGACACTAAAATACTTATGAATTCACCAGCTTAATGCTGATAAACTCTTTCAAAATAACTTGTATTCTTAGGTCATCAGTAGGCAGGTACCGATGCCAGCTTTTGAGAAGATGGAGCGCATTTCAAGACTCAACATATTATTTTGATTCGCATTATATTTTTGGTGTCTAAAACTGTAAAGAACACGCTTGTATTAAAATTTTATATTTAATGCAATAGATGATGTTGTTTGCTTATTTACATTTACTGTGTTGTGATACTTTACATGACATCCTCCGCCCTAGAACGTTTCCGCCATTCTTGGTTTTGGGGTGTGACAGATTGGTATCAGAGCATTGTTTATAGTGAAGCAAGTATATCAACCCATAAAAGATATACTAAACTATAAACCCGTATGGGATTAAAACACTCTGACCAAGAGTCTATACTTTTAAATACTGAAATAGTTAATTAAGTATACTAGTCTGCATTCATACTAAAATCAGTGTCACAACGACAAGAACAAAAGTATTACGATTGTTAAATATCACAGGTAAGCTAGGGGATGTATGGTCAGTCTTGGGAATGGCATAGCCTGATCAACTATGCTGGTCCGAGGAGTGATTAGATATGCCCTAGAATGGTTGTGATGTGTTAACAAGTCTAAAAACTTACCAACAATGCCACAAAAAGATCAGTAGAACTTAAACTTTAAATACTATAGGTGTATTTTGTACTACTAGTTACACGTATACAATATTCTTATACCTCTCTTCTCGCATAGATCAAAATGGCTGGATTCCAACACGACGACCCGTACTTTCCAAATGAAGACAATGCCGGGTGGATCGATGAAGAGGCCGAAGTTGAGCATCCAATCCCTTTGGATGATCACCTCGCAGAAGGCTTTTCTAATGGATCCGACTCCGAGCCTGAAGTCAACAACCTACCGCTCGTAGGTCAAGCCCCGGGCAACAACCCTCGGCCAGCTTTTACAGGTCCTACTCCCTTGTGGGCAAACAACTTGAATCGTTGGAGTGATGAACAGGGTCAACCCTTACCATACTTTGGGGACCGAAGCTTTTACAACGTCAGCGATGGTGGCTCTGCTGACCGAGCTCTGCCTGTTATTATCCGCAGAATAGCTCGTAATGTTGAGCAAGGTTGAGCAGCCATCAACCGGGTCATGGAGATTGAGGCCAACTCAGGTGTCAACACAGTCCGCATCCGCTGTCTCGAAGAAGACATGGAACGGACCCAGAGAACCAATGAAACCCTACAGCAACATCTGGTTGCCTCTCAAGCAGAAGTCATGGAACTTCGAGCTCGTCAAAGGGCTCATGAGCGACACCTTCAAGAGGTGATCCGTCAAATGAGAGACCTTAGGGTTCTCCTGAGGAATATTCATCGCCGTTAGATGATGTCTAGTACATCATTATCTTTTGGGTTAATGATTAGCCTTTAACATTTGTGCTCTAAGTAGCACTTGTCTGTAAAATATTCCTAACTTTCAGTACTCTAATTAGGAATCTAAGAACTGCCAAACTTTTCTATATGGTATGATGTAAGACCTACTGTTAGGTCGATTTTCCTTGAACTTATTACATCAGTAATACCAGTATTATTGAAATCTATCTAATCTGTGGGAAAAATCTATACACTTGTGCTTTCCTACTAATATTTCTTATTGTGATTTCAAACACTCATTCAACTGTTGGGCTATGGTTAGTTAGTCCATGTGTCACTCTCACGTTGCTTACAAATTGATTCTTACCATTTTTCTTATCTTTATAAACTTATAGCTGAAAGATGCCTCCTCGCAAATCTCCCAAGAATAATCCTGCACCACCACCTCCTCCACCTCTGGTCATCGATACAGCAGCCCTAAATATTGTCGTAGCTGCAGCAGTGGCAACTGCCATGGCACAGTATCACTCTACTGATGCCAGCAGAGGTGGAACCCCTGTTAACTCCATTCCAGTTGAAACCCCTGTGCACTCGAGAGAGTGCTCTTACAAGGATTTCACCAACTGCAAGCCGAAGTCCTTTCATGGGACCGGCAGAGTCATTGCCCTCTCGCAATGGTTCGAGAAGACTGAAGCGGTCTTCGAAATTTGTTCATGCCCTGCTGCGAGCAAAGTGAAATATGCCGCATGCACCTTTGAAGGAAAGGCCCTGACGTGGTGGAACGGCCACGTTAAATCTCTAACTCTCGTCGTAGTCAACGACATAGGCTGGGAAACGATGAAAGACCTCATGATTGAGGAATACTGCCCGAGGGGCGAGATCCAGAAACTAGAGCAGGAGCTTTGGAGCCTGACCATGAAGGGCACCAATATTGTTGCTTATACCGCCAGATTCAGCGAACTGGTGGCCCTCTGCCCTAATATGGTTCCCACTGAAGGGAAAAAGATTGAAAGGTACATATGGGGCTAGTGCCTCCGTATCAGGGGAACGTCCTATCATCAAACCCCGCTACCTTCGACAGTGCCAAACGACTGGCACAACGACTCATTGACCATGGGGACAAAACCCCTACAACAACAACAACGCTAGCCATCTCAGAACCCTCCAAACCCACTGACACAAAGCAGAAACTCAGGGAGGAAAGGAAGAAGACGAATCGAGCTTCCAAAAAGCAGCAAATTGTGGCAGTACATGCTGCAATAACCCCTGTTGCTGCTGCTACTACTGCTCCGATAGGACAGTATGCTGGAGGTTTGCCCAAGTGCAACAAATGCAACTACCACCACAACGGTCCCTGCCGTGAAATGCAGTGCTCTAACTGCAACAGGAAAGGACACACCGTCCGTTTCTGTAAGTTCTCGGCACAACCTATCAACCAAGTCCCTGGCTCTGGCGCGAGCCCGACCTGCTATGGATGTGGCGAAGCAGGCCACTATAAGAGGGACTGCCCCAAAGCAAAGAATGCTGGTGGAGCAGGAAGGCTATAGGCCACGGGGAAGCAATTGCTGACCCGACAGTGGTGACTGGTACGTTCCTCCTCGATGACTCCTATGCATGCATTCTATTTGATAGTGGAGCGGAGCGAAGCTTCGTAAACCATAAATTTGCTCGCATGCTTAATCAACCACCGCATGCACTCAAAGAACTATTCACAATAGAAATGGCTAATGGAAAAACTGAAAGTACGAGTAGCATATATTTAGGTTGTACCCTAACTCTAGATAACCATTCATTCCCAATCGACCTCATGCCAGTCTCAATAAAAAGTTTCGATGTTATCATTGGCATGGATTGGTTAAGCCTTCATCACGCCGACATCATGTGCTACGAGAAAGCAGTCTGTCTAAACCTTCCGTCTAACGAGACTCTTATAGTCTACGGCAACAAACCCGATGCAAGTCTTCGCATTATATAAAGTATTCAAGCACAGAAGTATCTACGTAAGGAATACCATGCATTCCTTGCTCACATCGTCGACACGAGCCTCGAAACGAAAGAACTAAAGAACATCCCTGTAGTGAGCGACTTCCCCGACATTTTTCCAGAAGAACTACCCGGGTTACCTCCGCAACGGCAGGTCGAGTTCAGAATCGACTTAGTCCCAGGAGCTACCCCAGTAGCCAAGTCGCCCTACCGCTTAGCACCAGCTAAAATGCAGGAACTCTCTGGTCAACTTAACGAACTGCTCAACAAGGGCTTCATAAGACCAAGCTTCTCACCTTGGGGAGCACCGATCTTGTTCATTAAGAAGAAAGACGGATCATTCCGTATGTGTATTGACTACAAAGAACTCAACAAACTGACGGTCAAGAATCGTTACCCACTGCCTCGCATAGATGATCTATTCGACCAACTGCAAGAGGCGAACTATTTTTCTAAGATTGATCTGAGATCCGGATATCACCAGTTATGAGTACTAGAGGAGGATGTGCCGAAGACAGCCTTCCGAACTCGTTACGGACATTACGAGTTCGTGGTACTGCCATTCGGATTGACCAATGCGCCCGCAGTCTTCATGGATCTGATGAATAGAGTATGCCGACCTTACTTGGATCAGTTCGTCATCGTTTTCATTGACGACATCCTGATCTATTCCCGATGTAAGAAAGAGCATGGCGATCACCTTCGACAAGTTCTAGAGACATTATGAAAAGAGAAGCTTTATGCGAAGTTCTCGAAATGTGAATTTTGGATCCGGAGAGTCGAATTCTTAGGATACGTGGTAAGCGAAGAGGGAATCCACGTGGACCCATCCAAAATTAAAGCCATTGAGAACTGGTCAGCACCTAAGATGCCTACAGAAATTCACCAATTTCTAGGTCTCGCTGGCTACTACCGCAGATTCATTCAGAACTTCTCTCGAATAGCGAAACCTCTTACAACCCTAACCCAGAAAGGCGTGGCCTTTGACTGGGAAGAGAAACAAGAAAGAGCGTTCCAAACACTCAAACGAGCCTTGTGCACCGCACCAATACTATCCCTTCCCGAAGGAATAGAAGACTTCGTAGTCTATTGCGATGCATCGAACCAAGGGATCGGGTGTGTTCTGATGCAGCGAGGTAAGGTCATCGCCTACGCCTCGAGACAGTTGAAGACACACAAGGTTAACTACACGACCAACGATCTTGAACTAGGAGCAGTGGTGTTTGCTCTGAAGATCTGGAGACATTACTTGTATGGAACGAAGAGCACTATCTTTACCGACCACAAGAGTTTACAACACATTTTCGATCAAAAGGAGCTCAACATGAGACAACGACGGTGGGTCGAACTACTCAGTGATTACGAATGCGATATTTGTTATCATCCGGGTAAAGCCAACGTATTAGCAGACGCCTTAAGTCGGAAGGAATATTCTGGTCGCAAAATCAAGTCTTTATCAATAACCATCCATTCACACTTGTCTAATCAAATTCAGGCGGCCCAACTTGAAGCCATGAAACCTGAAAATGTGACGAATGAATCCCTTAGAGGAATGGACAAGAATTTAGAAGCCAAGGGTGACGGAGCCTTATATTTCATGAACCGGATCTGGACACCGAAACACGGTGGTTTCCGAGACTTGGTCATGAACGAGGCGCACAACACTCGGTATTCCGTCCACCCAGGTTCAGATAAGATGTATCTGGATCTTAAAAAGCTATACTGGTGGCCTAATATGAAAGCATAGATTGCTACCTTCGTGAGTAAATGCCTTAGTTGCGCAAAGGTTAAGGTCGAGTACCAGAAGCCCTCTGGTTTATTGCAACAACCAGAGATCCTGGAATGGAAGTGGGAGCGGATCACTATGGATTTCATAACCAAGTTGCCCAAGACAACGGGTGGACTTGACACCATATGGGTCATCATTGATAGATTGACCAAGTCTGCACACTTCCTGCCTATCAAAGAAACTGACAAGATGGAGAAACTTACGAGAACATACATTAGGGAAATCGTACAGCTACATGGTGTACCTATGTCCATTATCTCCGATAGAGATAGTAGGTTCACCTCAAGATTTTAGCAATCACTATAATATTCCCTAGGAACAAGGCTGGACATGAGCACAGCCTACCATCCTCAGACCGACGGACAGAGTGAGAGGACCATCCAAACTCTGGAAGATATGTTGCGAGCCTACGTGATTGATATTGAGAAGATGGAGCGCATTTCAAGACTCAACATATTATTTTGATTCGCATTATATTTTTGGTGTCTAAAACTGTAAAGAACACGCTTGTATTAAAATTTTATATTTAATGAAATGGATGATGTTGTTTGCTTATTTACATTTACTGTGTTGTGATACTTTACATGACGTCCTCCGCCCCAGAACGTTTCCGCCATTCTTGGTTTTGGGGTGTGACACCTAGGGCATTAAGAGGGAAAAGGACTAGAACAGGATATGACTAAAATGATTAAGCAATTGTTGAGGATAATCCGAGGTTTACCAAAGACTAATTGCTCATGGACAGTTGGAAGTATACTGTAAATTTTGGAAGGACCATATTGACATATTCTGAAAAGAGGTAACTCTTGTTCAGAAGTGATAGTCAAAATGGGAATATGGAAATGTTTCCATAGGTGGAAGTTATTCATTAAATCTGTGTAAGATTAGAAAACTTAATGAAAGAAGGATGTTCAAAGGAAATATACTTTGAATGTGAGACTTCGTTTCCATGAAATTTCTCTCCATTGGGATACTCTGTAATGTCTGTTGCCAAGTCTCTATGACTTTTGTGCATAATCATTACAATGATTGCACATAAGTTTATAATCTAACAGATTACAATAAATGGCAAGAATTGGTATTCGTACATTTACAGTAAAGATTTGGAATTATGAAATGAGTTTCATTGAAGATGTTTTCAATTGATCTATTTCACAAAGTAAGAACTATAGATAAACATAGTGTGCATGCTTGGAGCATGGGACAACTATTGTTTTAATTCAAGTATTAAGTTGATTAGTCGAAACATTATACAATGAATAATTTGTAATCAATATGGTAATTAAATAAAATGTGTTTTATTTATATTCATAAGTTTTGAGACCATATTGGATTCGATTATTCTTGTGTTTCATTTTTATTGTTTTGACTTCCCAAATAATAAGATTATCCAAACTATCCATAGTTGATCATACTTTGGAAGTAGGTATTGAGGCAAGACTGTCATGAATGGGTCTGTAAGAAATTCTAAGGTGTTAGACATAGCCCAAGACATGTGAATTGTAATTTACAAGTGATTGTGAGATTATAGTATCTTATATTCTTGAAACCAAGACATGTGAGTTGTAATTTACAAGTCGGTTGCACATTGACATATGTAAACGCACTAGTAACTTGGTGTTATAAAACATATTGTTGTGTGTGATTTGATGAGTAAGTACAAGCAAGCACATGAGTTGAAGTTTATCCATTCCTTTTACCCTTAGAGGGATAAAAGTGATATTTGTGGACCCGTCGATGATTTAGTGATGACAACTGTATGTGCTTGGCCAAGCCTGGACTGATTTAATTTGTTCAATTAGTCGGTAATCATAAATCGGAAATCGGGAAACAACACATGAACAGAGAGAACGATTATAATCCATGTCTCAGTTCATACGATATCTAAAATGGAGGAGTATATGATCCTTTATCTAATGGACGTGTCGTTTGACTGGGTCAGAGTTCGACCATGGCTTTTAAGAGCTACGATTGCTAGTCAGGATTTTGGATTCGTACTTACAATAATAGTTATTAGAATTATCCAAGTGGAAGACAGTTGGATTAGGTGTCTAAACCCATAACTATGATTGGTATGTACTTGACCCGAGAGTAGCATGGTCCATTTTGGGTTACATATCACCAGGACAATTTGATAGGATGGATACTTGAGTAAGAGGTTACTTATGATTTATCAATATATTATAAGTTCTAATATATTAATAAGAAATCATATTATTTAATTAGTATTGATCAAGAATTAATTTGGAATTAATTATGTGATCAAAAGAGAGTAATTAAATATATGCAGTTTGATTTGGTAAATCAATGATTCTTATAGTGTGGGCCAATTGTTATTTAGGATGGGCTAAACCAATATGGTAGTCCATGGATAGTCCATGGAGGTTTAACCCATGGAGCCCAAGTAATATGAAAGGTCATGGGCATTTGGGTTTGCATGGATGTAACCCTAGACTTTACCACACTATAAAAGGACTCCCTTAGCACCCAAAATCAACAACTAGAGTTCTTGGATTTCATTATAGCGGATTTTGGAGCTAGCAACATCTATCTCAAGTTCTCCTTTGTCCTAGGTGTGTTGTGAATCTTTTGAGGCATCACACTTAGGGTGCTAAGTTCTTAAAGGCCAAATACAACAAGTTCTACAAGCTACATAAAGAGGTAAACTCCTAACTAGTATGTTATGTTGTTTATGTCAATTGCATGCTATTTGTAGGCTTAATAGTTTGGAAATAATATTGCATGTATAATTATAGAAAACATCGATCCAAATAACTTAGGGTTGTATGTGCACCATAGGATGCTGTACTATACTAAAACCCAACAAAACTCTAGTTGGATCCTTCCAAATACCAACCCTACTAGGATGACATGCCAAAAATTAGATTCCTTGCAGATCTAATGTCCCTTCTGGAAAACTAAGCAACGTTGTCCCTAATTCTAGACTCCCAATAACCAAAGACATATTACACACTCGAGCCGAACTTGACGATCGGTCGATGAATCTGTTGACCTTCAACTGATACAGCCCAAAACTTCCATAGAATCTCCACTTTGATGATGTATGAAATGATCGATGATCGAGAAAACATTGACACCTAATCCAATGACTCAAAACCCATGCGAAGCTGAACGTACTCATCTCTGAAACTAATTTACCGATTGACAACTGCCCAATCTAGACTATAAATAGCAATCCATACAATGAGCTGACAAGTCCCTCAACAACAGATACTCAACCTTTGCGATCCCAGCGCCTCCTTATCTATTCATTGGCACGTGGAAAAGGAAACAATGTCTACAATGAGCTCCTTGACTAACTACATCTTACTACGAGACAACGTGTATATTTCCTGGACTGAAACATTCGATAGCCACTGTGTCTACACCCCTTACTTGACCAAATCTTAAACTGAAATCCCTCATACCCGCACCACATACCCCTATGAACCATTCTTTCGACACCATAAACCCAAATAGATCGATAATCATCCAAGAAGAATACCTAGTTCTCCCCTACTTAGGGTTCAAACTACCACCCACTGGTGTTGTAACCAAGCTATATCTCAAACCCGCTCAACTAGTTACAAACCATCCCTGATTCTTGGAATGTATAACACACACAGGATGATCTTCTAGATAAGTACCAAGAAAACCCTAAGAGATTCCGAATCTCAGGAATTTCTAATCATAACAGCCTTTCACATTAAGGAGATCATGCAAATGCATAAGAAAAACACCAACTTACTACCCAAAACATACACTCCTCGTCTACAATCCAAACTGTCAACTCATTGCAAAAAAGCGTTCATAGATACCAAAATACATCATTCTGATACTTGGGATACATTAGACACAACAAAAGTTGTCGCTCTCGATTCGCCTAAAACCATTAGCTAGCACTTGACCTACCTATATCCAAAGAAGCAGAACCTTGGTTTCATCATGAGGCATCCATACCTTAACAATCTTCTTACGCATTCACACGCTGTCATATGGCCGCCAAACACCGTAGCCAACTAGCCCCATGTTCGGTTTACAGCCCAACTATGAAAGTCACAAGCCTTCCCATTCCTTCTCCGATCTCAGAAAACTAGAAGGACATAACCCTCGCCAAAGATAGTGACATTTCAATCACTCATCCTCCGACCGAAATTCTCGATCTGCTCATGACAACTGCATCCTTCTTGAGTCCCGCGGTCCAACTAGAACTAATTGGGAAAGGCTTCTGAGACCTCAAAATCAACTAACTCACTTAGGTCTACACCATTCATACCCAAATTGACATTGTAACAATTGGTAAAAATAGGAACGATCGTGCGATGCTATGTTTTGATTATTAACCAATATGAGTATTTTATCAAGAATGGTTGAAGGAATTTAACCTCTTTTATTTAAATAAGTTATTGTGAAATATAAAACAAGTAACTATTGATAAATTTCGTTATGATGTATGACTACGAACCATCACCGGTTTGTGAAATTAGCATATAACATCATTTAAACGCAAGAAACTTAATTTTTGTATCAACATGTCTCTATTTGATAAGTAAGTTAAGTTCTATGTAAAACGTTTGCTTAATAGATGTGAAGGATCTAAATTTGACAAATATAGGAACCAAAGTGACAAAACGTGTTTAACGATATGGTTAACCGGTTAAATATCACGAAATTATACATTGGTCAATAAATTTTATAGTTAAATAAATAAAAATATAAAATGAATTATTATAAGGTATAATTAGAATGTATTTAAGTGTTTTTGAATAAAAAGAATAAAACATAAACATTAAAGTTCAAATAGACAAAAACTACATTGTTATTTTATACTAAGTATACATGTATGTATTTGTACATATGTATTATTATCTAGTGAATGACTAGTAATGGGTCATGATTTAAGTGATTTCATGTAAAGAATATGATATCTAAATCAATTAAGATAAGATAATTGGTGGAGATATGTGCCAACTTAACTAATAAGTGCTTAATCACTTAAGAGATTTTACTAAGAATGCTTATTAATCCCTCTTCTAATTTTCGAGATTAAGACCTTCCTTCTCCTTAACTAGAACTCCTAACTAACTAAATAACTAGTATTTAGTTAGTTAACTAACTCTATCTCTAAGAAACCACCCATGCAAGTGGCTAGACAAGATCACATCACTTAAACTCACATCCCATCACAAGCTAGTCTAGGTTTTGTCCCCTTATCCTCTTCCACTCTTTCCTCCTTCATATCCACGAAATTTACTCTTCATTTTACCCTCATTTGACCAGAAAATACTCCATGGAATTACTCTCAACCTTCATCTCATTTTCAAGCACAAGAATTTCCTTCCAAAGCCATCAAAACCATGAACTAAAGGGATGTTGTCCCTTTTGTGTTTCAGCGACCATTTCACCTATCTACACCTTCCTTTTGCTTGATATTTTTACCACCAAATACCCCTGGAAGTTACTTGTTATGATACTCAAAATTATTGATTCAAAACAGTGAGTAAACTACCCTTTTTCTTGCTCTTTTGCTGTGAAATTTTCGTGACAGCAACATAGCCAAAAGAGTGGCTGTTTTGGAGCATCAAACCAACAACCAAAAGTTCATCTTAAACCTTCCATTCTTCAAGTATTCACATAAGGTGAGTTCATACCCCTACATTTTCATGTTTTCTTCAAGTTTTAAGAGGGGTGGAGGGGGGGGGGGGGGGGAATACAAGTTAGAACACTAAACATAACTTAAATTTAAATGACAGCTTTCTACAGAAAAGTTGAGTCCTGTTCACGGACTGTTTTGACCATCTTAAACTTAATATCTTTCAAAACTATACAATATGCAAATATTTCATGTTTATACCTTTCTAAGGACTACTCGCACGCATTCATAAGATTTTTCTACAATTTATGGCAATTTTTATAAAACTGTCTGTCATTTCATAAGTGATTTCGGACCAATCTGTGAAGATGTTCATTTTCACACTAGTTTGAGACCACTAAAAATCATAATAAAAATTAGACACAAAGTAGACTCATTTTATAAACTCTCAGAGTGACAGGTTCAATTTTTGACTTACGATGATTTTTCTTTGAGTTTTCTAAAAACAGGGATAGTAAAGGGTAAAACTGTCAAAAGTGGTTTATAGATTTATTAACACCTTCTAACATTTTTTAGCAATGTTTATACATTAAGGAAGTTAAAACACAATCATTTAAATATGTTTAATTAACATTTTTACAAAAGTGATAAGTACAAAAAGGTCTTTAGTATCAAACTTAAGGATTATTTCATGCAAAGTTTCTAATAAAAACGTAAGAATATAAACAACAATTACGAAACATACCAAATCATCTTTTAATATATATATATATATATATATATATATATATATATATATATATATATATAACCATATACATATATATGCTTTGTTTACAAACTTGTCTTCTACATCAAAAATATACCTATATAGTTTTACGAGAACATCATGAATTGTTACATAGTAGAAACACTATTTCAAGAAGTTTACTTTCACCTACAAGAACAAACGAACATTTTCACAAATGAATCTGTTTTTATACTAAGTTTTGTGAGACATTAACTTCACGTACGTTCGAGTACACATTTCAAGTCCTGTATTATATACCAGAATCCCTTGGAGGGGGAGCATGGTGTTTGTGTAAAGATCTATACGGGCTTGACAACCCGCGCCCTAACTAGTAGCTACAGTCCACCATTTGGGGTGACAAACGTCAGAACATTTCAACGCCTGAAGAACGTTGTGTATAGGCATTTATAGTCAATAGCATGGTTATAAAACTCACATGGAGTATTAAAAACACATTGATTTACGGGGTTTTTTAGACGTATTGGAAATTTTATACGTACATACATTTTCTAGAAACAAACATTGGTCTTGAAAGAAGGCTACGTTTATACCAATAGAAAATATAGGATTTTCTAGGAACAAACAAACAAGAACAAAACATTTCATTTCATACAAACATTGTCATTTAATACTTATGAAACTCACCAGCTTAAATGCTGATCTACTCTTTCAAAACTACTTGTATGTCCCAGGGATTCAGTAATTACAGGTAACAAACAGGTTTTGAAGAAGGGACGCTGCGGCACCAGTTTAAATTCATATTTTGGCATCATATTGTAATTGGTTTTGAACATGTACCTTTTAACAATGTAAACTTTCAATTATATATATGATGGTTGTATTTCTTTCTTTACTATGTATTCATTTGTTATGTTACCACATGAAGTCATCCGCCCCCCGAACGTTTCCACCGTTCCGGTTTGGGGGTGTGACAGACATGGACACCAAAGCACAACAATCACCAGAATCACCCTCAGCCTGAACAACCATAACCAAAAGATTGACATATATAGAAATAATGCCAGGATTCATGGTTATCCAACCATGCTATCTACCCTAAACCAGCTCCTTAGAATCCCTGTGACTTCCTTGATTCGAATATGGATCATATGCTTCTAATAGTACGGCGACAATACTACGTTCCACACATATCCATACTTTCCTCAAGAATCATCCCGAGTCCTCAAAGTTACCTACTCATAATAGTACTATGAACACCCGCTAAACAACGTAGCAACCACATTAAATCACTTCAAATCCTCTTCTAGGATCCACACCTCACCCTATTATTAACTGCCAAACGATCCCTATTGGTGCCAGTTAACTACTGCATGAATACAATCACATGCAACATAACTTAAATAATTTGTTATTAGAAGATTCAACCCTACGACGATTAGACTCAAACAAGAGCTACGCCATAGGACCAAATCCTTCATTCAAAAAATATTTAACCCACATAACATGTGACTTAACGTATTTAGTTAATATTTAGTTCACAACCGAAAGAGTCATACAACAATCAACAAGAAAACTCTATAGGAAATAAGGCATCATGTATCAGGTAATTCTATCATGCAATTCCTAATGATCATTATCCTACAACTAGCATGCTATTCTAACATACACATAATATCAAATAATGGTGTGGGTAACTTCGAGTATAATTTCTTGCTTCGGCTAATCGTACACATTGAATCCTTCCTTGGTTGTCTTTTAAAACAGTTTTGAAAATCGGTTTAAAAACTTTTTCAGTTCCCTAGTTTGAGTTTGGATTCACACAAATGTTCATTCAATTCTCTCATACAAACGCTCTGATACCAACTTGTAACATCCTAATAATCATATAAATTTAAATTTTCAAAATCAACCATTTAACATCATTGTTTACAAAAGAGTCATTGTTTCCAAAAATATTATTTCAAAATCAGAGTTTTCCGAAGACCCAAGCCATAAAAACAGGAAGTTGTGCACGATCATGCCTTTGCTTTCCCACAATCCTATGAAGTACCTGAAACCATAAACTAGAACTATAAGCCAAAGCTTAGTAAGTTCCGCCAAAACTGCCCCAATACAAACATATAACCAGAAAAATCACGGGTCCACAACCTACAGCTTGGATTACCCTTGGCCCACAACCTTTTGGTTGGAATGCCCCGGCCCACAACCTTTTGGTTGGATTGCCAATACTTAGTGGGTCCACAACCTCCCTGTTGGATTACCCTCGGCCCGTAACCTGTTGGTTGGAATGCCTCAACTCACAACCTTTTAGTTGGAATACCCGGGTCTGTTGACTGACAACACAAAACAGTATAATCTCGACCCCCACTATATCATGTCCACATATACATAACAATTAACACATATGTAGAAATAGATGAACATAAGACCAATTAGCAGACAAATAGATAGATCTACATAATACTACAACAGATGAACCTTAGATCGTCTTTGAAAGTTGTTTAATAACTTTATTCATATCTGGTTCCAGTCCTTTTTCCCTCTTAATGTCCTAGGCATTCGGAAAATTAGAACACGTGAATATTATAGCACATGCAATCGATCCTATACCCGAAGCATATGGGATATGATTCATAATGTCTTACATAAAGACATGATACTTACCAGCCTTTTGCTATAACATTTCCATATATAGAATTCCTATGTTTAAACATTCTAATATGGTAATCGTATATGTCAATGACTAACTCTAACTAATATTTCAATCTAAGACTTTAGATTCGAAATAAAGTATGAGTATCCTCTCCCTTATTATAGCGAAACAACTTTACAAACTTTACAAGATTGAAAATTAGAACATTGTTTGCTATAACCAATATTGCTAACTTGCAACACTTCACATAATAATCATGCTTCCATTATCATGATAATTATATTCCTATTAGCATAACACTTATGATCCCACTAGCTTTGACATGTACCCAGAAATCCATTGATCATATGTGTGTCAAAACTATTTAAGAACTTACAGCAGTAAATCCCGAATGTTCAAAATATTTTCCATTTCTCACAATTCGAAGTATAAAGAGGGATGCCGTAATCATAATCGAATTTGAGAACACAACTAACACAACTGCTATCTTCTCAAAATCATCTTAGTGATAGTGTTTCCTCACAAGCATTTTCTTAAATTGGAGAGAAACCTTATGCCACTTAGATTTTATGGTGTATGTGTTCCTATCCATGTAAATCTGTCATTTCCAACCATTATCATAGGATAAGATCTATGACAAATTCAAACTCATATGGACTAAATCTGTTCAATCTTCATTTCTTGCAACTCGGCAGTACAAGGGCCTACCATGCTTCCAATTTGTTGAGCATATCACCCTTACTGATCAATGGGCTTTCACTAATCTAGGTGCTTTTCCTTAAGCAAATAATTGAGAACTCATAGAACTCACATGCATAGTCAACTTTAACTGGAATGGGCATAGAAATAAGAATATGTTAACACAACAGGTTACAAACCTCAAGCCATGTGCTAGTAATAAACAATAGGTATTATTATGGATTTGTTCTTGAAACTTTTCAAGGTCTTTAAGATTCTCACTGACTTCTGGACATATAAGATTCTCTTGTCAAGAAACTTTTTCTTGACAAACAAATATCTAAGAGTGCAGATTCTTATCAAGAATAACACTTCATATAATTGGTCTTAGTTGATATTTGTTTTATCCAAAACATCACAACTACCAATTTCAAATGTGCATGAGCAAGAACCATTTCTTACTCCACATTTAATGATGTGTTCTAAACCTACTTAAGATATGTCACTCAAGGCACAATCTTGGAGTATGACTCTAAGACTCGATTTTGGAACGAAGTATGATCCACCTTTTTTATTTAACTATTTCAACAATTCCCCGATTCCTCTTCTTAGCCATACAAGTGCACTAAGGTGTCCTTAGAGGATCAATTGAGATATGGTTTTCATAGTCATTAAGATGATCATAAAACATGATACAAAAGTACTCTCCTTTCCTTTCAGATTGGAGAAATTTTTTATCTTTATGCCTAATTGATTCTTCCTATTCATTCTGCTCTACATTGAAACTTTTTCAATGATTTAGAATTACACTTAAGCTTGTAAGAATAATCAATTTCACTAAACTCTTAGTAAATCATGATGAATGGTCTTATTGTTCTTTGTGGTGCACCTAATCAGTGCACAACAATGTGTGCTAGATCACCTAGTCCTTCACTTGACTCACATCTATATGTAAACAAGGAATTAGTCTTAATTTCCCAAACATGAAGGTTCTCATTCATCATATAATAAAAGTTGCATGATTCCAAGTTTCTCTCTAGTTAAAACTTGGTGATGAGAATATTTCCTTATTTGGTAAATTTAGATACTACCACAAACAAAGAATCAAATCCATATTGCTAAAAATAGAAACATACAAACATCAATTTTCACAAAAGCCATTGCAAAGAAATATAAAATAAGATAAAATCATATATATATATATATATATATATATATATATATATATATATATATATATATTATAAAATTGAGGAAAACTTGTCCTTACAATGCAAATACATATGAAAACTATGTTTCTATATATTCTTAAGCAATCTATCATAACTCCTAAACAGCAGCTCAAAAATCTGATCATCGAACCATGCAATCGAAATCCATCTCTTTGCAACCAGACTCAACATGCTTTTCCTTTAAGCTTCCTTTCTTTGCATTGATCCTACAAAACATCAAAATGTAATCTCATCACATAATGTATTAAGAATCTACAAATACAAACTTAATAGAGTTAGATAATGGACTTACCTGAAGCAGAGTCAAACATTTTGACTTTACCATCCTAGTGGTCCTTCAGGTAGATACGACAGCTTCGCATCCAATGCCTCTTTTCTTGGCAATAGAAACGAACAGACTCTTTTGGAATGGCACATGGGACAATCTCAGACTTAGCCTTTCTCTTTTAAATTTGATCAAATGGTTTGACCATGACTGATCCCTTTCTATTGGGAAGAGAAGACTTTTCTGGACTTCCAATGTTTCCATTGTCAATGTCCATGGAAGTTTGGGAAGTAGATCTTCCAATCAAATTTGCATTACTAGTACGCCAAACCATTGCTGATTCAGCAGCAATTAGCAAATAGGTAAGATCAATAAGGGTCACGTCATGGTCTCTCATATCGTAATCTTTCATGAACTCACTATATGACTTAGGAAGTGATTGAAGAACCAAATCAACAACCAACTTCCTCAATACATCAAATCCTAACATTCCCAACCTGTCAATGTGTGACTTCATCTCCAAGACATATGCATACACAAATCTTTCATTTTGGTGTTTGCTTGCCAATAGGGCTTGAGTGACCTTGAACTTTTCAAGTCGACAAACATGTGGGCCAGGGAGAACTATTGGAGGAGGTGGAGAAAGTGAAGCATGATTTGTATTTCAACTATCCAATCGTGGGACATCATCTTCATGAGGAAAGCTTTTTCCAAAAGTTTCGGGAAGACCATAGTTGTCAGAACTAGACTTCTACAAGGGTGAAATTCTAGTTAAGTTGATTTAAGTCCTTAATATAACACCCAAATGAAATATTAAGGCTAGGACCCGACACAATAATTTATAACTCGGAAGAGGGATGTCGTAATCCAATTGCAAACTATTTGTTGATAGATACATGACGATTTACCAATTCCACCACGAAAACAAAATTTTAAACGAATTAAGTTTTAAATGAAACTCCTAGATCTTTTGAGATTCATTGAACTTTTCAATGTTTAATCTTGATTAGGCCCTTCAAGTTTGTGACTGGGATACCAAGGATCACAAACAAGGTGTGAATAACTATGCAGATTAGCTTGGTACTCTCGAAGTCATTTATCACCTAATCAATGTGCCGGTTAACCACACAAGCTCCATTGATCTATGATAAACATCGAGCTACCCTTTTCCACCCTTACTAGTCCAAGTTAATGTGTTGGTTAACCACACACGCTCCACTAACGACTTGGCAAGGTGCAAAGTGAAATTTCATGGATTAGCATCAAATTCACATTTTTCCTAAGTAACTAAGATTGGGAATTTATAAAACATTTAGTTACTTTGTGTTTCATTATACTTTTAATGGAAGTTTGTGTCCTATCCTACCCGTTCGGCTAACGACCCTCCACTAGTCAAGAGTACGGTGGGTAAGAGTGGATACCCGTTCAATGTCCATTTTAGAGGCAATTTCCTTAAACACCCCTTATAGACCAACTTCGTGAATGATGTCTACTAACGGTAAGATTGGCCTTTTACTTATACATATATAATATATTAAACTTTTAGTTTTATAGTATAAGGGTGTATTTTACACATTTAAAATACTTGGTGGTTTGATCTATTAATAATTATACTCTTAATTTAATTAAACTTAAACCAAATAATTATGGATTTATTAGTACTTCTTTTAATTAATCATCAAAAAATCCATAATTAAACCTTTTCATTCTAGGTTCTAGTTATGAAGCCAAAAGGTTTGGTATTTAATATTTCACAATTAAAACTTTTTAATCAAATTTTAAATTCGAAAACGTGCGGGCAAGTATTGCAACTCTTAAAAACCTTTTGGATTCCATAACTTAATCGGTTTAATGTTTCATGAATGAGACTCTTCATATTTCATAACTTGAGGACAAGTTATGAAACTCTTCAAGAAACATTTAAAACAAGTTTAACTAATAAAATTATCATATAAATTTATCCTTTACTAATTTGACCTAATTCAACTCATATGGCAAGATAATTTCAAACTCTACAAATAATTATTTTTTCACAAAATCAAGTAATTATCTTAAAATTTGACAATCATCGTGTTATTGAATGAGGATAATCATTATCATATCAGTAAAATCGAATTTTATGAGCCAATACAGTTTGTGGTAATGATCCTAATCCAAAATAGGCTAAAAAAAACTTGAAAAATCTGCCACTTGATGATCCAACTCGTCGAGTTCATGGTCATATGAGTCAACTCGTCGAGTCCACTCATGGGACTCGTCGAGTCCAACATTCAGAGGCCAAATATGTCATTTTTTAGCTTTGAAAATCAAACAATTGCATCAATATAATAGAAAACAACCTGTCTCTGATACCACTATTGGGTTTTATGTACTATAACACTCCTATGGTGCACATACAACCCTAATGCTTTGGATCTAAGTTTTCTCTGGTTATACATACAATAAACAATTTTCCAAAGAATGAAGCCTAACTAACATGCAACTGTGATTTATAAATCATAGAAACCAGTTAGAATAATACCTCTTATTTGTAGCTTGTAGTTCTAGGCCTTTCAAGAGCTTATCACCCCAAGTGTGATGCCTCAAACAAGGCACAAATACCATGAAAAAATGGAGGATAATGAGAAAGAGGCTACGAACCACCAAAATTAGCTAGTATCTTCTTAGAATGGATAAGTGCCAATTTTAGGGTTTTGGGGGTTACACTTATAGTGTAGAATTCCAAGAGTTTCAACTAGTAAACCCTAATCCACTTCCTTGAGCCTTTAATCTAATAATCCATATGATAAACCCTTTGGACTAAATATTCATGGAATCCACAAAGATTTAGTCCACATAATCAACATGGATCATTAGCCCAAACTATAAGTATCACTTATTTACTTAACAGTCCCCGTTAATTTAATTAGTCTCTTTTGACCACTAAATTAATTCCAAATTAATTCTTGATCAATACTAATTAAATACTATGATTTATCAATTAATTTATTATACTTATAATATGTTGATATATCACAAATAACCTCTTCTCAAACATCCATCCTATCAGATTGTTTTGGTGAAGGCAACTCGAAATGGACCATGCTACTCTCGGGTCAAGTACATACCAATCATAGTTATGGGCTTAGACACCTAATCCAACAGTTATGCTATAGTGATCTGTTAGATATGTGTTATGGTATTGGGTATGCTGTTATGTTGTAGTGATTTTCTAGATCTGTGTTTTAGTATTGAATATGTTGTTATGCTATAATGATCTATTAGATCTGTGCTCTGGTATTAAGTATGTTGTTAATAATGTAGTGATCTGCTAGATCTGTGTTCTAGTATTGAGTACTCTGATATGCTGTAGTGATCAGTTAGATTTGTCTCGTAGTATTGAGTATGTTGCCTTGTGGCAATAACTTGTAGAACTGTATGTTATATGTGCTTATTGGTTATCATCTATGAAGTGCCCTTTGGGACCATTGATGGTTATGTAGGATAGCCTAAGAACTCTTGGTCTAGGCTTTCTTGCATGTTCCTTGGTTGGTTGTGGCTCTAGAGTAGGACTATGTGTTCGGGTGGCTATCTCACATCTGGTCACTTATGGTTACGCATTCTATAGGGGTTAGTTGGTAGCAGGACTGTATGTTATGAGAGGATTAATAGGCAGTAGTGAGCTGTAATATTTTTTTGCATGTATTATGTGCCTACTTGATCATGATTGTTTATATGTCGAAATATTGTGTGGGTTGGGTTGAGGCGGTCCTGCTTTGTGCAGTAGGCCAAGATACCTGGTGCGGGCCAGCTGTAAGTCGTAGGCACGTAGGCTCGAGAGGAGCAGTATACCAACAAACCCTGGGTATTCCAACCCGGTGGTTGATTGGACCCGACATATTGGTATTCCAGCCCGATGCTGATTGGGCCAATATGCTTATGATGCAAGGATATTCCATCCCGAGGATGAGTGAACCCATCGTGGACATGCCTGGTATTCCAACCCGAGGCTGATTGGGCAAGGCATGAGTATTTATGTTTATGCTTGTTTTACGTCGGGGTATTTTGGGGGAATGTCACAAAGCATTGTGCTTACAGTTTTGTTTATGGTTTCAGGTTTTTCAGATGATCGGAGTGGCAAGGCGAAGGCGTGACCGTACACATCCTTGGTTTTACAACATATTGGATCTTGGGAAACTATGGTTTTCAAATAATGTTTTAGAACACTATTTTTGTAAACATTTTATTTTAGAAGGATCGTTTTAAAAAAGTTTAAATTTACTGAAATTTTCGGGATGTAACAGTGAATCTCATAATCATTAAAAAAACTAGAAAATCCATTTGAATAAAAATCATAATAATCTAATAATCATGAATCTTATTGAATTATGTGCATTTGAAAATTTTTGAAACTAAAATCTCAGTTTGATTATAAAATATCATAAAAGAAACTTTAATAACCTTTTTTCATACTCCTTGCCTTCATATGTATCCAAGATACCTAATTTTTTAGCAAATAACCCAAAGAGGACCTATTGTCAAATCCATAGATCAAATCATAAGTAAATTCATAAACAAGTTAATGATTCATGTTGATAAAGTATAGTCCAATACATGATTCCTGTTGCAATGTTATAAACTTACAAAAACAGTATAAAAAAGGTACAAAACTAACTTTAAAAGAAAGGTTGCAGATCTGTCATCAGATATTTCTTATTGTTTTTTTTCAAAATGAAATTAAATATTGTTAAAATGAAATTCATCAAGACAATTTGCATGACACAAAGGCAAAAAATGGACTTTGTGTTAATTATTTTAATCTTTTTATATTAATATCCACATTTATTGATAAACAATTTGACTCTTTGACACATAGTAGCTATTGACTTCTAAATATTTGATTTCAAATTGTGATTAAGCAAACATACCTTAACGATGATATGTACTAGTGGAAAGAATTCAGTTTGGTACTCATAAACTGAAACAAAATAATACAAAAAGTAGGATGTAAATTTAAGATGTTATTAAATAAAAATAAACAGAATAAAACAAATTTATACCAGCAGAATGATAAATCTTTGATGACCTAATCATTCGAGGAAGAAGACATGAGAACAAGATTTTAACCATCGGAATGAGAGATATTCAGCTACCGTTGATTAAAGATACGTGTTCGAAGGCGTCAAAAAATCGATTCGTCGAAGGAACTGTAATACGAGATCATCAAAGAATCGTCTTCTTCAACTGGACATTTGATCAGATTTACGGTCGATAGTGAATCGACTTCTCCGTTCAAATCTTCGATCGAAAGAGGAGGACGAAATAAGGTCGGTGATGGAGGTATATTCCGATATATTGAAGTTGAAGATGTGTATCAAAACGTGAGAGAAAAAAAGGGGATAAGATCATAGAGCTGTAAATGATTTTATTTAAAATATTTAGCTACTTTTTATATATTTTTAGGTTCAAATACCTAAATTAACCTCATCATTTTATTTAAAAAACCAAGCGTACCATTCATTTGAATATTAATTATAATTATGCCACTTTTAATCTCTCTCTCTCTCTCTCTATATATATATATATATATATATATATATATATATATATATATATATATATATATATATATATATATATATATATATATATATATATATATATATATATATATATAGAGGCTCATGTGAAAGCGAAAATATGAAGATTTTGCGAAAATAAAAACAAAAAATAAGAAGATTACACACGTATATTAGAATTTTAATTATTATTTATATAGGGTCTGGTTCCTCTGAAGACTCATTTTAAAGTGAGGACTCCTGAGGACACCTTAAAACATTGAAAAAAAATCTAAAAAAACATACAAATCATAAAATCCAGTATAAATCTATCTCCGAGAGAAAAAAAATTGGATTTTTTTGCATCATTAAAATTGATCCATGATTCAGTTTTAATTTTTTTTTTTATTTTACATCATTATGATCCATGATTCAATTTTAATGATCCAATTTTTTTTCACCTGGACATAGATGTATTCTTGATTTTATGATTTGTGTTTTTTAAATGTTTTTTTAAGGTGTCTTCACGAGTCCTCACTTTAAAATGAGTCATCACCCGATCATATATATATATATATAGATTCCCTTGTGAATAGTTGATTTTTGTTATTTCTGATTTTTGCCACATAAGTTTCTCAAATTGGCAGTTAGGTCCCTGGTAAGGTTCTATGTTTTAGAGTTTGGCCACTTTGCGATTTCATACTATTTTTATCTTATAACCGGGTGTGATCGGCTTCTACTACAACTACAACGTGTCTTCACTCTTCACCGCTTTCCAACCAGAGTTGCTTCTACCGGCTTCTATTCATATCTCCTTTTCTTCAACATTACCGACAATTTAATCTTCTCCATGTGATTCGTTGTATCCAAACCCTCTCAAACCTCCAATGTCTGTCGATAGCCGTGTTCTAAAAGGCGCGTCATGGCGTGAGGCGTGGCTCCGCCATTACGAAAAGCCTCATAACGTTGCTGTTAGGCGTGGCGTGTGGCAAGGCGTGATATGGCGCGCCATGGCGTATTATGGCATGTTATGGCGCGTGTTTTTTCGTTTGAGACACGGTTTTTTGCTCTTTGTTATGTCTTTTTTAATCGGAGATACAGGTATTGTGGTTTTCGTTAAATTTTTGTAACGAGTTATTGATCTAACACTTATAAAAAGTAGTTATATTTAATATAAATTTATATTTATGTCGCAATATAATTTTAAATTAATACAAAATCGCCGCCTTACATCACGCCTTGAAAAACGTCATGGCTCGTTAAGCTTGAGGCTTGACCATGCCGCCACGCCACGCCTCACGCCATTTAGAACCTTGGTTGATAGTTTTCAATCAAATCGCCGCCACCGTCAATCTTTGATTACATTTGAAATTTGTTCTGATCCTTCTCTATTCGATTTTGCTTTAATCCTTCCACCACTCCCGTTTCCCTCTCCCAAAACTAAGTCGCTGCCGATTCATTCTGATCGTTCCTCTCCCAGATTATTTTGATATATCACCCTAACTTCCACTACAAATGTTGTTATTAAAAACTGGGTATCATTATTTCGATATCTCACCCTAATCCCGATTCTGCATCTGATCTAGGAGTCGAATTTGATTTGTAGCCCGGACTTTCACTCCTTAAATTTTGCAGGTAGCTCCTCCGGTGAAGCCAAGGTGTCTGGTAAAAGCCCTAACTTACTATATTTGTGTCATGTGATGATTCATTCTTCAGTTTGTCTTCGTGTGTAAGTATTATGCAGGGTATTCTTGGAAGGCTTGCAACATGGTTTCATCTTTTTTTTGGATGAAATTAGCATGAAAAAGAACCACCAAAACATGTAATATACATCCTCTACATCTCTCTCATCCCTCTTTATCTCTCTTCGAGGTAACTGTATTCTTATTTAAAGGTCTTTAAACTTCTTCCTGTTCACATCCATAGCTTCTATCTATGCTACAAATCGTGGAGTAATTCTATTAAATCTTTCTCATCAGGTAAAACTTCAGATAATGTTAGAACAAGATATGAAGGTATCAAGTGAACTATATCTATTGGTATTTTGTTCACATGTTTATTTTATTTACTCAAGAAAGAAAAATTACCTTTTTGATGATTATAGGGAGACTTTGCTTAAATTAAAGCAAGATTTTGGGACTGATTCCACTACAGCTGACCTACCACCTGATGAATGCACTCATCCATATTCAAGAAGGAGATTTAACAGCCTAATAAATACAGAACTTATGGTGGTTAGGATTTTGGCCACCAAAGTTTATGGTATTTATAGTTTTGGTCCCTGCTCCATTTCTATTGACCTAATATCAAAAGTCAAAGAAAGAGGTGGAAAACAAAAACCAAAGTAGGTTGCCTTTTTTTTGCGGTTGTAGGTTTCATATCTATTGCGTTAGTTTTTGTGGTCTGTACATAACTACAGATTTTAGGTTCTATTTATTGTACATCTATTTTGAACTTTTGGTTTTTGTCCAACTTCCGCTGGCCTTTTTATCTTCTATATAATTGATTGTCGTGTCAAAAAAATAAATAAAATATAAAGAGTAATATTTAGAAATTAGGGTCATGAAAAATATGATATTTTGGAAAAACTTACAAAATTCTTCCTGTTTTATATAATCAAACGAATTGTTATATTTCAGTTAACGATAATAGTTTATTTTGAATAAGAGCATATATTTTCCAATACTTTTTAACACGTATATTTTTATGAAAGTCATTGAAAGTTTTTTTCTTCGTTGGAAAAATGACAATTTCATAAATAACGAGGAACACCATCTCTCTCTCTCTCTCTCTCTCTCTCTCTATATATATATATATATATATATATTAAAAGAGAAACCTAATGATATCACTTTTAACAATTAGAGCTTTTGATTGTGTTTTCTTTATAAGTTTTAAACCCTTACATGAATTTGCTTACATCACATTCGTTGAATTAATTTAACGCTCCGTTTCTTTTGATGAATTAGGCTTTTGCTTTATCAAATTCAAACTTTCTAAAATTGGATTCCAATCGTAACCTTCCCTCACAGAACTGCCAACCCTAATTTGGCTTCACCATTGCAACAATCCACCAGCCAGGGGCGCTCCTAGAGGTGTCCATGGTGGCACTGACAACCCTGATTTTTCCAACAGCAGTGGAAAACTTTTCAAAAATTTTCGAAAATTTTATTTTTTCTATTACCATGCAACACTTGACTTTTCCGTGTAACTCCAACTATGAAATCTTGCGTTTGTCTTTGCTACCGGACATACCTTCTCAGTCAAATGAGCAATCGCTCTCGCTTATTTTATAGGTAACATATTTGTTTTTTCTATCAAACTCAACTTCATTGAAACCGTGTGGGATATTTTTTATTTATAAATCGGAATCAAAGCTCTCCATGTGATTATCCTTTTCTTTCGTAAGCATAAATCGTTATTATCTACAACCTATGTAGTTTTGCCCAAATTAAAGTATTAAACTATCTGCTTCATCCAGGGCTAGAATTATCCTTATTATTTTATTTTATTTTCATTAAGGTATAATTGTCTTTATCCTCTAACCGTCTTTTTAGACAAGTTTCTATTTTGTACAACAATTCAATGTCAAAGAAACCAATTTATTAATTAATTTATTTATTTTTATCGTATTCTCATATACGCTACATGTTTATTTGAACAGGAGACGGGTTGATATCTCTCCACACCCGGTGTTTCTTAATTTACTTGATAAGAAATAAGCTTAGATGCATTATTTAGGTAAACCCCTACAGACTAGACTATAGTGTTTCATCAATGTTGGAAAAATGCTTACAACCAGTTACACATATTCTTATAAAAAATGTTTATCATAATTATATGTTTTCATGGTAAAAATTGGTTTCTGTTTCTTTAAGAGATTTGTTTTTTTATAATCATAATTATATGTTTTCAGGGTAAAAATTGGTTTTCACTACTATACAGCTACAATATCTCCATTGATGGAATTATCTACAACTCTTTATTGTTAAAGATAATATTTTGCATCTCCAATAATAAAATATTCTGACATTTCCAAGGTTGGGTATAGATTTGACTCTGAATCTTTTTTCCCATGTATGTTGTTTCTTTGTGTAGTTCTTGCGAATTACTTTAATTATAAGTCACTTCTATAGTGTTCCAATAGATCAAATTAGACATTAATGTGCAAAGATAAATGAAAACAACCCTTCTAACACCTAGCCTTTTTGTTCTTGAAGCATATGGTCTTTTTGATTGATTTAATAGCAACATACTTCCTTTAAATGCATCACGTATATTTTGTTGGTTTTATATATTCCATCTTTTTTCTTTCAATTCTACTAATTTTTCATCATACTCTTTGAGTTTTATGGTGGGAAATAGCATTGTACTTGGCAATTCCTTTGCATAATGGCGGGTATAATACAAATATATATATATATATATATATATATATATATATATATGTGTGTGTGTGTGTGTGTGTGTGTGTGAGTACATTGTTATTTTGTGCATTTTTAGCTTTATAACGATATAATTTCATTTTTTACTGGTTTGCGTTCCTATCAAATTTTAAAGGGTAAAAAAAACTATTACATTTCTTGCCTTCTCCTTTTAGAATTTCATATATGATTTATTAGGTTATGCTACAAGAGGTGATATTCTGACCTTGGATGGGTTGCCTTTTCTGCTATAGATGAATCACTTAAGGACTTTGGTTATGTAGAAAATTGTGTAAAATTCATGTGTTGTCGCATGAAACTATATCCATGGTGAAATGTAATTATATATATATATATATATATATATATATATCATTTTGTTTTTACTTATTTGTTGGTTTGTTATAAAACCACATCTTAATTTTATATGGTACATATTATTCTATTTTTTCAAGGAGGCATACATTGAACTCAAATTGCTAATTTTCTTTTTGTGTTTTTGGAATAGATTTTAATTGTGAAATTGATGTTATGCATATACTTGCATTGTCTGGGCATGCCGAGAAGTACAGTAAGAAGCTAGCTCGACCTTATTCTTCCGGTTACCTGGTTTGAATATTTTTGTTGAGTTATTTTCTCAAGAATAAGTGGGTAATCATAGTTTCTTTTCAGAGCCAAGGGCTCTTAAAGTGGATGGTAGTTGTGTTCAAAGCCACTTGAATATTGAAGATTTTTGCTAACATTAGTTTCAATAATCACATGTACCCTAATAGAGATATATAGTTTGATGATAAGTTCACCTTTCTTTTCTCAACTCAGCTTACTTTTAGTTTCTTTTTTCTGGCGTTTCTTGTATTTTTTTTTTTTAAACTAGTGTACATGTGATGGCTACAAGGTGTGGTCACCCCTAGATCAAGGGTAATTTGATAAATCTTTAAATATTAAACTTTATTAAAGAGTACAAAACTACAAATAATTGAATTTAAAATTTTCATTTGTTTATACTTTCTATTGCATGAAGTTGTTGGGCATTTTTTACCATGGTTGTAGAAAGGTTTGGTTTTCTTGATTTAACAATTCATTATGTGTGTTTTGGCTAAACTGTGAAACGATCTTCATATTTGATCTCTCAATCCTATAACCCTTTTGTAAATTCCATTTTATTTTATTTGAATGTGATGGCTTGCTAAAAAACTTAATAATCAGTACTATTGTTGTTATTTTTGAAGGTCAAATTGTTGATATTGTTGACTGTTGTAATGAATCCTCCATTTGGAACAAGGAAAAAGGAGAGGACATGGAGTTTATTTTTGAAGGTTAAGTTGTTGATACTTTTGTAATGAACCATTCAATTGGAAAATAGCTTTTGTTAAATAAACTATTTTACATTGTGATTTAATTATTGTATTTTTAATTGTTTAAATGAAAATAATGTACTTTCAAAGTTGGAAAACCGTTGAAATTAGCGACCAACTTTAAAAAGTTGTCAAAGTAGCATCATGTAAACTATTTGCCTTTAGCTTATGAGTTTGTGCACCTCAATGTAAAATTTCAAAGTAGAATGCTATTTTGATAGATTTTCCAACTCTGATTTGTCAAAATAGCAACCTGTTTGAAAAATTGTCAAAATAACATATTTTCATATGATATGTTTTTGACCTAGCAATTTTTCACATTTAATTTGAGAAAATCATTTTTAATAATTTACCTAAAACGCTTATAATAGCAACTTATTTATCTTAACTAAGAAAGATAAAAATGTTGCGTCTTTTTGACTTAATAGGGATCTAGCTTGAGCCATTAAGTCACATTTTTTGTTTATAGGTTCATAATAATGATATTATATTTAAATATAAGCTATATTTAAAATAGTTTGCGCGTATCTTACTTACAACGAGTTTTGCTAAAAATCGGGTTTCACTGGAGCAGATCTTATGAGCTGAAAAGCTCTTTTTCTTAGAGCCTTCGGGTGCTCCGAGGCTTTCCTCTAACACCTTGAGATTACTAGGGCTCTAGAGGGGTTTTGGGAGGTTTAGAGAGACGTTAGAGTGAGAGAGAAGTGGGTTTTGGTGTGAGAAATGAAGGTAACATCGCAAGGTTATAGGCTGAAATACTACTCAACTCGTTGAGTTGGTGTCACATGTCACCCTCTAGTGGCAAGGCTTTGGGAGAAAGAAATGGCCCAGATTCATCCACGTCACTGTAACGACCCGTTCTCGGTATGTTAATAAATTTGTCAATTGTCTAAGTTTTCAAGAGGGACTCGGCGAGTTCTAGCCTGACTCGGTGAGTCCATATCCTGGACTCGGCGAGTCCGTCCGTCTGGGGTGAACCCTAAATCCCCGGGTTTGCCCACTATTTAAACCTCATTATAGCCTCATTCTCGCCACTTTCACCCTGAGAGCTCTGTGAGAAACCCTAATCCTCCCATTTGAGAGCTTATAAGTGATTTAGTGCCTTTTTGTGAAGGTGTGAAGAAGGAGAAGAAGAAGGAAGCAAGGAAACGAGTTGTAGTGCAAAGATCCAGGGTCAAATCTGAGTTTATTGAGGTATTTTCGGAGTTCCCTTCTGGTTATATGCTTAAACTTCCATTAGAGCTCTTTTAAGAGCTATTTGATGTTTGTTCCAAGCTTTATGTTTGCATGAATGTCTTAATAAGTCGAAATACCTTTGGATCTGAGTGTTGGGGTGTTGTAGAGCCCAGATCTACTGTCTTTTTGGAGTTACATTGCATATTAGCCATGGATCTACTCATTTTGTGCATCTTTTAGCCCTATTTCCCTTATTCATAAGGTTGTGCACGTAAAGTTGGAAACTTTACGTGGTAAAACAGCTTATTGGACCCAGATCTATCATTTGCATGTGTTGGATTCAAGAGAAATCGAGTAAAAACTAGCTGCATGGCAGCGACTCGGCGAGTCGGGTCGCGAGTCCCCGATTCCTTCGTCTTTAGCAGTGCCGAGTGCACCTAGTGAGTTAGAGAGTGGACTCAGCGAGTTGAGGGTAGACTCAGTGATGGAGGGACTCGACGAGTTGTTCATACAACTCGGCGAGTCCAAGGCAATCTCCTTAGGATCAAGAACAACTCGTCGAGTCTATTCATCCGACTCGGCGAGTCGGATGAAGATTGTCTGAGTTCTTGGATCAAGAGGGTACTCGTCGAGTCGATGCCACACTCGACGAGTCGCAGTGAGTATGAGTTGGAAGTAAGAGTGAGACTCGGCGAGTTGGACGGCCAAACTCGGCGAGTCAGCCCCAAAAAAAAAGTAAGTTGACTTTGACCAAGGGTAAAAGAGTCATTTTACCCCAAGTGCAGTGTTTAGTATTTGATTGAGTGTGTTCATGGACTTGTAGCCGAGGAGGTTCAGGAGCAGCAGCCGTTAGCTTTCAGAGACACACTCTCAGCCGCCAGTTTGCGAGGTGAGTTTCCTTCCAGTAGGGATGGGTCTAAGGCCACAATGCCGGCCCGTCCAGTTAGCAGTAGTTTCCGGACTTGGTCCGATGCAGTAGTTAGTATGTTTGATGCCTTCGTGGCTCAGGCAGGATTTGTGAGCTATGTTTTATGTGTCATGTATTATGTGTTCCGGGCTACGGCCCGATGTAGTATGCAATATATGTGTTCATGCTAGTTGTTATGATATGCTATGCTATGCTCAGTTCCGGACTTCGGTCCGATGCAGTCGGTTCCGGACTTCGGTCCGATGCAGCCAGTTCCGGACTTCGGTCCGATGCAGTTAGTTCCGGACCTTGGTCCGATGCAGGGGACAAGGTCCCAGTCGGTTCCGGACCTTGGTCCGATGCAGTTTCCGGGCCTCGGCCCGATGCAGTGGGAAAGGCCCAATAGGTGTTTATATGTTTTGTATGGTATGTGGTAATTTGGGGGAGCTCACTAAGCTTCGTGCTTACAGTTTCAGTTTTGGTTTCAGGTACTTCCGCAAGCAAAGGGAAGGGCTCGGGGTGACGGCATCGCACACACCACCGCCTCAGCTTCAGTTGGGATTGATTTAGTTATTGATTTGATGTAGTATGATACAGTTTCCGCACAATACTTTATTATAATTTGGGACATATCACGCATGGTTTATTTATATGGTACTCTGATTATAGTTATGATTATATTAAAAACAAATTTTTTTGGGTCGTATTTTTGGGTCGTTTCAGTCACCCTCTTCGCATCAGCACTCTGTCGACTTCTAAACCTCGTAGCTTTCATATACGAGCTCCATTTTCGATGTTCTTTATATCCACGCGTAGGTATTGATAAGGTCTACAACTCTCATTTTGACTATGTCAGTTAATTTTCAACCGATTTTAAATTTAACGGTATGAGAAGATTATACTGTCAAACGACCGTATAAAATTCATAACTTTTACATACGGAATCCGTTTTCATCTGTCTTTTTATCTTTGAACTCTTATTAATGAGATCTTCAATTCTCATTTAGGTTGATTCGGCCAAAATTTGATTGATCTAAAATTCGAATTCTGGGTTGTGCACTACTATGCTAAATCTTAGACAAATCATAACTTCCTCATACGAAGTCAGATTTGGACGTTCTTTTTATGCACGTTCTCGGTTTAATGCACAAAACGATGTTTAGATTGCTAAGGCTAAAAAATAATTTATCAAAAATTTGCTTTTTACGTTACGTGGTGCCGTGCCGGTTGCTTAGCCCGAATCTACGGACGTTACATAAAGTTTCTAACTTTACCCTTAGGAACCATCCAAAATGAGTCAACCCGAACCCTAGACTCATTAGAGTGAGGATTGACCCGTTAAGTCCTTAAACTCTCAAAACATAGTCCAAAACATAGTCCCAAAATACAGATCTGGCATCCAAAGGCTGGAAAATCACGTAAAGTTTTCAACTTTACGTCCATGCATGTTAAATAGAAACCCTAGGGCTCAAGATGGGCTAAAAATGAACTTATTGCATGAATGAGACCTAGAACTTAGTAAAACTTGCAACTTTAAGCTAAAAGGGGCCATAAAATGGTCAGATCTAACATAACAACCCCTTGAACACTTAACGTCTTGGACAATCCACCCATGAGCCCGAAATTAAGTTAAACCTTAAAACAAAGAGATCTAAACGATAACAAAGCAAGGTATAAACTTGATACCTCCAAGAGACTGCAACAAGTAGGGAGATTTTGGATCTAAATCTTCCCTCCAACTTCAAAGCTTCTTCAAAAGAGCACAAAAGATCAACACTCAAGTGTCCAGACCCTCCATAAGCTCACACACTCACAAAAGAAGATGATGCATGTTATTAGGATTTTCTAGACAGAAGAGGCTGGTAAAGAGGCCAGCCAATGGACTTAAGGCCTTTAAATAAGGTGCAACACCCTAAAAATTAAGGTTTCCTTCCCAACTGCTAACTCGCCGAATTGGTTCATGAATTTTCGCGGTCAAAGCTCTCTCGACACGCCGAGTTGGACCTTGCAACTCACCGAGTCCCAATTGAAAATACAAACAATTTCAAGAATAAGCTCATACATTAACCAAGCATTACAATGTTGTTGAGTGTAGTTAACCTTATTTATCTCTTAGAAATTTGGTAACTAAAAACTGATTGAGATAGGAATACATACAAAGCCACACACACGGACAAACACTAACAAAACATATAACAATGGGATAAAATGGGAAATTTGGTAACTAAAAACTAATCGATATAGGCATACACACATAGCCACACACATACACAAACACAAACATACATAAGGCATACATAATGGAATAATATCACTTATTCTCGATGTTGATTCTAAATGAACCGAACAATAACATAAATTTGCAAATAACCATCATACAAATACCTTAAAAAGATTTGCAAAAAATATATATATCTAAACTTTTGCAAGGAATTTAATAAATAAAAAACAAGAAATAAGCAAATGCCCCTAAGAGATGAAAAGAACCAAAGGTAGGTAGTGACAGTCATTATCAAATGTTGGATTATATTTGTGTAGAACCATCTTCACTCAATCAGGTATACGTTGTTGTTTATCGCGTCACAAGTAAAATATGTTTGAAGGTAATCATACGTGACACGGAAGACCGTCCAACTAATAAAACAAAAAATATATTATTTACAAAGAGGTCATTCAATAATTATGTTTCATTATTTTTTTTTCAAACATCTCAATGTTAAATATGTTGTCGTCATTTTATCTTATTATTATTATTATTATTATGCTATATTTCCATAAATATATATGTATTTTTTTAATACGATGTGGGTCATAATCTAATTACGTTAATAACCGGTTGTGTTGGGTTTTCTTGTTTCCATTTAATTATTTATAAGTGCTTTCGTTAATAATAGAGAGTCCTAACATACTTGGGAGTTTTTCTTTTTTTCTTAAAATCATGTAGTTAAATTTTTATTGATTTAATCTAGCTAGAAATTATGTCATTAATTAATTTATTTGTGATTTAGGATCAATACGCTCTCGTAGGCCATCCCCAATGGGGATTTAATGGTGAGTTTAATGGGGGAAAAGAGAGTTGAATACATAAACCCATCATTGTGGGTGGAGTTCAATGAAGTGGGCTTAATCCTCATTGAACGAACGGTGGTATGCAATTTTTTTTTTTTTAACTATTTCACTAATAAAACTTTTTATTTAAATAATTACACCCTACATATATACACAAAGTATATGTCATTATTTTCTTATTTATAATATTTGTAGTTTACTTTATGTTATATTGAATAATTTAAATCATCAAGGTAATTTATATTATAATATTCTAAACAAAAAATATTTAAATCTTAAAAATATTTTAAAACAATAACATATACAACAATCATTAATTAATAATTTACAATTTGTAACTTTTAATTTCTAATTAACGTAATATTATAGTTTTTACAACATTATTTAGAAAAATATATAATTAAATGTTGATGTGGAAATTCATTAAACTCTTAAAGGTTTAATGGAGTGTAGAGTTTAATGAATAAAATGATATTGTTAATGGAATGCTGATGTCAATCCATTAATTAAACTCTTAAGAGTTCAATGCATTGGAGATGACCTTAGTCCATATAATTATATAAACTGATAATCGGTTGTCCAACTTAAAATTTGTTAAAAGTTTGAGAATTATTTGAGTGATTTATTACCAAAAACAGATATATTTATTTTTATTTTTTGTTTTTGAATAACAAGACTTCATTAAAATATCGAGGAGCTAAACCAAAAAAACATTACAAGGAAGGGAAAAACATATGTTGTTATTTGTTTTTATTCTAAACTTTCGGTATTCTTCCACCATCGATCATCATCCTTTCTTGTGAAATGATCTTCGTCATCAGATTATAATTTCTGGTACTGGTATGCAATGAACGATCTTTCTGATTAATGTTACTAGACATGCATTAATTAAACATATGCAGAAACGCAAAAGTGTAGGAAAATCAACGTAACATCATAACGAATCAAGTCCCTATTTCTTTGTTATTTAATAGATTGCTCGAATCTTTGACAAATGTGGTTATGTGCCAATGTTCTTCACAGTTGATATCCCCAACGGTTTTGACGCGGAAACATGCATTAATTACACATGCAAATTTAATTTCATAGTATATAGTTGTATTATGTGCTTCAAGACTTGTCAAAATCATACTATATAAGTACATAGTCGCACCTTTCTGCATGAGAACATACAATCATAAGGTTGCATAGAAATATGGGGTTTACAGAGAAATGGGTTTGCATGGTTCTTCTTTTCATCACCGTTGCCTCTCACTTGAGTGTGATGTCTGTTGGGGATGAGAGTATAGAGGGATCTGAATGGGGTGGTCGAAGAGGTGGAGGTGGGTTTGGAGGTGGTGGAGGACTAGGTGGTGGTGGCGGTTTGGGGGGAGGTGCGGGTAAGGGTGGTGGGTTTGGTGCCGGAGGAGGAGTTGGTGGTGGTGCTGGAGGGGGTGGCATTGGTGCAGGCGGTGGTGGAGGAAGTGGTGGAGGTGGTGGTTTAGGTGGAGGTTCAGGTAAAGGTGGCGGTTTTGGAGCTGGAGGAGGAGTGGGTGGTGGTGCAGGAGGGGGAGGCATTGGTGCAGGTGGTGGTGGAGGAAGTGGTGGAGGTGGTGGTTTAGGGGGAGGTTCAGGTAAAGGTGGCGGTTTTGGAGCAGGAGGAGGAGTGGGTGGTGGTGCTGGAGGGGGTGGCATTGGTGCAGGCGGTGGTGGAGGAAGTGGTGGAGGTGGTGGTTTAGGGGGAGGTTCAGGTAAAGGTGGCGGTTTTGGAGCAGGAGGAGGAGTGGGTGGTGGTGCTGGAGGAGGTGGTATTGGTGGAGGCGGTGGTGGAGGAAGTGGTGGAGGTGGAGGTTTAGGGGGAGGTTCGGGTAAGGGTGGTGGGTTTGGAGCGGGAGGAGGAGTTGGTGGTGGTGGTGCTGGAGGTGTTGGTGTAGGAGGTGGTGGAGGTGGAGGAAGTGGTGGAGGTGGCGGTTTAGGGGGAGGTTCAGGTAGTGGTGGTGGGTTTGGAGCTGGAGGAGGAGTGGGTGGTGGTGGTGCAGGTGGTGTTGGTATAGGAGGCGGTGGCGGTGGAGGAAGTGGTGGAGGTGGAGGTTTAGGAGGAGGTTCAGGTAGTGGTGGTGGGTTTGGAGTTGGAGGAGGAGTGGGTGGTGGTGCTGGAGGAGGTGGTATTGGTGGAGGAGGTGGAGGAGGAAGTGGTGGAGGTGGTGGTTTAGGGGGAGGTTCAGGCAGTGGTGGCGGTTTTGGAGCTGGTGCGGGAATAGGCGGTGGAGGTATTGGTGGAGGAGGAGGTGCTGGTGGTGGTGGAGGTGGAGGTGGTGGTGGAGGTGTAGGTGGAGGCAAAGGTGGTGGTTTTGGTGCCGGTGGAGGCTTAGGTGGTGGAATTGGCGGAGGGTTTTGATTATGAATTTATGAATGATCCAGGGAATGAGTCGAACGTATCTATTATATATATTCTGTAATTAATCGCGTCATTTGCTGTTGAAATTATCGCGTTTAATTTAATCAATGTTAAATGAGCAATTTAGTAATATATAAGCCATTTGGTTATGTGTTATGTTTACCCTGTCATGTTTATATTAAATAATTAATCCTTAAACAATTGTTTTAATCTCTATTAAAGCAACAATAAAGGTCTAAACGTTTACTAATTTTCTCTAAGATTCTGTAACTAAATATTTAAATACACTTTCTTTTCATCTTTTGACATTTAAATTTCCTACCATAGTACCATCATAGATTCATAACAATTACTATATTACAAATTAAATAATTTTTTTTTGAAGAGTTTAACAAAATTTAATTAAGAAAAAGAATGCTGTTTGTGAAGATAATTATATATAAACCCTCAAACTTAAACATATTTAGATTTATAATTGTGATGTAAAAACACAATGTAACAACTAATGCTCCGTTTCGGACGACATTACCGATTGCGTGATGTAGTAATTAAAGAAATATCAGCATTTTTGATAAATACCATAAGTTAACACGAAAGTGACATAATTCTTATAATTAACTTTATATTCAGCATTATCTCTATCCTTAATTGCATAACCACAAAAATGATATGATAGTGATTTCGAACATGGTCACATGGATATTATGACACACCATCCAGATTAATTTCAAGCTTTCGGGTTTAAATATCTTTTTGATATTGAATGCAATGAAGTTTGATGTTCATTGCCCACTCCCTCATGCGCATTTAATCAGGTTGACTTTTTGCCAGTGAATTTACTCACTAGCTACTTCGTCAAAACTTAAAACAAATTAAGTTTTCGTCAACACCAGCTCTTTCATGAAAGTGATCATACGACATCTTCATCTTTTTAACGCTGCCAATGTTTCTTGATTCCCTCATCGCAACCACATTGTCCGTTTTTGACAATATTGTTACAAATATACGACAAGTGCTCAACTTTATTATGCGTTCAATTTGTCTGAATAGCTGATCAAAAACAATATGATACACTTATTATGTTCGATATTTGTTAAGAGTCATAAAAGTACCGACAAACAGATACAAGAATTAAGTGCACGATATGATTATTAGAGAGAGGGAGACAGTGTAGAAAAGGTCTCATGCATGCATGAAAAGACATTAAGAAAGAAGGTTTGAAGAAGTCTTCCATGGGACATGGCAGATATAAATGCCCATATCTATCCTTTCTCATCTCCACATCTACTCCAATAATATCACTCGCTTTTCTTTTGTATTATTATAATATAAAAATCAAAATTTTGGTAATTCACTGATGTGAAACCCTAGAATCGAAGATTCGACGCAGGGTGGAAATTTACGGTGAAGTTTGACGTAGTCATACAATGGCTTTTGACTATTGGATGATGCCCACCATGGCTCATATCCCCAACGCCACAAGGCAATAAATCTTCCCTAACGCAGCTAGCATTCATTTCTAGCTACACATAGTTGTATGCAAGTGGGTATGAGCCTACATGCCTATATAATGTAAATATTTGCAATACTACAGACACCAAATTGAATTGTAGAGATGGGGATATCTAAGAAATGGGGATGTGGGATGCTTCTTTTCATATGCATTGTTTTTCACATGAGTGTGATTACGTATGGAGATGAAAGAATCCAGACTACAGGATGGGGTCGTAATGATTGTCGTTTTCGCAGGAGAGGGTGTAGCGGCTTTGGTGGTAGAAGAGGTGGAGGATTTGGCAGAGGTGGTGGACTAGGAGGTGGTGGAGGGCTTGGTGGTGGTGGTGGAGGTGGACTTGGAGGAGGTGGCATTGGAGGGGGTTCTGGTGGTGGATTTGGAGCCGGAGGTGGAGTTGGTGGCGGAAGTGCGGGAGGTGGTGGTGGAGGAAGTGGGGGAGGTGGTGGTCTAGGGGGAGGTGCGGGAAGTGGTGGTGGGTTTGGAGCTGGAGGTGGAGTTGGTGGCGGAAGTGCGGGAGGTGGTGGCATTGGTGGAGGCGGTGGAGGAGGAAGTGGGGGAGGTGGTGGTCTAGGAGGAGGTTCGGGAAGTGGTGGTGGGTTTGGAGCTGGAGGTGGAGTTGGTGGTGGTAATGTTGGAGGTGGTGGTATTGGTGGCGGTGGAGGTAGCGGTGGAGGTGGCGGTCTAGGCGGAGGTTCAGGAAGTGGTGGAGGGTTTGGAGTCGGAGGTGGAGTTGGTGGCGGTAGTGCAGGAGGTGGTGGTATTGGTGGTGGGGGCGGTGGAGGTAGCGGTGGTGGTGGTGGCTTAGGAGGAGGTTCAGGTAGTGGTGGTGGGTTTGGAGCCGGAGGTGGAGTTGGTGGCGGTAGTGCAGGAGGTGGTGGTATTGGTGGCGGCGGCGGTGGAGGTAGCGGTGGAGGTGGTGGTCTAGGAGGAGGTTCAGGAAGTGGTGGTGGATTTGGTGCTGGAGGTGGAGTTGGTGGTGGTAGTTCTGGAGGTGGTGGTATTGGTGGTGGTGGTGGTGGAGGTAGTGGTGGAGGTGGTGGTCTAGGGGGAGGTTCAGGAAGTGGTGGTGGTTTTGGAGCTGGAGGTGGAGTTGGTGGTGGTGCAGGAGGTGTTGGCGTTGGTGGTGGTGGTGGAGGAGGCAGCGGAGGAGGTGGTGGAATTGGAGGTGGTTCAGGAAGTGGTGGTGGGTTTGGAGCCGGAGGTGGTGTAGGTGGTGGAGCCGCGGGTGTAGGAAGTGGCTTGGGAAGTGGAGGTGGAGGGGGGTTGGGTGGAGGAGGTGGTGGCGGAATTGGTGGTGGTCACGGGGTTGGTGGAGGAGTGGGTGTAGGCATTGGCATCGGAGTTGGAGTTGGAGTAGGTGTTGGCGGCGGCGGTGGTGGTGGGAGAAACTAAGGGTGTCCATTAAGTTGCCACATTTTGAAATTATATTTTATGAAAATTATATTTGTAATGATTCAGACGTTCAAGAAGACGTATCTCATTTAAAAAATATGATTATTAGTTGCACAAAGTCTCAAGATCCGTAATCGTTATACGTTCTAGAAGCCAAGCAAAAGTTTATCGAACAGAACAAGTTATTTTTAAAGGTGTATGTATCAAAATTATAGTAGAATCATCTTTCTTAGATTAATGGTATTGATTCATATATCTTGAATTACTTAAAGTGGTTTAATTTTGTTTTTATATCGAGAAATTTGCACACTATTGTGCCTTATATCGGCATATACATTATGTGTTAACAAAAAACCCCACTAAATATATGCATTTTCCAGAGCACCTTGCAAGCATGATATATCATGTACAAAAACGAATCAAATCTATTTCACAAAACTAAAAATGACCTCATATTATTATTATTATTATTATTATTATTATTATTATTATTATTATTATTATTAAGTCCTGAACCGATTAGCATACCAAATTGATAATGATATTTGTGTGGATTAAGTGTTACGATATAAATGTTGTTTCTTTTTTAACTTAGTATGTTATCTGAAACCAAATAAATGACTATTTTACCATCTATTTAAAAGTGACAAATAACCATTTATTTAATAACCATTATAAATCAAACATACTAAGCACAAATAAAATGTATTTAAAACTGTTTTGAGCTTCGATAGGAAAATTAAGTTTTAGTTATAGATAGTAACATATAAATGAACGTAAATAAGTTGTTATTTCTAACATTTAGCCCTTAAAAATAACTAATGCCCTCTACATATTGGTGATAGACTTATCGCAAATAATTATGTATGTGACAATTGGAATAACACTCAACCATTAAACCATTATGACTTATTTAAAGAATAAGAAGATTAGAATTAGACGTGCATGATGATTTATGAATCCATCAACTGGTATGTGACTAATATTTATTGGTATCTATTTATCTAACATACACAAAATGAGTGCAAACTCAAAATACCACAACATCAAGAGTTCTCATTCCATAAGAACTAGTTGGTTTTCGAGTAAACTTATAAAAAAAATTTCTCACTAAAAATTCACTCTGCTCTCAAATAAACAAACTCATCATCTAAGAACAAGATAATAAAGATTGAAGAAGAAACCCTAATGATGAAACCCTAAGAACAGTACATAGAGAACGAGGGAAGATAACAAGGGGAGTATTAAATTGATCTCTGATAATGAAAAATTACACACACAACTTCGATATATAATTATGGATCAAATCCAGTAACATCCACCCGAATAATAAGATGAGTAGGATATGTGTGTTTATCAGTCACACCAACTTTGAGATTAGACGTTGCAGTCCAAATGTTCAACAACCTTGACACTTCTAATCCTTCCTGCACAATTCTTACAAAACAGTTTTCCAGATATATACACAATATACCCTAACATACATAATAAATATTAACAAATGATACATGAAAAAAGGATATACTATTCAATGATAAGTTTGTAAGGACTTGTTATTCTCAAACACCATCCCCCCCCCCTCCTTAGAAAAAACACAAAAACAAATAAACAAACAAACAAAACAAAACAAAACAAAATCATTTGAACCTTTAACTAACATTTTCCTTGCAATGAATCAATAAGACCCATTTTCCTACACAAACTATCATGTTGATCAGAAACCAAAGACTTGAACGTATCAGCAATATTGTCATCTGAATTCACTTTAAAATTTTCAACAATTCCTTTTGAACTTTGTCCCTTATAAAATGAGTATCAACACCAAAATGTTTTGTTTTCTCGTGGAAAACCATTAACACCAACTTGATTGCACATTCATTGTCACAAAATATTAGAACATGAATTCAAATAAAATCTTTAAATTCACATTACTTCACACAACACAATACTCAAAACATGGTATTCTGATTCAGTGGAAGAACAAGAAACCGTTTCTTGCTTCTTGTTTTTCCACGTCAAATTATTACCAAGAAAGAAACAAAAACCAGTAACATATTGTCTGGAAACTAAATATTTTGCACAATCTGCATCAACAAAACCCTTTAAAACCAAACTACCAGAACTTAGTACATAAAAACCTCTTCCAGGATTTGATTGTAAGTATCAAAGCAACACTCAAATGAGATCTCCTAGGACTGTGCATGAACTAACTTAACACCTGAACTGCATATGAAATATCAGGTCTAGTAATAGTCAAATATATAAGCTATCTAACCTATTTTTAGAATAAAGTTATATTTTGCAAAAGAAAATCATCCTTATTAATTCCATCTCCTTTTATTACAACATTACATTCCAAAGGAATCTTAACTGGTTTATAACCCAACATACCAAATTCATGTAACAGATCTTGACAATACTTCCTTTGACACAAGCAAATTCCTTTTTCAATGTCAATAACTTCTCTTCCTAAAAAAATTTAAGTTTACCAAGGTCCTTAATCAAAAACATAGATTTCAAAAAACCTTTTACCTTATTGATTTCATTTAAATTGTTCTCAGTCAAAATAATTCCATCCACATAAATAAGTAAGAAAATAACATGACCCATATCATACTTAATAAATAATGAAAAATCATGCATACTTTGAGAAAAACCATGTTCAAATAAAGAACTTCATAACTTTTCGCTCCATTTTCTATAAGGGTTGTTTAATCGCATATAAATATTTTAACATTTTACAAACTTGATTATTACCCTTAGTATAATAGCCTAAAGATAATGTAATATAAACATCCTCATCTAGTTCACCATATAAAATTGCATTATTGATATCAAGTTGTAAAAAGATTCCAACCAGAACTAACAACAAGAGTAATTATAGTTCTAATTGTTACCATTTTAGCAATTGGAGAAAAAGTTTGCTCGTAGTTTATACCTTCTTTCTGATTGTACCCTTTAGCTACTAATCTAGCTTTAAGTCTTTTAACTTCTCCATTATAATTTTATTTAATCTTATACACCCATTTACAGCCTATGGGTTTTCTATCAAAAGGTAAATCACATATTCCATAGGTATTATTCTTATATAACGTCTCCATTTCCATATTCATAACATGAACCCAGTTAAGATCCAAAGAGGCTTTATGATATGATTGAGGTTCAACAGGTTTATTCAGATTTGTAACAAAACATTTATTTTCAAATTTTTAAAAAGAGTAATTTATAGACTTCTCAATACTATATTTATATTTACCCTCTATTACATAATCACTGAATTTTTGACAAAATCTGGACTCACGATTAGACCTTCTAATATAACAGACTGATTAGTAGATGACTCAGAAAAAGAACCACTATTTTCATCAGAACTTCTAAGAGTTTCAGAAGTAGGCATTTTAGGTTGCAAATTAAGTGTCTCGCAGCCTAAAGTACCATCTTGACTAAAATCAGTTGCACTCAAAGATTAACTACCATTGTAACATCCCAATGATTATGGTACTTCTAATTTCAGCCCTATAATTTGATTAAATTACATTTTGGTCCCAAGTTAAAGACATGTATTCATTAAGGGTTGTAATGGCATTGTTGTAAATTGTGGGTCTTCGGAGTAAGCTGTGTGTACGTAGTGTACGTTGAGCATACTAAGGTGAGCCCTAGTACGCATGGCATACATCAGTGTATGTGGGGCATACTTAACAAAGATGGAAACCCTAATTTTTAGGGTTTAGCTCATATATAAGTATCCATATGGCCTCATTTTCCATTATCTTATCAGCCTCCACACTCTCGTTCGTGTTTGAAGCCCTAGAACCACCTTGTGAAGCTATTTGAAGCATTAAAGTATGTGTTTGTGTTATTAGAAGAAGAAGGAAGGAAGCCAAGCTCATCTTGGAGGAGTTAAGCACCTTGGATCTAGAACTTTTCCCTCATTTGCAAGTCTTCTAAGGTACAAAGCTTACATCTTTGTCTTTCAATCTTGTAGATATAGAAATTGGGGTTTTAGTGATACTTTTTAGTCTCAAATGTCTTAGATTGAGCACGGCATGTTCTTAATGAGTTTATTTGTCCTTTCAGACCCTACGAGGGGTCCTAAGTCATAAAAATTAAGTCCCAATGGCTAGTTTTGCACCATGCATCTTGAATAAGGTCTTAATGGAATATGACCTTGAGTTGAGATCTTAATGGGCATGTAAAGTCATAAAGTTGGAAACTTTATGACTTTAGACTGTATTTTGGCCAAGGATTTGAAGTTTGGTTGAAAGAGCTTAAGCCATTAAGCTCTTAATAAAGGTTTGGACCTTGCGAGGGCATGCCGTGCATACTCGGTCAACCACCCTGATGGTGGTCAACTGTGAGGCTTCATGTACGCCCATCATACCTCATGAGTACGCCCCGCGTATGCACCCTGAGTTGACTTGGTTGGGTTGACTCGGCTGGGTTGACTTAGTTGACTTAATGGGTCTGACCAATTGAATTTGACCAAGTTTGATCAACTTTGACCTTGAGGATATTTTAGGTATTTTGTTATTTTGATGGAATTGGTAAATTGATGAAATTAGGTGAAGGTTAGAGAGCTAAGATAAGGAGTCGAGACCTCATCAGCTTCTGTCCATTTTACGAGGTGAGTTTTCCTCACTGTACTTGTGGGTCAAAGGCACCAAGGCTAGCCCATTGGTTTGATACTCGTTGATATGCTGAGTAGGGGATTGATATGCATGTTTATGCTAGTTATTGATTCGCTAGACTGGTAGATCTGTAAGACTACCTATGACTCTGTTGCATGATTATATGTTTCTGTTTATTTTCTAGTATATGTGGATATATTGTGTTGGGTTGGGTTGAGGCTGTACTACTATGTGCGATAGCCAATAAATCCTGGAGCATTACAAATATAAGTTGAGGGTCAGGTAAGGCATGCCATACTCATACTAGGGGCTCATGAGCATTCCAGATACAAGTTGAGGGACGGGTAAAGCATGTCAGACTCATACTAAGGGCTTGTTGGTATTTAGTCCAATGACTGATTTGGTTAGGGAGCAAGCCAGACATATGATATGGGCCCTGAGGGCAAGACAAACTTATATTGTGGGATCAGGGGTAATCCAGACTTTTATATGTGGACCAATTACATGTTTTTATTATATATTTATGTTATTTTGTTATGTATTGATATTTTGCAGGAACTCAGTAAGTGTTAAAGTTTTGGGTTAGGTTTAAGGTACTTCAGATGATCGCGGGAAGTTGAAGGCGTGACCTTACACATCCTCATGTTTTGGCTTATGATTTTGGGAAACTCTGATGTTAAACATGTTTTGAAAACTATGTTTGTAAACAATTTGTGAAAATGGTTGCTTTTAAAAGTTTAAATTTTTCATGATTTTTATGAGTGTTACAAGTTGGTATCAGAGCATTGGTTTGAGTGAATTAGAAGAACACTCGTGTGAATCCAGTCTTAAACTAAGGAAAGAATTTTAAAAATTATTTTTATTTTTTTAATTAATCAAATAGGATGCAATGTGTACGATCAGTCGAGGCCAGTAAGTAGACCCCAAAGTACCACACTGTTATTTGATATTGTGATATGTTAAAATAGTATGCTAGTGATAGGCTAGGGATCTTTAGTAGTTTCATGATAGAACTTCCTAATTATATGATGCTTGTAGCCTAAGTTCCTTCCTTGTATGAAATTAACATCATTACTATAGTTTCTTAGTGTATGCATCACAGTTATACATAACTAAGATTTTGTAGAATGAGAATGTTTGATTTGGCCTTATTTCCTATTCTTGTTTGATGAAGGGCTTAGGGTAGGATTAGATATTTGATTATCTATAGGGTCTAGTTTTATGTATGATTAGCATACACGAGTAATGTAGGGTTGGTGGAAGTTTCATGGACAAATTGTATGGGGTCGGTCGGCCAATTTTGAGATGTTTATCTCCTTCATCTAAAATGGTGTATATGTATGCTAGTATGTATTGTTAGGGTTGTTGTGATGATCCTTAAGACAACTACAGGTAGGTGTGGAAGGTAGTATGTGTCTGTACTACTAAAAGCACACGACCCGTACGCATAACAGGGAAGTCATAACCCTTAGGTCTTTATTAGGAGTTGGTTCCCCTGTTATGATATGCATGTTATCTAATATCTCCCTGATTTATTTTCAGTATGGTTATGACGAGACGATTTGAGGCTAGATTTGTATCAGAATTGGAAGATGGCAATCAGGATGGGCCAGTTGTGTCCGAGGATAAGATTAGGGAGATTCTTCAGGAGGAGGTTGTAGCTCACTTTGAGCACAGTTTCCATAGATATTCAAGTCTATCAAGGCCACCATGGTGGGGTATTTTGAAGAGCGTGTTGGGTTTTGATACAGAATATAAGTTTGTTTTTCACACAAACCGGCAATAGAAGACTTTAAAAATAACTAGTTTATTTTTAGTTCATAACAAAACCAAAACATCATGGATCCATTTATAGAGGTTAGAATGAAATAAAAAACAACCATAGGATGTTTTAGAGATAACCTTTGAAGCCTTTGAACCCACTTAGTTTTGGGGTGTTGATGAAGATAGCAAAAATCAAAGAATATTATTTCTCTACAAGTATCCACCATCAAGAGTAAGGCACTTGGAATGCTAGTTTTTTCTTGTATTCTTGAGTGTCTTAAGCCTCTAAGTGCTTAACTCAAATAAGCACTAAAGGAGACAAATCAAGAAGGCTTCTTAACCACCAAAGTAAAGCACCAAACTTCATAAGAACGGAGCTCTTCAAGCTCATGATTTTAAGAGAGAAAGAACGGTAAAAGAGAGTGTTTCTTTTGGAAAAAATGCAAGCCTCGTGTATCTCTTATATAGTCCATGAAATGTAAGGCCTAACCATTAAAATACTCTAAAGTAATCGCTATCCTTTAGAAGCATGCGAGACAAAGCATGGAGGTTGAAAAGAAACCCCCATATTTTAATATTTTTGGCCATACCTCTTGAAAAGAGGAGGATTCTTTATTTTTTATAAACTCCAAGTTTATAAAATATAAAGTTTGTCTTTAGGTAAAAGAAAAAAGAATCCAACTAGTCTAAAATATTATGCATGACTTATTAATTCATACCATATGAAATAATAACTAGTTATACTCTCTTATAATTGTTATTTTCCTTAAAAGAATAATTAAATGCTAATTAAAATACAAGAATCAATATTATTAATAAATAATCACATTAATAATAAATATACAAAATATGCCAACTTTAATAATAAATATACAAAATGGGCCAACTTGATAAAGGTGTGACCCTATGGGATCATATATTATTAGCAATATCACTCCATAATAATTATTGGGCATATAGATTCAACAGAGCGTTATGCTGCTTTGTCTGAGGCTGTTGCTACTGCAGCCACCGCATCCATTGCCATTGTTGGGGTTAGTATTAGGAGAGTATTCAAGTATCGGGACTTCGACAATATGAAGCCCCTAACATTTGATGGAGTTCGGGACCCGATCATAGCCATGAGGTAGCTATCTGACATTGAAGGGTGTTTCTTCACTTTCTCTTTCCTAGCTGACCAGAAGGTATGGTGCGCTCTGAACCTTGTGAGGTCCAGAGAGAAGGATTGGTGCAGACTTATTACTTGCTCGTATTCTTCTGAGTAGAGAGATATTGTGTCTTGGGAGCAGTTCTCGGAGATGTTCCGTTCTAGATATGTGTTGTTGGTGTAGTGTGAGAGGTTGGCCCATGAGTATTTGGATTTGAGGTAGGGGACAGAGTCGGTGATAGAGATCACCAAGATGTTCACGAAGAGGAACATGTTTTTTCCTGAGTTTGCTGCTTCTAAGCAGGCTCAGATGACCGGTTACTTGAGAATGATCAAGACGGATATTAGGCAGTTTTTATCCTCTCAGTGTTATGGTTCATTATTGAAGTTGCAGGAGGCTGCCAGGCGGCGTGAGATTGAGATGGAGCTCCAAACACAGGAGTAGAGACCAGCCCTAATGTAGTCGTAGCCTGCGCTGAAGCGGTTCAAGGCCGCTGATGTCATATTTTGGGGTTGGAAGGGCCACATTTGTAGGAAGTACGACAATATTTATTAGGGTAAAGGTCAGTTATATGGAGAGGGATTGTTGCCAACAGGCCCCAACACTCAGGTCTAGGATTTGTTACCATTGCGACCAGGTTTTCCATGTGAATGCCGGTTGCCCCTCGCGTGTTGCTAGGCTGCTGCAGGATCTAGTGTCGGATACTCTGAGGATCACATATGGGAGTCAGGGCAGAGTAGAGTCCCCAAGGGCTCGAGGTGGCGCTCTTCAGCTCACTACCGAGGAGGCCAGAGCAGCTCCAGATGTTGTTCCTAATATATATCAATTCATTCTTCTGTTGATTATGTTTTATGTTATGCTTATATGTATGCCTCTGATAGGTATGTTCCTAGTGAACTCTTTGCCTGCTCTTGTGTTGTTTGACTCAGGTGCGAGTCAGGCTTTTGTATCTCGATCATTCAATAGGGAGTTCAATGTGCCTATTAGGGAGTTAGAGTGTCCATTTCGGGTTTCTATTGCCAACAAACACGGGTTTCTGCATCTACGGTATATCAGGGCTATATTCTAGAGATCTTCGAGGTGCCTTATCTAATTCATCTGATCCATATCCCCATGGGGGATGTGTTTGTGATAATGGGTATGGATTAGCTAAGCAGTTTTAGTGTCATGCTTGATTGTGAGGGTCAGCGAGTGGTAGTTTGAGCCCCAAGTGGGGGAGAACTATTTATTTATTGAGAGGGAACCATGGTTGGTTCAAGGTCTTGTTCGGTAGCCAGGGCTCGTCTATATATATTCAGCATAGGTGTACAGGTTATTTGTCTTATGTGGTTGACACTCGAGTTGGGGATTAGATTTCAGTTTCATACGTTCTAGTGGTCAAGGAATTTGCTGAGGTATTCATGGAGGAGTTACCCGGTGTGTCTCCTAATAAACAGGTCGAGTTCAAGATTGACCTTCTGCTGGGTGCGGCCCCGATTGCCAAGGCGTCGTACCACTTGGCACCGACTGAGATACAAGATTTTTCATCTTAACTACAGGAGTATCTAGGCAAGCAGTTCATCAGACCGAGCAATTCTTCATGGGGAGCGCCAATATTGTTCGTCAAGAAGAAGGATGGTTCGCACAAGATGTGCATTGATTACCAGGAGTTGAACAAGTTGACATGGTGCATATTGGTTCTCCAAGATAGATCTGAGGTTTAGGTATCATCAGGTGAGAATGAGAGAAGAGGACGTGGACAAAATCGCGTTTCGGACTCGTTATGGGCATTACAAGTTCATAATGATACAATTTAGGGTCACCAATGCACTGACTGAGTTTATGGAATTGATGAATCGGGTACGCATTTTGATGCTCGATGGATCCATCATTGTGTTTATTGATGATATATTGGTGTATTCTAAGACCATATAGCAGCATGAGGAGCATCTTCGAGAGCTTCTGGGGGTTTTGAGGCGAAAGCGACTTTATGCCAACTTCTCAAAGTGCGAGTTTTGGTTACGAGAGGTCAATTTCCTTAGGCAACTCGTTAACCAAGATGTGATTTTTGTCGATCCGGCGAAGATCGAGGTTGTGATGCAGTGGAAGGATCCGAAATCTCCCTCGGAGATCAGGAGTTTCTTGGGATTGGCAGGGTACCATCAGAGATTTATTTAGGATTTCTCCAATATTGCAATACCACTCACTCGTCTGACGACAAAGGCGGTGGATTTCCAATGCTGCCTTGAGCAGCAGTCGTCATTTGAGACTCTTTGGAAGAGGTTATGCAAGGTCCCAGTGTTGATGCTTCTGGATGGAGTCGGGGATTTTGTGGTATTCTGTGATACATCCATCACTGGGTTAGGGGCTATCCTCAAGCAAAGAGTACGGGTGATTATGTATGCCTCGTGAAAGCTGAAGACGCATGATTCGTGATATCCCACGCATAATCTAAAGTTGGTGGCAGTAGTGTTCGCCATCAAGATTTGGAGGCATTATCTATATGGGGTCCATTGTACGGTCTACAAGAATCACAAGCATTTGAGATATCTGATGGACTAGCCGAACCAAAACATGAGGCATTGCAGGTGGATGGACGTTGTCAAGTATTATGATTGCGAGATTCTTTACCATTTGGGTAAAGAGAATGTGGTGGCGGACTTCTTGAGCCACAATTCGGCTGGATCTTCTGTTGGAGAGATGTGTATGAGGATATTCTTTGATTCTACACTTTTCAGATTGATCAGGGAGGCTCAATTCGGAAGGAGAATTGGAAGCAGAAGAGGAACCCGAGAGAGATTAATATATTTGTTATGGATAGTCGAGGGTTGTTGACCCGATGTGGTCGGTTTTGGATTCCAGTTTTTGGTGAGATCGGGAAAATTATGTTATAGGAGGCTCATAAGTCTCATTTTTCTATTCACTCGGGGTCCACCAAGATGTATCGAGATTTGAGATTGAGCTATTTGTGTTCGTGTATGAAGAGGGAGATAATTTGCTATGTTGAGATATGCTTGACCTGTAGGATGATCAAGGTTGAGCATCAGAGGCCGCATGGCAAGCTGCAGCCTCTGGAGGTTCCTATATGGAAATGGGAGTAGATTCGATGGATTTTATCACCAATTTGTCGAAGAAGGCAAAGGGGTTTGATGCCATTTAGGTCATCGAGGATCAATTGACTAAGAATGCTCACTTCTTGGCTATCTGAGAGAGTTCTTCGGCCGAGAAGTTGGTTGATGTGTATGATTGCAAGATAGTTGCTCAACATGGGGTTTCAGTATCTACTATTTGAGACAATAATGTTCGGTTCATTTCTCAATTTTGACAAAAGTTCCACGAGGAACTGGGCACAAGGCTACATTTCATACTGCTTATCATCCGTAGATTGACAGCCAAAGTGAGCGGACAATACAGACCCTTGAGGATATGTTGTGGACCTGTATTATTAATTTTGGTGGGAGTTGGGATTCCTACCTACCTCTTGCGGAGTTCTCTTACAACAATAGTTATTACTCATGCATTGGTGCTTCGTCATTTGAGCTTTTGTATGGGTGGAGGTTTCATACCATGGTTTGTTGGGGAGAGGTTGGTCACAGGGTTGTGGGAAGGACCAAAGTAGTCCTTCAGACCGTAGAGCTTATCTATCATATCAAGAAACTACTGTAAATAGCTCAAAGTCAGCAAAAAAACTATATCGAACGACACCGATCTGAGTTGGAGTTTCAGGTCGCCGATATGGTATTATTGAAGGTCTCACCTTGGAAAGGTGTGATACGCTTCAAGAAGAGGGGGAAGTTGGGTCCCTGGTATATTAGGCATTTTTGGGTGATTTTCAAAGTTAGCAAGGTTGCATAAAGTTTGGATCTACTTGAGGAGCTAAGGCAGATTCATAGCACTTTACATGTTTCGCAGCTGCGAAAGTGCGTATTGGACGAGGATGCAGTGGTGTCCTTGGATGATAATAAGGTCGACGAGCGCCTGAACTATGTGGAGAGGCCAGTGGCTATTTTGGATATAAATATGAAAGTTCTGCACAACAAGGAGATACCTTTGGGAAAGGTACAGTGGCAGCATCGGAGGGGCTCCAAGTGGACCTAGGAGTGGGAAGCTGAGATGCGGGGGAATTATCCTGAGTTATTCGTCGTAGCACACTTCGAGGAAGGAGTCTAGTTCAAGTGGGGCATAATTGTTACATCCTAATGATTAAGATACTTCTAATTTCATCCCTATAATGTGATTATATTACATTTTGGTCCAATGTTGAAGACATGTATTCATTAAGGGTTGTAATGGCATTGTTGTAAAATTATGGGTCTTTGGAGTATGTCATGCGTACGTGGTGAACGTTACCCGAGTACACAGGGGGTACATCATTGTATGCGGGCGTACTTACCAAATATGGATACCGTAATTTTTAGGGTTTAGCTATATATAACCATCCTTATGGCCTCATTTTCCTTCATCTTATCAGCCTCCATACTACCATTCTTTTTTGAAGCCCTAGAACCACCTTGTGAAGTCATTTCAAGAATTAAACTGTGTGTTTTTGTTCTTAGAAGAAGAAGGAAGGAAGCCAAGCTCATCTTGGAGGAGTGAAGAACCTTGGATTTGGAAATTATTCCTCGTTTTTAAGTCTTCTAAGGTATAAGTCTTGCATCTTTGTCTTTCAATATTTTAGATATATAAATGGGAGTATTAGTGATACTTTTTGGTCCCAAATGTCTTATCTTGAGCATGGCATGTTCTTGACGAGTTGAGTTGTCCTTTTAGACCCTAGGAGGGATCCTATGTCATAAAAATGAAGTCCCAATGGCTAGTTTTGCTCCATGAATATTGTAGAAGGTCTTAATGGATTACGACCTTGAGTTAAGCACTTAATGGGCATGTGAAGTCATAAAGTTAGAAACTTTTTGACTCTAGAGTGTATTTTGGCCATGGATATGAAGTTTGGTTAATAGAGCTTAAGCCATTAAGCTCTTAATGGAGTTTTGGACCTTGCGAGGGTACGCCCTACATACTCGGTCAACCACCCCGGTGGTGGTCAACTATGAGGCTTCGTGTATGCCCAACATGCCTCAGGAGTACACCCCGCGTACGTACCCTAAGTTGACTCGGTTGTGTTGACTAAGTTGGGTTGACTCGACTGGGTTAACTCGGTTGACTTGGTGGGTTTGACCAGTTGACTTTGACAAATTTTGAAAAAGTTTGACCTTGAGGATATTTTGGGTGTTTTGTTATTTTGATGGAATTAGTCAATTGATGGAATTTTGTGTCGGATAGAGAGCTGAGATTTAGAGTCGAGACCTTATCAATTTCTGTCCATTTTGCGAGCTGAGTTTCGTCAGTGTACTTGTGGGTCGAAGGCACCAAGGCCAGTCTATTAGTTTGATACTCATTGATATGGTGGGCAGGGGATTGATGTGAATGTTTATGCTAGTTATTGATATGCTAGACTGGTAGATATGTAGGACTACCTGTGACTTTGTTGCATGATTATTTGTTTATGTTTATTTTCTAGTATATGTCGACATATTGTGTTGGGTTGGGTTGAGGCTATACTGCTCCGTACGATAGCCAACAAACCCTGGAGTATTCTAAATATTAGTTGAGGGTCAGATAAGGTATGCCAGACTGATACTAAGGGCTCATGAACATTCCATATACGAGCTGAGGGTCGGGTAGAGCATGCCAGACTCGTACTAAGGGCTTGATGGTATTTAGTCCAAGGACTGATCTGGTCAGGGAGCAAGCCTGACTTAAGCTATGGGCCCCGAGGGCAAGGCAGACTTATGTTGTGGGCTTAAGGGTAATCCAGACTTTTATATGTAGACCAATTGCATATTGTTATTGTGTATTTATGTTATTTTGTTATGTATTGGTATTTTAGCGGAACTCACTAAGCGTTGACTTACCGTTTTGAGTTATGTTTCAGGTACTTCAGATGATCGTGGGAAGGCGTAGGCATGACCGTACACATCCTCATGTTTTGACTTATGATTTTGAGAAACTCTGATGTTAAACATGTTTTGAAAACTATTTTTGTAATTAATATGTGAAAATGGTTGGGTTTAAAAGTTTAGATTTTTCATGATTTTTTATGAGTGTTACAACCATTCTGACCAGATTTAGTTGCACTCAGATTTTGATCAACACTTATCTCACCCTCCTGATTGCTAGCTTCTGAAACACTATCATAATAATCATCATTAAGAGAATCAAAATGATGTATCTTATCATTGGAAAAAGGATCCCATACATCATCATTAACATTTGAATAAACTTTAAGAAATTCAGAAGTGTCATCAGTTTTAGAAGAAATTGTAAATGGAAATATACTCTCGTAAAATTTCACATCCCTAGAATAAAAAAATACCATCAGCAAGACTAAACAATTTATATCCTTTTTTTAACACTAGAATAACCAACAAGAACACAATTTTTTGATTTCTCAGAAATTTTATCAGAGTTATTTAACTTAGTTGCAAAGCATAAACATCCAAACGCTATAATAATATCATAAGCAGGATTGCACTTATATACCATTTCATAAGGAGTTTTACCACTTAATACTAAAGATGGATTTCTATTTATCAAAAACATTGAAGTTTGTAACACTGTTAATTTTCAACTAACTTTTTCATTTTCAAAATCACATAATTCCAATTATCACTTTTCAAAAATCCATAATTGTTTAAATTATCACAACACAAAATCAATAATTGTATGATAATAGTCTAGGATCCTCTAAAACATAAACTCCATCTCGTGTGTACAATCAAGCCGATACCTTCCCGTGATCCTGAGAACTACCTGAAACACATATCACATAACCGGTAAGCATAAAGCTTAGTGAGTTCCTTAAAATACCACACACATATCATTTACCTATCATGGCTATATCTTGATAAATACGCTCCGATCAATGTGTCTCAGTGGAGACCCTCCGGTCCCACAACTCGGGTTGGACCCTCCGGTCCTAACTCAATAAAGCTCTGAATAATACACAACATAAATCACAAAGACATAATGCATGATATCACATAACACAATATAAGCATACAAGACCCTCAGGTCACACAATGTTACCACTCAGGTAAGTATAGTGAGAAGACTCACCTCGTAAGTAAGCAAGTAAACCTCGTACCCTTCGAACGGTCTAATCCTCGCCTACACATCAAAATTATTTCTAATTAACACTTATCACCTCAACCCAATTAATTTAAGCTAACCTTTTTCTCTAACCCTTGGAAAGGGTAAAAGACCATTTTACCCCTCCATGGTCTCCATAATCCATGTCTTGACTAAACCCTAAAAGCGAACAGAAGTCAACACTCGAGTCAACAATCCGTGTTGACTCAACTCGTCGAGTGCATCTATGCGACTCATCGAGTTCCTTCGTTTTCTCAGATATATCATGAAAGCCCAACTCAACTCGCCAAGTTATAATGTGTCCAAACTCGTCTGGGAAAACCCTAACCGACTCGTCCAGTCAGCTCACCGACTCGTCGAGTCCTTTCATACCATTTCCTCATTCAGACGTTTTTAGGTAGAAATGATGTCTCATACTCTGGATATAAACTTCTAAGGCTCACTTATCATGTAAAGCCACAAGCTTTACGTTCATGCATGGCATCTAGGGCTCAAAATCCCAAAACAAGCTCCATAAGGAGTTTCATGCATGGAGACTTGCCCAAAGCTTGATAAATCTTGGATGCTTGGTCTCATGGGACCTCCTTTTGTCCAGATCTAGAGTCTCAACTCCATGACAAGCTCTAGCAACTCAAGAACTACAAGATAAGGGGGAAAGCCCTAAAACTCCCTAGAAGGAGATCTATCAAAAGAATTTCTCATGGTGGTAGCTTTTTACCTCCAAACTGAAGCTAACATAGAAAAACTCATTGTTGGATTAGGTGTCTAAGCCTATACCTATAATTAGTGTGTACTTGACCCAATAAAATAACATGGTCCATTTGGGTTGCAACTCTCTGGAACAATTTGATAGGATGGAAATTTGAAAAGAGGTTATTGCGATTTATTTATATATTATAAGTATAATATATTAATTAAGAAATCACATTATTTAATTAGTATTGGTCAACAATTAATTTGGAATTAATTTAGTGATCAAAAGAGACTGATTAAAGTTACAAGGACTAATTAGGTAAATCAGTAATACTTATAGTTGGACCCATAATCCATGTTGACTAGGGTTGGACTAAACCTATATGAGAGTCCATAAAGGTTTAGCCCAAAAAGGCCTATGTAATATGAAGAGTCATGGTGAATTAGGGTGTGCATGGATGAAATCCTAGACTATAAAAGTAACCCCTAACTCCCTAAAATCTCCCCATGCACACTAAAGTAGAAGCTAGATGATTTTGTACTCCTTTACCTCTATAGAAGTTCCTCCTTTTGTTCTTAGTTTGTTGCAAGACATTTGAGGCATCACACTTGAGGTGTTAAGCTCCTAAAGGTCAAAGTTCTACTAGCTACATCAAAAAGGTAATCTTCTAACTAGTTTTATGATTCATATATCAAATTTTGAATGCTAGTTTAGGCTTCATGCTTTGGAAACCAATATTGCATGTATACTTAGAGAAAAATTAAATCAAAAGCTTTAGGGTTGTATGTGTACCATAGGAATGTTAAAGTACATAAAACCCAACACTCTTGATCCAAAAGCCTCTTCTCGTTCCAAGGCTTGATGCTCTACAATCCTTTTCCAAATATGCACTAGAACACCCAAAGTTAGCTTCTCTCTCATAAGCACATACACACGATTCGGGTTTCTCACAGAGCTCTAGGGTGATAAGGGAGGCAGATATGAAGGCTTAGGGTCCTTTAAATAGGACACAAACCTTGGAAATTAGGGTTTTCTCACTTAGCACCTACTCGTCGAGTTGGGTCCTCCGATTCGTTGAGTAGACTCTAAAAATCACACGGTCACTAACTCTTCTACTAGGCGAGTTAGGGCATCCAAATCGTCGAGTTTCTCTGAAATAAAGAAATTAAATACTATACATGGGAGTTAGGATGTTAAAAAGTTAAAATAGCATTCCCCCAAAACTTTCTTGGTAAACGAGATTGAAATAATCAAGATCTTGAAGTATTTAGAAGATGTTTGTGTTTCCTCTGCACAATATCATTTTGTTGTAGAGTGTGAACACATGATGTTTGACGAACTATGCCTATGTTTTCAAAAAAAAATCATTCCAAAGTTAATAAACTCTATTCCATTATCAGACCTAACACCTTTCACTTTTATACTAAACTAATTTTCAAGAAAACACAAAAAAACCATGAAAACTAGAGAAAGCCTTATCTTTATATTTCATTAAGTAAACCCAAGTAGCCATAATATAATCATCTATAATTGTAAGAAAATATCTAAAGCCTCGAGAAGCAACAACTACGTAAGGACCCTACATATCTAAATGAATTAAAACACCAAGAACACTTGTTTAATGTTTACTTAAAGGAAAAGGCTCTCTAGTTTGTTTTGATTTATGACAGACCTCACATGGCATAACAGACTCATTGTCAAAATTAAGAAAAGGTTTCAAACCATTTAAAGCTTGATCAGCAGGTTGACCAAGTATGTTTTGCCAAGTTATCTTAGAAATACAATATTTAGAATTGTTATTAACAAATTTATTCATACCTAACGATTGATTCTCAAGATAATACAAACCCCTTAATTCTTTACCAATCTCCACTATCTCTATGGACAGTGAATCCTGAACAGTACAATTATTTTCATCAAAAACAACTTTACACTTATTATCATTACATAATTTGTTAACGAAGAGAAGACTAACATGAAAATCAGGTATAACAAAACCATCAGTTAAAGTCATTGAGTTGGATAGGTTCATGTTCCCAGTATTATCAATCCTGGTAGTAGATCCATTAGGATGATCTACTATAAGACTTAACTTGGAGACATCAACTACATACACATGTTGTGATTTTGTAGCTATTATATGCTCACTAGCACCAACATCAACAACCCATTTTGTAACATCCTCAAAAATCACAACAAATTAAACTTTTTAAAACAACCCCAAATCACAGATTTTTTACACAATCATTGTTTTCAAAGTATTGTTCCATATCAGAGTATCTTATTGATCAAAATTACATAAAACAGAGGATGTGTAAGGTCATGCCTTCGTCTTCCCGCGATTATCAGAAGTACCTGAAACAATAACTAAAAATGGTAAGTGAAAGCTTAGTGAGTTCCTCCAAGATACCAACACATAAACATATAACATATACAACAACATGTCGGGTCGAATCTACCATCGAGTTGGAATACCCCATTCCCTAGTCATTCTCTGAGTCCAATCATCCTCGAGATGGAATACCCTAGGTGGAATGCCAATATACAATGGGTCTAGTCAACCATCAGGTTGGAATATCCCAGACCCAGTCAACCATCTGATTAGAATGTCAATATACAACGGGTCCAGTCATCCATGCGATGGAATACCCTCGGTCCCAATCAACCATAAGGTTGTAATGCTTCCGGTCTATTGGCCAACGCACATAGCAGTAAAACCTCAACCACCAACCAAAATATGAGCACATATAACAGATAAACATATAATCAGTCATCATCTACCGACCACTACGCATGACATCATCCTATATACCAGAATACAGATCTAACAAATCACTATAGCACAATAAAATACTCTCATATAACAGAATATCTAATCCAATGGGCTGGCTTAATGCCTTAGACCCATAAGTACAGTGAGAAAAACTCACCTGAAGCAACAACACCTAATAAACCACTAAGGTGGCTAAGTTAGATTGTCCAGCTCCCTAAAGACCTAAAATCCATATCAATAATCTTTACTTAGCTCATATCTAAATTATCACTTAATAATAATACTTACTATTATTCATATTTACGTTATTATTAAATAACGCATTGACCACTTTATCCTTCTAAACCTTATATATATATATATATATATATATATATATATATATATATATATATATATATATATATATATATATATATATATATATATATATATATATATACTAGCCATCTACCCGCGCAAAGCGGCGGACGTCGAATAATTTGATCTCTTTAAAGTTAAAATCATTTTGCGTTCACTTCGAGAAATGAATTTTAAATGACATCTATTTTTCAATAGCATTACCATACCATATTAATGGGGTGTTTGGCTAAGCTTTTTTTAAAACAACTTATTAGGTTCCACATCACTATAAGTTAAAAAAGTGTTTGGATTAAAATAATTTATTCCGGTAGGGAACCTCTAATACGTCATTTTTTCATAAGTTACCCTACACTTACTTATTAACTTATAAGCTAATAAACTAATAAGCAATAAGCTTTTTTTTCCAAACACCCCTTAAATGGTTATTACTTCCATTTATACATACCCAAACCACTTGTACTGTTTATCGTCTTCTTTTTTTTCGTTTTCCTTAATTCCTTTATTAATTTAATGTCCTACTAAGTAAAATGCTAAAATATATAAATAATAGTTTATAAAAATAAACCTTTAGAATATCAGGTGTTGTGATTCAAAAGTCGATAAATAGGCCTTTGAGATGGCCAAAATACTCAGGTGTCAACTTGTTCATTGTGATTTTAAACCAAATTTGGTCACAAATTAAAACATTTTCAATGATGGTATGTAATTCAAGGATTCATATTGATTTAGGTTCTCGAAACCTTAAAATATTGAACAAAATCTATATAGAACCTTATAATAAGGACAATAATCACCGTAATCAGGAAGTCCATGTGATGAAACTTGATATTATAAGGACCAATGATGAAAAAGGTTTCATTTTTAGACTAAACAAGATGAAAAATATACAAACTACCTTAATCATGTCAAATCTTGTGTTTAACCATTCTTTATTGCAAAAGTAAGATGCTAAAATATACAAACTAATGATAATACAATGCTCTAGCTGGCCCTCTTGGTTGAGTTCTTTGAACCTGCAAATCCTGATATAATAAAGCTTTCACCCGATATATTTATAAGATAAAAATACAAAAAGTTAAAAATGATGAAATCAATTACAAGTAAGGATTAAAATAAAAACCTGTTAAGAAAGAGCCATCTGCAGGAGGGATATTTGAATCAACATGTATTTTCTAATGGTTTCAAATTTTGAATTATCCGAAATTCAGGGAAGAAGATAGAATTTGTTGAGAAATATAAGGATTCAAAACACAGGTTAAAATTTAATATTATTTTATTGATGACTACTTGTACTATTAGTTTAATGATTTGAACGTCTTAAAAAAATAATATTATTATATTCAATCTATTTTTAGAAATAGTAAGATTTCTTTTATAAGATAGTATATATATATATATATATATATATATATATATATATATATATATATATATATATATATATTAGCTCATATGACTATTAGATAATAAATGGTCAAATAATTTTTACGGATTCTATTTAAAATATGATTTAACTCATTATATTTTGCTAAAACATAAGACTCCTCTTACATTTTGATAAGCAATATTTAAATGATCAACTTATTAGCTCAATTAATACATAACTACAAATTTATGACTTTTTATTCATTCAAATTTGTTAAATAATAATAGTCCATTTAATTTCACACACTCATGATTTTCATAGACCATTACTTAATTCATTATTGTGATCAGCCCGAAATGACATGCAGTCCAAAAATGGATAATGGCCCAAGTCAAAACCCTGGCAAAGTCAAAGAAGGAAAAGAGAACATACGTTGGAGCCTTCATGCGTCGACCTCCAACCTCCATGGGCTTTTCCTTCTCCGATGAGGCGTCAACTCCGGCGATCCATTCTCAATGGCGATGCCCAGTGCCCATCCCCGGCTCTCTCTCTCTCTCTCTCTCTCTCTCTCTCTCTCTCTCTCTCTCTCTCTCTCTCTCTCTCTCTCTCTCTCTCTCTCTCTCATCTAAAAATGGTGGTTGCATTATAACTCGAGTATACAACACATTTGAGTACGTTGGAAACGATGGCATCAACTGGAAACCGCCATCTCGACTGGAGCTCTAGAAAAAGAAACATTCATAAAACCTCTAATCTAACCTCTTAGCTGCTATCGCTATCGATCTAGCCTCACATTATTTATGCTAGGTTTTGGTTCCTTTAACAATAATCTGATGCAAGTTCAAGAAAAATAGAGGGGTGGAATATTCTTCACGCTGTGTCGGGAAGAAATAGACTTCACATGACCGAAATTTCCAATTTGGCAGTAAAGGCCCTTCAAGCTCCATCTAAGCACACATAAAACCCTAACTCTAGTTTCTAAACAAATGAAGTTTCTAAAATGCATCATTAGTCCCTGCATTCCGTCATTAAGGTCATTGCAAATATATTATTATTATTATTATTATTATTATTATTATTATTATTATTATTATTATTAACTACTTAATTGCTTGACTATTAGATAACAACAATCTTATTAATACATTTATAAATTAGAACCCTAATGATTCTCCAATTTTATATATTCAATCTTAGAAATAAATAAACGAAAATTAGATGTTTCAATTCTCCCCCACTCATGGATTTCATTATCGAAATCTGTCTTGGCGAGAATTGCATAAGACTATGTTTAATAATCTCCCAACCACTCAAAACCTGGAACTCCAAAACTGTAACCACAAACCAAGTCCAACAAATAGCCCTGAAATATTGGAACCATTGGTAAGAAGCCTCAAAAATCACATCCTAAGACTAGCAACATTCTTCTGATGTGCACATCCTCTAATCCATCTGAATAGGTACACTACCACACTATGTTGAAACAATCACTAAAAGCAGTTTGATCACCACAACTCAATCAATTATAGATCTCGAATTCATGTCCAGAAGATCTAAGATGCACACTTGACTTCATGACAAGTCATCACTAACCCTCTGCTCACATGAGCGAACCAACATTGAATCTAAACTCTCGTTCCATATCAAACGCACAACAACCTAATAGATCATCCAAGAGGGCTACTATGGACTCCCTGGTTTAAAATTTAAAGAACCATTATTCCATCATTGATAGCCTAACTAATAATACACAACTTATAAAAATACCAATGGTCCGCATGTACAGAAACATAATAAGGGACTTCGGATGCATAATCATAACTTCCTTACAAGTCGACATACTAAAAAAATGTGACCGTAAAATGTGCCGGCTACAGGTCAACTCGAACCTTTCCAAAATTCTTCGAAGCACCTAGCCACTCGTGAACCCAACACGAGCCATACCATTCTCTAACACACAACCCTTCAATTGTCTAGACTACTTAGGCGCAACGCCAGAAAAACACATGGTTGCATGCACTTAAAAGACAAGATTTATAGTTGAATGCTTATTTCAGCTAGAAGGAAATAAATCAAGATAGAATCATGCCAAAAACTCAGACGAACTTTTCTCAGGCTATCTTACTCGATCCACACACACTCTTATGACAATATCTAATGAACTTAACACAATACACGCCCTCAAGGGAACCCATAAACAACCCTATATATACTACATTCCTTCTTACTCACAGCCTCAACCGTTAACAAAAACATCCTCATGAATGACTGAAACAAGATCCTACACCTTGATTGAAATTGAATATATTCCACTGATACATAAGTAGCTCGTTACAATTTCCAAAGTTATCCAAAAATGCTTCTAAAACCCTAGTTGGATCAATCCAAATACCAACATGACATGCCAAAAATTGGATTCCGCAACGATCCAACATTACACCTGAAAACCAAACAACACCGCTCCGACGTCCGAACTCACAATAACTAGGGACAGCAAACAAACCTGAGCCCCCTATGAACGATAGTTCCATAAACAAAAATTGAGGGTACCCAAAATGCTACTAAAAAAACCCATATGGTACTAAACATATCTGAAGTTGATTTACCGATTAAGAACTACCCATCCTAGGCTATAGATAGCAATCTATACAACAAGCTGACAAATCTCGCAATAACAGACATTCAAACCAAGCAACCCAAATGCCTCATGACCTATTCATCGGTGTTCCTAAAACGAATCACTAGCTACAACTAGCTCCTTATCCAAAAACTTCCATCTATGAAGACAACTCATGCATTCCTAAGCACCTTCATTTGATGCCAACTTGCTCTGCATCACTGTCTTGACCAAATCTTACACCAAAGTCTTGCATACCCAAACCGAAAATCCTTATGACCCATTCTTCCGAAACCATAAACCCAAACAGATCGTTGGTTCCTAAGCGGAAAGCCCAACTCTCCCCCACTTAGGGTTTGAACCACCACCAACTAACATTGCAGATAAACCACAACTCAAACCGGCTCACCCAGATGCATAACATCACTGACCCTTAGGATGTATAACATAACACAAGATGATGTTCTAGGTAAGGACCAAGCAAACTCCAAGAGATTCCAAATCTCAGATTGTAACACCCCGTTCTAAAAGTAATTATTTATGGATTCCCGAAATCAAGAGTAAGGGCGTTTCGGTCTTTTATGGGAAATGGGTTTTCATTCAAAAAGGTTTCGGACCATGGTATGTTGCTAGAAGCGTAGGGCTTCTCTCCACCTTTCCGTGGACATAAAGTTCGTTGGGAACGGATCTAGAATAAAGGAGTTATGATACTTTGAAGATATTGGCAACTATGACCCTTATGGAGAAAAAGTAACGAGAAAAGGGCATGCATGCTTCTGGGACATGCGTGGCTACGCCCAGCGTAATAGAGTAATTGGTCGCAGGTGTAAGGGCTCATACGCCCAATGTACTAGAGGTACGCCCAACATACGCTAGATATCATTAAACCTTAATTTGGGTTGAGCCACTATATATAGAACATAATGGCTTCAACCCTAGCCCCCATATCAGCCTCCTTATCCTTAGAAAAACCCTAGATAGTCATCCATCTCCATTGTTGAGTGTGTTTGGCCTTGTGGAGCTTAGTTTGGCAAAGGAAAGCTTAGAAGAAGAAAGAAGAGGTTGGCAAAGGAGGAAACTTGGTGGTTGGAGCTTGTAGATCCGAGATAACATCACCTTTTGCAACTATTTGGAGGTATAAAGTTCACAACTTTCCTTGTAGAAACATAGATCTATTTGTTGTGAGATTTGGGATATTTTGAGGTCCAAAGATTGGACCTCTATGGCGTAACTTCATCCTAAAGCTTGGGATTGCCACCCTTAGAGCTAAATATGTCCCATGAGCAGTAAAGTCTTGATTTTTATGGTTCTATTAAGCCCATGCATGAGATCTAGTCCCCTTTTATGGATGTAGAAGATCACATTGGAAGTTTGAGTTGGTTTGAGCCATATAAAGTCACCAAGTCAGTGACTTTATGGTTTAAGGCATAAAATAAGACTTGGATCTGAGTTGGTAGCTTATGAATCGAGATATTCAGCTCTTAATAGAAAAAAGACTTAACATGGGAATTACGCTAAGCGTAATTGTAGGTACGCCTAGCGTACTCACCTTTTTGCCCGTACGCTTAGCGTACATTGGGGGGGGGGGGGTACGCCCCACGTAATCTGTCTGTATGGATCATGAGTTTTTAGGCCGTGGTTTGGGGCATGTTTGGGTATTTGGGCCTTTATGGGCCCTTAGAAATCATATTATATGGGTCAAGGAATATAATTTGGGCTTTAGGTGAGGCTCATTAAGATATTGGGTCCAATGTAGCAAATTGGGCCGTTATTGGGTCACTAGTGGGCTTGATAAGCTTACCTAGTGTTGGGCCTTTCATTTTATGTTGTCGGGCCTTAGCCATGGACCAGATTTGGGTTAGGGGTAAAATGGTCAATTTACCCTTAGAAGGATATTATTTTGGGCTAAGTGTTATTATGACGTTGATAGTTCGGGGAGCTAAAGGAGCAGCGGTGTGGAGATTGTTAGATAGCAGTCAGAAGGGTACCAACAGTGTTTCAGCAGTTCAAGGTAAGTTATCCTCACTATACCAAGGGTCTAAGGCACCAAGGTCAGCCCTTTGAATTGTTAGCTGAGTAATGGCTGTTGTGATATGTTGGTTTGGTATTCTACTAGAAAGGATGATTATATGCTAGTATAGTTGATTAGATTGGCATCCTGGTAGACTGGATGTGGTTATGCCTAGTGACATGTAGCTGGTCAGACTGTTTGTGTGCTAGTAAGAGATTACATGTGAGATGTGTGCGTGTTTGAATAGTTGTAGAGGGTATTCCATCCCGGTAGGATGATAGGGCCCTAACATGTTGTTTCAGTAGACTGTTATGTGATTATTTGATAAATGCACATGTTTGCTAGTATGTGGGCATTTTAACCCGATGGTTGTGGGCCAGGAGTATTCCATCCTAGTCGGATAATTGGACTCGTAGTATGATGGTATTTCAACCCGATGGTTGTGGGCCTGGGGTATTCCATCTCGAGGGATGATTGGACCCATAGTAGTTATTGTATGTACAGGTGTGTGGGCATTCCAACCTGATGGTTGTGGGCCAGGAGTATTTCATCCCGAGGATGATCGGACTCGTAGTATGTTGGCATTCGAACCCGATGGTTGAGGGCCTGGGGTATTCCAACCCGACGGTTGATTGGACCCATAGTATATTGTTTATTGATGTATGTGTATGGTTATGTGTGTATGGGTGTTTTGGGGGAACTCACTAAGCTTTTAAGCCTACGGTTTCACTTTATTGTTTCAAGTACATCAGGTGATTGTGGCAAGGCAAAGGCGTGATCGTACCGCTCTTCATAATTCATGATTTTGTGATTTGGTTCTAGGATACTCTGATGTTTAAAACTGTTTTGAAAACAAGTTGTATTAACTTAATGGTTTTTGAATGGATTGAAATGTTTTAAATTGGTTGGAAATTTTTGGTTGTTACAAGTTGGTATCAGAGCCTTGGTTTGAGTGAATTGGAGGAACATTCGTGTAACTCCAATCTCAAATCAAGGAGAGATTTTTAAAATGGTTTTCAAAATAAATAAAGGAGGATGCAGAGGGTACGATCAGCCAGAGCCAGTAAGTAGACCCTAAAATACCATACAAGTTATTTAATTATGTGATCTGTCAGAACAACATGCTAGTACTAGGCTAGGGATCTTCAGGAAATGCATGGTAGAATTGCATGTTTATGTGATGCCTACTAGCCTAGGGTTTTTCCGTATGTAAGATACTCAATGTTCCTCTAGGAGTGAGGATTGAGCGCTTGCTATGTGTGTATATGTTTAGGGAGTTGTGGTGATACTTGAAACAAATATGGGTAGGTGTGGAAGGTAGTATGGGTCCGTACTACTGAAAGAACACGACCCATACGCGTATCAAGGAAGTCACAACCCCTGGGATGTTGGTTAGTTGGTTCCCAGGCTGTTATGAGGAGTATCTGATGATCTTTTGGTGTACTGCAGTATGGTGATTACGAGACGCTTCGGGGCAGGATCCGGTTCAGGATCGGGATCAGGAGAGGGTGGTCAGGATGGATCAGCACCACCCGAGGTTATTGGTCAGATGAGGACGAATGAATTGGATGCTCGGATTCGTGATATCCTACATGATGAGGTTGTGGCTATGTTCTGAGCGAGTTACCAGAGTTGTTTGGGTCGACTGTTGGATAAGGTGTCAAAGTCCATAACTATTTCTGGTATGTACTTGACCCGACCCGGCATGGTCCATTTGGGTTGCATGGCACCGTGCAATTGGATAGACTAAATGAGAGAAATAACACTTGGAGATTATTAATATATTATAAGTTCTAATATATTAATAATATTATTTGATTAGTTTGATCAAGAATTAATTTAGAATTAATTATGTGATCAAAAGATAACTAATTAAATATATGGGTTGATTATGTAAATCATCCATATCTTGTATAGTGGGCTAAGAGGCTCCATGGATTATCAAGTTGGGTTCCACCCATAGGATGCTCCATGGATGCTCCATAGGAGTTACAAACCCATGGGTCATGGAAATGAAGAGTCATGACACATTAGGGTTTAACCTTAGATGTGTCAACACTATATAAGAAACATGTTCTCCACCTAAAATCGGCTACACTAAGAAACAAGAGGGCTTGGCCGATTTTTGAGAAGTGTGTGTTCTCTCATAAGTTCTTCCAAGAGCATTTGGTGTTGTGTGAAGCATTTGAGGCATCACACTTGGGGTGCTAGGCTCACAAGGTTTCAAGGAACACAAACAACAACAAGGTAAGTTATTCTATCTATACTTTAAGTTAAAATTGTTCCCCATGTATGCTAGATAGGAATATAACCTTGGAATTCAACTTTGCATGATAATTAGACAAACATAGATCCAAGGTTATTAGGGTTGCATGTACACTTAGGAAGTGTTAGAATGCTCAAAACCCATCAGTGGTATCAGAGCCTAGGCTTGTTTGTTTTTTATTTGTGCTTAAAAGTTGAAAAAAGTCGAAAATCTTGTTGTCTACGAATGGACTCGTCGAGTCCATAAGAGGGACTCGTCGAGTTCATGTGTATCTTCAACCAACTCGGCGAGTAAGTTCATGCACTCGGCGAGTAGGGTCGACTGATTGCAGAATTTCGATTTAGTTGCTGGAAATGAATTAGAAACATTACCCTAAACTTTTTGGTACTTGAAAAACTTGTTTTAGATGGTGTAATGTCTTTGATAATTCATTTACAACAACTAGTTATCAAAATTACAAAGTTTTAAGTGTAATTTTTGATTTATGAATAAGTTCATATTCATGTTCTTGTTCTTATGATGTTTTAGATGATCATAGGAATTATTTGTAACCTATGTGGTAGATTAATTCTTGATCATAATGTGTTTTAATGGAGTCCATAACTTGTCCTCAAGTTATGGAAAACCAAGAGTCACACTTGAATTAAAACCATTAAAACAAACACAAGAGTTAGAAAAATGAAGAGTCTTCATTTTATTACTCTATTAAACTCATAAGTTACAAGAAATGAAAAGTTTTGAAAGTTACAAAACTTGCCCTCAAGTTTTGGAACAAGTAAAGTTAAGTTAAAACTTTAAGTTCCAACCCCTAGAATTTTAAAAGTTAAAATTCAACCCTTATACTTATATTATGATGATTTAATAATTATATATATATATATGTATAAGAATAAAGTCGTCTTACCGCTAGTACGCCTCATTCACGAAGCCGATCTATAAGGTGGGTATAAGGTTGTTGCCTATAAAATGGTGACTTAATGGGTGTCTACTCTCACCCACCGCTTGCTTGACTGGTGGAGGGTCGTTAGCCGAACGGGTAAGACAAGGACTTATAAACTCTCATTCAAAGTATGATGTATATTGTAAAGTAACTAAATGTTTTATTAAATTCCCAATCTTAGTTACTTTAGGAAAATGTGAATAAGGTGCTAATCCATGAAATTACACTTTACACTTTGTCTAAGTCGTTGGTGGAGCGTGTGTGGTTAACCGGCACACTAACTTGGACTTAACAAGGTAGGTAAAGGGTGACTTAAGGTTTATTATAGTATCGGTGGAGCGTGTGTGGTTTACCGGCACATCGATTGAGTGATAAACTTTAAGGGTACCAAGTGATTTGCATGGTTACTTCACACCTCGTTTTGTGATCCTCGGTATCCCAGTCACAAAACTTGGAGGGCACTCTCGAGATTGAAACATGCCTTTGAAAAGTTCATTGAATCTCAAAGAATCTAGGAATTTCTAAAAACCAATAAAACCTAATATCTAATATTTCGGTTTTCGTGGTGGAAATTGGTGAATCGTCATTCACCTACCTTTCAAATATGGTATAGCTTAGATTACGGCATACCTCTTCTAAGTTATATTATATTGTGATTGGATCCTAGCCTTAATATTACATTTGGGTGTTTTATTAAGGACTCTCTTAAATCTATACTAAACTTGTTCTCCTCTTTCAGATGTCTTCAAATAATGCTTCTGGCTCGAATCCTAATGGCTCCTTTACTCTTATGAGTTTGTGTGGGAAAGTCACCTTTGATGGATCCAACTTCAATGAATGGATCAGAAACATCAGGATGATTACCCGCTACGAGGACAAAGAATATGTCCTTGACAAGGAGCTTAAGGAGATTGATGAGACCACTACAACTCCTCAGGAGATCGCTGACTTTCAGGCACATGAAAGGGATGCTACGAAAGTAGCATGCATCATGATGGCCACAATGACAGCAGAACTCCAAAAGTCCTATGAGGATTTCTACCCTTATGAAATGCACCAAGATTTGATGGAAAGATACCATCAAAGTGCACGACAAGAGAGGTACGAAATCATCTGCTCCATGATAACAACCATGATGAAGGACGGGGATTCCGTTACGAGCCACATGCAGAAAATGAAAAGGTATGTGGATCGATTGCTGAAACTTAATGTGAACCTCCCTGAGGAGCTAGCAATAGATATAATTTTGCGCTCCTTACCATCGTGCTATGATCAATTCCTCATGACATATCACATGAATAAGGAAGAGGTCACTCTCAGCAAACTTCAGGGACTTCTCAAGACTGCAGAAACAGGTCTTAAGGGGAAGTCGGTTGCTATCACTCCTACTCCAAACTCAACTCCGGTTTTGGCAATCGGGAAAAGTCGAGGGAGGAAGAGAAAGAGATCTTCGAAGGGTACCAAGGCTCGGACCCTTGATGGCTCTTCTTCAAGTGGAACCAAGAAAGGTTTCATTACTCCTTCTTCTGACCCAAAAGAGGCTGAATGCTTCTATTGCCATGAAAAAGCTCATTGGAAGCGGAACTGCCCAAAGTACCAGCAGGATGTGAAGGATGGGAAAGTCAAACCTAACCATGCAGGTATTTACACTATCATTTCTAATAACTCACCCCATTCGAAATCTTGGGTCCTTGATACCGGTTGTGGTATTCATATTTGTTGTGACTTGCAGGGACTAAGAAGAAGTGAGGATGTGGAGCAAGGAAGAATAAACTTGATCATGGGGAACAGGAAAGCTTCACCTGTCACCAAGATTGGAGTTTATACTTTATCGCTAAGTAGTGGGTTTAGTTTAGATTTGAATAAGTGTTGTTACTCGCCAGGAATGGCAAGAAATATTATTTCCTTTCATGCTTTGTACAAACAAGGGTTTACCTTTTCGTTTAATAATGAAGTTGGTTCTATTGATGCTTTCTTTAATAATGTTCTTTATTTTAAAGCATTACCTTGTGATGATGTGTATGAAGCTGTGTCTGTTGTAGATAACTTAGGAAATAATGTTTTGTGTATTGATTCTACTAATAATAATAACTTGGATAAAGCATCATTATGGCATTGTCGTCTTGGACATATAAGCAAGAAACGCATAGGCCAACTCCAAAAGGATGGAGTCTTGGAGTCGTTTGACCTAAAGTCAAATGATAGTTGCGAATCATGCTTACTTGGAAAAATGACAAAGTCACCCTTCACAGGCTCGTGTGAAAGGGGTGAAGGTTTGTTGGACCTTATACACACAGATGTGTGTGGACCATTTAAACATGCCACAAGGGATGCTAATCGTTACTATTTGACTTTTACTGATGATTATAGTAGATATGGATATGTCTACTTAATCAAGCATAAGTCAGAGACTTTCGAGAAGTTTAAGGAATTTAAACAGGAAGTCGAGAATCAATTGGGCAGGAACATTAAGATGCTTCGATCCGATCAGGGTGGTGAGTATCTTAGTTCAGAGTTCCTCGACTATCTAAGGGAATGTGGGATTGTCTCACAATTGACACCTCCTAGGACACCACAGTTGAATGGTGTGGCTGAGAGGCGTAATCGAACCTTGTTGGACATGGTTCGTTCCATGATGAGTCGAGCTTCGCTACCAATCTCATTCTGGGGGTATGCCTTAGAGACTGCCGCCCATATCCTTAATCTAGTCCCTACAAAGAAAGTTGCCAAAACTCCTCACGAGATGTGGACTGGTAAAGTACCTAAACTAGACCACATCAAGATTTGGGGTTGCGAGGCTTTCGTGAGACGCGAGACTCATGATAAGCTCGAACCTCGAAGCGAGAGGTGTATTTTCATCGGCTACCCACAGCAATCCTTTGGTTACCTCTTCTACAGACCTAGTGACAATGTGGTCTTTGTAGCAAGAAGAGGAGTCTTTCGAGAAAGAGAGTTTATAAGCCAAGGAGACAGTGGGAGGCAAATTGATCTTGAAGAAATTCAAGAGTCAAGTGGTGAAAGAACTTCAAACTCTAGCCCTCAACTTGAGGAGGAAACTCCTGTTGAGCCAATTGACGAATCTGTACCTCTGAGGCGTTCCACGAGAGTTAGGAGTGCACCTGAGCATTACTATGGATTCCATATTACTGCAGAAGGTGAGACACTTATTAGTGATGGAACACTAGTAAGTCAAGATGACCCTAACAGCTACGAGGAAGCCATGGCAGGCCCCGAGTCTGCTAAATGGAAAGAGGCTATGGATAGCGAGATACAATCCATGCATGACAATCAAGTTTGGAACTTGGTTGAAAATGTACCAGGTCGTAAGACAGTGGGGTGCAAATGGGTCTTCAAGAAGAAGACCGACATGGATGGTAAAGTACACACTTATAAGGCTAGACTGGTTGCAAAGGGCATCTCTCAAATTCCTGGAGTGGATTATGATGAGACCTTTTCTCCGGTAGCCAAGATTAAGTCTATTCGGGTTCTGTTAGCCATAGCCGCATTTCATGACTATGAAATTTGGCAAATGGATGTCAAAACCGCTTTCCTTAATGGAAAGTTGGCTGAAGATGTTTACATGAGTCAGCCAGAGGGTTTTGTCAGCAACAAGTACCCCAATAGAGTGTGTAAGCTTGAGAAATCCATTTATGGGTTAAAGCAAGCACCTCGCAGATGGAATCTTTGCTTTGATGAAAAGGTCAAGGAATTTGGCTTTTCTAGGAGTGAAGATGAATCTTGTATGTATGTCAAGGCTAGTGGCAGATTCTACTTGTGAATCAGAGTATATTGCAGCTAGCGAGGCGGCAAAGGAGGCGTTATGGCTGAGGAACTTCATTGGAGACCTTGGAGTTGTACCAGCTATTAAAGAGCCGATGGAAATTTTCTGTGATAGTGAAAGTGTTGTTGCCTTAGCCAAGGAACCAAGGGATCACGGGAGATCCAGACACATCGACAGAAAATACCATTTCATCAGACATCGGATCGAAGAAGGACTCCTCGTGGCAAAGAGGGTATCATCAGATGAGAATCCGGCAGATCCCCTCACGAAGGGACTGACTCGGGTTAAGCATCTCCAGCATGCTCGGAGCATAGGGCTGAAGGATGATATTAGATTTAGTAGTTAGATAACCTCGAAATTTGTAAAGTGTAATTGACATCTGATGATGAATAAAAGTGTTTTATTTATGAGTAAAGTGTTGCTATCTCTTGTCGATCATTTACTATATTTCTTTTGCATGTTTTGACTTCCAGAATAATTTTTGTTTGGTATAACATATTATTCAAACCTCCACAGTCGGTCATATGTCGGAAGTAGATATGAATCAAGACTGTCATGTTTGGTTGTAGAGGTCTTGGACAAGGCTACAGCAATCATGAGTGCTCAAAAGTTCTGAGCATTGGACTCAACCCACGCTCACTGGAATCACTTCATGGAATTCTATCTCGAGTGATCGTGAGACGGTAATATCGTATAAGTCTTCAAACCTAGAGATATGATTTGTTACTTACAAGTTGGTTATGCATTGATTGTACGAAAAATGCATTGGTAACTCAATGTTATAAATCGCGCTCTTGTGTGTAATTCAATGAGTGGTAGAACAAACATATGAGTCGAAGTTTATCTGTTCCTTCTTGGATTAGAAGCTGATATCTGGGCCCCTCGATGACTTTGTTTTGACCTATGTACCGGGCCCGGTCAGAACTAAATTGATGTGTTCAATGAAGTTCTTTGTCAAACAAATCGGAAATCGGGAAACAAACTGTTGGACGATAAGTAAGACATTGTTCCGTGTATTTATCCGACTGATATCTAGAACAGAGGATTATATGATCACTTATCTTAAATGGCGTACTATAATCTTCTCAGTTCCGAGAAACCTTGTAAAGAGCTACGATTGCCGATCGGTTCCTGAAGTCATACTTGCAGTAATAGTTATTAGACTTATCCAAGTGGGAGACTGTTGGATAAGGTGTCTAAGTCCATAACTATTTCTGGTATGTACTTGACCCGACCCGGCATGGTCCATTTGGGTTACATGGTACCGTGCAATTGGATAGACTAAATGAGAGAAATAACACTTGGAGATTATTAATATATTATAAGTTCTAATATATTAATAATATTATTTGATTAGTTTGATCAAGAATTAATTTAGAATTAATTATGTGATCAAAAGATAACTAATTAAATATATGGGTTGATTATGTAAATCATCCATATCTTGTATAGTGGGCTAAGAGGCTCCATGGATTATCAAGTTGGGTTCCACCCATAGGATGCTCCATGGATGCTCCATGGGAGTTACAAACCCATGGGTCATGGAAATGAAGAGTCATGACACATTAGGGTTTAACCCTAGATGTGTCAACACTATATAAGAAACATGTTCTCCACCTAAAATCGGCTACACTAAGAAACAAGAGGGCTTGGCCGATTTTTTAGAAGTGTGTGTTCTCTCATAAGTTCTTCCAAGAGCATTTGGTGTTGTGTGAAGCATTTGAGGCATCACACTTGGGGTGCTAGGCTCACAAGGTTTCAAGGAACACAAACAACAACAAGGTAAGTTATTCTATCTATACTTTAAGTTAAAATTGTTCCCCATGTATGCTAGATAGGAATATAACCTTGGAATTCAACTTTGCATGATAATTAGACAAACATAGATCCAAGGTTATTAGGGTTGCATGTACACTTAGGAAGTGTTAGAATGCTCAAAACCCATCAGATCAAGACCGCTATGGTTTAGTACTTCAATGAACGCTATGCAGCTCTTACACAGATGGATGCCGCTGCAGCCGCAACGGCTGTAGCAGCGGCAAGAGGAGGGACCGGTCGGGTCTTTCAGTATCGGGACTTCGATAATATTAAGCCCCTACTTTCGATGGGATTCAAGATCCGATTGTTGCTATGAGATGGTTGTCGGACGTGGAGGGATGTTCCTTCACATGTCCATGCTCTGCTGATCAGAGGATGAGGTGTGCCCTGAACTTGCTGAGGCTCAGGGCAAAGGATTGGTGGAGGTTGACTACGGGATCATATTCTGATGCGCAATAAGTTGCGGTTACTTGGGATCAGTTCCGAGACATGTTTAGTACTTGTTATGTTCCGTGGGTGGAGCTGGAGAGATTGGCTCAAGAGTTTTTGGAATTAAAGCAGGATTCTGAGTCGGTGACGGAGATCACCAGGATGTTTACGGAGAGGGTGATGTTTTGCCCTGAGTTTGCTTCGGAGAAGGTTCAGATGACCCGATATCTGAGCATGCTCAACACATATATTCGACAGTTTGTGTCTACACAGAGATGTGATACTTTGTTGGAGTTGCAGGATGCCGCCAGGCGGCACGGGTTAGAGATCGAGCTTCAGTTGAGAAATCAGAGGCAGGCCCCGGTGCAGTTGCAACCTGCGCCGAAACGGATGAGGACCGCTGATTATCAACAGGGAGGTAAGAGAAGTCACACTTGTGGAAAGTGCGGCAAGGTACATGAAGGAAGTTGTCGTTCTTCTTATGGGTGCCACAAGTGTGGCAAGGAGGGCCATATAGCCAGGTATTGTAGGCAGCAGGCTCCAACTGCCGAAGTTCGACTATGTTATCATTGTAACCAGGTGGGCCATATGAAGGCCCAGTGTCCTCTCTTGGTTGCCAGGCCAGTGCAGGCCCCAGCGCCAGCCACTTTGAGACTTAATAATTTCACCCTTGCTTACTTTTTCCAGATTGCTAAAGAAGTGAAGTTTAGTAGTACCTAAATAACCACTAAAGGAATCATATTTTTTCATGTTATTCTACTGTCAAACATTTATCTATTGTTTTTTTAAAGTATTAGGCTACAATATTAACATACGTCACTAACATATATACATATTTCGAACTTGTGCTATACTTGACTTTTGGTGTGACTGCTTATATATTTCGGTGCTAATTTATTTACTTTTGACATTTCAGAGTACAATGTTTAATAAAATAAAAAGTAGGTTGTTATAATACATAAATTAATAAAAGAACGTTGTTATTTCTTGATATAACCCTTTCTTTAATTTCTTAAAGATAAATGGAGGTATGATGTTTTTATACATATTTCAAAGCAAGTGGATGGTAAATATTTTTGGAATTATGATGATATTTTTTAAAAACTCCAAATTTCTTTCTTATTTATTCAAATCATTTTTAAATTGTTTGTGATGTAGCTTAGATATATTGAAGAAATTTTTATATTTGTGTTACAGGGTAATTAACTACGTTAGAATAAAGGTTGACGCATTGTACATTGAAAAAAATCTATACAATTATAACTTTGTATATATTCATTTTTTATTAGGACATTAAAAGCAAGATGGTATAATACCTAAATATTTTGCATTTGAATCTTTTTTCTAAAAACTAAAAGAAAATAATTACAATAAGTAACAACATACTTCCATTGATTTGTTATTATAGCAACTTAATTCTATTTCTTTCTCTTACAATTTGATACTTAGAGAGTTTGATGCTATAAATACACAAATATATAAAATCTAAACAAAACTTATATATTATTATTTTAATAAAATATTATATATCTTTTATCCGTGGTTTTCATGGATTGTAACATAAAGTATATATATATATATATATATATATTAAATACCAACTTCAAGTCTTTAAGTGCAAACTACTATTCATTTGGTTTTTTTATTTTTTAGAACCAAAATTAATAAATCCCTATCATATTATAGTTTTTAAAACTTTGGTACAAAACCCAAATAAGATTTTATTTGAAAATAACAAATTTGATTCTTATTTTGGCAAATTTTTCTTATTTACATTTTCTACCCTAAAATAATTTTGATTAAACGGTTTTTATTCTTTATAGTTTTAAACTTAAATTATTGGTAATTTTAAGTTATAATTTTGATCCCTTACTGTATTTTAAAGTTACATTTTGATCCTTACATAATTGTTTTTATATATTTGTTATTATAGTTTTCATTTTTATTAATATTACTTTTTTATTTAAATGATGGTTAACACGTTTAAGATACATTTTCAAACTTCATTTTGTATGCATCATCTTACATAATTTTATTTGCTTCAAAACCTTATTTTATACTTTTGTGATTCACTTTGTAAAGAACTTTTTCACCGCAAGGCGCATAAATTTATCCAAAACCTTATCCATATCGAGATGCGTTTTTAACATATTAAGATTCTGCAGCATCGTGCAGACGTTTCAAACCCTAGTCACTTTAATAAATTTATTTTACTTTGATTTAACATTCAAAATCTATATTATATTACTTTAATATCTTTTTAATAATTCAAATAAATGCAAAAATAATATTTTTCCCTTTATACTTTTTGTCAATTAAATTTTATTTAATAGTATTAAAGTTTATACAGTGATGATGACATTATCAATATTTATAAGTTAATATTTTAGACATGTTTAATATATTTTATTTAAAATTTTATGTAGTTATTATATGATTTAAAATAATAAATATCAGTATGATATAAAAAGTATGTTTTTTGAAACGTCCCAAAAACCCAAGTTAAATTTTTTATTTTTAAAATAATATAACATCCATTTTCAATAAGGTTGCATTAAAAAAAATTATTTGTTCATAAAACCATTATTCAAAAATCAAAGTTTTAATGAAGACAATGCGGAATCTTGAATTATAAAGTTGTTGATGTGTATGTACAATCAAGCCTTCACAATCCGACAAATACTTGCAAAATGTTTAATCAACATATCTAAGCACAAAGTTTAGTGAGTTCCCAAATATCTCATACATCACAACATATAACAATAGGCCTGAATCTATCAGCACTTCCGCATATCACATACATTGCAAAATATAACATCTATGGGTTTTCAGTATAGATTATTAGCATTCCCTGTAGTCTTACGACATGCCTTGTAGATTAACAACATACCTCATAGGTTATCAACAACCCCGTCTACATATAATAGCAATCAATTGATAAGACCCAGGTGGTCAACATATACTACCATACAAGCAAGTATAGTGAGAGGATTCATCTTTCAAGTAGCAACTAAACACCACAACTCTCACCCAACGAAGACTGATCCTACATGACGCCTAACAACAATAAAGAGTACCATACCAGTCTACACTTCAAAACCCTCAAATTGACCAAAGTCAACCCATACCAAAAGTCAATAGTTAAAGTCAAATTCAACAGGACATAATGCCAACCAACCATCCTCGTGACCAGACCTTGGTCACGTCTTGAGAGTCCACTCGGTCTGATTCCAACTCGTCTCGACCCAATCTAGTCAACCCAGTCAAGGGAAATCATCGAAGTTGACCTCACAATGTGAGCATTATTCTGTCACATCGTGAGCCCCTAAAAGGTTAGCAAAAATGAGGTCATTCAATCCTTACGTTGCAAGACCCTATGTCTCACATCATAAGCACATTCTGAAGCCAAAAATCCAATGATTTAAGTCCTTAATCCATAAGCCTTTTACTCTAACTTTGCAGAAGGTCTTATAACTCTATAATACACTTACAAGTCGATGCTTTATGGACATGTATGTCCAATACATGTCTCGATCTCCTTTGGGACCAAAAATGTAGAAAAGGCCATCTAACTTTCATGCAAAGATTCAAAACCCAACTGTTCATTAGAGCTAAACTTTATGACACTCTAAGGACCCTTACAACCCATAAAGTTGCCAAATTTATGGTTTCCATTCTTTCAAACTAGCTTAATAAATAGATAAATGGGGCAAAACTTATATCTAACCATATACAACAATAAATATGGAAACTTTTACACTTACAAGGGCCCAGAGACTATATGAGGTGATGATAATGTTGATTCCTTGCAAGCTCCACCAAAAGATCACTTCCTTATTCTTCTTCTCTTATTCTTCAAGCCAAGAAAAGCTCCAAAAAGCTTAAGAATCATGCAATGAATGAAGGTTAGGGTTTTCTTCGGTGAAAGGGAGTTAGAGGCTGAAAATGAACACTAACAATGGCTCAGAGAGGCTTAAATACAAAAGAAACCCTAAAAGATCATGGGCTTGGGCTGCAATAATTCTCATGTCGTGATCCTCTATGCCTCACGTTGTGAGATCAATCCTGGACTCAATTTCAAACCCATGTCACGCCATGACCGCTCAAAGGTCACATCGTGAGACTCCATATCTTCAAAAAAGTTGATATTTTGACTCCTTGAAACACTAATTCCATCCATCCAGGAAAACGCATGTTACATTTTCATATGAGATTAATAAGTTTTTTTATTATAATAATTACTTAAATAATAATAAAAAGTATAATAAATTTTTTTGAAAAGGTTCTATAAATTTGTTGATACTTAAAAAACTAGGGAAACGGACTTATGAGGGTAATCATTTTTTTCGTTTTGTTCATATTTAGACAACCTCTCTTTTTTGTACATATTTAACTATTTAACTTGGTCAATGTGTTCACATATTACAATGAACACCGACTATCTCAGGTAACAATGGTAACATATGAACACATTTAACAAGTTAAATGGTCAAATGTATAAGAAAAATAAAAATTGCATAAATCTGAACAAATGATTATTTTCCACATTTTTAATAACGATTTTATTTTTCGTATTTGTTTTTATTATTTTTCGATTTTATTTTTCGTATTTGGTTTAAAAGCAAGTGTATGAAAATCATATGAAAGTTGGAAAAAATTAAAAAAAAAAAAAACATAAACAAAGTTTAAAATATTATATTACAACTTATAAGAAAAAATATCATAAAATATTGTAAAAATTTTATAAAAAAAATTGTTCATATTTAAACAATTTTTTTCATAATTTAAACATTTTACTTGTTAAATATATTCGCATACTATTAATCATCTGTTCGAACAAAACGAAAAAAAAAAAAAAAAATAATTACCTCTACCATTATAAATAACTTTTAAAAAAATTAACCTACAAACTTATCTTCTCTTAAGAGAAAGAAAAAGAAAGAAAGAAAAAATATATATATAGATTATAAAATAGTTGTTTTTCAACATAGCTTAAAGTTACAAATATTTTATTCAAATATTTCGTATATTTTAATAACATGGTATATGTATCAAGGAAACATGAGTCAAAAACAGGCCACTTTTGGTTCGATCGCTAGTCGGCATAACAAAAATCAACCCTTCTTGAAACGCCCTACACTTTCTCTCTTCATCATCCTTGTCGGCGATCGTTCCATCCATCTGGTTTTTCCATACATTCTTGATTTACAACGATGATTTACCTGTTCTTCGCGGTTTTATTCATCGAAATGTTGACGATTCTGTTACTTTTGTTCAAAACCCCACTCCGAAAGCTTTTGATAATCGGGTTAGATCGTGCGAAACGGGGAAGAGCTCCATTGGTTGTAAAATCCGTCGCCGCCACCTTCTTCATCATGATGATGTACAACGTTTACACCGTAATGGAAATCCAGAGGCGCCCCGCCGACGTCAATAATCCCACCGATCAAATCATCCTCGCTTACCACATGCTCGAAGCTGCTCTCATGGGTAATTTCCTTTTCCTGTCTGGTTATTCCATCTCTTAATCTTCCCAATTTGTCACCCCTTTGGGCGATTTTGTGGATCAATTTTGGCATTCTTTTAGTTTCAATTGCTTTAAACTATTGTAATTCTCGAGAAAATATATTCGTATCTCACTTAATTTAGAATTAGGTTTCCAAATCAATTGGGGGTGTTTTTATTTGTGGTTTCAAAGTGATCAAATTGGGATAATAGATAAACTTTCTTGAAATTCAGTTTTCTTGCAACACATTTATATCGCTTCTCCAAATATTCTGATTACTCCACACTAAAATATCATAATCAAGTTTAAAAACAGTTAAGGGAATTTACATTCAGCCTTAAAAAATCAATTCTGTTTCAGTTTTTTGTTACACAATGTTGGTTTTTGTTGAAAAATTAATCTTGATTCATACATTTTACACAAATTTTGCATCTAAAAGTTTTTGACTCAATGTGCAAAAGACGAAAATGCCCTTCTGTTTTACCTTTTACTTCATAAATTCTTGAATGCAGGATTCTCGCTTTTCCTATCACTAATGATAGATCGACTCCACCATTACATTCGTGAGCTTCGAATACTGAGAAAAACAATGGAAACCACAAAGAAACAAAATCGAGCAGCTGAAGAGTTTAAGAACAAAGGAGCAGATGAAGTGAGACATCTGAATGAAGAAATGATAAGAATGAGGGGAGAAATGAAGAAACTGGAAACCAAATATTCAGCAATGGAAAAAGAAGTGAAATCTGCAGAAGCCAATTCTCTTGCACTTAAGCATCAATCTGAAGGATTCCTTCTTGAATATGATCGCTTGTTGGCTGAAAACCAGAATCTTAGAGATCAACTTCGTGCCATTGATGATAGCTTGTCTCATGCCAATGGAAAGAAGGATACATGAGTTGGATAAAAGGAGAATATGAATATTATTAATTATTATTATTATTATTATGCTGCTTTTTAAGCTTCTTCATGTCATATGCAACAAGTTTTCTCCTCTATGTTTGGGTTTTTGTCTTGGTTTGAACAATATTATGATTATTATTATTAGGGTTGCATCTATGATCTACCTTTTCTTTTTGTATTTACCTATTAGTGAAATAAAGATACTTTGACTCTTGTATTGATTTGCTTGTTTAAGTAGTTCTTTTATGTAAGATAAATATATAGGGGACATCGAATTATATGTCTTCAAACTACAAATTCCAAATCTTGGCATATTCTCTTGTTTTAAATTAAACAACATAATATAAATTCTTCTCATTTCATCCTACAAAATAAACAACACAACATAAATGGCAACCCTGATCATAAAAATGACCAAACTACCCTTCATCATCGTCTCGGTCATATCCATTCTTACATTTTTGAAAGCCGATGAATTAGGCGAGCTCAAACTGTCCTCCATGACACTTTACTTCCAAGACTATTTTGGTGGAGCTAATGCAACGATGAAACCTGTCACGTTTTCTGGCGATGCATGGTCGTTCAAGCAATTTGGGACGATATTTTGTACTGATGATGTGATAACTGTAACAATGGATCAGGGTTCGGCTCAAGTGGGTCGAGCTCAAGGTATTTATGTGACATCTGCGTTGGATGGGTCCAACTCACATGTCATGATATCTGTTGTGTTCACTAATGATGAGTTTGGTGGTAGCACGTTGGAGGTGCAAGGGACTAGCAAGCAGTTTGAGAGGGTGAGAGAGGTGGCGGTGGTTGGTGGTACTGGAAGATTTCGGTTGGCTAGAGGTTATGTCACTTTTGAGACCGTTCATCTTGATTTGTCGTTATCGTACTCGATCATTGAGGGCAATTTTACTATTTGGCATTATTAAAGGAATGTGGATTTTCTTTATGAAAGAGCTCTTAAGAAGATAAAATTGTGTCTAATCAATGGAAGACACTAAGATATTTCTTCAAATATGGTATTGGGATGTTTGTTTGTAAAATATTGTTCTATGTTCTTTGTAATTTTATATCTTTAATGCATTTTTGGATGCGAATGAAATAAAGGATGGGCTTTTTGGACTTTCGTAATGTAGGATTAATTGGGTTGGTTGATTTTACAATTTAATTTATTTTTATTTATTTATTTATTTATTATTATTTTTTGTATTGTGATAGACTTGATAAATTTTGTTGTTCCAAAAAAAGGGATTGGAATATGTTAAAAGATTACCAATAAACTTCCGATTACGTGTTTTTGATCTAATAATAACGTGTTCTAGTGACCTTAATAAATCTTGATATTGATTTACAAAAAGCAATTTTTTTAGGACCATATAAAAATGGGAATTTACGCTTTTAACCCAGAGAAAATGCCAAATGACTTCACATCCAATTTGCTAACTCTTTAATTAATTTTGTGTAGTTGCCATCTCTTTAACTCTTATGGGTCTATCTTGGACCCTGACCTATGATTGCAATATTTAATGTTATGGTAAACAAACAAATAAATATCAATTTATAGAGCTCACAGCATTAATAACACTTTCTAAACGACATGCTAACTTAAGAGGTGTTTGTCTTAGTTTTTTACAGTCTAAAAATCTTTTTTGGAAAAGAAAAAAACAAAAGATATTTGGCAAAACAATTTTAAAAGTTACTTTTGGAGTTTTTATAAAGGAAAATGCACTTTTTAGAAAAATCAGGAAACCCTGATTTTTTGTAATTTTTTCAAAAAGAACTTTTGAACTGTGAAAAGTTAAGCCGAACACCCCTTAAGATTAAAGCATGTAGGATTCAAACTTATGATTTATTTTATTTTGGATTGTTTTGGTTGTACATACCAGAGGTTATTAACGAGACTTATTTGTTTTACTACTTTTGGAGGCATTATGATTCCGCACCATTGCAATGAGATTTTTAGGGGTTGCTTTGTTGTTGTTATTGTTATAAAGGACAATGACTTAAAATAATAATATATTTTTCAATTTATATATATATATATATATATTTAATCTTTGAATTTTTTTCGTACACATTTACCCCTTCAACTAATTTAAAATGTATATATTCAATTCTTATGATCGGTTACTCCAGGTAAGCCGGAAAAATATAACTTAATAGGATAATATATTTTCTCACTTTGTAGACATTTAGTCTTTAATATTTTTTTTGCATATTTAGTCTTTCATATTTTTTGTGTTGCAAAATAAATCATTGTTGTTTTTGTACATATTTAGTACTTATGATCGGTTTATTTAGTTTTTTCACATGACATCTTATATGTAACAATCATTACTAAGGTGTTTGTGATTGTTGATGCTTATGATCACCGCAGCCTTGGCTGCTTGGTTGCTTATGTGTTGTGGCTTGACTTAGGTCTTATATTTTGAACGTCATAACTTTCTCATACGATCTCAGATTTAACGATATTTATATACACATATTCGTATTTGAGTCCACTACAATTTTCTTTTGACAAAACATCATAAATGGTTCATGTGTTTACCCAAAATCTGAAGTTTAGTCCCCGTGGTTTAAAAACCTCATAGATGGTCCTTGTGTTTTCAAAACTTTTGACGATTGGTTCTTATTGCTAACTCTGTTAAGTTTTGTCTGTTAACTGAAGGGTATTTTTGTCATTTCACTACCAGAGGGACCATTATGATGTTTTTCTTTTATTTTAAAAAAATGAAATACTACGCACAGAGTCCCCCCCTTCTCTCTCTCTCTCTCTCTTTATTTCTCTCTTTCTCTCTTCCTTTTTTTTCTTGATTGTTGTCAAAGAAACCACCGGAGTGGTTGCTGATTCTGGCAATATCAAAAGGGGCAACAACCCTTGTTCTTATCTTCTTCCTCTTGTTAATCAGAGTTGCTAACATACACATTTGATTGTCGAGAAACACCACCCCATCACCTCCGAACCATTTTCTGCCCTCGTTCATTTCTTTTTCTCCGATCGACAGAGAATCGAAAAACCCACTCCATTCTTTCCCTTCGTGTTGTGTTGTCGAGCCAGAAAAAGGGAACTGCCAAGGAAGCTGTTGGAACAACCCCTAGTTGCAATAGTCGATGGTTGCTCCTTTGTTTCAGTTCTTCTTGCTTCTTCAATAGTTAGGGATTTCAAATGCAATAGCTTGCAGCATTAACACATCAACATCAGTTAAGGAGCTTCGATTCTAAATGCCAAACCCTAAATTCTACCCAATTAGAAATTGAAGTTCTGATTCCGAAATATTATATCTTCCCCGGAGTTCACTCCATGCATTTATAGATGTAACAAATTAAAGGTTTTTACCCAACCCAAAACAGAAAAAGGAAGAACAAATTCATTTTCTACACTATACACACTCATATAATTAGAACTGGAAGTGTCTTGAGGTTGAATTATCCTGTGGTTTTCAACTTTGATTTTTGCGAAATGGAGTCGATGAAAACATGGAGAAAGGTGGTGAGCAGGGGCTAGATCGATGGTCGGAAACAGGGAGAGCAATGAAGGGTATATTGATTTACCATAGATCAGAACCTAGGTCTTGGGTAGGACGATTACTCGACAATGGTGATATGAGGGTCAAATTTCACTATGTTGATTATGGTTTAAAGTAGCATTGACACAAGAGAGAGAGAGAGAGAGAGAGAGCTTTTACATATAAAATAATCATATTTAGTTTTTTTTTTTAAATATAAGAAAACATCATAAATGGTCCCTGTGGTAGTGAAAAGATGAAAATGTCCTTCAGTTAACGGACAAACTTAACAAAGTTAGCAATAAGGACCAATCGTCAAAAGTTTTGAAAACACAGGGACCATCTATGAGGTTTTTAAACCACAGGGACTAAACTTCAGATTTTGGGTAACCATAGGGACCATTTATGATGTTTTTTCTTTTCTTTTATATTACTCCCATTAAAATGTAATATATTTATACTTATGATTTTATAAAAAAACCATTCATACATACATTCATAAAGAAGGCATGGATATAAAGACCGTAAGTAAATATATACTACTTTTTAACTGGAGTAAGCTAAACGAAAGTTGTAGTAGGCTCAAATACAAAAGGATGGATATAAAGATTGTTAAAATTCGAGATCGTATGAAGAAGTTACAACATTCAGAACACATGACCTAAACCAAACCACAAGACTTAAACAACCAAGCAATCGATGGCGGTAGCCATAAGCATCAACAACCTCGAACATCTTATTAATGATTGTCCTACGTAGGATATCATGAGAATAACCTAAGGAAACCAGTTATAAGTACCGAAAGTGTTTAAAAACAACAATGACTTATTTTGCAACAAAAAATATATGTTAACTAAATGTATAAAAAAATATTAAGGACTAAATGTATATAAAGTGGGAAATATATTACACTATTAAGTTATTTTTTTCAGGCTTACCTAAAGTAGTCAGTCATAAGTACTGAATGTGTACAGTTTAAACAAGTTGAAAGGTAAATATGGACGAAAAAAAATTCAATAACAAAATTTATACAAATCAAAAAATGTATTACCTTTTTAAGTTATTATCCTTTGTTGTAAATATCACCATTTCACTATCTTGATTTGGGTCCAAAACAATTATTATTTTTTTGAAGTATATGTTTATCAAATGGTAATATATTTTTCAATTTGTACACATTTGGTTATTGTTTTTTTCGTACACATTTACCTTATCAGTTTGTTTAAACTGTACACATTAAGTCATTATGACATACTACATCAGTTAAGCCATAAAACATGACTTAATAGGGCAACATATTTATCAATTTGTATACATTTATTCCTTAATATTTTTTTGCACATTTAGTCATTAATAAATTTTTATTGCAAAATAAGTTATTGTTGTTTTTGTACACATTTAGTAATTATAACTGGTTCTTTTAGGTTTTTCTCACAACATCTTAAGTGGAACAATCATTAATAAGATGTTCGAGGTTGTTGATGCTTATGGTCACTGCGGCCTCGGCTATTTGGTTGCTTATGTCTTGTGGTTTAGCCTAAGTCTTGTGTTCTAAATATTGTAACTCTTCATTTGATCTTAGATTTTAACGATCTTTATATCCATGCGTTTGTATTTGACTCTATTACAATTTTTGATTAGATTACTCCCGTTAAAATGTAATATTCTTTTACTTGTGATTTTATAAAAAAAAAAAAAACGTTCATACATACATTCATAAAGAAGCATGTATATAAAGGTCGTAAGTAAAAATATGTTACTTTTAACGGGAGTAATATAAACGAAAGTTGTAGTAGACTCAAATACGAACATCTGGATATAAAGATTGTTAAACTTAGATATCATTTGACAAAGTTACGACATTCAGAACACAAGACCTAAGCCAAACTACAAGACCTAAGCAACCAAGCAACCGAGGCCGAGGTGACCATAAGCTACAACAACCTTGGACACTTTATTAATGGTTGTCCCACATACGACGTCGTGAGAAAAACCTAAAGAAACTAGTTATATGTACTAAATGTGTAGAAAAATAACAATGACTTATTTTGCAGCAAGAAAAATATTAAGGACTAAATATATATATATATATATATATATATATATATATATATATATATATAATATATATATAGGATTAAATGTGTATAAAGTGAAAAAATATCACCCAATTAAGTCATTCTTATGGTTTACCTAAAATAGTTGATCTTAATAAAAACCGAATGAATACACTTTAAACAAGTTAAAGGAGTAAACATGGAAAAAAAATAGAAAAAAAAAATCAATAATCAAATATTTACAAATCAAAAAATATATTATTTTTTAAAATCATTATCCTTGTTGTAAATACCAAGTGGCCACCATTTCCACTATCTTGATTTGTGTCCAAAACAAGTTTTTTTTTTTTTTATTCATGTTTTTGTCAGAAGTTTAAAAAAAAGAAGAATCCAGATTCTTTCATGCAAAAAGTTAAAAGAGAGACACTGGTTATTGTCATATAAGATTGGTATATTAAAAACTTTTCCAACAATTGGTATATTAAAAACTTTTCCAACAATATAACACATATAAGATTGGTATATTAAAAACTTCTCCAACCATATAACAGTAAAATAGTGATTATTTAACATCAAAATCAAGATTCAACCACAACCAACCTCTAAAATGGTGTTTTTAAAGGCATCTATATTTAACCTTCATATTTGGTGTTAAAAAAATCAACAAAAAATCGATGTTAAATTTGAAGGTCGGTTGGAGCCTTGGAGGATTCTTGGCCTCCAAAACACAAATATAATGATTTTTGCTTGATGATTGGAGTTACTCTAAGTATATAAAATACATGTATATTAACTAAACATTTAAATAACCATTGATTATAATTTATACATTGTTATGAATATTCTATATTTTGTCATTTGGTATTGATGGAGGTACCTATGTTATAATTGTCCAAAAACAACAAACGCATGGATCTGTTGTTACCATATAAAAGAGCACCTCCACTTTGATTTTACCAGTCAAACCAACATCACTCAATGGCACCAAATACACTACTACTCTTTATACCCTTTATTTTGTGCTCTCAATTTCAAGCCACTCATTCTCCGCAAACAAACACCACTTTTCACCTTCAAGATTGGTCCCACCATGGAAACTCAACCATGGTCCCAATACCGGTTCTTGTTACCCGTTTAGGTGAAGTGGATATGAAAAAACCCATTGTAAAACCAAAACGTATGAAACGTAAGCGGGTACCAAATTTATTTCAAAACCGGTCTAGATCCAGATTAGGGTCAAGGTCAAGATCGAGGCGTGTGTCTGATAAGGTAAGTATGTCGTACCAAGCGGCATTGTATCAGATCCCGATGGGTGTACGTTTTTTTTTTATGTATTTTCTAAAGTTATTATTCTGGCCTTCGAGAAAGTCGATACAAAAAAGTGATGAAAAAGATATTGGTGTAATTGGAACAAGTTACTCGATTGAAAAGATGAAAAAAGAATAATATTATAGTTTTGTATTGTTGTTTCGTCATAATAATTTAGACAAGCTTCGTAGAATGATAATAAATAGTATATTGTGTAGTCATATTGTCATTTTTGGAAAAAGATGACTGCTTTGACATTTATAATGTTTGTAAGTTTAATTGACAAGTTGTGACTCCGTTGCTCTCGTCCAAAATGATGGCATTAATGTTCTTATATGCATGGATCAACATTTCCAAAAACTTATCGTATGTGTACTTACATATGTGTATGCATGAGATCTCATTTTACATGTTTCCCTATTATTAAATGACATCTTCCCTTTTAATTCATTGCCTCAAAGAATTCGATGGCAATTTTTTTTGGTTGTATTCCACTTTGTTATAAATATGACGATCACATAAGCAAAATAAGAAGTACCGAGAACAGAAATATAGATGGATCCATTGTGGGGAAAAACCACAAGACACAACTTCGTATATCAATGAAACTCAACAATAAATTGAAAAGGTTACATAGTGAAAATCTCCAAGGGGAGGAGAGAAAAAGATGTAAAGGAATAAATAAAATATGATATTTAAATGATTTTATATAATAGTCTTAAAAAGAGTTCCAATGAAACTCAAAATCCCTAATAGATAGGTAAATTTTCTAATAAATAATTAATTTGAGAGCCAAGAAAATAACACCATTTTAGATTATATTTTTGAAATATGTATGAGATATAAATATGTTACACCAATCGAGCATCGATTTTAGTGAATGGTTCCCCTACTTTGTTAAAGGCAGACAAAATTTGGATGACCCGTTTTTGTTAAGTGAAGTCATTTCCTGGTATAAGGCCAAGAGATAACCACTCATGATTCTCAAGGGTGATTCTGAGAAACTGTATGATTTGTTTTCTTGAGATTATCTTCTTGAGATCATGTCTATCATGGGTGTTGGAGATACTTGGTGTGGGTTGATTAGATCGGTGTTGTCCTCTTCTAGAGCATCGATTCTCGTTAATGGTTCCCATACTTTGGAGTTCTCTATCAGGAGAGGTTTAAGCTAGGGAGATCCTTTATCCCCATTCTTATTTATTTTGGCTACGGTGGGTCTGCACATAACACTGGTTTAGGCTTAATGTGAGGGTATTATTGGTGGTGCTAGGATTACAAGGATGGAAGAGGATATTTCCCATTTGTTTTATGTTGATGATGTTGTCCTGTTATGCCCCTGGGATGCGGATTATGAGAGATCTTTAGTTAGAATTCTTAACTGTCTTTTCTTGGTTAAGGGAAGATTAACTTATTAACTGTCTTTTCTTGTATCTGTTATTTTATCTGTAGTTCAGGAGATAGTTGTTGATATTGGTTGTGATTCTTCCTCCTTACCTTTCATGCATTTGGTGTTCATGCTGACTATCGTATGTCTCGTGCTACTTCTTGGTCTGGTCTTTGGAAAGGTTTATGCACATGCTTTCGACTAAGAAAGCCAAATCCCTTTCTATAGGTGGTCGTCTTACCTTGTTGAAGTCGGTCCTTGGGTTGATCGGGATGTTTCACATGTCTTTGTTCCCAAATCATATTTCAATTATCAAATCTCTAGAGGCTCTTAGAGCTAGTTTTTTTTGGGGTGGTGATTTAGGAGTGCGATGTATGCATTGTGTTAGTTGGGATAGAGTCTTGGCCAGTAAGAAGGAAAGTGGGTTAGGAGCAGGAAGTCTTTTTTCCTATAATAGAGCTTTGTTGTTTAAATAGAAGTAGAGATATTTTCATTGTCTTGGTGTCTTGTTGTAACACTTGAATTTAGTATGTGCCATATTTAACCCTTCTTAATTAAAAACCTTGTATTTTGGTCATTAAGCTAGTACGCGGGGCGTACTAGGTGGTACGCTCAACGTACTAGCCCGATATTGGTTGCGGAGCTCATCCACATACACTGGGTGTACATTGAGTATGCTTGTCGTACGTAGACATTGAGAACACCCCAATTTTAAGACTTTCACCTTATATAAACCATATGATATCCTCATTTGACCTTGTTTAACCAACCTCCACCCTTTGAAAACCCTAATTCGTCCTTTTTCCTTGTGTGGTGCTCTTGTGATCTTGTTTTGAACTTTAGTGGGTTTTATGCATCTTGAAGTGGTAGAAGAAGATGATTGAAGACTCATCCTTTGGAGGGGAGCTTAGAAATCCAAATTTAGCACCTTCATTTCATGGGTTTTAAGGTATAAAGTGTTGGATTAGGTATCTAAGCCCATAACTATTATTGGTATGTACTTTACCCAAGAGTAGCATGGTCCATTTTGGTTGCATGGCACCGGAACAATCTGAAGGATGGATAATTGAAAAGAGGTTATTTATGGTTTATTAATATATTATAAGTTCTAATATATTAATATGAAATCATATTATCTAATTAGTATTGATCAATAATTAATTTGGAATTAATTTTGTGATCAAAAGAGACTAATTAAATATATAGGGATTGATTATGTAAATCATTCATTCTTATAATGTGGGCTTATGATCCATAGTTCTTTATGTTGGACTAAACCCATGTGGTGACCTATGGATGATCCATGGAGGTTTAAACCCATGGATCATGAGGAATATGGAAGGTCATGCACATTAGGGTTTGCATGGTGTAACCCTAATTAAGACACATTTTATAAGGACCCCTCTAGCTCATGAAATCAGCACTTAAGTGATATACAAGAGGGCTAGGCGATTTTAAGAGTGCAAGTAACCTCCTCTCAAGTTCCTCCATTGTTGGTGATGTTGTGTGATTCCATTTGAGGTGCAACACTTGGGGAACTAAGTTCTTAAAGGCTTAAGGAATCAAGCTACAAGAAAAGGTATGTTATTCTACTAGATTTTTGTATTACATATACTTCATAGTATGCTAGTTAGGATGAAACCTTAGAAAAATGAAAGTTTGCATGTATAATAGAGAAAACATAGATCCAATGTTTCTAAGGTTGCATGCACACCTTAGGAGTGTTAGAATGCTCAAAACCCAACAGTGGTATCAGAGCCTAGGCTTGTTTTCAATTATACTTGATGCAACTTGTGTTAAAAGTTTGAAATTTTGAATTTTTGGCTTTCTGGACAGTGAACTCGCCGAGTCCACTGGGGGACTTGCCGATTCCAAGCACAAATTCATCCAACTTGACGAGCCAGCTCATGCACTCGACGAGTTGGTGCTCCAGAATGCAGCTTTTTGATGTTTTTGGCTGAGTTTGCAACAGTGATTGAGGTGCAACAGTTGCGCGAGAGTTTCAGGATCTTCGTCAGACTACTAAGACTGTGGCTAAGACCATTGCGATGTTTCGTTAGAGGTCACCGCTGGTTCCGAAGTATGTGGCGGATGAGGAGATGAAGAACGTAAGCTATCATGAGATGTTGAGGAGTGATATTCTCTAGTTTGTGAGCTGATCCAGCTGCAAGACGTTGGAGGATATGATAGCGATGGCTAGAGAGAAAGAGAGAGAGAGAGAGAGAGAGAGAGAGAGAGATTGATCTCGAGCTGGAGAAGAAATAGAAGCCAGATTATTTGCCGAGTGCAGAGAGTTTGAGCAAGAGGCCCAAGGTTGTTGATAAGAGAGGGAAGGGCCAGCAGAGTCGGGACTATTATGGCAAGTGCGGCAGGTCGCACGATGGGGTGTGCATAGTAGGTGTTTATGGTTGCTTTAAGTGCAGCCAGACAAGTAATATCAGCAGGGATTATATTGCTATTACCATTACCCCCCGATATCTGATCTGATTTCTTTCATTGCAATAAGAGGGGCCACAAGAAGACCCATTGTCCGAGTTTGACTGCAACAGGACCGGTGTCAGCACCTGCTCCTGTAACTCTACGAATTACTGATGGCTGCTTGGGCAAGGCGGATACACTTGTGGTGAAGAGCAGGGCTTTCCAGTTGACAGTCGAGGAGGCTTGTGCAGCTCCTGACGTGGTGACGGGTAGGTATATTCTCCTTATCTCTTTATTTATATTGACTTGATTGCTTATATTTATGTGTTTGATTTTAGGATCATTCCTTGTGAACGATGTTCCTGCATTGGTATTGTTTGAATCAAGGGCTACCCGATCCTTTGTGTCACTTGCGCTTAGCAAGAGGTTTTTCGGAGCTCCAGGGGAGCTGGATTATCCTTTAGATGTCAATATTGCAGATGATCGATCAGTCCAGGTAGCGAGGGTTCATCGGGGTTGTATTCTCTAGTTGTTCAGCGAGCAATATCTGGTTGATTTGGTTCTTATTCCTTTGCGTGGGAACAATGCTATTATGGGTATGGATTAACTGAGACCTAATAGGTGGTGATCGATTGTGAGCAGTAGTTAGTTTGGATTTGAACCCTAAGTGGGGGAGAGTTAGTGGTTTCGGGAGAGAGAGAGCTCAGAGTGGAACAATGTTGTGTTCAACAGCGAGGGCCATACGCTATATTCAGTAGGTTTGCTCCGGATTTGTCACCTATGTTATGGATACCCGTGATAAGGGTAAGGCGACTATGGATGATGTGCCTATTGTGCGGGATTATCCGGATGTGTTTCCAGAGGATTTGCTTGGGGTGCCTCCAGAGAGGTAGGTTGAGTTCAGGATTGATCTGGTTCCAGGCACAACTCTGATAGCCAAAGCTCTGTATCGGTTGGCTCCTCCTAGGATGAAGGAGTTGTCAACATAGCTGTAAGAGTTGTTAGACAAGGGATTCATTCGACCGGGCAGTTCGCCATGGGGAGCATTCATCTTATTTGTAAAGAAGAGGGATGGATCCCATCGTATGTGCATTGACTACCTGGAGTTGAATAAGGTAACTGTGAAGAACTGTTATCCACTCTCGAGGATTGATGATCTGTTCGACCAGATTCAGGGTGCATCTTGGTTCTCCTGGATTGATTTGCGATTGAGTTATTATCAGATGAGAGTTTGAGATGAGGATGTGCACAAGATAGCTTTCCGGACTCGTTATGGTCGTTATGTGTTCGTGGTGATACCTTTTGGGCTCGCCAATGCTCTAGCCGCGTTCATGGTTCTCATGAACCGCATGTGCATGCCGATGCTGGAACGGTCTGTGATTGTATTTATCAATGATATCTTGGTCTATTCCAAAGACCCAGGAGCAACATGAGGAGCACTTGAGTCAAGCGCCGAAGACTTTGAGGAGGGATAGACTTTTTGCGGGGCATACTCCAGAGGTATGCTGAGCGTACTCCAAACCCTTGCAGTTGACCACCATCGGGGTGGTTGACCTTGTATGCAGGGCATACACCGAGTATGTGGGGCATACTCTCGCATCCTTCAAAACCTAATAAGTGCTTAATGGCTTAAGCATTTACGTCCACATTTCAGATCCAAGGCTAAAATACACTCTAAAGTCATAAAGTTTCCAACTTTATGACTTTACATGCCCATTAAGTGCTTAACTCATGGTATTAATCCATTAAGACTTTCTATAAGATGCATGGAGCAAAACTAACCATTAGGACTTCATTTTTATGACTTAGGACCCCTCTTAGGGTCTGAAAGGACAACTCAAATCGTCAAGTACACACCATGCTCATGATAAGACATTCTGACCAAAAAAGTATCACTAAAACACCCATTTTCAAGATCTACATGATTGAAAAATCAAGTAAGCTTTATAACTTTGAAGGGTTACAAATGAAGAGTAAATCCTAGTTCCAAAGTGCTTCACTCTCCAAAGATGATATTGGCTTCCTTCCTTCTTCTTCTAAGAATACAAACACACACTTTTAGGCTAGAAATGGCTTCTCAAGGAGAACTAGGGCTTCAAACACGATGACAGGGTGGAGGCTGATAAGGTGAAGGGAAGTGAGGGCATAAGGATGCTTAAATACCAACCAAACCCTAAAAACTAGGGTTTCTTCATTTAGCAAGTACGCCCAACGTATAATGATGTACGCCTAGCGTACAACACATACGCATGGCGTACTCCGAAGCCTTACTTTACCAAAATGCCATTAAGGCCCTTTTTGCATACATTTCTTGAAATTTGGGACCAAATGCAATATAAATGAATTAAACGGTTGAAATTTGAAGTACATTATCATTAGGATGTTACATTGTGTCACAAACTGTTGTTTTATGTCACACTGAAACTTAGAAAAATCATAATTTTCTCATACGGAGTCATATTTAAACGTTCTTTATATGCAAAAAAATTTAATTTCGATTACTACGATTTTCATTTAGATTACTTAGGCTAATAAGGAACCTATCACCGATTCATATTAATGACACACTTAGTCGTATAGGTTTAAACGCAAAACTTCAAAAAATCATAACTTTTCTCATACGAAGTAAGAATTAATCGTTCATTATATCCACATGCTCATGGTTACAGTCTCTACGATTTTTGTTTAGATTATTTATCCTAAGTAATCTTTTATTTTTATTATTTATTTTATCGCTTCAACGATAAATTTTATATTAAGATTTTCAACAAATATTATATAATCCTAATATTTGTTCATATAACGTGTATGCGATAAATCTTTGTTATCCCGTAACATATATGAAAAATAATTACTCCAATCAACGGTTTTAATTGTTCAATAAAATGTATAATTATTACTATTATACTCTAAACGTCTAGTCCGAAATTGCGTGTTACATCCGACGTAAGGAGACAAAAGGTTTTAAACATAAAATGTATAAACATGTGTTGATTTTTCATGCATGTTTTTCATGCTTTGTAATTTTTACATGAGACAACTTCTAAAAAAATTGTTTCATAGTGAAATTGTCATTCATTAATCCCTCAAGAGGGGAAACCCTTGTTAATCCCACACACATGTGTTTCCCTTCTATCCATCCAAAATTCAAAACTGTGACAATCCGATATTTCAACTCTTTGTAGTGACCTAAAAAGTCGAGTATTGTAACCACTTTTGAGTTAATAAAATTAACTTCGATATTAAAAAGTCCAAAAAGTTCCTATTTAAATTTCTTCTATGTTTAAATGTCATCAAACCATGATCGTACGTAAAAAGAACGCCCAAATCCGACTTCGTATATTAAAGTTATAATTTTTCCAAGTTCAGCTTAGCAACAGACAGTTAAAAACTCGAATCGGAGATCGAGCGACTTTTGGCCAGAATGACCTAAACGAGAATCGAAGGTCTCGTCAATGGTATTTCAGCGGTAAAAAGTCTGGCAAAAACCGACGACAGATAAAGAAGTTATGAATTTTTAAAGAAATTCCTTAATCACGTCATTTTATAAATAAATAATAAAAAAAATAATTTCGGAATTTGCCAACGGAGTCTAAACGAAAATTGTAGATTGTAGTCTCACCTACGCGTGGATATAAAGACCATCGAAAACGGAGTTCGTATGAAGAAGATATGATTTTTTGAAGTTTATTAAATAAATTATATATATATATATTTAATTCAAAAATCCGGTAATATCCGAAGGAAGAGTCAGCGTCCTCATCCGAGGTACGCGCCGCGTAACCCCGTACGCCCTGCGTACCCGAGGGCCTTGGTCTCGGTCCGTCCACGTCGCCCCTATGCGAAGCTATCCGACCCGCCGTCCCATCCGAAGTACGTAAGCGATGACGCCCCAGTACGCGCTGCGTACCCTTGTACGCCCAGCGTACCGAGGCGATTCAGCACCCCTATAAAAGGGATGCGAGGCTTTCCGGAAATTTTGCTCATTCTCTCTTTCTCTCATGATCTTACCTCGATTTCCGTGCCCGTTCAAACCCGAAGCTCTGGTCTTTTTGCTCAAGTCCCGAGGGTCGATTTTACTCCCGAGATCCCCGAGAATCCCGAGAAAAATTCCGTTTCCCAAGACGAAACTCTGTCCGGTTTTCCATCTCGCTATCTTAAAATTTTCAAGTGAGTTCATACTCCTTAAATCAACCTTTGAAATGATTTTAAATGTTTAAATACTTTATGGGGGGGGGGGGGAATACAAGTTAAATACTTACAGTTATTGCTTCAATCACATGTGATTGCATTAATCACATGTGATTAATAACTAGGAAACCAATGATTTTATCACTGTTCAAACTGTTTTACTTCAAAATGTGTTACAAACTCTTTTACTTATCAAATGCTTTTACTTAAACTTTGTTTTACTACTTATAAATTGCATGCCCATATAGGTATAGATGTATAAATAATGTTTAAAGGGCTTAGGAAAGCCACCTGCCCTATTTCTTTTTCCTCGATTTGGATGTGGTCTGGTGGAATTTTGGGTGACCATCCGAAGGTCGTTTCCATATTAATTATATATCAAATATACATATATAGACATAAAAGTACTTCCATATTCATACGTACTAGACACACCATTAGTAAGTTACCATCGGGGTAACACAGGATCATACTATTATAACTGCTAGATCAATGAGTCAGTTCATTCATGAGTCTATACTAGAAAGAGAACATATACAACTATACTAGAAAGAGAACATATACAACTATACTAGACAGAGAACATATACAACTATACTAGAGAAAGAACATATACAACTATACTAGAACAATTCATTTCATTACATATACAAGAATACATTAACAATTGTGATCCACTGTATCGCAGCATGCCTTAATTGTCATGGCCCGAGTTGTAGCCAGAATTCTCTTGGAGGGAGAGCGTGAGTTTGCGTATAGATCTATATTGGATTGACTATCCTACACCTTGCTGCTAGCTACAGCCGGACCTGCAGGTCTGCGGGTGCCAAACGTCATTTCGTTATTACGACCGTTCTTTATGTCGTTGTTATCAGTCGATAGTATGGTGCAATTATCACATTATACCTTAATATAAATCCAGTTTAAGGTAGTTAGTACAACAGTAGTTCCTATAATACAAAACTACAGTACTACAATGATTTACCCATTACATTTTTAGTGATAACCTCACTTAAACTTTAATGTACAAACTATATTTTGTTAAAAGATAGTTACACTTGGGAAATTACACACTTTTACATCAAACGAGCATACATAATAGTTAAGCCTTGGTAGAAGGCTACTTTCATAGAAAATATAGGTTTTTCTGAGAGATTCAAACTTTTACAAACACTTACATACATATTACAACTTATACTTACGACAGGTTCAAACGTTTTTAATAACAAACACCGACACTAAAACACTTATGAACTCACCAGCTTAATGCTGATAAACTCTTTCAAAATAACTTGTATTCTCAGGTCATTAGTAGACAGGTACCGATGCCAACTTTTGAGAAGATGGAGCGCATTCAAGACTCATCATATTATTTTGATTCACATTATATTTTTGGTGTCTAAAACTGTACAGAACACGCTTGTATTAAAATTATATATTTAATGCAATGGATGATATTGTTTGCTTATTTACATTTACTGTGTTGTGATACTTTACATGACGTCCTCCGCCCCAGAACGTTTCCGCCGTTCTTAGTTTTGGGGTGTGACAAAAACACCAGCTAGTCTGAATGTTGATTCTCCTTCTAATAGGTCGGTTAAAAAGTTCATAGGTGTGCTTTTTTTTAGCAGAAACCAGGTGCCCCTAAATACCTAATAAATAACGTCCCTTATCATATCAAGTGTTTTTTTAGGTAGAAATTTGATTGCCCCTAAACACCTAATAAATAACATCCCTTATCATATTGTTTGAGTAGTTGAATTCTGATAGCTTTTTATAGTGTACTGTATATTCTTCAAAAAAAAAAAAAAAAAAAAATTCTAAACATGTGGTGTGACAAACAAAAACATAAATACATTTCACATTTTCAATGTATTTAAGATAATAACTTATACAAATTACTTCTCTCAATTATATGTGATTACCGGTCAAATAAAAAAGCAAGGCAAAATTTTGCTTACCGTGTCTTGATAGTCATTGCACGAGGTCGAAAATATTAAATTTTGAAAGATTAATGATTCCTTTTAACCAATTGAGATTGTTATGTCCATCTTTCAATACATTATTTTTAATTGATTAGGTAATACTCTATAGTAAAATACTAATTTATTAAAAGACTCCTTTTAACCAATTGAAATTGTTCTTTTTCCACTAATGATAATGTTAATTAATCAAGTAATACTTGACGATGAAATACAATTATTCAATATCTTTGTTTAGAAAACTATTTCTTTTGAATTTTGGATAAAAGTCAAGACGTTTAGTTGCTTAGGTGACCGTTAAATATTAATAATCTTGATTTAGAAGTTATAACAACCCATCTACTAACAAAATCATTTCACCCAACACTTCATTCACAAGTTACAAATATCAAAGTTTTCTAGAAGATGTTGAGTAATATGCAATTGAACCATCACACCACACAAACATGTTACATTAAAAAATTGCCAACGAAATTTATCATATTCATTTGATGTCAATGTCGTGTTTACAATCTATCCACACAAACGAACATAGCCTTTTTTTTATACTGATAGCCGTGTTTAATAACAGTCACACGATTTTCTACAAACAAAATGTTTTAAATGACAAAAAATCATTTTAATGACAATAATTATTTTTGATGTACAATTTTGCAGTATGAGGTCGAAATAGAGACAAGAATCCTATGATACACCTACTCATAGATGCAATAGCTATATATTTATTAAACATGAAATATAACCCATAAATTTTGAAGAGTAAATTCCCTCAAGAGTCAAGACTTTACTCTTGGACAAAAGTATATGCCAAATTACTCAAGTTTGAGAGGATATTCTACCAAAAAGTGGAATACTTGATACCAACCACTTTAGTGGTTCAACTCTTTGCCTCTAACCCTCTCCTACCTTACCATAAACCCCCAAAAAATCTTTGGTTTTCAAAGTCAATAAACACAATTACAAAATAAGGCATCCAATCTAAGTTTTGGATTTGATTTCAAATTTATCTTTCAAGATTTATACATATCCTTATCTAATCACCCTTCAAGCTCACATCATATAGCCTCTTGAAATGATACCTTATCCCATTTTTTTTGTCACAATGCTACAAATCTTATAATTGTTTACTTAATATGTCAATAGAACTTACATGAATCCACGTAACAATTATAAATATGTATTAGGTAATTTGAAATACTCTCATTTATGTCAATATATAAAGGGTCTATTATTATTATTATTATTATCTTCTCATTTTAATCACTCGTAAATAACAACTGAAATCGACTTAACCATAAAATCAAAACGTCATATAACGATTATTTCCCATAAATTACGGAGTAAAATCCCACAAGCAAGGGATTGATTAAGTTTCTAATTTCAAGCAAACTCTCTATGACACGTGTCCCTGCCACGTAGCTGCCGTCTTGGCCTGCCCAAAAAGTTGTCACTCGCTTCCCACAATTTGCCACGCTGTCAAACTCTAGTTAAAGCAATCGTCAACTCTAGAAAGAACAAATGCCACCTACAGACTTCCCACCCAACCAAATAACTACACCTTTTCAACAACAAAGCTACAAAAATCTTTTTCCATTTAAGAATTTATTTACTCATTTACAAGTTACAACCACTATATATATAAACCACAAACCCCTCAAATCAACCAACTAAACTCCACCCTCAAAAAATTCCTTCACACGACAAGTCTTTCTTCAAGAAAATCGACATGGGGTGGACTAGAGGTCCGGTTCTTGGCCGTGGCTCCTCCGCCACCGTCTCCACCGCCACCTCCACCTCCGGTGAGGTTTTCGCAGTCAAGTCTATGGAGTTGTCGCAAGCTCAAAGCTTGCGAAAGGAACAATATTTCTTGTCTACTTTGAGTAGTCCTTATGTCGTGAGCTACAAAGGGTGTGATGTTAGTAATGAGGATAACAAGATGATGTACAATCTTCTGATGCAGTACATGCGTTTTGGTTCCATCGTCGACGGAATAAATGGTGGCGGGTTGAAGAGTTCGGAGGTTTTAAGGTATACGAAGGAGATAGTTCGAGGGTTAGAGTACCTTCATTCGAGAGGTGTAGTGCATTGTGATATTAAAGGACGGAATGTTTTGATTGACGAAAGTGGGGCGAAGATTGGTGATTTTGGTTGTGCGAAATGGGTTGATGAGGAGGCGACGATTTGTGGGACGCCGATGTTTATGGCGCCGGAGGTGGCGCGAGGTGAAGAACAGGGGTTTCCGGCGGATGTATGGGCGCTTGGATGTACAGTGATTGAAATGGCTACCGGTGGTTCACCATGGTCAAACGTTGCTGACGCGGTGTCGGTTCTTTATAGAATTGCATTCTCCGGCGAAATCCCTGAAATCCCAGATGAATTTTCCGATGAAGCGAAGGATTTTGTTAGAAAGTGTTTGAATCGGGATCCAAGAGCGAGGTGGACGGCGAAACAGCTTCTCAAACACCCGTATCTTCAACAATTTGACGACAATTCAAAGCAAATGATATGTGAAAAAGTCTATACGGATTCACCGACGAGTATACTTGATCAAGACGTGTGGAATTCAATGGAGGAACCGTCGACGTCGTCGTCGTTGGGAACTGATTTTGCTCCATCCACGTGTTTGTCGAACTCTTTGAGGCAAAGAATCAAACAGTTGGCGGACAAGTCAGAGATACCAAAGTGGAGATGTGAAAAGGAGGAAACTGAATGGATCACGATCAGAATCAATGAAGATGGTGACGGAAAAGCAAAACAGCGGAGCAGTGACAGGTGCGGTAGGTGACGAGATGGAGGTGGGTGCACCATGAGTGGCGGTGAAGATGATGAGTTGTTCATTAGTTTCGTAGATACCAGATACCCCCCAAATTGGTTGTAGACAAATAGTGTAAATGGAGATAAACTCGTTTTAGAATTTATTTCATCCAATTTTTTTTTCTTCATCCAACTTCTAACAAGTGAATAATCTATTACATCATTAGGCTAAGTTTTAAAATAGTTTAAAAAAATATCATATTTAGTATATATAAAAAATTATCAATGAATTAAGGTTTTTGTATATAAAATATCATTCAGTACACGTTACACACGGTTGTTTGATTTAATATTACTCGACTGATATAATGTATTAACAAAATAACTAAGGCATAATTTGGTAGGATCTGAATTGTTATGATCTGAAATTTTAATAGATTTGAAATTCTAAGATGATTTGAAATTTTAAGAGTTGAACTTTAATATGATATTTTGTTAAAACCTCTGAATCGATATGTTGAATGATAAAAATAATCATTTTATCATTTTATAATTTTTTTTATTGAATTTAATACTTTCATTTTATAAAATAACCTGAAAAAAAAATAAAACACCATAGAATATTCAAATTAAACATAAATACAAATTAAACACAATTCAAAGTAACATAAATATTTTCAAATTCACGATTTGCACCTATGAATGTTCTTCAAGAGATGCATATTTCCTTTCATGGTTTTGGAAAAACCATGAACTCAATTACCTAAAGACATATTAATAATGAAGATTCAAAAAATTGATAAAAAAACCAACAAAAAAGATAGATTATTGGAAAAATAGATGTGAGTTGTTACACAAAAGCAAATCCAAACCATGAACATGTAGAAGGTATCAACAAATCACATCAACAAAAAGGATATATGCATGTCCATGAGATTAAAGTTGCTATACTAATTTCTAGAGAGTAGAATCATCACCAGTTTACAGTTTATGTAACCATTAGCTAGAAGTATATGTTACTAATGAAGCTATAAAAACGTGTGATACAATTCCCATAACAAGCTACAATTCTTATACCATAATTACACAAATTACCATCCAACAATTTTCAATTCATTGATAACATCATATAACACCAATGAAAAGTAATTAAATTGTATTTTCCAGTTATTAGGTGTAATGCCCGCAGACCCGGGTTAGGCAATTTAGAGAAAATAAGTGTTAGAAAACGACTTTTCGACAAATTAATATTTAAAATAAATAATCTTAACCAAGTTGTAGAATATATCTTAAGGGTTCCGTACATATAAAGAATGCCGAAATCCGAGTTATAACGAATAAGTTATGGCTCGTCGAAGTTTTTCGGCAAAACCGGCATGGCACCGGGAGACGTAAATAGTGAATTTACGATAGATGACTTTTTAGCCTTAGTGATCTATACAAAAGTTGTAGAATATATTAAACTGAGAGCGTCCATAAAAAGAACGCCCAAATCTGACTTCGTATGAGGAAGTTATGAATTTTCTAAGATTTAGCATAATAGTGCACAACCCGAAAATTCGAATTTTAGGTCGGTTGATTTTCAGCCAAAATAATCTCAACGAGAAATGAAGATATCGTTAATAGGAGTTGAACGATAAAAAGACAGTAAAAAACAAAGCTCGTATGCGAAAGATATGGACGAAGCTTAGGTGTTGTTTGTTTTTTTGAAGTCAAAATGTATGCAGTCTACGAACCACATCTGCAAGCCTCTGCGGCAGAAGAGGTGGACCAAATGTCTGCAGTTTGCGATAAGAAGACTGTTTGTTTTTAACGTCTGTGGCTGTTAAAATAAATTGAATTTTTAAACTTAATTTTATGTCATAAATATTAAAAATGCATTTTTAACAATTTTTTTTTTATTTTTATTTTTTATTTTTTATTTTTATTATTATTTTTTTTTGGTTTAGGTTAAAATGAGGTCTAAAGACCTCTGAAGACAATGACCCATGTCTGCGCCAGGAAGACCTCGCGCAAACATTTTCTGATCTACGCACTTCCAAAAAACAAACAATCTGCGAGGGCATATGTCTGCGCGTTGTATGCGCGACGCAGACAAAAGTGGTTGCGCAGATCTTCACACAAAAACAAACAACCCCTTAGTCTCTACTCTTCGAGTGTGGCGAATTCGATATAGTTTTGTAAATCCGAGATAGAATGAGAATTAGTCAATGGTGTCTAAATGAAAGTTGTATTATTCATAAATACGAATACATGGATATAAATAACAGCAAAAACGGAGCTCATATGCGAAAGATATGGACGAAGCTTAGTCTCTACTTTTCGAGCGCGGTGAATTCGAATTCAGTTTTGTAAATCTAAGATACAATGAGAATTAGCCGACGGAGGTCTAAATGATAGTTGTAGTACTCGTAAATACCAACGCGTGGATATAAATAACGTAGAAAACGGAGCTCGTACGCGGAAGATACAGATGAAGCTTAGGGACTACTCTACGATAAAATCCCTATAAATATAGGATGAATACTTCATATTTTCTTCACACCATAACCTTTCTTTCTCTCTCTAACTGTAACATACACGTTTTGAAATCGTGTTTTGTAATGAATAAAATTGTGAAATACTATGTGAAATTGAGTGTTGAGTTCTAACAGATGATTTTTACTAGAAATGAAGTAAAACTATGTTTAGAATCACTCAGAAAATATTGGAAGTCTTATGAGATTCCAATTAAAAGCCAGAGAGTGAAATTTAGCGAAAATATAAAATTTTAAATAAGTAAAATTTTATTATTGAAATTTGTAAATAATCTCGTTAGAAACTTGTAGGCGAAAACCTCGTTGAAATTCGAGTTATAATAAACAAGTTATGACCAATCGAAGATCCGCGATAAAACCGACACGACGCTGAATGACATAAAAAGTGAGTTTTTGATAAACTATTTTTTTGCCTTAGTGATCTAAATGAAAGTCGTAGTATTCGTTAAACCGAGAAGTTCGATAAAAACAACGCCAAAATCTGACTTCGTATGAGGAAGTTATGATTTTTCGAAGTTTCAACTTAGCAGTAGACAACTAAAAACTCGAATTTTAGATCGAGCGATATTTGACCGATACATCCTAAACGAGAATCGAAGGTTTCGTCATTTGTAGTACAACGGTAAAAGTCTGATGAAAACGAATGTTGGATGAAAAAGTTATGAATTTTTAACGGAGTTTCTTGTTCCGGTCTGTTAAAAATAATAATATTAAAAATAAAGTCAAAATTAGCCGACGAAGTCTAAACAAAAGTTGTAGAGCGTAATTTTAGCTATGCGTGCATATAAAGAACATCAAAAACGGAGCTCGTATGCGAATGTTATGGATTTTAGAAGTTCGGGGCTCAAATTCCGAGAAATCTCGCATGAATAGTGCCAAGCCACGTCACCTCGCACGAAGTAGCAGCGTATCCGAGATGTGGCCCAAGTCCGAGACCAATGCGTGTCCTCTTCTGATTCGCCGGAGGCCGAGGTCCAGTAAGAACTAGACACATCTCGCATCGGTGGCCAATCCGACGCGAGCCACGTCCCGCCTACCAGCCTCGCATTTGGTGCCACGTCCGAGCCTCGCAGCGGCCTCGTCGCCTTCGCTTCTCCTACCAAATGTTTGAAGCTCACATGAGCCACGTTTCTCCCTCTTGATCGAACCTCACAGCTGCGACGTGGACTCTTCTCAGCCACAAGGACCGAACCCTCGACCCTATATAAAGGGAGGCTGCGAGCCTTCCCAGATAACTTTGAAATTTTGACACTTTTTCACCCTAATTCCATATATTCACTATTTTGACTTTCCCTGAAGCCCCGGTATCAATTTTAGCACCCGAAACACATCCCGAAGCTCCCGAGAAGCCCGAAAAATTTATCCTTTCGGTTTTGAAGCCCTACCTTCGCAGAGATCGTTTTCAATTAAGCTCCCGGTTTTCAACATAGAAAGTCATATTTAAAGCCGAAGTGCTGTCTAAATTACTATTTTAACCCCCGGTTAATTTAAGGTGAGTTCAATATATAGGAACAATTGTGTGTTATGTGTTATATGTGCTATGTGCTTTTCAGTGTTATTATTCTGAGTTATTTTCCCGTGTTATTTTATTCGCTATGTTTATAGCAAATGTAATACCTTTGACCATGTGATCAGTGAAAGGACTTAGATTTACATTGGTACTCGTACGTAGCCTCTGGCCATGTAGAGCATGTCTCCGTAAGAGAATGACTTCTATTCTATGGCATTGGCAAATGGTTAGACAGGACTCTAAGCCTGAAATCTAACAAGATGTTAATAAGAAATTGCATGTCTTTTATGCCATTTGGTCCAAAGTTTTATTGATGTATATCAAGCATTGAAAAGTATATCTTTGAATAAAGTCTTTGATTGATATGAATGCTTGTCACATGATTTCACATATGTCTTGTTGTTCCTCTTTGCTTTTGCCATATAGAAGTATATATATGGCATAACGTTATATTGTATCTATTATTGAACTCACTAAGCGTCACCGCTTACCCTATCAATGTTTAACAATTTTAGGTGATAAGTAACTAGTATGATCACATACTGTTGAAAGATTTAGAATAGTTTGTAATAGTACTTTTGTACTTCAGTTTATGTGTGTATAAATTACAATATCCTGGGTAGTTATGTAATATATAACACTTTGTAATAGTCGGTTTGTATCCAGTAGTTTGTAATCCCTTTATCAATGTAAAATATTGCTTTTATGAATATGCAAGTAGCATGTTTTGGAGTAATAATATTGTGAAGTATGAAAGTTTGGGTCTTTCAAAAATACGAAAGTTGGGGTCTTTCAACCATGGTATCAGAGCAATAGTTTAAGCAAACTAAATTCCACGGATTGGTATTTAGACTTAAACTATAGGAAGTTCAATATATGAACTTAATCATTGTAAGTTTAAGGATACAAACCATAGGAAATATATAAGTAAAGGTATTAGGTAATAATAAACCTTAATATTCTAAAATACTATTTTTACTCTGTATTTCAGATCGATGGCTGAACAAGTAAGTAGCCATACCCCTGAGGTTGGTGGAGATCCTCAACCCGAGGAAGTGAATACTCCAGTATCTCCTCGTGAGGAGCAAATCTTAGGTAAACTTACCGGTGTTATTCGACAGACTCTCGAAGAACAGAAAAAGAATGATAATAAAGTAAAAGAGAAAGCCAATGGAGAATCTTCAAGCGGAAAGGTGAAGCGTCCCTCGTTCAAAGATTTCAAGAGTAGTGGTGCTACGGAGTTTTCTGGTGTCCTTAATCCTATAGTTGTTCTAACTTGGATTCAGAACACCGAGAAGGTATTTCGTGTCTCTCATGTGGATGATGAAGACAAGGCTATCTATGCTTCTGCAATGCTCATCGGAGAAGCCTTAGTCTGGTGGGAAGCAACATATGAAGCTCTCAATGGATGTGACCAGGAGAACTTATCCTGGGAGTTGTTCAAGACTCGTGTGCTAGAGAAGTATTGTCCTCTAGATATGAGGAGAAGATTGGAGAAGGAATTCCTCAAGCTTAACAAGGAGGAATGACTGTGAATGAGTATGAAACTCAGTTTAATCAAAGAGCAAGGTTTGCAACAAAGTATATTCCAACTGAAGATGAGAAAATTCAGTTATTCATGGAGGGACTACAACACGAAATCCATGATTTCATTGCCAATCGGGATGTTCTGTCATTTGATAAAGCTAGTGAGTATGCTCGAAGGTGTGAGCATGACTTAGAGATACGTGGTGCTACTCTTACTGTTCCAAAGCATCCACGTATTGAAAGAACTACTCCTGTTTCCACTATTCCACCAGCTCAATCTGTTCGAACTGATCCTAGCAAGCAAGCGCAATCTCAAAGTGCTTTTCGTGGCCGCGACAGGTCACAATCTTTTTCTATTCAATCGCCTTCATGTCACGTTTGTGGAAGGAATCATCCGAGTCAATGCAAAATAGACAAGGAATCCATTGTTTATTATGGATGTGGAGAAACAGGTCATATAAAGCCAGCTTGCCCAAGAAAGGATGTGACTTCACTACTAGAAAAATAGCCTTTTACGATGCGCAAATTACGACACTCATTAATTTATGTTACGCAAACGAGAGTGACATTAAAAAAGTGTCATCTCTTCAGAAAATTTAAGGATTTAGGTCACGCATTATTACGTGCCTTTAAATTAGTGTCAAAAGAAAAAAAAATAAAAACATGGAGGGCGCTGTACCTTAAATGCGCGCCCTCTATATGTGTCACTTTATAATTTTAATGAACGCGCGTTCCTTAGTTACAAGCGGGAAAAGAAAAGCCAAAAAATTAGAAAAGCCCGCTACCCTCCCTGCCCTAAGCATTTTCATGCATCTTTCATTCTCCTCACACTGTGGTGCAACTTCTCAATCAAAGATCGAAGGTTACGATTTCATCTCCATCTCTCGACTTCATCATCTCAATCAAGAAAAAGGGCTTCTGAGACTCATTCAATCGCTAAAAGCCTGAGATTTGCTAGCTTCTCTCTCATCACCACCACACTTCTCCTTCTCGCCCTCATTACCGCCGCCCAAACTCCAACTCCAACACCACCGTCACCGCCACCAGCATCCGATTCCTGCAACGGCGTCTACTTATCCTACACTTACACATCCGGATCCAAGCTCCCACCAAACCGAACATCAAATCAACCCTACCGCTTCGAATCAACCCTCAGAGTCCTCAATAACGCCGACGAAGAGCTTAAATCATGGAGGGTGTTTGTGGGTTTTCAGCATGATGAGTACTTGGTATCTGCTTCTAATGCTGTAATTGCTGATAGGTCTGCTACTTTTCTGGGTCCGGTTGGAAACGGCACCGTTTTTGCTGGATTTCCAAGTGCTGATCTCAAGACTGCTATTGAAACTGCTGGAGATGTGAATCAGATGTCGGTTGAGGTCGATTTTGTGGGTACGCAGTTCGGAGTCGACTCGCCCGCTGTTCCTATGCCTTCAAATATTTCTCTAGTGAATGATGGCTTTGTTTGCCCTAGACCTTTTATGCAAGGTAAATTTCTCTTTATTTATGCTTTATAACCTTACTATAGCTTACCATGGATGAAAAGGATTATGATCAAAGATTGCCCTATTTAATAATTTTTAAAAACTATCCTTTGACTTCTATGTCTACTATTTGAGTAGATCAGTGGAGCGTTCTTATAGATCTGATCTTGGTTTATATGTGGTCGTATCACTGAATAAACTTACTAATCTGATCTTACTCGAAGTGGGTTATTTTGAATTGCTTGAAATTTGCCATGGTCGAACTTAGTGTGTGCTTGAAACTTACATTACTTTCTTGATTTCAATTGTTTGAACGTTTCTAATCAAGGGTTCTTTGTTACAATCTACTTGAATTTGTTTTTGTTTCTTTAAAAAGTTTCAACTTTGTTACCTTCAAGCAATTAATCAGCAAATTCTTTGGTAGTTCCATCTTCCATGAATAGATAATTTTATAGATGTTTGACTTTCTTGAAATGGTTTCTTTTATTAATTGCTTAAAAACTTGCAGGATTGAACTTTTCATTGTGATGTAAATTTACCTAATTTTAACATCTTTAAAATACTATCTTGTTTTTAATTGCTTGACCAATTCATTCAAGGGCTCTTCTTGATTCATTCTTACTTGAATCAAGTCCATAATTGAAAATCAACAAATTCTTTTATAATTGGTTCTATGACCAAACAATTTTACTTGATTAATATATTTGACTAAATCTCGTTGAAAAACGAATGCCTGATTTCCAATTAGGATTTCGTATTTATGGAATCCAAGTTCTTGATTCCTGAATTTGATTTCCCTTAACCCTCCTTACAGATCCGTAGAAAATTCAGAAGAGCCGCCACATATCTCAAGCACACGGTACCATCATGAGTGACAATGGGAATGATCATTTTGGGGATGTTACAGATGTTTCTCCACTTACTGGCATGGTAATAATATCTATCCACTTGCCAATGATTCTACTTTTTTTTTTTCTGTGAACTCTATGAATTCATTTTTCTCCAATGTGTTTCTTAGGATGGTTTGTTAGGTGTCTCTGCTTATGATGCTGACAAGAACTGCACGTGCCTCTTCGTATCATCAAAAGCAACCCCTTATCAATCTATTCCATTGATATGGTACTAGTTTTTTTCTAATATTTTAGTTTCATTGATATGATTTAATAGAGTGATGGTACATTATGTTTACACTTTCTTGCAGATTATGGTACTAGTTTTTTTCTAATATTTTAGTTTCATTGATATGATTTAATGGAGTGATGGTACATTATGGTACTAGTTTTTTTTTTCTAATATTTTAGTTTCATTCTATGCCCCCACCCCCACCCCCCACTTGACTTCCAGAAGCATTTCCTACACAGAAATTTTGAGCATGCATCTGTTGCAGGTAAAATTGTTGTTAAGCTAAAATGCTACTCATAGCAGCATAACTTACAGGTTGAGATCCAAATGTTGTAGGATTAAACATAAATCTTGAAGAGTGTATTGTTTAACAGGTATATATTTATTTTTTGTAGAGTGTATTCTTTTGTGATTTGAATATAAAATATGATTCTGGGCCTTTGGGCTTTTTTTTATTTTTTTATAAAATGCAGTCTACTTTTGAGATGTGAGTGCTGTTCGTTGAGCAATGGTGAGTATGTGAAAGCGGGATTGTCTGAACTAGACCATTGGTGTTTTAACACAACTTTTGAGGTAACTCTGGATTGATATTTTCTTTCATTGGAATGGAATTAACGATTCCATTCCTTCCTCAATTTCGTCATGCCAAACACTATTTTCTATTTTTATTTGCTAAACAAAAGGACTGCAGTATTCAGGTTCTGCTTGGGATGACAGGCTATAGCATTTCTGGTAAAGTTTCTTTTATTATATAAAAATTTAGTCTTTTTGGTTTTAAAGATTTTATTTTAATCAGTTTTAATCCCATTCAGGTTATACATCAAAAGCTAAAGAAAACACTGGACAAAATAAGTCATGACCTCTGCCTAGTGATGACAAGTATGGGACACAAAGCGTCTCCCCAGATGTAAGTTTCATAATAAGATCAGGTGCTTTTCCAACAAGTAAAATTCTACCTTTTAGTGAGAATTCCACTTTTAGTTTAGATTTAATGAACTTTTTTCTGATTATTGAAAGGCTACTACTAGAAAAAAATTGTTATCTGTTATTGAAATTCATCCAATGTCCCACCACACCTAAAAATGATAAAATTGTATATGCAGGTATTCTGAATTATTGACCTGTTTTCTTATGTAGGTTGTGATCCTCATAATTCTTGTGGTGAATCATATTTAATATGAAGGGACTGGTTCAGCTCTACTGGAAAATCCATGTTTTAGGGTAGTCATCTTTATCTTGAACATCAGCTATGTCATGAATACATTCAAAACCCTCTAATATGATAAAATGTTGATGTATTTTTGTTGCTGGTGAGGCTAATTTCCGTGACATAAATCTGACAACTCAGATACAATTCGCCTCCTGGCTGATAAAGTCAATATGACCAGTCAAGTACTCTTGTAATGTTCAGTCAACATAATGGCAGTTCAGATGGAACAAATAAAACCTGATAAATCTAGTGCATCATCTGTCCCCATAAATAAATAAGTTCTTGAGTCTTCTTAGCTTTCCTCCTTCTCCTTTCCATTGTAGCCTTTGTTCCTAGCTTTAGAAATTGTGCATAATCATTTATTTTTGTGACACTCCATGTTTATTTCAGGCCCTTAAGCCCATGAACAGAAACTTAATAAATGGATAAATCACATTTTTCATCCCTATATTTGTTGATTTTTGTGGTTATGCTCCAGTAGTTTTACTTTTAACTTTTTTTTCCTTAAAAAGTATTATTGTCACACTTTCAGTCCCTAATGGACCATGTTTATTTTAACCTATTAAGCCCATGTAAATGACTATTTTACCTTTTCCTTTATATATATTATTATTATCATAGTTGTGATTATTATTGGTTTTTATTATGATTAACATGTGGAACTTAGTAATCAGGTAAATACATTTCCCCCCAAGGTTTATCGATTTTTACTGATATTGTAGGACAGTGGTGACACAAATCTAGAAACAGTTTTAAAGGAAGCTTCCATGGAAAACAAAACGGTTATTCTAACAACTCTAAATAAATCATGGGTAGATCTAGAAAACTCAATTTTGGATCTATTTTTGGAAAGTTTTAGAATTTGTTACAAAACCAATAAACTTTTAAATCATTTGGTTATTATTGACCTTGATCAGAAAGCATTTATGAGATGTAAACATGTACACTCTCATTGCTTTGCACTTGTTACTGAAGGATATGATCTCTCACAGGAAGCTTATATTATGAACCTTGATTATTTGAAGATGATGTGGCTTAGGATTGACTTTCTTCGTTCTATTCTTGAGTTGGGATACAACTTTCTCTTCACGGTATTCTCTCTCTCTCTCTCTCTCACACACACACACACACACACACTCTCTCTCTCTCTCTCTCTCTCTCTCTCTCTTTACATAGGAAAAAATAGATTTTTGTGTTGTTATGTACTTAAGTCTAGGTTTAGAAGTTAGAAGTTTGAACAACTCAAAACGACTTAGTTTTAAGTTAAAAACAAAACCCCTTGTGAACAGTGTTCTTATTTCTTATTTTTTTTCTTTTTAGTTATATAATAATGATATTGCTGACTCTGCCTTTGGTTATTTTGACCAGGTTGTCCTCATGCTTGAAGGGATGGGTTAATCATCACAAATCTTGTTTACAGTGAGCATGGATGGTTTCATCAGCACAAATCTTGAAAGGTTACTTATCATTCACAACTATAATATTTGTCCCTGATTTTTTAGTGCATGCATCTTTGCAAGTTTATTCTTGTTTCTTGTCATTTGTATTGCATTTAATGATAAGGATCAGGAGGGATTTATGTCTTTTTTTTATCCTTCAAAGTTTTGGAGCAGGGAGCTGATTCAGCAAGCAAGCGTATGGTATTATTCTCATTTTTTATAAAAAAGATTATGTCTTAATAAGTAAAATCTTGGAAAGACTGAAAAGAAAGTCAAAGTATGTTACTATGTCCAAGTAGTGATATCATATGATGTTGGTGCAGGAACTTGATCATATTGTGGAAGAACTTGAAAATATTGCTAAAGTGAATCTCCTTTAACATAGATCCATTATTTCACTAATTGAATAGGTTTATTTATTGTTACATCATAGAAAATTTGTTATCCTGGAATTCCATAGATAGCACATTTGACCAGTGTCAAATTGTTCGTGCATATGCTACAACTTAAATGCGATCTTACTTAACTTACCAATGTTTTTACTTAACTTACCAATGTTTTTATATTTATGATAGATTGGTCCTTTAAAATGTTGGCGAGGTGGGTTATGCCTTTCAAGATCTATTGGAGATAGAGATGTTGGGGTGTTCATTATTCCAGTTCCTCATGTCAAACAAGTGAAGGTTAGTTTAGTAATTAAACTCAATTTATTCCTCTTTTTATTAACAACTTTTATTTATTCATGATCTTCATCTATCTTCTGCTAGTGGGCAGCTTGTAATTTCAAGTGATGGAGTCGCGGATTGGCTCCGGAATCAGCAGCAGCAGAAATTGTCAAAGTACGGAAACAAAAAATGTCAAATTTGTAATAAAATATTATGCAATGGATTCTATTTTTTGTACATGATATTTTGTATGACATTAAATTTTATGAAATGGATTATATTTTTTGTATATGATATTTTATTTTCTATTATGAGACATTAAATGCAAATTTAATTTAAAAATTAGTAAATCTATAAAAAATATATTTTTTTAAACATTTAAAATTATGATACGCAAAAATGTGTGTCATCTTCATTTATGACATGGCCTTTCTTGACAGGGGATTTCTTGATACGCATTGCATGTCATTAACACGTGCGTCGTAAGGTTACGACACGCGAATACGTGTCGTCTTCCTTTATGACAGGGCCTTCCTTGATACGCATTGCGTGTCGTAAACGCGCGTCATAACTGTGCGTCGTAAATGAGCGTCGTCTATAGACGACGCGCAAAAGCGCATCGTCTCTCTTTATGACAGGGCCTTCCTTGATGCGCATTTGCGCATCGTCTGAGCCTTTTACGACGCGCAATGAGCGTCGTAAAAGGCTATTTTTCTAGTAGTGCTTGCTATGCATGTGGTATTACTGGCCACAAGAAGCGTTTTTGCCCTACTCTTACCAGCCAAGTGACGGGAAGTCAAGCTTCTGTTCAATAACTGGCGAGAAGTCAAATCCCTATCCAACAACCAAAGACTACTCCAGCTAAAAAGGAGGAGGTGCCAAAAGCTAAGGATCGTGCATTCCAGATTACCACAGAGGAAGCACGTGAGGACCCGAATGTTGTGATAGGTGCATTTCTTGTCAACTCTAGACCTGCTCACATCTTATTTCATTCTGGTGCCTCACATTCTTTCATATCTTATGAATTTGCGTATTCTTTTCAAAATGCTTGCTATGCACTTGCGCAACCATTTCACGTAGATACCGGAGGAAGTATATCATTACTTGCTGATAAAATCTATAAGGATTGTGTCATAGAAATTGAAGGCTATAATTTTCTTGCTAACCTAATCTCTATCTCCTTGCCCAACTTCGACATTATTCTCGGCATGGATTGGTTATCAAAGAACCATGCAGAACTCTTGTGTTACGAAAAGATGATACGTATTCCTATTGAAGGGGAAGATTCTATTCATGTCTACGGTGAACAAAGGATCTTAAAAATAATCTCTTTCCTTAAAGCTCGTAAATTCATATCGAAGGGTTGTCCTATCTATCTGGCCTATACAGTTTACATCTCATGAAAGGAGAATAAAACTGTAAATGATATTCCCATTGTTAACGAATATCCTGATGTTTTCGCCGATGATCTGCCTGGCCTACCTCCGGATAGACAAGTAGAATTCCGAATTGACCTTGTGCCTGGTGCTGCTTCGATTGCAAAGACTCCTTATCGTCTTGCGCCAGCTGAGATGAAAGAAATGATGATCCAACAGCAGGAATTACTTGACAAAGGCTTTATTCGACCGAGCACCTCTCCCTGGGGTGCTCCAGTATTGTTTGTCAAGAAGAAGGATGGATCGATGCGAATGTGCATTGATTATCGTGAGCTGAATAAGGTGACTATCAAGAACAAGTACCCGCTACCTTGCATCGACGATTTGTTCAATCAACTTCAGGGTGTTAGCAATTTCTCAAAGATTGATTTGAGATTTGGCTATCATCAGTTGAAAGTACAAGAGCAAGATGTACCGAAGAATGCTTTCCGTACTCGTTATGGGCATTTTGAATTCCTTGTCATGCCATTCGGTTTGACAAATGCTCCTGCTGTATTCATGGATATGGTGAATCGAGTATGGCGCCCAATGCTCGACAAGTCTGTCATCATATTCATTGGCGATATTGTAATCTATTCCATGTCTGAATCCGATCATGCCGTTCATATTCGTGAAATCTTAGAACTTCTTCGAAAGGAGAAACTTTATGGTAAATTCTCGAAATGTGAATTTTGGCTTCGTCAAGTTCAATTCCTCGGCCATGTTATTTCTAGTGATAGTGTATCCGTAGATCCTATCAAAATTGAAGCCATTCAAAATTGGGAAGTGCCTCGTAATGCTTCCGAAATTCGAAGTTTCTTAGGTCTCGCAGGACATTACCCGAGATTCATTAAAGACTTTTCTCGTATAGCCGTACCTCTCACGAGTCTTACACAGAAGGAAGTGAAGTTCGAATGGGGTGAAGCTCAAGAAAAAGCTTTCTCAACTCTAAAAGATCTTTTGACTCATGCTCCAATCTTATCACTCCCAGAAGGTGATGATGATTTCTCCGTGTATAGCGATGCTTCAAGATTGGGACTCAGTTGTGTGTTGATGCAACGTGGTAAAGTAATAGCCTATGCCTCAATACAACTGAAAGATTATGAAAAGAATTATCCCACCCATGATCTCGAACTCGCTGCAGTGGTGTTTGCCCTAAAACTTTGGAGACATTACCTTTTTGGTTCTAAATGCCAATTGTTTACCAACCACAAGAGTCTCAAGTATATATTCAGTCAGCAAACTCTGAATATGAGACAACAACGAGCCATGGAGCTGATCAAAGACTATGACTGCGAAATCCTGTACCATCCTGGAAAGGTTAATGTGGTTGCAGATGCACTTAGCAGGAAGGTTTATCGTAATAGTATGTGTTATACTATTACTCACACTACGGTGAAGTTCACTATTCTTGATGAACTAGAAAAGTGGCAAGTTGAGGACTTCAAGTCAAAAAATGTGAAGAAGGAAGGAATGGTACATTATGCTGATGTTTTACTTGATGATCCACGAGGATTAAAAGTATTTAAGAATCGGCTATGGATTCCAAGGATTGGTGGATTAAGACAGAAGATTTTAGATGAAGCTCATAAGTCTAAACTGTCAATACATCCTGGTACAAGTAAAATGTACTATGATGTAAGAGATGATTATTAGTGGCCTAGATTAAAGAGAGACATTGGAATATATGTATAGGAATGCTTAGTATGCTTACAAGTTAAAACAGAGCACCAAAAGCCTTACGGAACTCCATAAAGCCTTAGTGTTCCTGTATGGAAGTGGGAAGAGCTGTCCATGGATTTTATTACCAAATTACCAAAGACTGCTAGACAGCATGATAGCATTTGGGTAATCGTCGACCGCCTGACTAAGAGTGCACATTTTCTTACCATGCATGAAACGGCTCTAATGGAGAAATACACACAAGTATACTTGGATGAAATTGTTGTAAGACATGGTGTGCCACTAAAGATCATTTCCGATCACGATACTCGCTTCACTTCTCACTTTTGGGCGAGTATGCAACGTGAATTAGGATCTTGAGTTGCTCTCAGCACCGCTTATCATCCCCAGACAGATGGTCAGACGGAGAGAACAATCCAAACAGTAGAAGATATGCTTCGTGCATGTGTCTTGGAGTTCGGTGGTAACTGGGATAAATACTTACCGCTTGTCGAATTTTTGTATAATAACAGTTACCACACTTCAATCAAAATGCCACCATATGAAGCATTATATGGTCGCAAATGCCGTACGCCGTTATGTTGGCGTGATGTAGGATAGAAGATCCTTGGAGGCCCTGAAATGATTCAAGACACCACCGACAAGATTTAAATCGTACAAGAAAGAATGAAAGCAGCCCAAGATCGAGTGAAGTCCTATATAGAAAAGAGAAGATGACCTATAGAATTCCAAGTGGGTGATTTCGTGATGCTAAAGGTATCCCCATGGAAAGGCCTTATGCGATTTGGGAAGAAAGGAAAGTTGAGTCCTAGATTTGTTGGTCCTTTCAAAATCATCCAAAGAATTGGAAAGCAAGCATACCGCTTAGAATTTCCTAAAGATTTGGCAGGTATTCATGTTGTGTTTCATGTGTGTTATCTGCGCAAATGCTTAAGCATCTACGATGAGACAGTTCTATTATCCGAGGTGAAATTGGATAATAAGTTAAGATATGTTGAAGAGCCTGAAGAAATCGTGAATGAAAGAACAACTAAGCTACGCAATAAAGAAGTAGAATTGGTGCTTTTCAAGTGGAAACACCATCGAGGCCCAAACTATACTTGGGATAAAAAGAATGAGATAAAAGCAAAATATCCCCATTTATTTTAATCGATGTAATTTCGGGGACGAAATCCTCAAAAGGAGGAGGTATTTGTAACATACACATTTTTGAAATCGTGTTTTGTAATGAATAAAATTGTGAAATACTATGTCAAATTGAGTGTTGAGTTCTAACAGATTGTTTTTACTAGTAATGAAGTAAAACTATGTTTAGAATCACTAAGAAAATATTGGAAGTCTTATGAGATTCCAATTAAAAGCCAAATAGTGAAATTTAGCGAAAATATAAAATTTTAAATAAGTAAAATTTTATTATTGAAAGTTGTAAATAATCTCGTTAGAAACTTGTAGACGAAAACCTCATCGAAATCCGAGTTATAATAAAGATGTTATGACCAATCGAAGATCCGCGATGAAACCGACACGACGTTGAATGACGTAAAAAGTGAGTTTTTGATAAACTTTTTTTTTGCCTTAGTGATCTAGGAAACTGTCTGTGATTTTTCTAAGATTGATGCAGACATCCATCCCATAATTTCTAAGAAGATTGATCTACGACCGCTCGACCCCGCACCAATGCCCACCGAAGGATTTGAAAATAGATCACTAGGTGAAACCAACTTCCCTGATCTTGGCATTGTTTTCAAAAGAAAGACCGAAAATGTCAAATACTTTATTCCTTTAACTTCCATGCATCGTCTCACCAGGAAGCAAATTGATATCTGTCGGACCGCAGTTGAAAAATCCAAATTCACTACCGCAGAGGTCAAATTCAAAATTTTGAGAAGAATTACCTGGTTGGAGAACATCAGGAAGTTTTGGTGGATTTTGATCAAGTATCTTCAACTTGATAGATGATCAGAAGTTAAAGAGGTCACTTAGGGGGAAATTGTTGAATCATAAAAGTGACCCTCTTGAACTTTTGCTACCGCAGTCAGCTACGCACCCGTAGTCAAGTCTTTCTCACAAGCCACCGCAGCCGAAGCCAAACCAAACCGCAGTCTCTCTTTATTATTCCGTCTATTTTGTCTTATTTAAATTCTCTCTATTGTTCAGTATGCCTTGCATGGATACTCGTAGAGAACAAATCTGATGCACTTCTCTGCATTTATCCTTTCTATCTCTTTGTTACTTACTCATGTTACATACTCTTTCATAGCTGGTTACAATCTCTCTGTGGAGCAAGTCTTTGTGACTTAATCACTAAGTCTGATCTCACCTACTAACTTGGTTTGAATGCATTCCTCGTTATGAATCAACTTACGTATATACTTGATATAACAATTGTTGTCATTTTCATTTCTTTATTTTCCACAACTAACTCCCTAACCATCTAACTTAAATATTATTGTTGAGCTCTTAGATCCTTTGAGATTATCTATTCCGCATTACACTTGTTCTAACTTTTGTTAAAGTGTGTCTCAAAGTTTTTCTCTCACCAATGCCCAACATACACTAGTATGCGCCCATCATACTCCAAAACGATGTCATCTCCTTAAGTGATCCTTATGCTCAATGTACCATCCAGGTACCCCACACGTAAGGACCGAATTTGCAAAAAATAATAAAGTGGAGGGTAGGAAAGGAAACTAACCAGGACTTGGTTGTAACAATGAAGGATAGTAAAGGAACCTAACCAAGACTTGGGGTGTAACAATTCTACTCCACTTGGATCATACTTCATCCTAGAATTCCACTTAAGTAAACAACTCTGAATAATGCTCCCTCATCTCGGACATCGGTTTCTAAGTCTACTCGGAACCATTTTGATGTTGCCACTAAACCTTGACCAAGGGTACCACCGTGTTGCACAAGGCCTTCATCTTACGGTCAAGAATCGCTAACGGTCTCTCCACGTAGTTCAATTTCTCATCTACCTTAAAATCATCTAGCAATACTACCACCATATCATCCACCCAACACTTCCGCAACTAAGAAACATGGAAAGTGTTATGAGGATGACTAAGCTTGTCTGGTAAATCCAAATGGTAGGCCACCTTACCCACCCTGGCAAGCACACGAAATGGTCTAATTAATTGGGATCCCAACTTTCCCCACTTCCTGAAGCGTATCATGCCCTTCCATGGTGACACCTTTAGTAAAACTATGTCTCCAACCTGGAAGTCGACGGTCCACATAACTCTTCTATCAGCTCTGAGCTGTCTGCAGTCTCTGTCTAACCTGCAGAATTATCTCTGAAGTTTGGATCACTACCTTAGCGCTCCCCATGATCCTTTATCTGACCTCACCCCAACATATCAGGGTGCTGAACTTCCTCCCGTAGAGAAGCTTGAAGGTAGGTGCACCAATCCCGGAGTGGTAACTATTGTTGTATGAAAACTTTAAAAAGGAAGGTAGGTATCCCAACTCCCACCAAAATCAATAATGCAAGCCCTCAACATATCATCTAGTGCCCAAATCATACGCTTAGTATAACCATTGATCTGAGGGTGATAAGAAGTGCTAAAATGTATGCTTGTACCTAACTCCTCATGGAACTTCTTCCAGAACCTGGAAATGAACGAATATCTCTGATTATTACGATGGAAACCAGCAACCCATGATGAGAGATCACTTCTCGAATGTAAATATCTACCAAATTCTTGGTCGATGAACTCTCTTGAATTGCAAGAAAATGTGCACTCTTTGTCAATCTATCAATAATCACAAAAATAACATCAAAACCACGAGGCGTTCGAGGTTACTTCGTAATGAAATTGATAGAAATATGCTCCCATTTCCAAACGAAAATCACCAAAGGCTGTAGCTTGTCTTGAGGCATCTGATGCTCAGTCTTAACTTTCTTGAAAGTCAAGCACCTCTCTAGATATCCTACAATCTCTCTCTTCATGCAGGGCCACCAATAGCTAAGTCTCAAGTCTCGGTATATCTTGGTCACACCTAGATGTATAGAAAGTCGAGACTTGTCTGCCTTATCCATCAAAATTTGTCTGAACCCTCCAGTATGCAGAATCCATAACCTACCACACTGTGTCAACAACCCTCTGCTATCTGTGGCAAAAGTAGCAAACTAACCCTTGATCTTCTCCTTCTTCCGATTCTCTTCAATGATCCCCTCTACATGTACATCCCTAAATAGTACTGAGAGTGGGATGGAAATCGGCATCCACATAAACGAACCTCCTCTAGGTGTACTCACCACCTTGCGACTTAGTGTGTTGGCCACCATATTGGCCTTACTCGAGTGATACATGATCTCACAGTCATAATCGTTGGCAACGTCAAGCCACCTCCTCTGCCTCATGTCTAGGTTTGGTTGGTCCATAAGGTATCTCAAGCTCTTTTGTTCTGTGTAGATGGTGTAACAGACCTCGTACAACTGATGTCTCTAGATGCTGAGGGAAAAAATTACGGTCCCCCAACTCCAAATCTTGAGTAGGGTATAACCTCATGAGGCTTCAATTGACGTGACACATAAGAAATCACTCTATCCCACTGCATGAGTACCATGCCTAACCCTGTGATGGATGCATCACACTACACTACCATATCCTCAATGCCCTCTGGAAGGCTCTATACGGGGGCCTCACACAGTCTTTGTCGTAATGTCTAGAAAGTTGTCTACCGCTCAGGCCCCAAAACAAAATCCACACTATTCTTAGCCAGGAAAGTGAGAGGAAAACAATCATGGAGAAATCCTGAATGAATCTCCAATAACACCCGAGTAAGCCCAAAAAACTCCTGATCTCTAAGGGAGTCATCGGGACCTCCTACTGGATCACTGCCTCAATCTTGGCTGGATCAACCAAAATCCCATTCTGCTTGATAACATGTCACAAGAACTAAACCTCACGCATTCAGAACTTGCACTTAGAGAACACATAGCCTCTCCCTCCTCATAACCTCCAGGAGCTCCCGCAAATGCTCCTCATGATGCTCTTTGGTCTTTGAAAAGACCACGATGTCATCGGTAAATATAATAACGGACCGATCGAGCATCGGTCAACATACCATGTTCATCAGATCCATGAATGCGGCCAGTGCATTGGTGAGCTCAAATGACATCACCATAAACTCGTAATAGCCATAACGAGTCTGAAAAGTCATCTTCTCTATATCCTCCTCTTTGAACCTCATCTAGTGGTAGCTTGACCTCAAATCAGTCTTAGAGAACCAAGATGTAAACTGGAGTTGATCGAAAAGTCACCTACTCGGTCGAATGAACTGTTTTCCCAACAACTCCTATAATTGAGAGGACAACTCCTGCATCTCAGGAGGTGCAAGGGAATAAGGTGCCTTGGCGATCAGGGGTGCATGGAGGATCAGATCGATCCTGACCTCCAGTTGGATCTGTAATTGTATGCGAGGAAAATCCTACAGATATACATTCAGGAAATCCTGAATCTATCAGGACATCGGATACTGAATGACTCGACTCTACATGAGTATCTACCACCTATGCTAGATAACTTGAGCATCCATGTAAAATAAATGTCCGGGCACTCGCTACTGAGTAGAATGCTAAACCCACCCTGGTACCCTCACCGTAAGTGGTCAAATCTCCCCTGGGGTACGAATCACCAAGAGCTGTCTCTCGCAATCAATGTGACCCCAAACCGGCTCAACCAATCCATCCCCATAATAACATTGACATCCCCATGGGAACCGGAACCAAGTCGATCAGATATATTACTACAAAAATATTCAAGGTACAATCACGAAAAAAACTCACAATAGGGACTCCATCTTGGCCGGTGACAGAAACGCACATAGCATGCTCCAATGCATCAAGAGGAATGCCAAACCCCCCACTAAAAGCCGAGGATACAACTGACCGACTCGCACCCGAGTCAAAAGGCACTAACGTAGGAAAAGAGTGCACAACAAAAGTACCTAACAGAAATATATGAATCATAAGCATAATCTAAAAAATTTCAGACAACAACATAAATAGATACATACCAACAACAACAGCCGACACCGCCCTTGTGTCCTCAGCCGTCATCTGGAAAGCATGTCCTCTAGCTCTCTGGGCCTCAATCCTCCCCTAACATATGTATGTGATTCAAAGTGTAGTTGGGGTCAGTGCCTGCAAAGGCCTAGCAACAAGCAGAGGGAATTGGGCCTTCACATGGCCCAACTTATCACAATGGTAACAAATATGTGCACCTGGTAAAGGGGTCTATTGTTGTAGCTATCAAAAATCCCTCGCGAAATGACCTTGTTTTCCACAAACGTGGCACCTTTTCGTTAATGGAAAGGCTCCATCATATGTCTTCCCGTAGCTACCATAGGTGTGGCGCCTCTGCACTCCAGGGCGTGAGTCGACAGGCTTGGCCCGCTTCATCGCTGGCTGCAATTGGAATGGGGCCTCAAGCCGCTCCTTAACCTGAGTCTCGATCTCAATCTCTCTCCTCCCAGTAGCAGACTGCTGCTCAGAAAGATTTTGATACCGCTGAGTAGACACAAGCTGTCATATCTCAGTCTTGAGCATGCTCAGATATCATGATATCTGGACCTAGTCAGAAGATGCATATTCATGGTAGAAAAGTGCCCTCCTAGTGAATTTTTTTGGTGATCTCCGTCACTGACTCTGTCTTATGTCTAAGTGACAGATATTCCTATGCCAAACGCTCCCTCACTGCCAAAGTCACATACACAGCTCGAAACATCTTAGTAAATTGACCACAAGTCACTATGACTATCTCCATATGTGAGTAAGAACCGGTCACAAGCTTCCACCAGTGTTTTTCCCCCAAGCATAAAAGGTTCAGGGCACACCTGACCTTCTGGTCCTACAGATAGGAACACGTGAAGAAACAACCCTCCACTTCAAACAACCATTTCCTCCCTATGATTGGGTCCTTAACCCCATTGAACACTGGAGGTTTCTTCTTACTGAAGCTCTGATACTAAAATGTTTTGGATTAGTATCTAAGTCCATAACTATAATTGGTATATTCTTGACCCGACCCGACATGGTCCATTTAGGTTGCATATCAGAACATTTGGGTAGACCTTTTGTGAGAAGAGGGTATTTGTGACATATTAATATATTATGAGTGCTAATATATTAATATGAAACCATATTATTTAATTAGTATTGATCAAGAATTAATTTCAAATTAATTTAGTGATCAAAAGAGACTAATTAAATATATGGGGATTGATTGTGTAAATCATTCATTCTTATATATGTGGGCTTATGATCCATGATTCCCTATGTTGGGTTTAACCGATGTGGTGAGCCATAGATACTCCATGGAGGTTAAAATCCATGGAGCATAAGGAATGGGTAAATTCATGAGTTACATGGTGTAACCTTAAAAGCCACACTATATAAAGACCCTGTTGGTTGGTAAAATTAGGGCTAGTGTACACACAAGAGGGCAAGCCAATTTCTAGAGTTCATGTATCTTTTCTCATGATTATTCCAAATGTTGGTGATGTTGTGTGAGCCATTTGAGGTGTCACACTTGAGGCACTAGGCTCTTAAGCTCCATGGAATAAAGCTACAACAAAGAGTTATGTTATTCTACTAGATTTTATATTACTTGTACTACCTTGGAAAATTCATATTTGCATGTATAATATAGAAAACATAGATCCAAGGTATTTAGGGTTGCATGTACACCTTTGGAGTGTTAGAATGCTTAAAATACAACAGTGGTATCAGAGCCTAGGTTTGTTTTCATTTATATTTGATGCAAATTGCTAAAAAATCGATGTTTTTTGCTGTCTAGACAGCTGACTCACCAAGTCCATTAAGGTACTCAACGAGTTCATGTGTTAAACCATAAAACTCGTCAAGTTGGTTCATGCACTCGATGAGTTGGACCCCATGACAGCATATTTTCGAGTTTCTTGGATGGAATTGGACTAGGTACATTACCCTAAGCTGTTTTTGAACTTATAAACCTTTTTTTTTGATGTGGTAATGTTAATGCTAATCCAATTTCAAAGATATTTGTCAATAGATTCATGTTTTGTATTAGTTTAAGGATTAGGCTGATTACATGAAAATGTTTGATTTGGATTATCATGTTCTTATGAGTTAGCTTAGATTAATACAAATATATTTTGTGATAATGTGTTTTCAATCCAAATTAATCTAAGAGTTGTTCATAAAATGTGTTTTTTTGTAACTTGTCCTCAAGTTATATGAAAAGTGACATTTATAATTTTTAAAACTCATAAGATTTCCATAAGTTATGAAAATGAAGAGTCTTATTTTCTTAAATGATTTTAAACTCTTCCATAACTTGTCCTCAAGTTATGGAAGTTGAAGAGTTTTCCAGTAAACTATTTTAAACTTATAGGTGATGAAAATAAAGAGTCTTATTTTCTTAAATGATTTTAAAGTCTTCCATAACTTGTCCACAAGTTATTGAATTTGAAGAGTTTTTCATTAAAACTACTTTAAACACATAAGTTACAAAATTGAAAAGTTTTTGAATTGTTCAAAAATTGCCCTCAAGTTTTGGAATTTGTAAAGTTTCCCTCATGAATACTTTAAATCCAAGTTAAGCCCTTAGAATTCTAAAAGTTAAAATTTAAACCTTATATTTTTATAATATTAATAGTTAATAGTTATATATATATATATATATATATATATATATGTGTGTGTGTGTGTGTGTGTGTGTGTGTGTGTGTGTGTGTGTGTGTAAGAACAAAGTCAGTCTTACCGTTAGTAGGTCTCATTCACGAAGTCGGTCTATAAGGGGGTATAAGGTTACTGCCTATAAAATGGTAGTTTAATGGGTGTCCACTCTCACCCGCCGCTTCCTTGACTAGTGGAGGGTCGTTATCCGAATGGGTAGGACAAGGACTAAAATTCTCCCTTCATTAAAAGTATTAAAGATAAATACTAAGTAACTAAACTCTTATTAGTACCCAATCTTAGTTACTTAGGAAAATTTGAATTTGATGCTAACCCGTGAAATTACACTTTGCACTTTGCTTAAGTCGGTTAGTAGAGCGCGTGTGGTTAACCGGCACACTAGCTTGATTTAAAAGGTAGGCAGAGGGTAACTTAGTGTTTATCATAGTATCGGTGGAGCGCGTGTGGTTAACTGGCACATCGATTGAGGGGTAAATATTAAGGGTACCAAGTATATTTGCATGGTTATTCACACTGTATTTCGTGATCCTCGGAATCCCAATCACAAAACTTGAGAGGGCACAATCGAGATTAAAACATGCCGTTGAAAATTTCAATGAATCTCGAAAGATCTAGGATTTTCAAATCCAATTAAAACCTAATAAATTATTTCATTTTTCATGGTGGAAATTGGTGAATCGTCATTCTCCTACCTTCAAATATTCTATAGCTTGGATTACGACATCCCTCTTCCAAGTTATAAAATATTGTGCTGGGTCCTAGCCTTAATATTTCATATTGGGTGTTATATTAAGGAATTAAATCAACAAACTTGAATTTCTCCTATTAGATGTCTGGTTTAGACATCTATGATCATTCCAAATCCCTTGGAACAAGCTTTCATAATGAAGATAATGTTCCATGGTTGGATATTGGAAATCATACTTCTCTTCCTCCTCCAATTATTCTCCCTAACCCACAAGTTCTTGAATAGTTCAAGGTCACTCAAGCCCTATTGGAAAGCAAGGTCTATGTGTAATCACATCTTGGAGATGAAGTCACATATTGACAAGTTGGTAGAGTTGGGTGTCAAAGTCTTGAGAAATTTGGATGTTCAATCACTTTCTATGTCATGTAGTGAGTTCCTTTGGGAGTACTATGGAACAGACTATGACATGACCCTTAATACTCTTATCTATTTTCTTGGTGCTTCTAAATCAACAATGATTTGGAGGACTAGTAAAGCAAATTGGATTAGAAGATCGACTTCCCAAACTTCCATGGACATTGACAATGGTAACATTGGAAATCTAGAAAAGATGTCTCTTCCCATTGGAGAGGGATTGGCCATAGTCAACTCGGTTGACCAAATGGCAAAGAGAAAGGATAAGTATGAGTTTGCCCCATGTACCATTACCAATGAGTCCTTATGTTTCTATTGGTAAAAGGAAGGGGAATTGGTTGTGAAGCTGCCCTAACTACCTAAAAGATCTGAGAGAAGGTCAAGTCAAAAAGTTTGACTCTGCTTCAGGTAAGTCCACTATGTAACTCTCTTAAGTTCCTATTTGAAGATTCTTAATACATTTTAATGTATGGCAGGATAAAGCAAAGGGAAGGGAACTTAAAGAAAGAGTATAATGAATCTGATCGCGAAGATGGATTTCAATCGCATGGTTTGAAGATTCGATTCTTGAGCTACTACTTAGAGAGGTATGTTAGATTGTTAGGAAATATGTAATAGCACAGTTTCCATCTAATGTTTCATTGTAAGGAAAAATATTTTTCCTCATATTATAAATAAATAAAATTTTTGTTTTATTTTATTTTATCTCCTTGCAATGGCATTTATGGAAAATTGATGTTTATATGTTTCCAGCAATAATGGAAATATGAATTTGATTTATGGTAGGGTCTAAATTTATCAAATAAGGAAAGATTCTCATCACCCAAGTTTCAATTGGACCAAAACTTGGAATCATGCAAGTTGTATAGTATGATGAATGAAAATGTTCATCTTTGGAAAATTAAGACTAATTCCTTACTCACATGTATGTGTGAGTCAAGTGAAGGACTAATGGATCGAGTACACATTCTTGTGCACTGGTCAAGTCCACCACAAATATTGATAAGTCTATTCTTATTTGATTTACTAAAGTTTAGTAGATATGGTTATACTTACAGGTTTAAGTATAATTCTGAAACATTGGAAAAGTTTCGATGTATGGCAAAACGAATGAGAAGAATCAAATTAGGCAGAAAGATAAAAGTTTTTCAAATCTGAAATGATGGGAGACTACTTTAGTATCATCTTTTATGATCATCTTAATGATTATGAAACCATATCACAATTAATCCTCTAGGGACACCTTAGTGCATTCTTATTTCTAAGAATATGAGTTATGAATTGTTGAAATGGTTAAATCAAGAAGATGATTCATACTTTGTTCCAAAACAAGTCTTAGAGTCATACTCCAAGATTGTAACTTGAGTGATACATCTTAATGAAGGTTTATTAACACTAGTAAAATGTAAGAGTAAATTGTGTTCCTACTCTTAGTACATTTGAAATTGGTAAGTTGTGATGTTTTGGACAAAACAAAGACCAACTAGGACCAATTGTATGAAGTGTTTGTCTTGATAAAGAATCCGCACTATCTCTTGAATATTTGGCAAGCGAGTCTTATATGTCAAGAGGTCAGTGGGAGTCTTAAAGATATTGGAAAAGGTTCAAGATGTAATAAAGAAAAAAAAAACCTATAGTTTATTACTAGCACACGACTTGAGGTTTGTAACCTATTGTGTTGACATATTTATATTTCTGTGTCCATTCTAGTTGAAGTTGGCTTTGCATATGAGTTATGAAAAGTTCTCCCTTGTTTGCGTAACTACTTGGAAGCAATGGCAGGCCATTGTGTTGCCAGGTGGCAAGAAGTTAAGATTACACAAGTTCGGTCCATATGAGTTTGAATTTGTCACCAACCTTATCTTGTGATTATGGTTTTAACAAATTCAAATGGATAGGAACATATACACCATAAATTCTGAGTGTCATAGGGTTCCTCTCCGATTCATGAAATGATGGTGAAGAAATGCTTTCACTAAGTAGATTTTATGTAGATAGCAATTATGATATTTGCATTCTCAAATTCGTTAGTGGAGTGTATGTGGTTAACCGACACACTAACATGGATTTGTGAGGAATGGAAAAGGTCTAAACAATTGAGTCTATGATTACAACATCCCTTTTTTTTATCGATCTGAAATTGTTTAGACATACATGTGTGCTATCTAAGGAAAGGTGTATAATTTTGATAAAATTTTATCAAAGCATCTCGTATCAGAAATCAGAACTTTGGTATGAAATTCAATAAAGTATTGATTTCTAGAAGTCCAGTTGATTTCTAAGTACATGTCAAAGCTAGTGGGTGCATAAGTGTTATGCTATCAATTAACATGTTAATGGAAGCATGATAATTATGATAAGTGTTGCAAGTTAGCAATTTTAATTATAGAAAAAACAAAAGTTCAATTAGGAAAAGTTGTTTTGCTATAATTAAGGGAGAGGAAATTATACTTCATTTCAAGTCTAAAAGCTTAGATTGAGGTTTTAATCATCTTTAGTCAAGAATATATATATATATATATATATATATATATATATATATATATATATATATATATATATATATATATATATATATATATGAATTTTATGTTGGAATGGCTCAACATAAGGAAATTTTATATATGGGTACATTATTTGCGTTCTAAAATTCAATTATGATTATGACATCCCTTTTTATAATCTGAATTATGAGAACATGGCAAATAGAAATAGAAATATTATTGCAAAAGACTGATCTAGTATCATGTCTTCATGTGAGACATAATGAACCGTGTCCCATATGCTTCAGATATAGGGTCGATTGCATGTGCTATAATATTCATCCTTTCTAAATTTTCCAAATGCTTAGGGCATTAAGAGGGAAAAAGTCTAGAATTGGATATAACTAAAATGATTAAGCAATTGTCAAGGATAATCTAAGGTTTACCAAAGATTGGTTGCTCAGGGACAATTGGAAGTATAGTGTTAATTTTGGAAGGACTATATTGACATATTCTGAAAAGAGGCAACTCTTGTTCTGAAGTGATAGTTAAAATGAGTATATGGAAATATTCCCATAGGTGGAAGTTATTCATTAAATCTGTGTGAGATTAGTAAACTCAGTGCAAGAAGGATGTGTAAAGCAAAGTACTTTGAATTTTAGACTTCGTTTCCATGGAATGTTCTCCATTGGATACTCTGTAATGACTGTTGGCAAGTCTTTGTGACTTTGTGCATAATCATTACAAGAGGATCAATGCATATAAGTTTAAAATTTAACAGGCTTTGGTAAATGGCAGGAATTTGAATTCATGCATTTTCGGTAAGGATTTGGAATTGTAGAATGAGAATCATTAGAATTATGTTAAATCGATCTATTCCACAAAGTAAAGATCATAGACAAACATAGTGTGCATACTTGGTGTATGGCATGACTGGTGTTCAGAAAAAACATAGTGGGCATGCTTGGAGCATGGGACAACTATTGTTTTAATTCAAGTATAAAGTTGGTAATTTTAAACAGTATGCAATGAATAATATGTAAACAATATGGTATTAAATAAAAAGGTGTTCTATTTATATTCATGACCATATTGGATTCTATTATTCTTGTGTTTCACATTGCATGTTTTGACTTCCAAAATAACTAGGTCGTTCTTTCTGAATGATTATGTTATTCAAACCATCCACAGTCGATAATTATTTTGGAAGTAGGTATGACTGCAAGACTGTCGTGAAGCTGGTTTGTAGATGTACAAGGTAGTGGACATAGCAAGAGTTGCTACAACATTCATGAGTGCTCATAAGTTTGAGTATTGGATTAAGCCCACGCTCATTTGAATCACTTCATGGATTTTATCGTGAGTGATTATGAGACGATAATATCTTATATTCAAACCTAGAGATATGAGTTGTTGCCTATGAGTTGGTTAACATTGATTCTACGAAATGCATTGGTAACTCGATGTTATAAAACGTGCCTTTGTGTATGATTCAACATGTAGTAGAACAAGCATATGATTCAAAGTTTATCCATTCCTTTTATGCTTAAAGGGGTAAAAACGATATCTGTAGGCCCCTCGATGATTTAGTGATGACACCACGAAGTGCTTGGCTAAGCCTTGATTTGTTCAATTAGTCGGTCTTGATAAATCAAAAATTGGGAAACAACAAATGGAGAGAGAGAATGATAATAATCAATGTCTCAGTCCATATGATATCTAGAATGGAGGAATATATGATCTCTTATCTAATGGATGCGTCATTGATTTGTTCAGAGATTGGCAGCAACTTTTAAGAGCTACGGTTGCTGGTCAGGTTGAAGTTGTACTTGCAATAATAGTTATTATACTTATCCAAGTGGGAAACTACTCGATTAGTGTCTAAGTCCATAGCTATAATTGGTATATACTTGTCCCAACCCGTCATGGTCCATTTGGGTTACTTGGCATGAGAACATTTGGGTAGGCCTTTTGTGAGAAGAGGATATTTGTGACATATTAATATATTATAAGTTCTAATATATTAATATGAAATCATATTATCTAACTAGTATTGATCACGAATTAATTTGGAATTAATTTAGTGATCAAAAGAGACTAATTAAATATATGGGTATTGATTGTGTAAACCATTCATTCTTATATATGTTGTCTTATGATCCATGATTCCTTATGTTGGGATTAATCCATGTGGTGACCCATGGATACTCCATGGAGGTTAAATCCCATGGAGCATAAGGAATGGGTGAAGTCATGAGTTACATGGTGTGACCCTAATAGCAACACTATATAAAGACCCTATTGGTTGGTAAAATTGGCGCTAGTGTACACACAATAAGGCAAGCCAATTTCTAGAGTTCATGTATCTCTTCTAATGGTTATTCCAAATGTTGGTGATGTTGTGTGAACCATTTGAGGTGTCACACTTAAGGCGCTAGGCTCTTAAGCTCCATGGAATAAAGCTACAACAAAGAGGTATCTTATTCTACTTGATTTTATATTACTTTTACTTCATAATATGCTAGTTAGGATAATACCTTGGAAAATTGATATTTGCATGTATAATAGAGAAAACATAGATCCAAGGTATTTAGGGTTGCATGTACACCTTAGTAGTGTTAGAATGGTCAAAACCTAACAAAAAGATCCTCCTATCCCAGATGTAGCGATAGTTGCAGTAGTTGCGACGACAACAACTGCAGCCTCTTGCATTTCTTGAGCTCCGGCTGATTGTACACGTTGCATCCCTCTTACGTGTACTTGGAAACAATTTTGGAAATCTTCTTGCAGATCCTTAGTTTGAGTCCAGAATCACACGAATGCTCATCTAGTTCGCTCAAACCAAAGCTTTGATACCAAATTGTAACGTCCCAAAAATTGGAGTAAAATGTTCATTTTTAAAGCACAATCCACAACACTAAAAATTACTCAAAACATTGTTTACAAGTCATAAAAAGTCAAAAAATCAAATCAAGTATCAATTAACATAAACTATGGGATGATGTGTATAATCACACCTTCTCTTTTCCCGACTCATCAGAGGTACCTGAAACATTAAAATTCAATCTGTAAAACAAAGCTTATTGAGCTTCCCAAAATACCACATACCAAAGAGAATAAATATATAATATATATCATGCACACCGGGTTTGTTGGTCCTTGACCTCAACCCAACCATATTGGGTTTGTTGGTCTACAGAACGGAGCAATAACACTATAACCCAACCATCCAGGGTTTGTTACCATGCGACCTTAACACATCAATGCAAGTTTGTTGCATGTGGCCTCAACCATACCATATCGGGTTTGTTGATGTCCAGTCTCAACCTAACCATACCGGGTTTGTTGGCCCATGGCCCCAACCCAACCACACATATGTTGGCATATATATATATATATATATATATATATATATATATATATATATATATATATATATATATATATATATATAACAGTTAACACATAGAGCTATCATAGCAATCCTACACCTTAGGATACATAAACTCAATATATGGGTCAGCCTTTGTGCCTTCGACCCATTGGCATAGTGAGAGAACTCACCTCATAATCAAGGTATAACTGAATGGGACTCTATATCACACACATCGACTCTACTGTGTGCCTTAACAATAATTGCACAGGAATCTACAATACTCCAAAAAACCCAATGCCCAAACTTGGTCAAAAGTAAACGGTAAAAATTCAATGCTCGAAGGTCAACACAGACTGAGTACGCCCATCGTACTTGGCTAGTACGCCTCACATACGCTTGATCCTGGTCGGGCTCTTAACAACGTACACTCAACATATGTCCAGGTACACCCAACATATACAATCACTTAAGAACCCAATTTTTAAGAACTTAATCCTTTAAGTTATATTGTACAAGTCTCTGATCTAGACTTAATACATATCCCAAACCATAAAGTTTCCAATTTCTTGGTTTTACAACCTAGAACAAACCGAAAAACAAAACCCAACTCTTCTTAACCACTAAAGCTCTTAATGACTTGCATGAAAGGATCTCAAGGCCCACGATCATATTTATATGACTCAAGACATGGAAAAACGTCCAAAAGGACAACCCAAATGTTCTATAGCATTCCATGCACAAGAAAGTCATAATTTGGGGACGAAAGCTCATTATGCCACCATGCAAGCTAGATCTAAGTATTTATTCATTAAGGTGGAAATTGTATACGTTTTTGAGATGTAGGATGATGCAAGACTTCAAGATCCAAGCTTGCTTCTATCTTCCAAGCTTCATTACCTCCTTCTTCTTCCTTTGGAACACACAAAAACACTCTCAAAGGTCACAAAATGCAAGAATGGGGGCTAGGGTTTGCAAGAAAACGTCTCAAGTAATGGAGGTTGGAATGGAGTGGGGATTTGGGGGTTAAGGATCAATATATATGGTCCTAAACCCCAAGATTTAGGGTTTTCATTCAGACTGAGTACGCCCAACATACTCCAAAATGACATCATCACCTTAATTGATCCTTACGCCTAGTGTACCATAGCTCCCAAGCATACATATGGTAAGATAGCCTAGAAAGCAAAATTACAATAAAATCTTGGCAGGTTTTCCTTATTCACCAATATCTTCAACTTGAATCTTCAATATTTAAAGCTTTTGAACTTTTCTTCATGATTTTTTATATTCAATCTTTGTAAGCTCTTATTCACTCAATAATTTCACAACTTTGTTTTTTTTTTTTTCTAATTGTTCTAGTTTTTTCACAACTTTTTTCACTTTTTTTTTTCTTTTTTCATAACTAATTTTTTCTCTCAACTAAAAACCTAAAAAGAAAAGCATATGCTTGAGTTTGGAAACTTAACTTCAACCCTAATTGGTTAAAGATATTTGTCTAAAGTGCAATGACTACATAAGCTCTCTTGGATACATTTTTGAGCATGTGTTTATTTATTATAAGAAATGTGCTATATTACAAATACAAATGCAAGAAAACATATTTGAGGAATGTGTCAAAGAAGTTCACAAAGTGGTTTGTTATGAGCTAAGGGATGTTCAAAAGGAACCTCGTATATTATTTGATTCAGACACAAGGGAATGATCATGATAAGATAAGGAGTTTTAGCCATTTTTTAAGTCAAACCTCTACTTGGAGTCTAGCATCGAATGGCTCACTAGATGCATCATAAATTACCTATTACAATAACATAAACTGTCCATTTGATTTACAAGATGCATTACAATTCACAAACAACAAAAAAATGATGAGGTATAAGAGAGAAAAAGATCATACAACACAAGCTGATATGATGTTCTTATTGTACGGTCACACCTTATGATATGATGAGTCAAAGACATGACACGCTGATCTATCAGTGTTAGATTCTACAAGATCAACAACGCCAACATATCGAGTTTATCAACATTAGTAGTTAGTGTAGTTAATCTGTGAAATCTCTGTATATTAGGAAGATATATTTGTATATTAGTTAATGATATAGATACGTATAGAATAGATCATAGACCCGATATCTTTCTGATAAGATCTATTCTTAGTATAGATTAGATACAATCCCTCAATCGTGGGATATGTATGTATAGATTAGTATATATACAACATTAGGAAAAACCCTAATGTTGTGGTCATGGTAGTTGTGATTGTGGGTTTGTGTCATTCGTACTTGTGACAAACCTGTCTTCTTGGTGAAGACAAAGCCTCTTTTTTTTAGTGAAACGAACAATTTGGAGAACTTTTTTTATTATTTACTTTCTGTTGATAATTTTTCTTAGATTAGTTTATGTTTTTTATTCATACTTGAAGTATGTTCGATCATCAAAAACCTTCAATTCGTATTAAAGCGGGTTTGTGATATACTCAAGTAATCATGTCGACCTCTTTCGTTCCTAAGTCATATGTCTATAACAAGATCCCTCCGTTTGAGAACTACAACTTCTATGATTGGAAGTCAAAGGCCATGAAGGTTCTAGAGTTCATGGATTTCGATATGATTGATGTCGTCAACAAAGGTCGTATAATTGCTATGTATCAATCATCCAATAATGGTGCTTCTGGCATTAAGCAGAAAGGGAAATTCTTTCCCATATATTACAAGGAAGAGAAAATGATGTTGAATCTCGATGTAAAGGCTAGAACTGCTATTAGTGACTCACTTACTTTTTATGTCTATAGTTTGGTCCAAAACTGGTCAATAGCTCAAGAAATGATGACCACTCTATCATCTGCTTTTGAAAAAGAAAACTCTTCATACAATGAAGCTAAGTGTCTCATGAATCAGGTTGTTGAATCTCATGCTGACACTACACATGACAACATTAGGATCCTTAATGCTGATTCTCCTCACACTACTGATGACCTGAAGTCTGAACGAGACGATGCATCAACGTATCAGGTAAAATATCATGTTAATCTTTCCTCTATTGATAATATCGAAAAAGATGATATTATTGATCTCTTATGTTTCAAGTTACCGATCTTAAATAAAGAAAAATCTTATTTTAGTCTTGAGCTAAAGATTCTCATAGAAAATTTCATTTCTCTAGAAAAATGTTGTTTTTGTTTTAAGAAAGGAAAACACTTGTATCTCGCTTACTAATCATTTTCTTCACAATGAAAAAGAAAAACTTGTTGATCATGCAAATTGCACTTAACCTATTTTGAATTTTTAGGCATCCTCTTAATTTAATATCACAAGAATCATAAATGCTCAGATCCTATATCAATGTAAGAAAATTCTTGGAGGTTATAGCTTAGATACTAGTTAAGGGATTTACCTAGGGGTGTTTAGTCATCAAAACATAAACTTTTAAGGCATAAAAGAGGGTTTATGGCCCAAGCACATGCTTAGGCCTTAAACACCCTTTTTCCATGTAAAAATGCCCCAAACACACTTCCAAATAATTGTAGACTTGAGATATGACCTAAGGAGCTTCCAATTCGAGTTTAGGACAAGTAAAACATCATGTTTGAGGGGTAAACTAGAGTTTACAGCCCAAGCATATGCTTAGACCGTAAACTCCCCCAAACCTCACCAAATGAGGGTTTAAACCCCCTATTTAGCCCTAGACCTTCACTAGAAAATTAAAGGGATTGATTTAAGGGCCTTAGCATCAAATTTGGGGAGTGAACAAGAGTTCACGGCCAAGCCATGAGGCTTACGGCCGTAAACTCCCAAGGACTGGCCTTTAGGCTGTAAACTCCAAGGGAGTAAACTCTTGGACTCCCTAGTACCCTCTTTTTGGTCTTGTACAATCCCCGAGAACCACTTTTAACCCATAAGACCTCGAATCGATTTTAGGATATGTAAATGTTTTAATAAAAGGAATAAGTGACTAATTACTTGTAAGACATATATCTCATATGTTAATAGGGTCTTAAAAGGTGTACAAGTCCTTAATTGACACCAAACGCTAGACCGACACTTCCACCCGATTTACCCGATTTACTCGATTTCAGGTGAGTTCATACCCCTTAATGAACCTTTCTAATGTTTTCATATGTTTTAGGGGGGGGGGGATACAAGTCAAATATACATTTTTATGGAAGTGAATCACATGTGATTTACTACCCGTAGTTGAAATCACATGTGATTTATCACTATGTTCTATAAAAGAACTTTACGTTTTCAAAACTACTTTTGATAAATGTGAATCACATGTGATTTACTACCCGTAGTTCAAATCACATGTGATTTATCACTATGTTCTATAAAAGAACTTTACGTTTTCAAAACTACTTTTGATAAATAAATTATTTTCTAAATGCTTTCTTTGGTCAAGATTTTTTATTAAATTACTTTTCTTATAAAATGTATCTACACTAATATATTTATATAAGTAAGACTTGAAGGAATTAGGACCGATAGCTCGCCTTATTTCCTATTCTTGTTTGATTGTGGACTTAGGGTACTTGTTATCCGTCTGAATGTCGTTGATTTCTTAGTTATATATCAGGTATATTGGTGTTAGGTACGAGCATTTTCATCTCATTCGATGCTTATAATACTTAATTGCCAAGAACCATACATACTAAGTTAACTATAATAGGTATAGTTAAGGCCACTACTATTCATTACCGCTACTACTATACATACTATAATTCATACTATTACAAAATGATACATGAATAAGAGAACACACTATGAACTACATAAAAGACTACTACACTATATTACAAGAGAAAGCACTAATCCGGAAGATAACACACTAACTCTCTACAAGACACTCTACGCGCTACATACTATGACCACAGCTGTCCGAAAGGAAGGCGACGCTACATGTATAGATCTATACGAGGCATACACTATTATATCCCGACTGTTAACCTCAGTCTGAGCCGAACAGGCCCAGGGATGGCACTACTTGACTACACTATGTATGACCGGGAAGGTCATGGGATCCTCTATTGTTCAAACTATTGGTCACATAAAACGAATACCCGGTATCCACACTAACATACTAAGACTAAAGTCTAAGTTAATATCCCGAAGTAAACAAGTATCTAATACTAATGGGAGTTTGCACCATTAATACTGACAACAGGCATAACTTTTCCTCTATCTACACTACATATTGGAGATTTTAGTACCACACTTTTACAACAAACAGTTTTCAATGATAAAACTTACATACAACTTTGAGTTTTTGCACTTGCAAAGTATTTTTCCGGAAAATATAGGGTTTTCTAGGGTTTTCTACGACTTATAAATGCAAATTGCAGTTTTTCACACTACAAGTTTTAACACATTTTATACAAAATTTACACTAAATTCTTATGAACTCACCAGCTTTATGCTGATACTCGTTTTCAAAATAACTTGTATCCTTAGGTCAAAGATAGATAGGTATAGGTGCAACATTTTGGATAAGATGGAGCATATAAGATCCATCTTTTGTTTTTGCATTACTTTTGGTGTCTATTGAAACTTTACAGAACACACTTGTAATTAAACTCACTATGTAATGAAATGGTTGTATGTTTCTTGTTTTTACTATATGCAATTGTGATGATACTGTAGATGACGTCCTCCACCCCGAAACGTATTCTGCCGTTATCGGTTTTGGGGTGTGACAGATTGGTATCAGAGCATTGTTTATAGTGAATCAAGTATATCAAGCTATAAAAGATATACGAACTATAAACACTTTGGGACTAAAACACTCTGACCAAGAATATATACTGTTAAGTATTTAAAAGATTTAACTAAGTTTATATACACACACCTCTATAAAACATAGAAGTCAGTATCGCACTAGAACGGAACAAAAATATTAAGATTGTTGGGTAGTACAATTGGGTTTAGAGACATATGGTCACATCTAGGGGAATGTAGCCTGATCAACTACATTTTCCTGGGAGTGACTAGCATGTGCCTAAGTTTGGTTGTGGTGTTGCAACAAGTCTAAAACTTACCAACACTACGACAATAATGTTAGAATAAGAATACTATAGGAGTATTCTGTGCCTCTAAAATAAATATGTGAGAATTAAAAAGGTCGTTACTAGTAGGACAATAGTTGCTAAGTGGATACACCACAGTTACATGTGACTAGGGCGCTATAGACTCAGAATCTGTAGCCTTTGCTTCATTCCCTGTTCTTGTTTGATTGGGGGTCTGAACTTAGGGTTGCTTATTCGAATTACTATCTTGCTTCGGTTACATGTAATTGGTATACACTATGCAAGTATTGGGTCAACTAATAACGATTCATCTTATAAGTATCCTATATTAGTACGAAAATTAACCTTTCTTTTCCCCCTTTCTCGCGTAGATAGCATGGCTGGCTTCCACCATCCCGGTGATCCGTATTACCCAAACCATGGCAATGGAGGATGGCTCGACGAAGAGTTGGACGATGATCACCAGATCCCTCTGGATGACCACCGAGCAGAAGGCTTCTCAGATAGCTCCAACTCCGAACCAGAAGTTAACAACCTACCCTCTGAAGCTCCAAATCCCAACCCCCGTCCGGCATTTCAGGATCCCACTCCCGTGTTGGCAATATCCTTGAACCGATGGAGCGAGGAGCAGGGCCAGCCTTTACCTTACAACAGAGATCGAAGCTTCTACAACATAAGCAAAGGAGGATCAGCGGATCGAGTTCTGCCCATCATGGTCCGAAGGATTGCCAGGAATGTCAAGTAGGGTCAAGCATCCATTGGTCGGGTTGTAGAAGTGAATGCCAATTCAAAGCTCAACACTGTTCACATCCGTCAACTTGAAGAAGCCATGGACAGGACAAGGAGGACCAACGAGGCTCTGCAGCATCAACTAGCTACATCCCGAGCCGAAGTTAGGGAACTCCGAGCACGTCAAAGGGCTCCTGAACAACACCTTCAGGAAGTTATGCATCAACTAGCGGATCTGAGGGTTCGCCCAACAAGTTACCGGCACCCGTAGAAGATGTCTAGTTACCTCACTCTTTTGTTTAAAGGACTAGCCTTTCCTCTCTATGTTTCATAGATCACTTGTCTGTAAACATTCCTAGCTTAAAAGTACTCCAATTAGACCTCTAGACTGCCAACATTTTCCTTATGGGTTGATGTAAGACCTACTGTTAGGTCACCTTTCATGAACTTGTATTACATCATTAATACCAGTAATTTGGCAGTTAACTACTCTATTGCTATGACTCTCATTCAGATCTTTGGATTATGTTGATTTAATCCATGAAACACTCTATTCATATTCGCAATAGACTCTTACTATTGCAATCATTTCCATGATCTTCCAGTGAAAGATGCCTCCGAAAGCGTCCAAGCAGAGGAAGACCGGCAACTCAAACCCCTCCTCCACCATCTCCTCCTCCGCAGTTCGATCCAGTGTTGTTCCAAACGGCTGTGACTGCAACTTTGACAGCAGCCATGGCTTAAATGAACTCTGGTGATGCGAGCGGTGGCAACTCTAGATTTGGTGAAGTCCATCAAAGAGTGCAGGGATGCACATATAAGGACTTCATGAACTGCAAACCTACCTTATTCGATGGTACCGAAGGAATTCTAGCATTGTCTCAATGGTTCGAAAGAACCGAAGCTGTCTTTGAAATGTGCTCTTGCCTCGAAGAGAGCAAAATCAAGTTTTGCTACTGCCACCCTTACTAATAGGGCCTTGACATGGTGGAACGGCCATGTCAGTGCACTCTCCTTGGTAACAGCCAATGCCATGGGCTGGGACACTCTAAAAGATCTCATGAGATGGGAGTACTGCCCAAGGGGCAAAATTCAAAAACTCGAGGAGGAACTCTGGAACCTCAAGATGAAAGGGACCGACATAATAGCTTACACGGCCAGGTTCTGCGACTTGGCGGCTATGTGTCCCAACATGATCCCATCTGAAAGCAAGAAGATTGAACGATACATCTGGGGTTTAATGCCCCCATATCGGGGAAATGTTCTAGCCTCACGCCCTACCACTTTCGACAACGCCAAGGAATTGGCCCAGAGTCTAATCAATCACAAAGCCCCTTCCACTCCAGCAACAACAACCACAACTACCACTGCACCACCCGATTTATCTGACAGAAAGAGGAAGCGTTTGGATAAGAAGAAAGGCAAGAAAACTCAAACCTCCTCCAAGGACCAGCAAATTGTGGCGGTCCATGTTGCCACAACTCCAGGCACTCCTGCACCGACAAAAGCTTATGTTGGGAATCTGCCCAAATGTCCCAAGTTCCCTTACCACCACAACAGCCCCTTTCGTGAATTGCAGTGTTCCAACTGCGGCCGAAAGGGACATACTGCCCAATTTTGCAGAGCCCCACCCAAACTTATCTCGCAAGTTCCCGGCTCGGGAGTGACCTTGACTTGTTACGGCTGCGGTGAAGCTAGTCATATTAAGAAAAACTGTCCGAAGGCTGGGAATGCTGGGGGAACTGGAAAACTACTCGCTATTGGTCACAACGAGGCGGTAGCGGATCCCACAGTAGTCACGGGTACGTTCCTTCTCAACAACTCTTATGCCTGTGTCTTATTCGATAGTGGTGCAGAAAGAAGCTTCATAAACCAAAACTTTAAACAATTACTCAAACAATCCCCGCAACCACTAAAAGAAACATTCGTCGTAGAAATGGCTAACGGGAAGACCAAAAACTCTAACGAAATCTACATAGGTTGAACCCTCACGTTAGACGATCACTCATTTCCAATCGACCTCATACGAGTCTCAATCAAGATTTTCGATGTCATTGTTGGTATGGACTGGTTGAGTCTTTATCGTGCCGATATCCTATGCTTCGACAAATCCATTCGTCTGAATCTTCCGAATCGTGAAAATCTATTGATTTATGGAGATAAACTCGGTATGAGCCTTCGTATCATCTCCAGTATCCAGGCTCAGAAGTACTTGCGTAAAGAATATCGCGTTTTCCTTGCTCACGTCGTCAACACAAGTCAGAAAGCGAGAGATCCAAAAGACATCCCCGTTGTATGCGATTTCCCTAATGTCTTTCCATAGGATCTTCCAAGTCTACCTCCCAAACATCAGTTTGAGTTCAAAATTGACTTAGTCCCTGGAGCTACCCCCGTAGCTAAGTCGCCTTATCTTTTAGCGCCTGCCGAGATGCAAGAACTATCCGGCAACTTAACGAGCTGCTCAGCAAGAGCTTTATAAGACCGAGCTTCTCACCTTGGGGAGCTCTGGTCTTGTTCGTAAAGAAGAAGGACAGATCGTTCCGCATGTGCATCGATTATAGGGAACTCAACAAACTCACGATCAAAAATCGCTACCCTCTCCCTTGCATAGACGACCTATTCGACCAACTTGATCTTAGGTCCGGGTATCATCAGTTACGAGTCCTTGAGGAAGATGTTCCGAAGACAGCCTTCCGGACTCGTTACGGGCACTACGAGTTTGTAGTGATGTCCTTTGGACTGACTAACGCACCCATAGTATTCATGGACTTGATGAATAGGGTGTGTCGTCCATATCTAGATCAGTTCGTCATTATCTTTATTGATGATATACTCGTCTACTCTCGGAGCGAGAAAGAACACCTTGATCATTTGCGACGAGTCCTGGAAACCCTCCGATCAGTGAAGTTATATGCGAAGTTCTCTAAGTGCGAATTTTGGATTCGAAGAGTTGAATTCTTAGGACACGTGGTTAGTGAAGACGGAATCCACATGGATCCCTCCAAAATTAAAGCTATTGAGAACTAGTCAGCACCGAAGATGCCTACAGAAATTCGTCAATTTCTAGGCCTCGCTGGCTACTACCACAGATTCATCCAAAACTTCTCTCGGATTGTGAAACCTCTCACCATGTTGACACAGAAGGGCGTAACATTCGATTGGGAGGAGAAATAGGAGAAGCCATTCCAGACCCTGAAGCGAGCCTTATGCACCACACCAGTATTATCCCTTCCCGAAGGAAATGAGGATTTTGTTGTATACTGCGATGCATCGAATCAGGGGCTCGGTTGTGTTTTGATGCAACGAGGTAAAGTCATCGCCTATCCCTCAAGACAGCTAAAGACACATGAAGTAAACTACACTACTCACGACCTTGAGTTAGGAGCGGTCGTCTTCACACTAAAAATCTGGAGACACTACTTGTATGGAACGAAGAGCATAGTGTACACTGATCATAAAAGCCTCCAACACATACTGAACTAGAAAGAGCTCAACATGAGACAACACCGATGGGTCGAACTACTCAACGATTACGACTGCGAAATTCGATATCACCCGGGGAAAGCCAATGTAGTAGCAGACGCGCTGAGTAGAAAAGAGTCTTCTGGATGAAGAGTCAAGTCACTAACAATGACTATCCATTCACATCTATCCGCACAGATTAAGGAGGCTCAACTAGAAGCTTTAAAGCCTGAGAATGTGACTGGTGAATCCCTACGTGGGATGGATAAGAACTTGGAGGTTAAGGGTGACGCAGCCTACTATCTCATGGACCGGATCTGGACTCCACGCCACGGAGGTTTCAGAGATTTGGTCATGAAGGAATCACACAACACTCAATACTCCGTCCACCCAGGTTCGGATAAGATGTATCTGGATCTCAAAAAACTATACTGGTGGCCTAACATGAAAGCAGAGATTGCTACCTTCGTGAGTAAGTGCCTTATTTGCGCGAAGGTCAAGGTCGAATACCAGAAGCCATCGGGTCTCCTCCAACAACCAGAGATACCAGAATGGAAGTAGGAGCTGATCACAATGGATTTCATAACCAAACTGCTCAAGACAGCGGGTGGGTTGGATACCATTTGGTTCATCATCGATAGATTGATCAAGTCTGCACACTTCCTACCCATCAAGGAAACGGACAAGATGGAGAAACTCACAAGAACATACATCAAGGAAATAGTACGGTTGCATGGCGTCCCCATATATATTATCTCAGATAAAGATAGTAGGTTTACCTCGAGATTTTGGCAATCACTACAAAAGGCACTAGGGACGAGGCTGGATATGAGTACAACCTACGATCCGCAGACTGACGGACAAAGTGAGAGGATGATCCAAACCTTAGAAGATATGCTGCGAGCTTGTGCGATTGACTCCGGAAAATCATGGGATACACACTTACCCCTTGTGGAGTTTTCCTACAACAATAGTTATCATATGAGCATCAAGGCAGCTCCATTCGAAGCCCTCTATGGCCGGAAGTGCAGATCCTCTCTATGCTGGGCTGGGGTGGGTGACACTCAGTTAGCTAAAGGACGAGTTCCTGACAGCGCTCTCACGGGTCCAGAGATCATTCGAGAAACGACCGAGAAGATTGTACAGATTCGCGAACGATTAAAAGCCGCTAGAGATCGACAGAAAAGCTACGCAAACAAACGAAGAAAACCCTTGGAAGGGCACTATACGCTTTGGAAAGCGTGGAAAGCTAAACCCAAGGTACATAGGTCCTTTTGAGATTCTTGCTAGAATCGGCCCTATAGCTTACAAACTCAACCTACCCCACGAGCTAAGTAACATACATTCTACCTTCCACGTCTCAAACTTGAAGAAATGCCTGTCCGACGAGACTCTCGTGTTTCCGCTTGACGAGATAAAGGTCAATGAGAGCCTAAACTTCGTGGAAGAGCCTGCGGAGATTACGGATCGAGAAGTAAGATGAACGAAACAAAGCCTCATCCCAATTGTGAAGGTTCGGTGGAACGCCAAGCGGGGACCTAAATTCACTTGGGAGCGCGAGGATCAAATGAAAATCAAATACCCCCATCTCTTCGCTTAGTAGTACTGTAATAACTTATCTGTATGAATTCTAAATTTCGGGACAAAATTCCCCTAATGGGGGGAGGATGTGACAACCCAATGTTAAATCCGTTATATAATTCCGTTTCTGCTAACGGAATATGTCATTTATAAAAGTTTCGTAATTTGGAGTCATGAAATAAATGAATATTTAATTATTTATTTATATTTCATGTGATTATCATTTTAGTAAAAATAAAGATAACTCGTTAATGTTAATTCCGTTTAACGAAATAAAGTTATATTATTTTTCAACCACTTAACCCGGATAAAAAGTTTAAACCCCGTTAAACTTTAGCATCGGGTAGTCGTGTACTGGGTGCAATACTCGAGGCATATAAAAGGAAGTGTAACACCACTTAGAAGCTTTTTACCACTCAAACTCCTCTCTCTCACTACTTTCTCTCTCTAGCTCGTTTTCGGCTCCAAAACCGCAATTTCCGACTCCCAAACGTAAGATTTTCCTCCCTAACTTGTTCTAAAGATGCATTATTGTTATTGTAGCTCAAAAATCATATGAATGAGGCATGAACAAGGAGTTTACGGCCTAAGAACCTCCTTAGGCCGTAAACACCCAAAAAGTTTCCAAAAGTCCCGATTTTTCTACTATTAAGCTTAGATACTAGTTAAGGGATTTACCTAGGGATGTTTAGTCATCAAAACATAAATTCTGAAGGCATAAAAGAGGGTTTACAGCCCAAGCACACGCTTAGGCCTTAATCACCCTTTTTCCATGTAAAAATGCCCAAAACACACTTCCCAATCATTCTAGACTTGAGATATGACCTAAAGAGCTTCCAATTCGAGTTTAGGACAAGAAAACATCATGTTTGAAGGGTAAACTAGAGTTTACAGCCCAAGCATATGCTTAGACCGTAAACTCCCCCAAACCTCACCAAATGAGGGTTTAAACCCCTTATTTAGCCCTAGACCTTCACTAGAAAATTAAAGGGATTGATTTAAGGGCCTTAGCATCAAATTTGGGGAGTGAACATGTAACACCCAAAGTTTCGAAGACCAAGAAAGGAAAGAAAACCCTAAGTTTAGGGGTCGACTCGGCGAGTCTAAGGAGGGACTCGGCGAGTCCGAGCGGGATCCGGGTCGGGGAGTAAGTGACCGACTCGGCGAGTCGACCAGGGTGACTCGGCGAGTCTGGTCTGTGCGTGGAAAACCCTAAGTTCAGGACTTGGGGCCTATATAAATGTCTTAATCTTCTTCCCAGGGTTCCTTACTGCCTCTTTAGCCCTGGATATCAAACCCTAGCCGTCATATCTCCTAGTTGAGCCTTGGAAGGTGCTTTAAAGCTTGGAAAAGGAAGAAGGAACTTGGAGGAGCAAGAAGGAGCTATAGATCTGGGATTGTGAGTTCATTTTGAGCACTTGGAGGTAATAAACTAGTTCCTGGTCCCTTTTTGCACCTAGATCTATGTGTGGTTGTTGGGGCTCTTTTGCCATAATGTTATTATTTTGGGTTAGAAGCCGGATCTGGAGTTGCTACTTCAGATTCAAGTGTTTTAGGGCCTGGAGAAGCATAAAGTATCAGTCATTGTGTTGATTTTGAAGTCCCTTGGCCTTACACCCTAGTTAATGGCGTATCTTGCCTAGATCTCCTTCTCTACACGTAAAGTTTGCAACTTTACGTAAGGAATAGACCTTAAAAGAGTGGATCTACAGTTTGGAGTCCATGCATGACCCAAAGGTCCTCTGCATGTATGTAGAACCGAATGGACTCGGCGAGTCCTTCGAGTGGACTCGACGAGTAGCTTGAAGATGAGGAGGAACTCGATGAGTAGGATGAACAACTCGTCGAGTCGGATGAAGTTAGGCATGGACTCGGCGAGTTGGATGAGCAACTCGGCGAGTTGGTTGAAGATTTTCTAGGACTTGGTGAGTCTGTTCTTGGACTCGGCAAGTCAGATCGTGAAAACCCTGAACCCTTCAGGTCGAGACCCGAATCAGTGAGTCGGGTGGTGACTTAGCGAGTTGGACAGGACAGGACTTGGAACTGGTTGGACTCGGCGAGTCATGGACTGACTCGGCGAGTCGGGTCGCGAATAAGAAAGACCCTGAGTTTATGAACTCGGCGAGTCCTTAGGAAGACTCGGCGAGTAGGGTTGACCTGGAAGGTTGACTTTGACCAGAGTTAACTTAGTTGACTGTCAGACTAAGTGTCATATGTATATTGATAGCTCGGAGAGCTGGAGGAGCAGCGGATCAGGGGATTGTCGAGTAGCAGCCAGAGATTTACCAGTAGGGTTCAGCAGTCACAGGTGAGTTTCCTTCCAGTAGGAACGGGTCTAAGGCCACAATGCCGGCCCGTCCAGTTAGCAGAAGTTTCCGATGCAGTAGTTAGTATGTTTGATGCCTTCGTGGCTCAGACAGGATTTATGTGCTATGTTTTATGTGTTATGTGTTATGTGTTCCGGGCTACGGCCCGATGTAGTATGCAGTATATGTGTTCATGCTAGTTGATATGTTATGCTATGCTATGTTCAGCCAGTTAGCCCGGACTTCGGTCCGATGCAGGGGACAAGGTCCTAGTCAGTCTCCGGACTTCGGTCCGATGCAGGGGGCAAGGCCCCAGTTAGTCCGGACTTCGGTCCGATGCAGGGGACATGGTCCCAGTCAGTCTCCGGACTTCGGTCCGATGCAGGGGGCAAGGCCCCAGTTAGCCCGGACTTCGGTCCGATGCAGGGGACAAGGTCCCAGTCAGTCTCCGGACTTCGGTCCGATGCAGGGGGCAAGGCCCCATTTAGTCCGGACTTCGGTCCGATACAGGGGACAAGGTCCCAGTCAGTCTCCGGACTTCGGTCCGATGCAGGGGGCAAGGCCCCAGTTAGTCCGGACTTCGGTCCGATGCAGGGGACAAGGTCCCAGTCAGTTTCCGGACTTCGGTCCGATGTAGGGGCAAGGCCCCAGTTAGTCCGGACATTGGTCCGATGCAGTGGGCAAGGCCCAGTATGTGCTTTATATGTTTTTGTATGGTATGTGTTAGATTGGGGGAGCTCACTAAGCTTCATTCTTACGGTTTTCAGTTTTGGTTTCAGGTACCCAGTTTTCAAAAGAGGAGCTCGGGGAGATTACAGTGCACACACCGTAGTCAGTTAGCTTGGGAATGTTCAACTCTGATAATGATATTACGTTTGAATTAATACTCGAGAATTTATGTTATGACTTATGATACAGTTTTATAAATATGATTCTAGTAATGCTTTTAAAGAAATTTTTGGTCATGATTTTTGGGTCGTTACAAGTTGGTATCAGAGCCTTGGTTTGAGGGATTCAGATATGCATTCGAGTGTATTTGAACTCAAACTAAGGACACGATAAAGGATTTTCAAAAGAAAAACATTTTTGAAAAAGGGTTTTGGAAAAAGAACATAGAAAGAAAAGATTTTTGAAAACGAGAAAAGGGTGTGGTGCATGCAATCAACCGAGCTCAAGTAAGTACTCCCAATTTACCCATACAAGTTATGTTATGATCATCATTATCAGTTTCAGTTTCAATTTCAGCTTCAGTAGAACAGCATGCTAGAATAAGACTAAGGATCTAGGATGATGCCTTATGTGCCTGTTTTATGTGTTTCAGCTGATAAGAATTGCATGCTAGTATTGAGTAGATAGTAGTAGGATAGCCTGTGCAGGTTATGCCTGATAGCATGAGCTTAGCATTGTATGCTAGTGCAGTTTCTTGTTATGTGAATTGTTTTGCCTAAGTATGTTTCCTTTATCCGAATGCTGCTTGCTTTGTGCTTTGTGGGACTCTGAGTGATGGGAGTTAGCCATTAGGTGGATACGTCACATCACATGTGATTAGGGTTGGATAATCTAAGAGTGCTAGATTTGGCCCTACTGCGCAGCTCTTGTCTGAGTCCAACAGTTGTAGGGATGAGACTTTCACTCGAAGGATTATCCGAGCCTCATCACATGTGATGGTATTCAGGTGGTGGCTAATTGGCATTACAAGGAGGCCTTCAGCAGCTGAGGACTGTTTGGGTAGAGTCAGAGGTTCCCTAGGGCAAGCCTAAGATGAGAGTAGCAGAGATTAGTAGAAGAGTAAAGGGGACTTGGTGGAGTTGAGGTAACTCTTGAGGAAAGTACGGATAGATGTGGAAGGTAGTAGGGGCCCATACTACTGAAAGCAGAGGATCCGTACTCGATTCAAGAGGGGCCGAGGCGAAACCAAGGAACTAGTAGAGTAGGTGAGAGATCCCTCAGCAGTAGTATGTAATTGATCAGGGATTGTTATATTTTCAGCATGGTGACGTTGCGCGAGATATCAGTTGGCAGTTCAGGTGCAGGGGAGGGGTCTGGCTCAGGCTTTAGAGCCGGACAGCTTGATGATCGGATGAGGGATTTCATTTCCGCAAAGATTATGCGCAACATCATCGATCAGACTCCAATGATTTTCGGTTCAGTTAGAGAGGCTATTGTGGAGCTCATGGACAGTCATCTTGAGGCCTTTAGGGCCGGATTAGTTTTAGGACAGATTGGGGCTCGTCTGGGTCCCAAATCTTATGGAGTTCAGGGATCCATCAGGGAGGGAGGTCCCATTTCTAGTTTCTGCTATCAGGGGGCAGGGGTGTGTGGGGCATTCTGTCTCCAAGAGAAACCATTGCATGATTTGATAGTTGAGGAAGTTTCGCGAGCCATTCGCGAGGGTCTACCAGACATGGTCGTGAGGATCACTGATAGATTGATAGCGAGGCTTCAGGATCAGACATCTGTTGTTCAGTCAGCAGACGTTACCATTGGGGTAACACAGGAGCGAGAGTCGGGCAGGGAGTCGGAAGGGAAGAGGAAAATGGATGAGACTCAGGTTGCCACAGGTTCGAGTAAGAGGCCCAAGAGTTCAGATTTGAGGACGAGGAACTATCAGAGCCGCAGTCGATGCGGGAAGTGCGGAAGGACGCACATGGGTGTGTGTAGGCATAGAAGTGGTGGCGATGTTGGGTGTTTCAAGTGCGGTCAGATTGGTCATTTTAGCAGAGATTGTGTTGTTACCATCGCCCAGGGACTTGATCCGTTGTGTTTCCATTGCAATCTGAGGGGCCACAAGAAGGCCCACTGTCCGAGTTTGTATTCAGCAGGGCAGGCGCCAGCTCCTGCCCTTGGAACTTCAAGTACCGTCAGTGGTTGTCAAGACCGGGCAAGGGTGCCTACGGCTCGGAGCCGAGTTTCTCCGGTAGATTTCAGCAGGGATTCGAGCAGCACTGAGTAATGGAGGTATGTAACTTTGTGTTTGTCAGCTTATGTTATGATTATATTGTTTTGGTTTCTGCATCAATTGTGGTATAAGTGTTGTGTTATGGAGTGGCTTGCTTGTGATTACGTCATATGCCATTTTCATACCTCGGATAATTGGTTGGTAGTTAGGGGATGTGCTCATATGGAGAAGTTTCGAAGGATGCAGTAACTGTAGCATGGTAGGGAGAGATCTGGATCGTTTCGCTAGTTTGGAGTGGATAGTGGTTTGGATGGAATGGTCAAATTCCTACCTGGAGGGCTTGGGTTCCCCAGTAGAAGTTTTGGAATGGTAGTAAAGATCGGGATCTCTTTTGAATGTGAAGCAGCAAGGGGTAAGCAGGATCGAAGTGGGGGAGAACCCTCCGGGTATACATGGATAAGAGTCACTCAGAATGAGTGCGCAACCTCTGAGAAGAAGTGGTAGTAGCATAGTGATGGATGGATTGAGAAGTTCAGAATTGAGAGTTCGAGAACTTTTCCCAGCAGTGGGTTCATGTAATGGAGATGGTTAGAAGCTGGTTGGGAATCCAAGATTTGAGGACCACCTGTAAAGGCTCAAGTGAGTCGGAATGAGGATCCGGAGAAAACGGTTAGCAGGAGATGTTTTCGTATTAGTAGCCAGTGGTAGAGCCAGCATGCAGGATTATGTGGATTCAGGAGTTGGGAGGTTGGAAACTTCCCAACAGTAGCTTCTTGTATCCGGATCAGTAGACGGTTGGTTTGGGAACCAAGCCGGAGAATTCCTCGACGAAGCGCTAAGTATATCAAGGATATAAGATGTCGGGGATGATGCAGAATTCAAAGACTGAGGGCTGGTTTGAGGAATCGGGATGAAGAATCACTAGCGGGACTAGGGATAGTCAGGATGTCCTCGGGTCAGATAGTAGTAGAGTGTTGTAAGTATGCGGCGGTAGCCGTAGCATTCACTAGCAGTCAGATAGTAGTAAGTGGTGTTGTAAGTCTGCGGGGGTAGCCGTAGCATTCACTAGCAGTCAGATAGTAGTAGAGTGTTGTAAGCCTGCGGGGGTAGCCGTAGCATTCACTAGTAGTCAGATAGTAGTAGAGTGTTGTAAGACTGCGGGGGTAGCCGTAGCATTCACTAGTAGTCAGATAGTAGTAGAGTGTTGTAAGCCTGCGGGGGTAGCCGTAGCATTCACTAGTAGTCAGATGGTAGTAGAGTGTTGTAAGTCTGCGGGGGTAGCCGTAGCATTCACTAGTAGTTAGATAGTAGTAGAGTGTTGTAAGCCTGCGGGGGTAGCCGTAGCGTTCATTAGCAGCCAGGTAGTATTTGAGACTTGTGAATCCGCGGGTGTAGCCGTGGCTTTTATCAGATTGGTAGTAGCATGAGCGCGTGGCTGAACGCGGGAATGTAGTAATTCCCACCCGTTCGGGTGCAGCGGTGGGAATATGGGAATCCACGGATTAGATTCGGATTTCCCAAATGGTTCAGTTATGGCTAAGTCAGCGAATCTTGGCTATAGATCGTCACATCAGTTATGAGATCAGAGTAGCAGTGGACCGTTAAGGTTCGGGTATGTTAAGGGCTACCGTCAGTCTGGGAGCCATCATGTTATTAGTCATAGAATGGATGATGTCAGGATGTGAAGTATGGACCCGATCGGTTGGATCGGAAGGTTGTTAGAGCCACAGTGACAGGATAACTAGTGGAAACTAGTCCTTGAGGAAGATTTCATTCAGAAGTCGTGGAAGCGACTAAGGGAGGAGTCCCTTGACTCCACAGTTGGACTTGAGTTTAGTGTTTCAGGCAGCTCAATGTTTCAGCCAGTTTAGTGTTTCAGGCAGCTCAGTGTTTCGGCCAACTCAGTGTCTCAGGCAGCTCAGTGATTCAGCCAGATCAGCGTTTCAGGCAGGTTCGGTATTGCAGACAATTCAGTGTTTGAAAGGTTTCGGAGTTTTGGGTCAGTATTGTATTTGAGTTGGAATACTAGTGTTGACGGTATAGTTGGTTGATGTGGAAATGACAAGTCTCTCTCAGCAGGATCAGTTGAGCCTTCGGCCGAGTATAAGTGACATGTAAAGATAGCTAGGCAAGTAGCTTTTCTTCGGATGAAAGACTCGAGTTAGTAGGAGCTGAGTAATCAGATGTGATATAAGCAAGCTATTCCCAGCAGCATCGTTTCAGTATGAGCGGAAGAATGGATAGAACAATTTTAGATAGTCAAAGTATTTTCAGGAGTCGCTGGAAGCGACTAGGACATTGCGGAGGGGTGTAGTAACCGGTAGGGTTCGGTAACCCAAATATGGAGACGTCAGTAAGGACCGGGGGTGCTCGGCACCAAGTTATGTCAGATAGGGGCGTCGGTGGTTGTTGGCGGTATTGACCCGTACTGGAATTGGCGGGGTGATGGAGTTGGTGAAGTATAGGACCTTCACAGTTACAGAGAAATAGTTGGTTATAGAACTTTGCCTTGGGAAGGCAAGGGATTTGCGCAAGGACAGGAAGGGGTGAACCCCTATAGGTTCAGTTTAGTACTCGGTGAGTACCAGAAGGATTGCCAGTTGAGTAAGTTGGGTCTCCAGGATGTTCAGGGTCAGGGTTGACCCGAGGTGTTATCTGCAGGGATTAAGGTTAGTCGGAAGGATCGAGCAAAAGCCAGCAAGGGTAGGCAGCTGGTGATGGAATAGTTGGTTGGGTTTAGAGGCAGCTCGCAGGCAGTGGGCCATAGCAGACTTCAAGGACGAAGTTTAGTTTAACTGGGGGAGAGTTGTAACACCCAAAGTTTCGAAGACCAAGAAAGGAAAGAAAACCCTAAGTTTAGGGGTCGACTCGGCGAGTCTAAGGAGGGACTCGGCGAGTCCGAGCGGGATCCGGGTCGGGGAGTAAGTAACCGACTCGGCGAGTCTGGTCTGTGCGTGGAAAACCCTAAATTCGGGACTTGGGGCCTATATAAATGTCTTAATCTTCTTCCCAGGGTTCCTTACTGCCTCTTTAGCCCTGGATATCAAACCCTAGCCGTCATATCTCCTAGTTGAGCCTTGGAAGGTGCTTTAAAGCTTGGAAAAGGAAGAAGGAACTTGGAGGAGCAAGAAGGAGCTATAGATCTGGGATTGTGAGTTCATTTTGAGCACTTGGAGGTAATAAACTAGTTCCTGGTCCCTTTTTGCACCTAGATCTATGTGTGGTTGTTGGGGCTCTTTTGCCATAATGTTATTATTTTGGGTTAGAAGCCGGATCTGGAGTTGCTACTTCAGATTCAAGTGTTTTAGGGCCTGGAGAAGCATAAAGTATCAGTCATTGTGTTGATTTTGAAGTCCCTTGGCCTTACACCCTAGTTAATGGCGTATCTTGCCTAGATCTCCTTCTCTACACGTAAAGTTTGCAACTTTACGTAAGGAATAGACCTTAAAAGAGTGGATCTACAGTTTGGAGTCCATGCATGACCCAAAGGTCCTCTGCATGTATGTAGAACCGAATGGACTCGGCGAGTCCTTCGAGTGGACTCGGCGAGTAGCTTGAAGATGAGGAGGAACTCGACGAGTAGGATGAACAACTCATCGAGTCGGATGAAGTTAGGCATGGACTCGGTGAGTTGGATGAGCAACTCGGCGAGTTGGTTGAAGATTTTCTAGGACTCGGTGAGTCTATTCTTGGACTCGGCGAGTCAGATCGCAAAAACCCTGAACCCTTCGGGTCGAGACCCGAATCAGTGAGTCGGGTGGTGACTTAGCGAGTTGGACAGGACAGGACTTGGAACTGGTTGGACTCGACGAGTCATGGACTGACTCGGCGAGTCGGGTCGCGAATAAGAAAGACCCTGAGTTTATGAACTCGGCGAGTCCTTAGGAAGACTCGGCGAGTAGGGTTGACCTGGAAGGTTGACTTTGACCAGAGTTGACTTAGTTGACTGTCAGACTAAGTGTCATATGTATATTGATAGCTCGGAGAGCTGGAGGAGCAGCGGATCAGGGGATTGTCGAGTAGCAGCCAGAGATTTACCAGTAGGGTTCAGCAGTCACAGGTGAGTTTCCTTCCAGTAGGAACGGGTCTAAGGCCACAATGCCGGCCCGTCCAGTTAGCAGTAGTTTCCGATGCAGTAGTTAGAATGTTTGATGCCTTCGTGGCTCAGACAGGATTTATGTGCTATGTTTTATGTGTTATGTGTTATGTGTTCCGGGCTACGGCCCGATGTAGTATGCAGTATATGTGTTCATGCTAGTTGATATGTTATGCTATGCTATGTTCAGCCAGTTAGCCCGGACTTCGGTCCGATGCAGGGGACAAGGTCCCAGTCAGTCTCCGGACTTCGGTCCGATGCAGGGGGCAAGGCCCCAGTTAGTCCGGACTTCGGTCCGATGCAGGGGGCAAGGTCCCAGTCAGTCTCCGGACTTCGGTCCGATGTAGGGGGCAAGGCCCCAGTTAGCCCGGACTTCGGTCCGATGCAGGGGACAAGGTCCCAGTCAGTCTCCGGACTTCGGTCCGATGCAGGGGGCAAGGCCCCAGATAGTCCGGACTTCGGTCTGATGCAGGGGACAAGGTCCCAGTCAGTCTCCGGACTTCGGTCCGATGCAGGGGGCAAGGCCCCAGTTAGTCCGGACTTCGTTCCGATGCAGGGGACAAGGTCCCAGTCAGTTTCCGGACTTCGGTCCGATGTAAGGGGCAAGAGTTCACGGCCAAGCCATGAGGCTTACGGCCGTAGTCAGTTAGCCTGGGAATGTTCAACTCTGATAATGATATTACGTTTGAATTAATACTCGAGAATTTATGTTATGACTTATGATACAGTTTTATAAATATGATTCTAGTAATGCTTTTAAAGAAATTTTTGGTCGTGATTTTTGGGTCGTTACAGAACAAGAGTTCACGGCCAAGCCATGAGGCTTACGGCCGTAAACTCCCAAGGAATGAGGCTGTAAACTCCAAGGGAGTAAACTCTTGGACTCCCTAGTACCCTCTTTTTGGTCTTGTACAATCCCTGAGAACCACTTTTAACCCATATGACCTCGAATCGATTTTAGGATATGTAAATTTTTTAATAAAAGGAATAAGTGACTAATTACTTGTAAAACATATATCTCATATGTTAATAGGGTCTTAAAAGGTGTACAAGTCATTAATTGACACCAAACGCTCAACTGACACTTCCACCCGATTTACCCGATTTACTCGATTTCAGGTGAGTTCATACCCCTTAATGAACCTTTCTAATGTTTTCATATGTTTTAGTGGGGGGCGGGGGGATACAAGTCAAATATGCATTTTTATGGAAGTGAATCACATGTGATTTACTACCCGTAGTTCAAATCACATGTGATTTATCACTATGTTCTGTAAAAGAACTTTACGTTTTCAAAACTACTTTTGATAAATAAACTATTTTCTAAATGCTTTCTTTGGTCAAGATTTTTTATTAAATTACTTTTCTTATAAAATGTATCTACACTAATATATTTATATAAGTAAGACTTGAAAGACTTAGGACCGATAGCTCTCCTTATTTCCTATTCTTGTTTGATTGTGGACTTAGGGTATTTGTTATCCATCCGACTGTCGTTGATTTCTTAGTTATATATTAGGTATATTGGTGTTAGGTACGAGCATTTTCATCTCATTCGATGCCTATATTACATAATTGCCAAGAACCATACATACTAAGTTAACTATAATAGGTATAGTTAAGGCCACTACTATTCGTTACCGCTACTACTATACATACTATAATTCATACTATTACAAAACGATACACGAATAAGAGAACACACTATGAACTACATAAAAGACTACTACACTATATTACAAGAGAAAGCATTAATCCAGAAGATAACACACTAACTCTCTACAAGATACTCTACGGGCTACATACTATGACCAGAGCTTTCCGAAAGGAAGGCGACGCTACATGTATAGATCTATATGGGGCAGACACTATTATATCCCGAATGTTAACCTCAGTTTGAGCCCAACAGACCCAGGGATGGCACTACTTGAGTACACTATGTATGACCGGGAAAGTCATGGGATCCTCTATTGTTCACACTATTGGTCACATAAAACGAATACACAGTATCCACACTAACATACTAAGACTAAAGTCTACGTTAATATCCCAAAGTAAACAAGTATCTAATACTAATGGGAGTTTGCACCATTAATACTGACAACATGCATAACTTTTCCTCTATCTACACTACATACTGGAGATTTTAGTACCACACTTTTACAACAAACAGTTTTCAATGATTAAACTTACATACAACTTTGAGTTTTTGCACTTGCAAAGTATTTTTTGGAAAATATAGGGTTTTCTAGGGTTTTCTACTACTTATAAATGCAAATTGCAGTTTTTCACACTATAAGTTTTAACACATTTTATACAAAATTTATACTAAATTCTTATGAACTCATCAGCTTTATGCTAATACTCGTTTTCAAAATAACTTGTATCCTCAGGTCAAAGATAGACAGGTACAGGTGCAACATTTTGGAGAAGATGGAGCATACAAGATCCATCTTTTATTTTTGCATTACTTTTGGTGTCTATTGAAACTTTACAGGACACACTTGTAATTAAACTCACTATGTAATGAAATGGTTGTATGTTTCTTGTTTTTACTATTATGCAATTGTGATGATGTTGTACATGACGTCCTCCACCCCGAAACGTATTCCGTCGTTATCGGTTTTGGGGTGTGACAAAGATACTTCACCGTATTTGAATCTCTTAACCGCAATCTTCCTGATGATAAGAGGTTGCCCTTAGAATTTGAAAGACTTAACATATTCCATGCCAAGCACGAGTCTTTAATTGAAAAAATATGGTTGAATCACAGGCCCTTAGCAGTCAAAAATTTCAAGCATAGAAACTTCATGAAAGCAAATTTCATCCAATACACCCTCGCTAGAAGAGTTCATGATTATGTAAGAAACCAAGTGGACATTCCCTGTATAAACCCGGAGGAAATCTTTCTGATAGCAAGAGTATTTAAGAACAAGTTAAAGAAGAATCCCAAGATGAACATCGCTTTTGATAGGGTCAGCATGTTTCTGAGAGAAATTGTGTGTGATTTTGCAAAGATAGATGCAGTGATTCACCCCGCACTTGCTCAGAAGTTTAACCTTCCACCTCTTGATCATGCCCCAATGCTGACTGAAGGAATTCAAGAATGATATCTTGGAGCAATAAACTTTCGAGATCTTGGAGTCATCTTCAAACATAAAAATGATGAAATTAAATATTTCATTCCTCTGACTTCCATACATCGCCTCACTAGGAAGAAACTTGAACTAACTCAAACCGCAATTCATAAGTCAAAACATACAACCGCGGAAGTCAATTTTGAGATTCCAAGGAGGATCATCTGGCTTGGAGAAGTGAGAAAGTTTTGGTGGATTCTCATTAAGTTCCTAGGTCTTGACAAGTAAAGGGAAGTTGAAGAGGTCAGTTAGGGGGGAATTGTTGGAACATAAAAGTGACCCTCTTTAACTTCATCATACCGCAACCATCGTTTGATCTGCTATCAATCAACAATCAAGTTCATCCGCAGTCAAGATCAGCAATTGCAGTCTTTGTCATCAAGCATTTTGTCTTAGTCTTTTATCTGTTTTATCTGTACTTTCTTTTATCCAATGATCCTTACATGGCAACGATTAACAAATAGGACCCTTGTAACCTCTGAGACTCTATAAAAGGATTTCTCATTTTCAGAAGGAATACACATCTTGAATCTCATTGCTCATCTTACTCCCTTCTTACTCATCAATTAAATATTATCTTAACTGTTTGAAATCTCTATTCGGAGAAAGTCTTTCTAGACTTCATCACTAAGTTTGATCTCACTTATTAACTTGGATTGACTGCAATTCTCGTTATGTATCAACTTATGTGTATACTTGATATAACACTTGTTGTCATTTATATTTCCTTATATTTCCGCATCTAACTTTCTAACTTTCTAACTTTAACTTATTATTATTGTTGAGATTTAAGGATCCTTTGAATTATTTATTCCACATTATTACTTGTTCTAATATTTGTTCAAGTGTAACTCAAGTTTTTCTCTCAACAAAGAGAGAGAGAGAGAGAGAGAGAGAGATGAGAGTGATTGAATTTGAGTAATTGGTGATACGAGTAAAATTTATCTTTAATTTATAATATTTTGTGTGCTTGTAGTGTAAATAATTGAATTATGTATGGGTATTATGTATTTAAGTTTATGTATAGAATATCCACTTTATTAATGGTGATGATGTAATGACTTCCCCACCGTACGAGAAAAGTAGAACGGTCTATAATATCTGCTTTATTAATTATGATGATGTAATGACTTCCCCACCAAACACAAAAAGTATAAAATAAAAGTAGAATGGTCTAGAATATCTACTTTATTAATTATGATGATGTAATGACTTCCCCACCATACACGAAAATCATAGCGGTCTAGAATACTAGGTGGTCATCATGGTTTGATGTGACCTGATGATCGGTTTGGTAGGAACTTGACTAGTACATATCTTATTATTCAATATCTTTCCTTAAAAATATTGATTTTGGATTTTATTATGCTAATTTATTTCCATTTTGCTACATGGCACAAAATCCTATGCATAGACACTACCATTTTATGATAGTGTTAATAGTTATAGAATATGGAGATTGAAAAAGATATTGTGTTATTAAATTTGACTATCTGATGTCATCTCTATTTAGAAGAAAAATTATTTAGCCAAAAGTGGATAACACTAGTACATTCAGATAAAGATGGACAAAATTTTCCAAAACTAAATTTGTCCTTGACATGCCTAATACTAGTCCTAAAAACAACTAGGATGATTTTAAGATTAGACTGAAATTAGTCATAAATTGAAATTGGTGTAAGATCTAGTTTCAAGCATACAAGTTTTGGGCTTCTTGGTAAATATGAAACTCTTCTTTAAAAAACTAATTAAAATTTAAAATAAGTATTTAGAATAAGTAATTAAAAATGATATAAAAAAATGATAAGAAGCATAGTGATAATAAATGCTGTCACTAGTTGATATTTAAAATTTTGATAGAATCTTAGTGTCAAAAGAATAGTTTTAGTAATGAGGGGTTAAAAGTGACAAGTTGGTGAAACTTGTGTTTAACTAAGCAATTGATCAATTCAATGTTCAAGATCAAGTTTGTATAGCTTAATATAATTAAGCACCATATATGTGTTGTTTTAAGATTTTAGCGAGTTTGGAAACTATGTGAAAGAATTGTAACAAAGTGGGGCTATAATTGCATAAGTGGCCAAGTTATGGTTTATTTGAAGCTCTTTATTCATCATTTCTTCTCAATCACGAACAATCAACCATTAGAACTCCTTGGGAGCGATCTCTCCTCATTACCAAGGTATTTTGATGATCACTAGTTCAATTGATGAAGCCTTAGTGAAATCCTTTCAAGTCCTAGCATCTAGAGCTAGTCTATTGTTCCTTTTCTCTTTAAAATTTGTTTTAGGGTTCATATGGGTTTGTAAATTTTAATTCCACTTCAAATTATAAAGTTCACAGATTTTTATATTGTTATTCCATTCCTTGATCAATCTCCAATCTACAACTAGCAAATAGTTTAGGGATTTGGAAGATTGAGGTTAGTTGATGGGTTTTCAAACCCTAGAGTTCAAATTTTGAAATCCATGGTCATCATGATATTTCCAATTTGAATATATGTCTAGATCATGAATTTCAATTCAAATCCATGATCCAATTGGTAAATTATGTCTCATGGTGAGGTTTATGGATTTTGGTGCAAAACCTAGCTTCTATGAGTTTTATTTATGGATTCATATCTAATTAATATAGATCATCATCATTTGATGATTAAGGTGACAATTATTCTTCTAGCATCAAGATTGATTTTTTAATGGTGTGTAGATTTCATAAGAGACTTGAAGCTTAGTGTTAAGTTATAATTCAAGTCTGAGATTCTCATAACATCTTGTTCCTAATGAAAATTGTTTTTGTAAGTGTATTGGTATGTATGGAATAAAATCCATTAATCATTTGAACCAACACTTTCGCATTTGGACTTTAAGTGTTCAATTGTCTTTAAGATGAATCTTGATAAGATTGTGGGTATTTGAATTTAATCCAAGGGCATGACCTATTAGGGATCCTTTATTATGTTTATTTGACGTGAAATAAGATTATGAGCCAACTAATTCGTACTTAAGGTTCATATGCAAGTAAGATGGGTAACTGAGAAAGAAACCAACATTTGAAATTTATTGTACAGGGAACACGATGTTTAATGTGTCATGTCCAATTTTTTATTTGTAATTTGATTGTGTGTCAAGTTTTGTTCATTACTTTGGTCTCATTTGGCTTCCATAATTCGTATTAGGTATATGAGTTGACCCATCATAGGTATATTAGTTTTTTTACAACCTTATCATGATGGTATTAAGTGCTGATTTGGAAGCATAAAGCCTGGAAGAAGTTTAGTTCAGGTAAGGAAGAGTTTGATGATGCAAAGCGTTGGAATAAGGTGAGTTTACTTGGAGAATATGTCCATTTTATGATTTTTAATCGAAAATTTTTACATGATATTGCTTGCCTATATACTATGAGTTATTTTGAAGAACATTATTTTCCTTTACATGTTATGTGCATGTCTATAGGTACTAAATGTGTATTTTGTACAAAACGTTTTTTTGTAGAAAAATGATTTTTCTTTAAAGTTTAAAGTGATGGTAAAAATGATTTATGATGAGATGTTGATAAGTTGTTTTATAAAGGTTTTCTTTAAACTAAAAAAATGATGTTTTATGATGAAATGAAATTTTATCTTGAAAGTGAAGTTTAAGATGAAATGATAATTTATGATAAAATCGTTCTTTATGATGAAAATTATTCTTTATAATGAAAATGTTGAAATGATATATATAATAAAACATGTTCATACATTCTAGGATGGTTTCATATGTGAGTCTCATTATATCTATACGAGATTGACCATTATGATTTATAATGACAATGAATGTCTTGATAATCCTCAGGGATAGATATATACCCCATATGTGATTTTCATGTGATGATTCATGAATACAGAACCTATAATGTGGAGTTGGGAGATGTTTGTTTGGAATATGTTCCTTCTTACATCCTTCCTAATAGTTGGGTTTGGAATATGGTCCTTCATAATTATATGTTATATGTTTATAACACGCTCCTTCATACTTAAGCTCCTAACCATCAAATTTATGATATTAGACTTATTAAGAGAAACTTGAGTTTTCGGATTGTTGCATATAACATAACATTAACGATGGTATCGCTTATCCCATTTTCAAAATAAGTTGATCTGATTTTTACGTAACTATCAAGTGTTAGTTTAAGGTTATTGGTGGTTTTTGAAACTTGATTAGTGGGCCATAAACCCTTAAACTTGATTTGGGTTATTAAATACTAACTTGTTTGAAATAATCTTGTTAAACACGATTTAGATCATTAAATCTCAACTTATTTGAATTGTTAAACTTGATTTAGCTCATTAAAACCCAACTTATTTGAAATGGCCTTATTAAAAATGACTTGGGTTGTTAAGTCCCAAACTTATTCAAAATAGTTTTGTTAAACTTGTTTTGGATCATTAAATCCCAACTTATTTGAAATAGTCTTCTTAAAGTTTATTTGTTTCATTTAATCCTACCTTATTTGGAATCTTTCTATTAAATTTGATTTCGAAAGTTAAACCCTAATAAGTTTGAAACGGTTTTTGAGAAGATTTGGGTTATAAAACCTTACATCATTCGGAAATGATTTTAAAATGGGTTTTTGGAGGCCAAGTCGAGTAAGTTTGATTGTTATATTCTTACTCAAAATGAATCCGCCTCTAGTATTCTTGCTAGACAAATCCACTACCAACTAGTATTGACATATGCTCAAGTTGAATATTGAGTCGATTAGCGGAAGACCTTAGCTTGGATTTTTTAAAAGACCACAACTTTTGTGATGAGCTTGAACAAATGCTATGATATGTTTATTGTTAACAATCTCATTATTTTCAAAGTTAATTATAATTTTTAAGTAAGTTGAAACAATAATTTTCCGCAACTATTTATGATGGAACTTTTTAAAAATATATTTTATTTCTTAATTATGTTTTCAAATAGATTTTGATGAAATACTAAAGGTGTTACAATTGGTTTTAGTCGTAAGGTCATAAATTTGAGTCAGCTTAAGCCTTATTCCCGAGTTCTATTTATGGAGGGAAATGAAAGGATACAGAGGGAAAGTGAGGGGTGTCGAAGGAAAATCGTTTTCCCGAGTTTCGTTAATGTAAGGAAAATGATGGGAGGGAAACGATTTTAGAGTCATATTTTCCTTCCAATTTTTCCTCCCAAATTGGGAGGATTTGGGAAGAAAGTGAGGGCAAGGAAAAACTTTAAATTTTCTTTTATTTTTCTTCGTAACTCAGGAACACAAAAAATTTTAAAATTTTCATTTCGTTTTTTTTTTCATTTCCTTCGAACTCGGAAACACGGAATAATGAATATTTTGCTTCCCCTTCCTTTCTATCTCTCAAAATTTTGCTTCCATTTCCTTTATTGAATTTACAATAATAATAATAATAATAATAATAATAATAATAATAATAATAATAATAATAATAATAATAACTAGGTGGGGACCCCCGCGTTGCAGGGGTCAGATGCGATAATTTTTTCTGTTGTTTGTTCTTTGTAAACGTCATTTGATCAACTATTTGTTTATAGTTTGAGTATTGTTATGGGCAAGTCAATTTAAAAAACATACACTGTCCCATTTTCCTGTTATGGGCCCTTTTAAGTTGTGTCTCTATATAAGTTCATAAGAATCATACAGCTTGCCTAATTGCACCTAGTCCAAGTACGACCACTGTAGTTCCAGTTTTCATATTTGCAGCTTTCCAAGCAACAAGTACCCCTGAAAAAAAAAAGTATTTTCATAAACTCAATTTTCCCAAATGCATGATCTATTAATGTTCATTCATTTTATTACTAATCTATATATTAAACATAGTAAAAGGAACATAAATTTTACAAAAATTACCTGGCGATATTACAAATCAACGAAAAATGACGGTGAGAAATTCACCAAAAAAACTTCATTCTTGACATGTAGATTCATGTAGGTATTCCAACGAACAATAAAAAATGAAAAGAAAATTAGGAAATGTAATCTTAGACAACAAAAAAACAAACATAGCATACGTCCGGTATAGAAGTTACCTTAAAGAATGGTGAAGTGATGAAATCGGAGATTAAATTTGACGGTTGGTGTATCGATGGTTCTTTCCTAAATGAGAATGCACTTGGAGCATTTCACTCGTCAAAATGGGAAAAAAAATACATATAAAGTGAAAGTATGTTGCTATTTGGGTCATTTTACTCGTAAAAAGGGAAAATGCACCTAATAGCAACGAGGTTTGGTTTTTGGATAATAATAATAATAATAATAATAATAATAATAATAATAATAATAAAAACCGAAAAAATGTGTAAATTCAAAGCTCGTTGCTATTTATTGCATTTAGCACCTAAATATGGAAAAACAAAAATTGACTATGTACTTTGTTTTTTGGTAAAGGAATAAAAACAAAATGCAAAGTATATCGCTATTTACTCAATTTACTGCTTAAATATATTCAACATCAATCTGAGTTCAAAACCATTGAAATCAAAAAAAGATTAACTTTAAAAACAATATGCAAGAGTTGTGTCATCCAAAATTGTTAAATTCAATTTTTTTTGAAGTATAAAAACATTATGCAATGGCAGTTTCGTCCAAAACTGTTCAAATTTTTTTTTAAAAAAATTAACTATAAAATTAGTATGCAGGGACAGTTTGGTCTAAAACTGTTAAAAACAAATTTTTTTTAAAGTTTAAAAACAATATGCATGGGCAGTTTCCTCCAAAAATCTTTAAATAAAAATTTTTACCTGTGGAAACAGTATGCGGGGGCAGTTTGGTTCAAAAATGTTAGAATCAAAAAATTGTAACTATAAAAATAATATGTAGGGGCAATTTTCAAATATATGCCCACACACACATTTCTCATTTGTTAAGACCAGTTTTCTTTAATTTATAAATTTTAATGATGTGAAAAATGGTTTTGCATTAGTTTTCTTTAGTATAAACCTTGGCTAAATGCAGATGATAATAGAAAAGTAGAAATTTTTACTTTTCTATCTTTTGACAGATATACCCTTCTTGATTATTTACTATCATCACACAACTATTTTTGTTAAATAAACAAAGCAAAACTTTAGTATTCAATATTTATTGATAACTACTTTGTTCACATCATATAAATTCAAGATTTTATTATAGTAGTATTAGCATATTGAGATTAATAATATAAATAATACTAGTTTATTGAAAATATTAGTAAAAATAAGTTGTCTTCCATGTACCTTAGATTCATTAAGGGCAAGAAAATGTGGAACAACCTGAACTTCTAGAAACTTCAAATAACGAAAACCATTTGGTTTCGAAACTTATCGGTAAGAATAGTCAATTTGCTTACAATGCAAAGGGACTGAAATTGCTATTGAACTTCTTCAGGGGTAGAAGCGTAATCCACCTGCAAAAACTTATTTTCTTAGTAGAAATTATGAATAAATACATGAAACCTAGCATAGTAAATGAGTAAATCATGTAGTTTTTACTAAAATTTCTTAATAGAATCATGGAGAATCGTGGGGTCCCTTTTTTTCCCCAGTTTCCATGAATGGGTGCACCACTGAGATGAAGGTTGTTAAGTTGATCGTTGATTCGGAATTCTAATGGTGTCAAGGTTCCAAAGCCTGTTCATGTTCAATTTCATTAGTTTTTTGTGAAAAAGAAAAAGGAAAAAGACACACAATTACAAATATATAAATCAAGTATCCATCGAGACTTTATGAAGTTTTGACTTTTGACCTCATATATTTTGTTTATTTGTGTGGAGGGAACATGTCTGCACCTCTAATCTTTGGGATATGTATGTCCGAGTGAAATCTGGTTTCCTTCTTGAAATTAAAAACTACAGTTCACATTAATTAAAAAAATTATAAATTAAGATTCATATAAAAAATTTGTATGTATTTATTAAAATTAAGGTTGCATAACAATTCATCAAATATAAAGGTTTTTCTTCAACTGTTTTTTTAAAGTCATTAATTCTGCAAATTACCATGCCATCCTATTGATTAGCAATAAAATAAAAAACTTACTCTTTTATTATATGATGAATACCTTGAGATGTGTCATCAACCGAAAACCACATTTGTTATTGTTTCTATTACAAAAAGATGTCCCCTTTTTTATCTACCAGACAAGGGTAGTCTTGGAAATTTACTCTTTTATAAATATGATGAATACCTTGAGATGTGTCGGCTTTCAAACTAGGATCAGCCTCAACCACGGCCACCTTATCTTGAATTGAGAGCAAAAAATCTATAACCTGAAATCACATAATAACATTATAATTAATAAACTTAGGAAACTTTATTAAAAAACTTGGTATGCAAATGTTACAATTTTGATTATCTTTCATATCCAAAAAAGCAAAATGCAATCCATGTCTTCTTTAAGCCACTTTGTTTTCTCTCCCATATATTAATCATTGAAACGAACATTCTCCCATGACGTCTGCAATAGAATTTGCCAAAATTAAAAAACGAAAAAAAAAGACATTTTTGAACATGCCATTTAAAAAAATATATAAATATATTCAAAATACCGAAGCCATTACAACAAACGGTAAACCAACCTTGTATGTAGAAAAATGATGGGTTTTGGTCATAAGAACATCCTATGTGCTCATACAAACCCTAACGCTTGGATCTAGGTTTCTCTATTGTACATGCAATTTATCCAAGACTATAAACCATAATTCTAGCATACAAGTAATCATATTAACATAAGAATGGGTTTAAGACATTATCTTGATTGTTATGTAGCAATAACAATCCAATTCCTCCTTTTATTGACTTTAGAAAGCTTAGAGTCACAAATATCACTCCTCTAAGGGTTCACATACACCAAGAGCAAGAGGATGAAGAGGAGAGAGGATGGAGGCTGCCCTAAAACATGTGAAACCCTAGAAGGATGCTTAACCCCGTTTTTAAGTCATAAGGGATGTATATATAGTTAGGCTATTAGGGTTATCTAACAAGGGAACCCTAAATTGGATGCTTAAGACCTAAGCAACCCATAGATTCCTTTCCTTAAAGCCTTGGACGATTTCCTCATGGGCTTTCCCATAGAATTCGTCCACTCCTTAATATAAGGCAATCCATAGCCCAAATTGCAATTATCTTATAATTACAATTCCAGTCCCTTAAGTTTAATTAATCTCTTTTAGTCACAAAACTAATTACCAATTAATTAGTGACTAATATTAATTAAACAATATGATTTCTCCTTTAATATATTATTCTCATAATATATTAATAAATCATATTTAATCCTTTCTCTCCATAATTCATCCTATCAAGTTGCTTTGGTAAAGGCAACCCAAAAGGACCATGCACCATCGGGTCAAGTACATACCAAAATAGTTATGGACTTAGACACTAATCCAACAGTCTCCCACTTGGATAAGTCTAATAACTATTATGCGTATGACTTCAGATCTTGATCTGCAATCGTAGCTTTCCAAAGCCGTTGTCAATTCTGATCCTATCAGATACACGTGTCCTTTAGATAAGGGATCATATATTCCTCCATTCTAGATATCGTATGAGATATGATTTCTAATCATTCTTTCTGTACTGTTTCTCGATTTCCGATTTATGACAACTGACTAATTGAACAAATCAAATTAGCCCTAGCTCGGCAAGGCATTTACGTTTGTCATCACTAAATCATCGAGGGGCCCAAAGATATCGCTTTTTATCCTACTCGGGATAAAAGGAACGGATAAACTTTGATTCAATGTTCGCTTTCACTTACTCACCGAATCACACACAACAATATGTTTTATAACACCAAGTTACTGGTGCGTTTTCATATTATCAATGTGCAATCGATTAGCAAGATACAACTTACACATCTCAGTTTCAAGAATATAAGATGTTATCGTCTCGCCAATCACTCGTGATACAATTCATGGAGTGATCCAAGTGAGTGTGGGTTTGATCCAATGCTCAAATTCATATTCATAAGCACTCATGAACATTGCAGCAAACATTTGCTTATGTCTAATACTCTTTTAGATAATCCACACACCAATTCACGACAATCTTCATTCATACCTACTTCGAACATATGAACGACTGTGGCCCCTTCGAATAATTTGACTGTTCTTAAACAATTAAATTATTCAGGAAGTCAAAACATGCAAAGTGAAACACAAGAATAATACTAATCCCATATGGCCTTAAACCTTTGAGTATAAATAAAACACCTTTTATTTATCACCATATCGATTACTCATTATTTGTCATTTCGGGTAATCAACATCTTACTTGAATTATTACACTTGTCCCATGCTCTTAGTATGCACACAATGTTTACCTATGGTTCCTACTTTGTGAAATAGATCAAATTGAACACATTTCCAATCATTCTCATTTTACAATTCCAAATCCTTTTTTCATAAGTGAAAGAATATCAAATTCTTGCTACTTATAGAATATGCTAGATTCTAACATTTTATGCAATGATCCTTTCGTAATGTCACTGCACTAAAGTCACAAAGACTATTTCCAATGATATTACAAAGTCTTCTATCGGAGATTGTTACAATATAATTCCTTAGATATGATGTCTCTCACTCAAAGTACATTCCTTTGAACATCCTTTTGCAAAAAAAAATAAATAATAATAATTCTAATCTAGACATAGATTTTCAATATTCAATTACCAATATGGAAAACTTTCCATACTTAACATATGACAACTCATTCTCAATAGAATCTTATCTATATAATAATGTCGATATGGCCCATCCAATACTATACTTCCAACTACTCACATGCAACCAATCCTAGGCAAAATTTGGATTGTCCTTTGATAGTTGTTTAATTATTTTGGTTAAAAACCGATTCTAGTCCTTTTTCCCTATAAATGCTCTAAGCATTTGGAAAATTTTAGAATGATCAAATATTATAGCATTTGCAATCGGTCCTGTACCCGAAGCGTATCAGACACAATGCAAAATGTCTTACATAAAGATTTGATACTTTATCAATCTTTTGCCATAATGTTTTATTTGCTATGTTCTCAAAATTCGAATTGTGAAGAGGAATGCCGTAATCATAATCGAAATTTTAAGAACACACTATTTACTTTTGACTAAATTTATTAATATTCCACAACCTAAGCCTTTAGATTTAAAATGAAGCATAATATTCTCTCCCTTAATTATAACAAAACAACTATTCCATCCTTACAACTTTGCAAAGAATGACTCTTGCTTCGTATAATTAATATTGCCAACTTGCAATACTTTCCTTAATAATCCTACAATCATAACATTTATGCTCCCACTATCATGATGGTTATTATAAAACATAACACTTATGCTCCTACTAGCTTCGACATGTATTCATAAAGATCTTAACTTTCAGAAAAAAATACCTATTGAATTTCTTAAGTCCATGTTTCTAATACTTAGTGCTTTGATAATCTTTTATCAAAGCTTCTTGAACTTATACACCTTTGCCTTAGATAGTTCATATGTGTTTCTAAACAATTAAGACTAATTGCCAAACCTCACAACTCAAATCATGGAAAGGGATACCGTAACCATAATCGAATTTGAGAATGCAATTTTACAGTCACTATCTTTTTAAAATCTTTCTTAGTGAAAGCATTTCCTCACAATCATTTTCATGAAGGAGGAAATCTTATAACACTTAGATTTAAACGGTGTATGTGTTTCTATCCATGTGAATTTGTTAAAACCAAAGTTTACGACAAATTCAAACTCATATGGACCGAACTTTCTTAATCTTGATTTCTTGCCTTATGGTAGCACAGCTGCCCACCATGTCTTCCAAGTAGTTAAGCAGTTCACCTTTGCCTATCAAAATACTTTCCATTGATCAAGGTCCTTGCTTTTTATGCATTCAAACGAGAACTCATAGGACTCATATGCACAATTAACTCAATTGGAATGACATAGAAAACAAAATAGTGTCAACACGATAGGTTGTAAATCTCAAGTCGTGTGCTAGTGATGATCAATAATGTTTATTTGATTTGTTCTTGAAACCTTTCAGGACCATTAAGACTCCCACTGACTCCTTGACATATAAGATTCTCTTGTCAATAAACATTGCTTGACAAACAAATATTCAAGAGTTAGTGTAGTTTTTATCAAAACACTTCATAAATTGGTCCTAGTTGGTCTTTGTCTTATCCAAGACATCACAACTTTCCACATTTGATGAGCGTTATAAACCTTTTAATACCTGTCACTCATTGTCACAATCTTAACTCTAAGACTAGTTTTGGAACGAAGTATGATTGACTTCTTGATTTAACCATTTCTTCAATTCTTGATTCCTCTACTTAGACATACAATTGTACTAAGACTCACTTAGAGGATCAATTAAGATATGGTTCTTAATCATAAAGACCTATCATATAGCATAAAAGGTACTCTCCCTTCTTCTTAGAATGGAGAAACTTTTGTCTTTCTGCCTACTTGATTCTTCTTATTCGTTTTGCTATTGATTTAAACCTTTTTAATCAATTCCGAATTACACTTAATCTTATAAGTATAATCATATTTACTAAACCTTTAGTAAATCATGACGAATATCTTTGTTACTCTTATAGTGGACTTGATCAACACGCAACTTTGTGTACTCGATCTCCTAGTCCTTCACTTGACACTTTGTCAATAAATTAGTCTAATTTCCAAATATGAAATTTCTCATTCATCATGCAACCAAGTTGCGTGATTCCAAATTTCTATCCAATTGAAATTTGGGTGATGAGAAACTATCCCTATTTGGTAAATTCTCGATATTTCCATAAATAAGAATCATATCCATTCGTTGTAGAAATATGCAAACATCAATTTTTATAACGATTTCATTGCAAGGGAATCAACAAATAAACAAATAAGTCAAACCAAAATTTATTTTATTTATAAAAGCAGCGGAAAACATTTGTCCTTACAATGCAAAATCCATTAAAAACTATGTATTTCAAAAGGAAAATTTCTAACAACTCTATCATAACTATCTAAGCTCAAAAGCTAATCTTCAAATTCATGCGATCGAGATCCATTTCTTCGTGATTAGACTCATCTTTCTTTATTTCATCAAGCTTCCTCTCCTTTCATCGATCCTATAAAACATTCAAATGCAATCTTATCACATTATGTATCATGAATCAACGAATAGAAACTTAATCGAGTTAGATAGTGGATTTTGCCTGAAGCGCAACCATACACTTTGACTCTCCCATCTTCTGGACTCTTCAGGCTCTTTGGGTAGACTTGTATCCAACACCCTTTCTTTTGGCAGCAAACGCGGGTCGGTTCTCCTAGAACGTCCTCAGAAGCATGGTCGGTTGACTTTCCCAATAAATACGCTCCATTGCTTCGCAAAATCATTTCTGATTTAGCAGCAATGAGCATGTAAGTTAGGTCAATGAGGTTGTCGTCATGATCCATCATATAATACTTTCTTTTGAACTCATTATATGATTTAGGAAGTGACTGCAAAACCCAATTCACAGCCAAATCATCTGGGAATGACACACCCAACATTATCAACCTCTCAATGTGTGATTTCATTCCTAGAACGTGGGCACACATGGTTTTACCATCTCCATGTTTCATTTCCAATAGGGCTTTAGTGATATTGAACCTTTCAATTCTTCGATCTTGTGGGTTAGGGAGAACAACTAGAGGAGGTGGAGGAAGTGAATCATGATTTCTTGTTCCTTGATCGAATCGTGGAATACCATCTTCATGTGGAATGCTTGTTGCACGGGATTTGGGAAGACCATAGTTTTCGAACTTAGACATCTACAAAATGGGAGAAACAAATTCAAGTTAGTTGATTGATTGAGTCCTTAGTAAATCACCCAAATGAGATACTAAGGCTAGGACCCAACACAATATTCCACAACTCAGGAGAGGGATGCCGTAACCCTAATTGCAGAATATTTGAAGGTAAGTGAATGATAATTCACTAATTTCCACCATGAAAACGAAAAAGAAATTTAAGTTTTATACCTATGAAAACTCCTAGATCCTTTGAGATTCATTGAACATTTCAATGGCATGTTTAAATCTCAATATGCCCCTCTTGTTTGTAACTGGGATGCCGAGGATCACAAAGCGGGTGTGAATAACCATGCAAACTTACATCGTGCCCCCACATGTTACAGTCACCTATTCGATGTGCCGGTAAACCACACACGCTCCACCGAACTATGAAAAACATTGAGTCACCCTTTGCTACCTTTGCTTAGAACCTTTTAGTGTGCCGGTAAACCACACACGCTCCACTAACATCTTCGCAAGGGTACAAAGTGTAATTTCATGGAATTGCATCAATTCACTTTGCCTAAGTAACTAAAATTGGTGATTTGTAAAACATTTAGTTACTTTTGTATTTCATTATACTTATAATGGAAGGTTTCGTCCTATCATACCCGTTTGGCTAACGACCCTCCACTAGTCAAGAGTGCGGTGGGTAAGAGTGAATACCCATTCAATCGCCATTTTATAGGCAATTTCCTTAAACACCCCTTATAGACCAACTTCGTGAATGAGGCCTACTAACGGGAAGACTGACTTTTACTCATACATATATATATAATGTTAGACTTTTAATGTTACATATAGTATACGGTGTATTTTACAATTTGAAAATACTAGGTAGTCAAATATAATAATTATACCTTTAATTCAATTAAATTGTAAACCAAAATTATTATGGATTTATTAAGCCTCTTTTAATTATACTCCTTAATTAATTAATAAAACCATAAGGGTGTGATTTGAAATTTTTCAAAACAATACTAGGGTCATAGAATTTAACATTCCTAGTTAAAGTTTTTCTCAACTTTTAAATTCCAAAACTTGAGGGCAAGTTTTGAAACATTTCAAAACATTAGGGTTTAGAATTTAAATATACATCAAAATTAAACTATTAATCAAAATTTAAATTCCAAAACTTGAGGGTAAGTTTTGAAACCTTTTTCAAAACATTAGGGTTTCAACTATTTAAATTTCAAAACAACAAAACTTTTGGGTTCAAATTTAAACTATAAAACCTAAAGGGGAAAATATGAAACTTTTCATAACAACAAGGATCAAATAAAAAATAATCTTAATTAACATTTAATCACATAATTATCCATATTTGATTTATTTAATGATTTCTTGCAAAACAATTTACCAATTTTATCAAAATAATTAATCAATTATCACATAAGGAAACAAATATTTTATTAATTGATAATTATCTTCAATTAGATCAAGAATATACTCAAATATATAAAAAAAAACGGATTTATATTGATCTAATATGATAAGGCAAGTATCCTCAAGCAAAAACAGCAAGAAATCCCATTTTTCCCTCTTTCTGACCGATTGACTCGTTGAGTCAGGCATGGACTCGTCTAGTCAGCATGGACTCGACGAGTTCATCTATAGACTCGGCGAGTTCAGCCCCTAGAATCCCAAAATTTCGATTTTTTTAAGCTTGAACAAACAAGCAAAGCATCAATACAATAGAAACCAATCATGGCTCTGGTACCATTGATGGGTTTTGGTCATAAGAACATCCTATGTGCTCCTACAAACCCTAATTCTTGGATCTAGGTTTCTCTATTGTATATGCAATTTATCCAAGACTATAAACCCTAATTCTAGCATACAAGTAATCATATTAACATAAGAATGGGTTTAAGACATTACCTTGATTGTTATGTAGCAATAACAATCCAATTCCTCCTTGTATTGACTTTAGAAAGCTTAGAGTCACAAATGTAACTCCTCTAATGGTTCACAAACACCAAGAGCAAGAGGATGAAGAGGAGAGAGGATGGAGGCTGCCCTAAAACGTGTGAAACCCTAGAAGGATTCTTAGCCCCGTTTTTAGGTCATAAGGGATGTATATATAGTTAGGCTATTAGGGTTATCTAACAAGGAAACCCTAAATTGGATGCTTAAGCCCTAAGCAACCCATAGATTCCTTTCCTTAAGGCCTTGGACGATTTCCTCATGGGCTTTCCCATAGAATTTGTCCACTCTTAATATAAGGCAATCCATAGCCCAAATTGCAATTATCTGATAATTACAATTCCAATCCCTTAAGTTTAATTAATCTCTTTTAGTCACAAAACTAATTATTAATTAATTATTGACTAATATTAATTAGACAATATGATTTCTCCTTTAATATATTATTCTCATAATATATTAATAAATCATATTTAATCATTTCTCTCCATAATTCATCCTATCAAGTTGCTTTGGCGAAGGCAACCCAAAAAGACCATGCACCATCGGGTCAAGTACATACCAAAATAGTTATGGAATTAGACACTAATCCAACAAAAAATACATCATCACGGGAAACACCGATCTGGTCTCCAACAAAATACTCACCACTAATTCGTATGGCGTGCTGGTCATAATCGATAATATCCGCCCTGAATCGGTGGAAATATCTTGATCGGAATAAGCCATTGAATCACCAGCTATCCGCTATATACCTCGGGTCATACACTCCATGCATACACCTATAACCCGGATTATAACCTGTGTAAAAACCCGACAATACTTGCACACTTTACATAACATACCCCTAGACAAGTACAAAAAATACAACTCTTACCTTGAACCCTTTATAAATTAATGTTTAAGTTTTACACTAAAAGTTTAACTTTTCTTAACAATGATCAAGTAAAATATAAGAATCTTTATCAAGCGTTTGTTGTGCATCCCATGCATCATGTCTACTACTCAACTATCATCACTAAAACCATCCATTTATTGCTTCATCATGATTGTTGAATTTGAAGTGTTGTTGGTTTTGTTCTGAAAACAATCGGTTTCTACATTAAAACATAAGGACATTGGAAAAAGTTCATTTCAAACTGAATCTTTACCAACTGAAATGATAATGTACAACCTTTAAGCTATATGAAATTGAAAAATACACAACCAATTCTTATGGAATGATATCAAGAACTTTACCACATAAAAAAGAAGTTAAAATGTAGTAATAAATGACTTACTCTAACAAAGAAATCATGGTAATGAAGCCTCAGACGCTTCACAACCATGGAAAGATCCGCAGAACTTTCACCAGTTCTTATAAAAATAGAATGGCGTTTCTTTAGCAACTTTCTCTTTCTCTATTCAACATTCATCATAATGTCACTAATTATGAACCAATTTTAGTCATTGAGGTTGATAACTGCAATTAAAATGTGATACTTACCTGATGGGAGGTTCGATCTGGAGGCTTATGAAGCCTTGCTGATATGTAGATTGAAGTGGACTTGATGGTATGATAGTTGGTGAAACCATCACAGAAGGCCAGTTTAGGAATATGGAAGAATGTAAAATCATAATCATTGCAAGTATGAAGTAAAATAATATGAAAGCATATGATATTAGCCCTGTTTCTATTATTCCTCAGTAAGTGTTGACTGAATATAATACTGTCTACTTAAACTAACATTTGAGAAAATGGAAACACGTGTACCTTATAAAAGCAAGGGTTCAACTTTGCATATACAATCAATCCGATAAAGTCCGGCTAGACGTTGCCACTGTAGTCTCTGGTACCTTTGCAATAAAGAACGACTGGGACTGCTACCACCTTTCTAGTAGATGCCCCCTGAATTAAGTATGTCAAAATATTGAAGTGATATCAAGAGAAAACCTAATTTCATACAACATAATGAACATGCTATTCAAACATTATCCTAATTTATATAGAAAGTAATCTATATGAAATTTTGTTAATCAACCCAATCAAGAGTAGTGGTTGGTGTTTTTCTAGCGACTACATGTACAAAAGTTCATCAATGGTCCATATAAAAATATATAATGAAGTTCACTGAAGCAAAATGTCAAACACATGGCATGCTACCAGAAATTTAATGATGCTGGGAAAGGAACCAACCATGAATCAGAAGCAAAACCATAGAGTGCGTTAGTGGGAACTGCTAAAACCTTTCTATCTCTTAAAGCTCAGATTGCTTCATCATTCAAATCCTGTAACGGAAAAAAATTGATTTTTAAACGAATCTCGTAAGGTAAGTAAGAAATAAATTCATTGTTGGTGTAACAACCCACATAATCATCTAGATATTTGTCCTTGAAGCGGTGAAGACAACGGAGGGCTAAGCAGAAGCCGATTAAAAAAAAAAAAAAGTCAGTCGGTGAAGTGGTAGAATGGGTATCAGTAGTATTTGGGGAAGAATACGGTAGCAGAACCGGATACATAATCTAAAACTATGGATAGAGATCCTTACACCGATCGAGACGCCATCTAAAACTGTGGAGTTCCCGATGCCTTAAGTTGAAGGTTCTCTAGAAGTCACCGAAGAACATCAAGAACGCTGTGACTTTGGTCGACATTACTAACCTTTCACTATTGTGGAATAACGGACATCCATCGACTTATGGGTTAGGGGTGGTCAACTGCAACCACTGGTGCCTCGTCGGAGATCCCGATATGAGAGAGAGTGAGAAACACCCGACTGCAGCCGACGAACATACATGGGAGAGAAATCGAGCGGTAGTGAAGCCGTTGATGAGTTTGACTTGGTGTAGCAGACAACGGATGAAAAGGAAGACGGTGGAAGGATCGGTTGCGAACAATCTGAAATGAGTCGGAGGTGTGGTGGTTGTGTTTAGAGGTGTCCTTCAGAAATGGAGCAATCTAGAAAAGAAATGGTGGGAAGCACATGAAACGAGGCAGAATAGGTGGGGGAAACGTGGGAATGACACATATCGGAGCCCATCTTTATCTTTAGACTGTTAATAATTCAGGGGACCAAATACCCGATACCACAAACTTTAGTGTCAAAAGTCTGAACAACTAAGAATATGAAAAGCTACGGGCCAATTCAAAATGGTGCTCATCTTTAATATATATACAAAAATAGAGGGACCGGAAATGTAATTTAAAGGACCAAAATTGACAAAAATGTCTCATATTTACTATTAAAACTTTTCACATTTTTAATATATATATATATATATATATATATATATATATATATATATATATATATAATAATAATAATAATAATAATAATAATAATAATAATAATAAAAAAAGTCGGCTAGTGTTGGACTGAGATCAGTCCTAAATTTTCTATATTATCACTGTGTATTTTAATATTGCACGTTAATAGTATTCATATCATCCATCTATATTTTCTTGATAATAATGAAAATTTATAACTAAACATAATGAATCTGTTGATTATCTATAAGATCAATACCATGATTTGAGAAATAACAAAACATTATAAATGCTTTTCTCACTTTTTGATGTTCTCAAAATATGTTAAATCATCAAATAAATATTTTTCGAACGATTTGGCGAGAGTTAAATCATTTAGTAAGTATTGATTTAATATATATATATATATATATATATATATATATATATATATATATATATATATATATATATATATATATATATATATATATAACAGAAAAAATAACCACAATTTTTGTTTTCTATTATCTTCAAACAATATAAATAAAATCCAGAAGACTTGTTGATCTTGTTGATCATATTATGTGTCCTCATAAGTAATAGGCAAAAAATAAGACATGTCTTAAAGATGAACTTCTTTAATAAAAAAATAGACATAACTTTATAATCAACATAATTTTCAAATAAGAGTGTACGTGATTCGCATGCTAGATTAGAGCTAAGGATCTAGAAGAGATGCCTTTGTGTGTTAGAACTTATCAGCCAGTGGTAGGATGGCTTGTTTAGGTTATGCTTGATTGTATGATCCATAGAATTGCATACTAGTATAAATTCCTGATTTGAGGATAGAATAGCTTGATAAAGTATGCTGGTTAGATCTTCTCATTATTCGAATGTTGCTTGCTTTGTGCTTTGTGACACTCTTAGAAATTTGAGCTAACTACTAAGTGAATATGCCAAGTCACATGTGGCACATGTTGGATAATATCAGAGTGATGGACTTGGCCATATTCCATAACTCTCGTTTGAGTCCAAACGTTCTAGGATTTAGTCTTTTACTCGAAGGATTATCCGATCTCTATTACAAGTGGCTATATTCATGAGGTAGCTAGTTAACACTAATGGGAATCCTTCAGCAACTGAGGACTGGGTGGGTTCGGGAACCTAAGAAAGCCTAGGATATGCTGCAGTGGGTTAATAGTATGGTTTAGTGAGTACGGACATAATGGTTTGGAGAAGTGACTTAGAGGATTCAGGAGGATTGTTGAGGAAAGTATAGATAGGTGTGGAAGGTAGTATTGGGCCGGTACTAATGAAAGCATAGGATCCATACTCGAACCGGTAAGAGTCTTGGAGAATCTAAGAAGCTTAAGGAAGGAGAATTCTTGGTTATGTTCTGATCGCGGGGATAGTTGCTTTTCAGGATGGTGATATGCACACATGGAGGTGGTTCCAGAGTAGGTCTCGGCTTAAATGGTGAGCCAGTCGATGGAAGGACTGTCATGATTTTGATTTCACGTTGCATTGAGGCGATGTAAGGTGTTTTCCACACTAGTACCTACCCCATCGAAGGCAAAGTTTGGTTCGCTTTAGATCTCTTGTATCAGGCAGCAAGGAGTTGCTGGGAATTGATTGTGCAATCTACTGTGCTTTGTGATTTGGAGACTACGTCTTAGGAGGAGTTTGTGACCTGATTTAGGGTAGAGGTTGCTCCAATTATTGTAGTTTAGCCGTTGGTGAGTAAGCCAGTGAGCATGTCAGGGTGTCAGACCCTCAATGATATGACTTATAGAGCCCGAGGGCGGGAGATTGATTAAGAGCATCTTGGGAAGATAGGGTCATACAAGGTACATATAGTGGAGGGTCTGGGGAAGAGACCCAAGGTGTTAGACCATAGATTGAGAGGCCAGCAGGGCCGAAATCAGTGAAACACGTGTGGGAAGCTGCATGATGGAGTTTATCGTTCCAAGGGTTTGAGCTGCAATAAGTGTGACATGATTTTCCACGTTAGCAGGGATTGCCCTCATGAGGCAAGCCCATTAGGTTTTTGCTGCTTTCAGGTGGGCCACAAGAAGGCCGATTGTCCGATGAGGAAGGGATAAGCAATGGGTGCAACTTTTCCGACTATTTTCAAAATCTCTGATGGTCGAGAGGATAAGGTAGGAGCCCTAGCTGAGAGGAGTTAGATTTTGCAGTGTCAGGCTGGGGAGGTCGGGACTCCAGTAGGCGATGTTACGGATATGTATCCTTCATTTCTTTTCAATTTAATCTGCATTTTGTTATTGGTATCTTGCATTGGTTTGGGTAAGTATATCTTTCGTTTTTTTTCCTCTGCTTGTGTTTGGGGTTGCATTTTCAAGAGATGTAATATGCCAATTGCATACCGTGAATTATTAGTGGCTAGTGAAAGGTTGTTTTCTTTTTTTTTTTGTGGGTTTGGAACATTCAGTGTTTTTTGGGTAGTGATCAAGGATGGGTTCAGGGATATTACGGGAAGGTCTGTAGTCAAGGTTTAGTGGGGTGGTTATCCTACATCGTTGGGGTTCAGTGAGTTTAGTCCTTGTGCTTGGGTTGGCTTTTGGGTAGCGCCAAGGGAAGTGGTCCATTGTCGAGGTTGTAGGTTGGGGCATTGGTTATTTAGAATTTTGGTTGAGTTTGAATGAGTTAGATCTAGGTTCGGTTATGTGCTATTGTATGAGTTATCAAGGATTGTCAGATGACATTTGAATGCTGAGGAGTCTTTGATGAATCTTCAGATAGATGATCTTGCAGAGTGGGTCCCGTGTGTACTGTTATTGTTTCAGGTCTTTTTTGGAATTCGTTAAGGAGTATTTCATGGAGGATATTTGGTTAGGAATTAGTAGTGAAGTTCTTCAGTGAAGCCATGGTTCAGTGGTTCTATCATCTGTACGGGTACGAATGACATTTTCCTAAAGATGGTGGTTACAGTTGCGCGATTCGTTTGATCATTGGATGTGTCAAGGGAATCGTACCTTCACATGGACTAAAGTCGGTCAAAGTTCACTGATTCCTTGAGGATAGAAATTAGAGTAGATGTTAATTGGTACATGGCAAGAGTTATGGTTCTTAGTTGTTGGCATAAGAACTAAAGGAATTGGTATGGTATTATGGGGGATGATTTAGATTATCAGACTTATTAGAGTCTTGAGAGTATTCTTCCAGATTCCAGGAGTTGGGTAATCTTTGAGATTGGCTAGTGATGGAGCATTAGTTGGTAAGTGCTAGTTGTCATCAGGTTGGTCGTTATAAGGTAAGAGGGATTGGGAATCATTCGATTCTCATGTTCTTTGGGAATTTAGTCGATTCAAAGTAGGGGAGACTCATTTGGGTATTCAGTAGCATGGGCGGTTATGAAATTAGGATGATCTTTGCATCCCCATGAATAAGGAGGGCGGCCCAAGTGGTTGTTTGGTTTGAGGGTTGTGTGAGTTGGGAAAAGCTTCGTAGCATGTCAATCACAACTTCTTGATGCTTGATAGCAGAATTTGGAGGAAACAGGTTGGTGGTTCAGTGATGAATTGAGTTCATCTTGGGCGATCGGTCAGGTGTGTCCTCGACTCTGCATGCTTTTCGAATTGATAAATTAGGGGTAAGGCATTGGGCTGCAGTTGGATTAGGAAGATAGTATAGTAAGACTGCGGGCGTAGCCCTAGCATTCACAAGCAGTCAGATCATGTGGAAAGTGTTGTAAGACTGTGGGGGTAGCCGTAGCATTCACAAGCGGTCGGATAGTGTGGAAAGTGGAGAAAAATGGTAGGGTAGCTGTGACATTCACAAATTCATTCAGATGACTTAGGCCAGGGTGGGCCAATTTGCAAAGTTGTGGGTAAACCACAACATGTTTGAAATTAAAAAATGGTAGGTCGTGGGAGACTGGGTATGAGGAAGCCTACAGTTGGACCTATATCATTCAGCATAGCATCAGGATAGTGTAGAGATGGTTTGAGTAGTTATTACCTGGGGAGTTTTCTGTTTGATGTCGCAAAGGGTGATAGTGTGGGAGCCTTTTTGGCTCAGTAACCGGGTTGGAACCCGGTATTTCAGTTGACTGGCACACGATTTGAGACCAGAGAGGTCTCGGTGGATTATGGAAAGCATCCAGGAGGCAGCACGCTATTTCAGACAGTTCTAGTGTTTCGGGCGGTATCCGGTCGGGTCAGAACGAAGGAGTAGGTCGAGCACCCAAATATGCTCGGCAGTATCCAATCAGGTTAGACCGTAGGTCGAGCACCCAGATATTCTCGACAATATCCGGTTGAAATAGATCATAGGGGAGGCCATCACCCAGATATGCTTGACGGTATGAGTGTTTTAATTTAGGATTTCATGTATGGATAGGTAACTGATTGCTTGGGAAATGTTAAGTCACTCACAGCAGGATTAAATAATCTCAGAGTAAATGATTTGACCCTGTTGCGCAGCTCTCATCTTAGTCTAACCGTTGTAGGGATGGATCAGTTACTCGAAGAGTTAACTAAGACTTCTGTCAAGTATGCGTGTTCTGTATCGGTATGTGGTTAGCGGCTTTGCTCCCTCAGAGATAGAAATGCGATCAAGGATTGGAGGCAATTTTTGGGATGAGAGACTCTATGAGGCTGGCTTGGTGGCAGTTCGATATGACAAGTCTGACAGGGATTCGAACCATTGAGACCTTAGTTTTTTGGATTCCAAGTAAGGTGGGATGGGTTTATATCCAATTATAGGGGAATCGTTCTTCAATAGGCTTGACAAATTATTCTAAGGAGGGTTTAGGTTGATCGGGATAGGCTGTGGTATGATCAAAGTTGGAAGGGTTATGATTGGTTTGTTATAGTTTAAGAGAAGGCATGGGTTGGTTCAGCACGGTCGAGCTGTTGAGGAGTCAGGATATTCTAGGTTTCAAGTCTCAGAAGGTAGATAATGTTTGAAACGACTGAAGGTTCGGGTGTTATTTTGGGGTAGGAGTTTCAGTTGGGTTTTGGTTGCCTTGGGAAGGCTATTATATGTGTAGAAATACTGATCATGATCAACAAGATTGATTGCTTTGATATGGGTGTTAATAAGTAGTGATTTCGAGGATGAAATCTAATTTAAGTGGGGGAGAGTTGTAACACACGGAATCTTGTAGGTTAATTATGGAAAATAAAACCTCATTTTTAAAGGTTAACTTATCGAATCTAAGGTATAAACTCGACGTGTAGGAATTATGAGTCACGTGCATTTTCGAATATCAACTCAACGAGTTGGAGGGGAGCAACTCGACGAGTTGGTCGCGGTTTGAGAAACCCTAAATTCAGGGTTTTGTACCCTTTTTAAACAATAGTAAATGACATGAATGGTCCCTATGATTTGGGGTAATTTATGCGTTTGGTCCCTAACTTATTTTTTTTAACTCCAGAGGTCGCTATGATTTTTTTTTTGTTACGCACTTGGTCCCTACTATTTGTTTTTGTTACACGCTTGGTCTCTGTCTTACCTAAAAAGACTATTATTAAAATAGGAAAAATAGTGGAGAATGTAAGGTAAGGTGAAGGGGTAGGGTTGGGGTTGGGGGCGTGTTTATTTAAATAAATTAAAAAATCAAGGGAAAAATAGTCATTTTAGGTAAGATAAAGACCAAGTGTGTAACAAAAACAAACAGTAGGGACCTTTCGAGTTAAAAAATAAGTTAGGTGCCAAACACACAAATTAACCTAAACCATAGGGACCATTCATGTAGTTTACTCTTTAAGCAACTTAAGTTCTAAGGTTTTGCCTCATATCCACCCTCCATCATCCAAAACCCTAACCTTGAGACCCTAAGGCCATTTTTGAGTGTTGTGAGTTCATAAAGAGTATTTGTTAGTTATTCTTGAAGGCGACTTGAAGAGGGAAGCAACAAGCTTGGATGAGTGAGTCTAGATCCAGAAACCCTTCATCAAGAGCAACATAATTGAGGTATAAAGTCTCACCTTTGCATATAGCTAACTAAATCTCTTTCTTGAAGTTTTAGCTTGAGTTTTGGGGTTTGATCAAATGGTCTGATGAAAAGATATTTCTAGAGGTTAATGGGGGTAGATATGATCCCTATATGACATATTGAGGCTTAAAGTTGAAAATTTTAATGGCCTCCATGTCCCATTCGTGCAAAATGTTCGTTGCGAAGCCAAAAATGGACATTTGAGGGCGTTTCTACCATGCATGGACGTACAGATGGAAACTTTATGTGATTTGTCCACCTTGGGACATTAGATCTGCATGTTGGTGTGTTGTAGAAGGATTTTAGGGGGTTAATGGATCAAGACCACCTTTAAAGAAACTAGGTTTTGAGTTTTAAGCTTAGTAGATGGTTTTTTAGGGTAAATTTGAAAACGTTACCCTTCTAGACATCATAATGGAAGGGACCCGAGGCTTGGAGCTGTTGGATTCGAGAAAAATGGCTTAATCCATTAAGAATGGTTAATAGACTGAAGAACTCGATGATTTCAAAAAGGAACTCAGCGAGTTGATGTGAGTATGTCCTAATTCTATTGTAAAGAAAAGAACTCGATGAGTTAAGGGAGAATTCGAAGAGTTGATTCGTAGTATCGTGATTCTATCATTTATGGGAACTCGTCGAGTTGAGTTAACTCGGAGCATTGACTTTGATTTTGGCTTGGATTTTGACTTTGACCAAGGTTGACCCTTGGAGGTTTATGAAGTACGAAATGAGTTATAAAGGGTAGTCCCATGTAAGGGTTTGGGCCCAATTTGGAAATTTGGGCCATTGATGGGCTTTAATGGATTTGATAGCATGAACCTTGATCATTTCACCCAAAGTAAGGATTAAGGATCATGGTTTGAGACACAATTGCTAACTGGGTGATATTTTGGGTATTGATTGCTCAGGGAGTTGTCACGGCAGCAGCTAAGGATTTTCACAATGGGCTTCAGCATTCGAAGTAAGTTACCTTTCCTGTATGAGTAGGTGGAAGGCACAAATTCGAGTCCACTAGTAGTTGGTCATGGTAGAGATGATTGTGTCCATGATAATTGTCTGGTATGCCACTATCTGTTATGATTTATGTGCTTATCGCTAGGATATTATGTGGTAGTGGTAGGGGTGAAGTAGACCCCGTAATCGATTAAAATACACCGGAGGATAGTTCGGGAACCCAGATATGACGGACGCGATAGGCCGGGCACCCAGATATGCATGGAAGTATTTGATTTATGTATTTATATGCTAGGATATCATGTTGTGGTGGTAGGGGTGAAATAGTCCCCGTAACCGGTTGAAAGAGACCAAAGGGGTAGGCAAACACCCGAATATGCTAGAAGGTTACCAGTTGAAAGACATTGAAGGGGTAGGCCAGCACCCAGATATGCTATGCAGTTACCAGTTGAAAGAGACCGAAGGGGTAGGAAAGATTGAAAGAGACTGAAGGAGTAGGACAGCGCACATAGTATGTGGTATGATGGGGGAACTTACTAAGCTTCATGCTGACGGTTTTCAGTTATGGTTTCACGTACTTCTTCTTCAACAGGAAAGGAGTCGTCATGATTACAACGCATCACACTATGTGTTTCCGCACATGAGATCTTTGGAATTTGTACTCTGATGTTGTTTTCTTATGACATGTTTTAGGATATCGGTTTTGATTATGATATAGGATGATAATATGGATGTTTTCATACTAGTAGTGTTTTTATAATTAAGTAATTAAAAATGAAATTTTTGGTCATGATTTTGGGCTGTTACACATTACAAGGTTATTTCAACTTGCTAGTGTGTAACAACCCAAAATTCAAAACATAATTGAAGGTTGGTGTGACACCGCAAATATTCAAAACAAAATTTTCATTTCTAAATCGCATAATTCTCATAACATATTTCTCCAAATCCCAATTTATTTAATTTACAAAACACATCTCCGTAATTATTTAATTAACAATCTAGGATCCTCGAACATAACTCATTCTCTTGTGTGTACAATCAAGTCAGGCCATCCCATGATTCAGGTAAGAACCTGAAACACATAACACATAACACGGTAAGCATGAAGCTTAGTGAGTTCTCCAATATACCACACACATATAATCAGCCACTCGAGGCTACAGATCTGTAAGACCCTCTGGTCAAAGTGTCTCAGTGGAACCCTCCAATCCCACAATTCTAATCGACCCTATGGTCCTAACTCTATGGACCCTCCGGTCGCAACTCTTTAAACTCTGAATAATACACAATGTAAATCACAAAAAAATAATGCAGGATATCACATAGACATATAAGCACATAAGAGATCTTTATCACACAAAATACCATGGTAAAGTATATTGAGAAGACTCACCTTGGATGATGAACAACCTCTATAAATGTTGTTGCTACACACCAGTCTTTAACATTATGCCAAACCCACAATCATCCTAATTATGAGCTAAACCTATACTCTCACTCATTAGGTCTAAAGGTAGCCCACTAACCAGCCCATCAATGACCTAAACCCATTGGGCCCACCAAGGCCTAATAATAAATGGGATCTCCTGAGGCCCAACTCTCACATCCAATGGCAAGCCCAACACAAGGGCCCAAAGCACATATATTTAATCCTCTGGTCCAAGACTCTATTGAAACAAGTCCAAACTCCAGGCCCAACACTCAAGGCCTAAAATGATACTTTGTCTAAAGGCACACAGTGAGGTTACACGGGGTGTACCTCTCTTGGTAAGCTCGGCGTACTCGTGTGTGCATGAACTGATCGGGGACACCAACCCAGTACGCGGGGCATACTGGATCTTACGCTGGGCGTACACTTGGTCTTTACCTGTTAAGACCTTAGCTCATTTCTCAGATTCGTACTCCCTAATATCTCTTACTCCATAAAGTTAATGACTTTAAACCTTTGCATGGCTGATTTGGTCACAAACACATAAGACTCTTACTCTCTTAACTCAAAATGCTCATATCTCATGCACAGGTTGATTCTCACATTCAAGACCACATCTTTATGGATTCTCTCCACTAGAAACACTTAAAAGGACACATATTAAACTCTGGAGTGAAAAAACTCATAAAGCCTCAAGCTTTGGGATCAAAACCCTAAAATGGACCATATCATGCACAAAACAAAAAGTATGGGAAAAGCTTTGAGCTTTATACCTTCAAATCAAGCTTCCAACTCAGACATGCTCAGATCCAAGGCCTAGACATCTCACTCCTTCTTCTCCAAGGCTCCGTCTTTACTACATGATCACACATAATCACTTAAGGCTATCAAATGCACTCACATGCTTCATGAACGAAGGGTTAGGGTTTTAGAGAGTTTTTGATCGAGGATAGTAGCCAGGAATGAGGCCATCTCATTCTTTATATAGGGACACATCCAAATGTAGGGTTTCCACTCTGTGCCTAGTACGCCCAACGTACCCTCTGGTACGCCCAGTGTACTAGGTGGATCTGCTTAAAAATCACGCTCATGAGTATGCTAAGCGTACACATATGTACGTTGTGTGTACTCAGCGGCCACCTTTCTCAATTAAGGGACTTATCCTGCCACAACTTCAAACTTCCAACGCTTCCTCGATGTAACCTTGGTTCCCATGGACCTCATACCTACGGAAAGGTGACGAGATTCCCTATGCTTCTAGCAACTGGTCATAACCCCGAGACCTCCTCATGCCTCATTTGCACCCACGAACCCTAATCACGGATGATCCAAAACATGATGTTACAATTCTCCCCCACTTGAATTAGATTTCACCCTCGAAATCGCTTATCAACACATATATCGAACCCAAACCCGAGAAGCACCATAGGAAAGACCCCACATACTACAACAATCTCATCCAAAAGCACCTGAACCTGACAGGGACTCCCATTTTGAAGATGAACAAACCCAACTACCACTGAAATACTCGATCTGACTCTCCAGAACTTGAAACTCTAGTGGTCTTTCTCCTTGCCAGACCTCCCTTGCAGAACATCAACCTAGAAATCACCCATCGACTAACAGACTCTAAGGACACATTCCCAACTCTGATTCTCTAATTGATCATAGTCGCATTCTCAAAAGGGACGGAAGGTCATAATCCCCTAAGGACCTTCCGCCTGAACAACTATCAAAACTCATTAGAAGAAAAGAACCCCAAACTCAACACAAGAAAAGATTATGCCCGCTTAGAAGTATCCACTAATATCTATAGACACGAGTCCCCGCTTCCTCTCAATTATCCCCTTCAGCACTGAGCATTAGGTCAGCTCCCGACCAAAAGATGATTCTCAAAAGGTTACTCGTTACAAGCCAAAATAACATTTCACCGACTTCCTTTTCATGAACTATCTCGGCTCTTCGTGACACACAAGTCACAAGGTTTGCTTTACCCCAAGCGAATGCTACAACTCATATGAAGTCGTCTCACCTGCGACCTTTGTCATTTACCACCCACTTATCCCATGTGTCTCGCGATTTTTCCCTTACCAACGAAACTAACTCGCTTTGGACTAAGACATCCGATGAAGAACAATACCCCTCAAATTGAACCCATATACGAATCCGAAACCTCATCTCGTCTACTCAACAAACAAACGAATCCAGACTTAAACTTGAGAATCTAATTCAACAGCAAAATTGGAACCACTCAATTCTAATCAGATACTCAACTTGTGACCCAAGATTTGTGAATTTATGCACACACCATCTCTCTAATTCCATCCGATTACGATAATCCCTCCTCATGCCCGGGGACACAACGATTTTCAACCGACACAGAAACCCCCATCTCGCCCCTATTTCGGTGTCCAGGCTCCGAAAGACTCAAGCGGTAAGGCTACCCAAGCCTAACAATTTCTCTACACCATAGTCTGACTAGTGAAAACTACCGCTCCCGGCAAGAGAATATTCACCCTCCTCGATTACTGAGTGCTTCGGCCTCTCCCGTAGGCTTGCGTTACTCTCTCTTACTGACTTGTGAATGCTACGACACCCTGCAGTATCATAACACACTCTCTCTCTCTATCCAGTGAATACTATGGATCCCCACAGCATCACAACACTCTCTTGCTGACTAGTAAATACCACTGCTCCCCGTAGTATCACAACCCTTACCCGTTATTCGGTGAATACTACATCTCCCTGTAGTATCATGACACTTCCTCCCACTAACTCATGGAGGTTACAGCTCCCTATAGTCTTACAACACTCTCTCACTCACTAACTCACCATGGGCTCACTCCATGGTTTCTCCTGATAATCCCAAGTGAATTAAAATCTCATTCTCAAGTCACCACGACACTGAGTTCAACTCATTATCCGCGATTCCACATAGATAGTTGTTTACACCCACCCAGCTTACACACCACCACTCCTGATGCAAGTTCTCACAGGCAAGGCACTAGCCTCAGCATAGATACACCCTTAGACAGTCTTACTCCGATGACAAATAGCTGATGGGTCCTTATTAGAACAAAACCAATATGTATCCCATTCGCCATCTCACAACTCGAGTCTTAACACAACCCAAAACGTAGGACATCATACACGAGTGCCTCAGTACACCATCACAATGACTCATGCGGTCTTTCCTTTACCACTGTTCTTCCACTTACATAACTCAAAACTTCGAAATACTCCCGTTTCCCAAATTAAGCACGGAGGAATCGTTAATGACTGAATACCTGTTAGCAAGAATCTGAAGCTCCACCCTGTACTGATCACCGCCCATAAGAACCACTCATCCCGACTCTAAAGTTGGTTGACAAACAACCTACTAACCTCTTCTAGAGTAGAGATCACAATCTGTACCCATACTTGGAAATCTCAGCTATTGCACCCTAAACTCAGCTACTCATCCGCCTCAAACTCAATAATTGCAAATCGAAAAATCTCTAGCCATAATAAGTTCCCTAAACAACGGCCACCTGCCATGGATTCACTCATCTTTCCTTAAGCACATACTCATACATCATCTCCCCTTGCACCTCATCGCATCCACCAACCTCTTCTAGAGTAGAGATCACAATCTGTACCCATACTTGCAAATCTCAGCTATTGCACCCTAAACTCAGCTACTCATCCGCCTCAAACTCAATAATTGCAAACCGAAAAATCTCTAGCCATAATAAGTTCCCTAACCAACGGCCACCTGCCATGGATTCACTCATCTTTCCTTAAGCACATACTCATACATCATCTCGCCTTGCACCTCATCACATCCACCAATATCCCAGGTTTCTTGTGTCCGCACTGCAGATTTCCATAATCAGTTCCACTTGAACGAATTGCTAATTCTCATAATTTAATACCCAGTTCTCCCCCACTTCGGGTTCGAACCATCACCAGGTACATCACACTTGACTCTTGGAATGTACCACACAACCACTTAATGATCCTCCCGATGGAAACCAAGCGACTCCAAATACCTCGTAAATCAGACAAGAACCTCAGAATCCTCCTAACTTGACTGCATCAGGTTATCTTGAAACCTTAGACTAAGACGCCGCCGAATAACTCAACTGTTTCGAAATAACCCTGACCCTCAGTTTGGAAATAATGCACTATCACACACCTTATCTCTGATTCCTTGACTAGCCTCCCAACACGGGGATTGTCATCAAATCACGAGACCTCACTCTCAAGACCAATACACAACATAACAACGAGAGCCACTACCCCGATATGTTCCTCTTAACCACCTGAGACTGATGCTAAAAGCCTGTCACACTCATAAATGCACCTTTATGGGTCTCTTCCATCTTAGCCTCCACCAATGACCCCATGGTACCAAAAATACCTCACAGCAGACAAACTGCCCACATACTCTGATGAAAAGGTCACCACCAATGCTACCCCACGGGGATTACCTCCAAATTCTGAAACCGGAAACTTGATATCTCCTTCTCTTCTCCCTGAAACAAAAACAATGCAACTTCTACCACATAAGGTGGCGTCTCATCCATCAGCCGATGGCTCGTCTCAGGCCTCGATCCTCCAATAAGCATCATCTTTACTCAGCCCTGAGTCTTGCGACTCCAACTAACATCTCACCAATAAAATCCCTCGGAAATGAACTCGATTTCCCTTGAAGGGTATATTCCATTAAAATTTGCTCAACATGGCCCTCTAGCCCTACACTCTATCACATCTGGTCTCAGCCTGATTAATCACAATAGAAATAATTGGCGAACCATAAACACTAACCGCCACGAATGATGGTACTCGAACCATGCACTCACCTCTCAATCTGGTACTCAAAACCTCTGGTATGATCCGTGTATCAAGTATAGGTCCTCTGCTTTCAGTTGTATAGGTCTATACTAACTGCCACAACTACCCATACTTTCCACACGATCAATCCCATAGTTTCCTAAGTAGCTGCTGAACCTTCTTGATCACCATTCCCGTTAAACCCGGTCACTCCCCAGCGAATGATCTCCTCTATCAGCGTACTCAACTGACTAAGGATACCCCCTTGGGTCTTCCTAGGATCTCTCACTTCTTTTCCATCAGCTGCTAAAGAACTCCTTATGACACCAACCATCTACATCCTGAATATCATCATATTCACTTGGTAACTGACTCCCATCATCAAGAGTTCCACAAAGCATGAAGCAAGCATCATTCGAGCATCAAGTAATCTTTACTAACATGTAAAAACACTCTAGGTTACAACTACACTTGCTCTACTTACCCAAGAGATATCCTAAAATCAAGTAAATCTACCCCTCACAAGTATCTAACTACTCTCTCAGTAGGGTTCTCTAATGCTCATCTAGGTATCTCGCCTAGATTACTCCTCTACTTAGATCTCTCTCTCTCTCTCTCTCTCTCTCTCTTTGTCTGTCTGTTTGTCTGTCTGTCTATCTCTCTCTCTCTCTCTCTCTCTCTCTCTCTCTCTCTCTCTCTCGGTGACTCCTACTAGATACTCTTACTCAGAAGATACTTAAAACCAAATCACAGATAACAACAACTCCTAGGCTAGGGCATCACAAATTAGACCACTCTAGTCCTAAAATGTGAAATACCTAGACTATCTTCTAGCATGAATAATATCACAAAAATATCTCATAACATAAAAGTAGGGTATTTTGGGAAATCACCTTTCGGGCTCTGGCTGATTATACACACTGCTCCTTCTCGTTTTTCTCTTAGAACCTCTTGCTCATTTTAGAAAAATCATTTCCTTTGAAAATTTCTCTCAAATCCTCAGGTTGAGTTCAGATTTACACGAAGGTGCATCCGAATCCCTCAAACCAAGGCTTTGATACCAACTTGTAACACCGTAATTTTCAAAACAAAAATTTCATTTATAAATCCCATAATTTTCATAACACATTTCTCAAAATCACCATTTATTTAATTTACAAAACACATCTCCATAATTATTTAATTAACAATCTAGGATACTCGATAATAACTCCTTCTCTGGTGTGTACAATCAAGCTGGTGCCTTCCCGCGATTCTGGTAAGAACCTAAAACACATAACACATAACACGGTAAGCACGAAGTTTAGTGAGTTTCCCAAAATACCATGCACATATAATTAGCCACTAGAGGCTATAGCTCTGTAAGACCCTCTGGTCAAAGTGTCTTAGTGGAACCCTCAAGTCCCACAACTCTGATGGACCCTCCGGTCCTAACTCTGCAAACACTAAATAATACACAACAAAAATCACAAAGAAATAATGCAGGATATTACAATACACATATAAGAACATAAGACATCTATATCACAAAAAATACCACTCATGGTAGAGTATTGTGAGAAGACTCACCTTGGATGATGAACAACCTCTATAAATGTTGTTGCTACACACCGACCTCAAACCAGCCCATCAATGCCCTAAACCCATTGGGCCCACCAAGGCCCAATAATAAATTGGCTCTCCCGAGGCCCAACTGTCACATCTAATGGAAAGCCTAACATAAGGGCCCAAAGCACATATATATAATCCTCTGGTCCAAGATTCTATTACAACAAGCCCAAACTCCAGGCCCAACACTCAAGGCCCAAAATGATACTTTGTTGAAAGGCCCACAGTGAGGCCACGTTGGGCGTACCGCTCTTGGTACGCTCGGCGTACTCGCGCATGCATGAACTTATCGGGGACACCAATCTTGTACGTGGGGCATTTTGGATCTTACACTGGGCGTACGCTCAGTTTTGCTTAAGTCCACTCCCTTGATCTTAACTCGTTAAGACCTTAGCTCATTTCTCAGATCTAGACTCCCTAATATCTCTTACACCAAGGCCTAGAATTCTCACTCTAGTTTACGGCCATAAACTAGAGTTTATGGCTGTAAACTCAAGGCTGGCCATAAATTGTCCATTGACTATTCACTGATTTCTTTTACTTGGTTTGTTTAATATAGGAAAAATAGCATATCTCAAAACTGCCGAGATGCACAACATTGCAATTGTTTTGGATGATCCACCAGCAGCTCACAGAGATTTCGTGTCTATGATGTATCGTCTCCGCGAGTGTTGCCTAGCCTATGCAATTTCTGTGAATCCAGTCATTTATGAAAGCCGCATTCAAGAGTTCTGGAAAACTGCCAAATTGACTGAAAAGAATAAGGAAATGATTATTGAGGCAACTGTGCAATACTGCAAGGTTAGAATCTCAGAGCAATACATCAGAAGCACTTTGATGATCCTTGATGAGTCAGACTATCCAACCGAGGCTGCAGCTGAAGAAGTATCCCGGATTCTTGAGAGAATGGGATACGAGGGATCTTATCCCCGCACTATGAAGAAGATCCTACCTCCTTACTAGTGCTTTTTGGCTCACGTGGTCATTAGCTGTGTGTCAGGAAGGAGATCGGGAGCTGATGAAATTTCTATCAGGAACACTGGAGCCTTTGTCTCTCTTGCAGCTGGAAACAAATACAATTTTTCAAAGTATATCTTTGAAGAATTTCTTGTGAACATCGGGGCACTGACTCGGGGATATAGAGATGCCTTCCTGATGTATCCTCGATTTATTCAGACTTTTATTGATGATCAGTTTCCTGATATGGGTAAACCAGGCGATAAGCTGGACACAAAGTCCTTGGGTCATCATACCGTTAGGCTTATTAAACAGAACCAGAAAGGCAAAGTAGTGTTTCAAGGTCTGCATCCCTTGGTGAAATTTGGTGCCTTTGCTGAAATCAACGAGTCTTCTGATTCTCTAGAATCTTCTGAGAAGACTGCATCTGAGCCAACCTCTTCCAGAAAAGTGTCCTCTGAATTTATAATCAATGTTTCAGATCACGAGGATGATGAGACTCTAGCCACTGAAACTCAAGTAAATGTTGAACAGGATCTACAGACTGCTCAGGCTCCAGATGATCAAAATGAAGAGTCAAGAAAAGATGACAAAGTAGAAAAGAATGTTGTTCTCACGGGATTTGATCAAGATGATATCCTGATGAATTTTGATAGCAATGACACGTTGTCTGATGTAGACCTTGACAAACTGCTTGACAATGTTGATGATGTAGTTCCTGTAACTACTGAGGCAAGGGTAGAAGAAGACGTTTCCATATCTGCTCCTTTATCTTCCAATCCAGAGGCAGAAATAGCAACTCCTATGGTGACAGTGTCAGGGATTCCTCCCCTTGACACTAGATTACCTACATCATCACCAATGGAAAGAGATATCTCCACCACCCATGCAACCTCTCCTCCAAAACATCGAAGACTTGTTTTGAGACTCGCATCCAGAAGCTCTACAACACAAAGTGCTATAGCTCCCCCAACAATCACACCTGCCCTAGTTTCAACTGAACCTATAAGTGAAGGTCCCAGCACAGTATTTGTTGCTAGTGGTTCTTCAAGTCACACAATTCTTTCTTCCCCAAGAGTAAGCAAAGAAGATGCCTCAGTCAGACTAGCTCATCTGTTGGCTGAGGAACAATTCTTGACACCACCTTCCCGTGGCAAGGGAATTCACATTGGAGATGAAAGTCAAAGAGATTTTTCTCCTTCACTCCAAAGCCAGATTGATGCTATCAAACAAAAGAACATTGAACTAGACCAGAGGAACATTGAGCTGGTAATCAAAGTCGCTGATCTTCAATCAGAGAACACCAAGCTCAGCATCCAATTATCTGAACTTAAAGAAGAAAATGATCTGAAAACAAAGCAAATCTCTAATCTTAAAACTCAATATGGAAGTTTAGCTACAAATTTTCTTGAATTGCAAAAGAAACTTGAGGACAGGTTTGGTGAAGATTTCAAATCAACTGTTGATGCATCTCACATCGATTCCCCAACTCCAGGTTCTCCAATAATTGATACCACCACAGATGATGCTCCCGTAGCTGATGTTGCTACCTCTTCTCAACCAATCCGATCTTCCATCATTGTTGATCGCTTTGATGTGGATCCTGAACTGGCGTCACGGGCAGCAAAGGCCAAAGGTACCAAAAGAAAGAAATTTGTTGCTCCTAAGTCAACTGAGAAAAATAAATGGCTGTTTAAAAGAAATGTAGACTTCAAGTCTCCATGGGATAGACCTCATGTCACGTTCACTGACCTAAGCACTCAAACCTTCAGAGACGTTTATGGTGATCGGTCAGGGATCGTGTCATGGGGTTTTCACGATATTCAGAAGATGTTCATTGTGAGAAGGAGAGCGGAAACAAAGAACTCTACAAGGATGCTCATGACTTCAACTCTTTCACTAAGGTTGACCTCATTGAGCTATCCAAAGCTCCCTTTTCAAATCCTTCAGGAAATCCAACTGCCAGCCAATTCAAATCATTTCTGGAAGATCAAGTGGCCAAAGGCTTTCCTTCAATGAAGACTGTTGAATCCTTCGTTGAAGTGCATAAACGTGTTTTTGATCCAGCCACAAGTGAACCTATTCGTGCAGTGATGTGGCCTGCCACCGTTCAAGTCAAACACATTCCGGTCCCTCAAAACTGTTCTGATGGAACTCTACATTCGATGCTTTATTGGGTGTATGATGATTCATCAGATGCTGCTGTTATCAAGCTGAAAGAAGATTGTATTTGCTTGTATGACAAGAGGGACCTTCTTCAGTTCGGTGAAAGGGATATTCATCAGCTCTCAACACATCAAATTGTCGTTGCTGATGATCTTTTTAAGCCTGCGGCAAAAGAATACACAAAGATGGTGGCCACTATTATCGATAAAAGAATATGGAACGGAGAGATGGGGAAATGTGATGTGATGATGGTTGACAAGGATTGATCCCAAGCCTGCTCCAAACCAAGGGGGAGATTGAAGGGCCATGAAATGGTTTGGGCTAGGCTTTGTGTGTAAATTGTTTTGATTATGTGTCTGTATCTTAATTTCTAATGTTTATAATGTTTAGGGCGTTTACGGCCGTAAACATGTTTATGGCAGTAAACCCTGTTTGCGGTCCAGTTTAGTATAAATAGTGTCAGTGTTAGTCTTTTGGGGGTTGCCACTCTGTTTACGGTCTCTATTGAGTTGTAGCTGATGATTTTGATATTCAATCGTGTGCAAGCTCTTTTGGTTTATCGTATTGTGTTATTTCAGTCATATGTTTGTTTGATTACTAGTTTTAGATCCTTATTTGGACCTAACAACCCAAGAAACTCCAAATCTCAGATGGAGACCTCGGAATCTCCCACTGCATCACGACCTCTATCTTGGACAGATAGACTAGTATACCCTTCTAGTTGACAAGGTGCCTAAGATATTGCACCCCACGCAACCAGAACTCACATTTAGAGAACTTTATAAAAGTATCTCCCCTACTTATATTCAGCTAAGTCTTCACTACATGCAAAAACCGAAGGATTACTAATCCTTCTTGCTTTCTAGTATCCTACTGATGATAACATGTTGTTACCAATGCTAGCGATTAATCACTGGTTAAACCTTAAGATCGCCCATACTCGGAAGTCTTGATGAGTACTCTTGAAATCTGGTCCAGTCTGACACCTCAATCCACCTCCCATGCTGAAAACTAGAGGCTCTAATCTTCACTCTGACTGACTAGTCCTCGTTCCCACTTCAAATATCGCAGCAACACTGAACACTAACTTCACTGGAGAACTATCGCTCTAACCTGACCGAGGATCTTCCAAACACTACTCCTGCACAAATCTCGACAAAGATCCAGAATGGTAACGGTACATACGAAACACACTATGGAAGGTATGTCCCTCTGTGGGCTCATCAAGGACCTTTCAGCATGCTGGATGGAATATATGATCCTTGAAACCCCAAACACTAGTAGAAAACCGACCAGAGGTCTAACTTACCCAAACTCGCTCACAATCCCAAAGTGATACATATTCCCATCATCCATTTATTAGCAGTAGAAGATGACATATCCACAACATCCGGAGGAATACCGATCACCTCCAACTGACATGATCAACGCTGCCACACCTGTAGCAGCCTAAACCCTTGGAGTGATAAACTCCCTTGCTTACTTTCTCGTACGTGTTGCACTGACTCCGGACCTACTGTCCTTTCACCCGATGATCGGAGGCCATGGATCTCTTCCCAGGACCTTTTACCATACACACCTGGCACAAACCTCTCTTCTCCAAGTGCTCTGAATTGATCTCGTATCTATAAACTCTTGGAAGTCATATCCTTCAGGATCTGGCAACCTATCACGCTCGCTAGCTGACTTGCCAATGGCCAAGCTGCAACACAGGAATATCCTCTGTGCCCAAACCGGGCCACTAACTCTTCCCTGAAGCTTCTCAGATTCTCCAAGATTCTCACTGATTCAAGTATGGATCCGATGCTTTCAGTAGTATGGGCCCAATACTACCTTCCACACCTATTCATACTTTCCTCAGCAATCCTCTCGGATCCTCCAAGTCACTTCCTCAACTGGTACCCTAAATGCTCGCTAACAGCACAACGAAACCCACTAAAGCACTTCTTAGGCTTTCCTAGGTTCCCACACTCTCCCAGTCCTTAGCTGCTAAAGGACTTCCCACTAATGTCAACTAGCTACCTCATGAATATAGCCACTTGCAACTTAGCATATTCACTTAGTAACTAGCTCACATTACTAAGAGTCCCTCAAAGCACAAAGCAAGAAGCATTCAGACAATGAAAAATGTAACCAACATATTCCAATCAGATCAGTCTATCCTCTTGCCAGGGATCTATACTAGCATACGATTCTAAGGCCCATACAGTAAGGCATAACCTAAATAGGCTATCCTATCACTAACTGATCATCACTATCATGCAGCTCAACAAGCACATACAACAGGCATATAAGGCATCTTCCTAGATCCTTAGCCCTAATCTATCATGCAGTTCTCATCATCATATCATATCATAACAAAACATGTATGGGTATCTTGCGGAAAACTTACTTGAGCTCGGCTGATTGCACGCATCACACACCTTGTTCTCTTCAAAGTTCTTTTCTACTTCCAAATTCTTTTCAAATTCTTTTTATAAAAATGATTTTCTTTTGAAAAATTTCAAGCCAAGCCCTCAGTTTGAGTTCAAACACACCTGTGAGTGGGCCAAAATCCCTCAAACCAAGGCTCTGATACCAACTTGTAACATCCCAAAATTCAAGGCAAAAACAAAAAATTCTTTTTTGATTAGGTTATTACATAAAACCAAAGTGTGAATAATCAAAATATAATATTATGAAACCATATCAGAGAATAATCCCAAGGATCTCGTATGTGGAAAACATAGTGTGATGCGCTGCGACCAAGCCGACTCCTTTCCTTTGAAACAAAGTACCTGAAACCAAAATTGTAAACTGTAAGTACGAAGCTTATTGAGTTCCCCCATCATACCACATACCACATAATACCATCGGTCTCTCTCAACCGGTAACTTCCAGTGGTATCTTTCAACCGGTAACCGGGGACTATTTCACCGATGCCACTATCACATAATAATATGTCATAAACATAATGATCACGTACTAACATCATAAACATGCTAATCACATACTAACATATCATAGAACATACTGATCACATACTAACATATCATAAACATACTGATCACATACTAATATACTAATCACATATTAACATATCATAAACATACAGATAAGCATTGCATGGGTTCTGAATACCCCTTTGGTATCTTTCAACCGGTAACTGCCATCGATATCTTTCAACCGGTATCTGCCATCGGTATCTTTCAACCGGTATCCGCCATCGGTATCTTTCAACCAGTATCCGCCAGCTGTATCTTTCAACCGGTATCTGCCATTGTTATCTTTCAACCGGTAATCAGTGACTATTTCACACCTACCACTATCATATAATATCATGATATAATCATACAATTAGCCATTTCTGGGGTACTGACCTACCCTTCGATCGTAACGACTGAGTCAAGGAAAAACTATTCCCTGCTACTACTACTAGCACAGATAGCATATCACATAAGCATATCACATGAGCATATCACATAAACATACAAATATAATTATCACAAAGACAATTATCTATCAACTACCCTTGTTGGTGGGCCGACATTGTGGCCTTAGACCCACCCCTACTGGAAGGTGTTGATGTCCCGCAGACTCAACCCCAGTTGCTGGCTAATAGATTCTCAAACTGTCAACATCAAACATCACCCAATTAATAATTGGGTTCCACTACATAACCATAAGTACATTGTTTGGGTGATAACTACATTACCCCTAGCTTGGCTTATTCAAGCCCAAGGCCCAAGCCATAGGCCCAAAGTCAATTAGAAATCAAAGCCCAACATATGGCCCAATTTTACAAATTGGGCTCAGACCTATACCTGGTCTTATTCTAAGGCCCAACATCATATAATCGTTAAGGCCCAACTATGGCCCAATTATAGACCCAAGTGAAATTATGGTTTATCATAAAATGGTGATTAGGTTTAAGTTTCCTACTTAATCCATTACGAACATAATCCATAAAGTCCAATGTTGACTTGGGTTGATTGCAATGATTATTAATTAATATTATAAGTTCATTAATTAATCCCGATGCAATCCCGATAAACCCCAAATTAGGGTTTCATGGCATTAGGTTTTTCCATACCCTAATTAGGGTTTCCAACCTAACTTAGCCCAATAGGCCCATTAACTAAGTCCTTAGATCAATTAGGGTCCATTAAACCCATTAGACACGTGTTTGCGCTTTAATGTCAATTAGGGTTTCATTGGGCCCATTAGGGTTTATGTCCCTTGTCTAAACACCACAAACGAGTCACCATACAACGAGGCACACCACCACCCGACACGACAGCCAGTGGCAGCAGGCACCACCTCACAGTGGTGGTTTCTAGATTTATATTATTATTTTGGCACCATTACAATGTACAACTCGATAATACACACACATACACGCTAAAAATAACACACGCGCACACACACAACCACCCTTATGGTGTCCGGTGGTGGCAGAAAAGCTATAACCACCCGACACGACAGCCAGTGGCGGCAGGCAGCACCTCACAGTGGTGGTTTCTAGATTTATATTATTATTTTGGCACCATTACAATGTAAAACTCGATAATACACACACGTACACGCTAAAAATAACACACGCGCACACACACAACCACCCTTATGGTGTCCGGTGGTGGCAGAAAAGCTATAACCAGTGACAACCACCATGGTTGGCTGCCATGGTTGTGCACTTGCTTTCCGGCGAAACAAACCTCCCTAGCACAATCATCACACACCAACAGTGGAAATACAGCTACATACACACACCCGGTTGCAAAAATAACCTAACCACCCTCTTGGTGGTGTCTGGCAGCTGACAACGACGATAGCACATACAATCATCGATGGCAGCAACGGATGGAGCTCGACGGCGTCACAAGAGCAGATAATGGCGGCGGTACACCTGTAACAACGTAGCATGAAAGGAGGAGGTGGCGGCGACACCTTTACGATTTGGTTACGCCCCCAACAACCCCATTGTGAAGGCGTTCAATACCAAAGCAGCAGGCAGCGGTCTTATCGTCGTCGAAACACAACATCAGTACCGCACGCCATGGCGGTGGTTACGACCCTAGTAGTCCTCTTGGTCGTTCACGGGTTACACTTTGGTTTCGGTGGGGTTCTCCGGCCATTCACAGCGTCACAGGTGGCATCAGGTAGCGGGACAGCAACTAAGGAGGTTCTACAACCCTCATGCTAGTATTCCTCTTCTGGATTTGGTTGCCAATGAATTCTCGAGCAGTAGGAGGAGGCACAGTGGTCAGATTTGGTGGCCGAAGAGGGTTCCATTGGTAGTGGCGGTTATCGGAAGTGAAAGGAGGGTGGCAGCCGGGTTAACATGAAGGTGACGACTATTTGAACCCTCCCATCTGATTTCCTTTCAAAATAAATCCGTTAATTACCATTTGAACCCTCACCATAAAAATCCCTTACAACTTAGGTACACAAGTTACCAAACAGTCCCCCAATGTCTTAATTATAACATATTCAACCCTTCCACCTCATTTCTGCTTATAATAAATCTTGATAATTACCAAGGAGCCCTTGTCTTCATAAATATTTAAAAAGTGAGTTCTAAACTCACACTTTTAACCCCGACTTCTAAAAATGTGACAGTTAACTCCTCGAACCCAACACACTGCATATATAATTATTTATTTATTTAACTAATAAATAAATGGGTGTTGCAAAAGAGGGTTTCAAAATCAACTTCGAGAATGGTTTGAGGGTTCGGACATCCTGGCAGAGGAGCATCAGACTCCATAATGTGAGTCGTGATGTGAGAGGGGCCAGAATTTCGAACGAAGTTGTCATCAAAGGTAACATCAAAGCTTTCTTCTAGAACACGATTTCTTCAGTTGAGAACTCTGTAAGCCTTGGATTTTGAGGAGTACCCAAGAAAGATAACTTCATCAGCTTTGGGTTTGAACTTTGTAAGCTGATATCGGTTGTTTTTGATGGAGCATCTGCATGCGAAGATATGTAAGAACGAGATATTTGGCTTCCGACCATTCATTGCATCGTACGGTGTCATGTTAAGATTTCGATTGATGATGCTTCAATTTTAAGTGAAAGAGGCAGTGGATACAGCTTCAGCCCAAAGATAGAGTGGCAGGTTTGCATAATTTAGCATTGATCGAGCAGCTTCAACAAGTGTTCTATTGTGTCTTTCAACTACTCCATTTTGTTGAGGAGTGTAGGGAGCTGAAAGGTTATGGGTGATCCCTTTTTCTGTGAGAAACTTCTCAATAGTGGAATTAAAAAATTCCGAACAATTATCACTGTCGATTCTTCTAACCGGGAGCTTCATGAGAACTTCTATTCATTTGATAAAATTGATGAGCTCAAAGGTTGTTTCAGATTTTAGCCCCAGGAAGAAAACCCAGGTGAACCTTGTCAAGTCGTCAACAATCACAAGAATGTATTTCTTGTGATGAAGACTTTCTAAAGTGGATGGTCCATAAAGATCAACGTGTAGGAGTTCTAAGGGATCAGAGATGGATTTTTCGATAATGACATGATGACCCTTCTTTGATTGCTTACCACACTCACATGCAGCACAAAAATGATCATTTTCAAATTTGAGAAGAGGTAAACCTCTTACCATTGCTCCTGATACAAGATCATTCATGTACCGAAAGTTCAGATGAGCAAGCCTTCAGTGCCATAACCAGCTAACATCAGGAACAACTTTGGAGAGAAGACAAAGTTGAGGTTTGCCAATAATCATGTTGATGTCGAGAGGGTACATGTTTTTGTTGCGAAGAGACTTTATCCAACATTCTTTTCGGTCTTCAGTCATCACATAGCTGTATTTTTTGCAAATTTCCACACGTCGACTTGAGTCAGTGAGCTAAGCAACACTTATCAAGTTATGTTTCAAGTAAGCTACATATGCAACATGTGAAATAGAGAAGTTTCCATTACTGAGAGTTCCATAACCACGAATTAGTGAATTGGAGTTGTTGCCATATGTTACACAGCCATAATTTGGAAAAAGCTTCAAGTCACGCAGAAAGTCTTTCTGCCCCGTCCTGTGAATGGAGTAAGCGCTATCAATATACCATATTGTGTCTTGCTCTAAAGCACAAAGTGCCTGCAAATTTAGTGAACAATGGAGCTTTTAGGCTCCGAGTTAAATTTTGGGACATAGGCATGGACTTTGGACTTTAATTGTGGCTTTGGGACAACTACTTGTTGTTTGGTGAGATTTCTTGAGTGCTTTGGAAAAAGACAAAATGCTAAAGTCTTTTCATCTATGCAGTAGTCATATTCAACTGGTTGTGGGTTAAGAACTGACTTCTTCGGATTTTTGGTATCAAAGGGATGGACATATTTTGTTATTTCTTGGACAGTTGCTTTGTTAACAAATGTTTTGATTTTCCACACAAGATTTTTGTTTCAAGATTTTGAAATAGTGATTTTTGGACTTGTGAATTTTTTTGATGAAACATTGTTTTTTGAAATTCTTGGATTAAAAATTATGCCATCAGATTTTGCAATAAAGACAGATGATACATTTTGAGATGGTGGAGAGGTATTTCGGATGGTTTTGGTGTTGACACCAACATGAACTTGAGACATTTTGGAGCTAAGGACTTCTTTTGGTTCTAAACGAACAGGAGATTTGGAAGGTCTCTTCAGGATTTTGTAGGAACAAAGGAGTCTTGATTGTGAGTGTAGACACGAGGATTCCGAAATGAACTTGGTTTAGAATTTGCAAGGAATCTGGAATCTTGTCTAGTTTGGCTTCCTTTTTGAGAGTGTTTCTAGCTTCAACCTTGGGATCTACAACATCATTTTTATTCAACATTGGGTTTCTCTTAGGATGAGGAGAGGATCCAGAAGATTGTCCTTTGGATGCATTTGAAAATTTTAGAGTCATAGGAACCAATTTGGCTTTTGAAAGAACTACAGAGTCTGATTCACACGAATTAGAGGACATTGCTTGAGACTTCCATTTTATCATCTAGAGATGCCCATACAAATTCTGAAGCATTGACTTGAGTTGTTTCCAGAATAATTTCCTCAATCACTCAGTTGTTGTCGTGATTGCTTATATGAACATGGTCCACACAATGTGAAATACAATGATGATATTTAGTGGTCCGATTCAGGTCCAGGTTTATCAGAGGCGGAAGAGGTGTGGAATCGGGACACTTGACAACTATAGGTTGGAACTCAGGAATTAGGGACTCAAAGGATCTTTCATCCTCCTGAAGGGGTGATAATGGCGAAACAGGAGTGTCTGAATTTTTGATATTCGGAACTTCTCCCATAAATGAAAAATTTTGCAATTCCCTTAGGGAACTATTAATTGGTTTCGGAAACTCTCTTCCGAGACCAGGAGCTTTTGACCGTGGATGGCAAAAATTATGAGTCATTCGAATGTTAGCTTCAAGCATGTCTACAGAGTTATGTAAAGCATCTATTTTAGCATTGAGACGTTTGTTATCAGAAATCAAAATGTTTCATTCAGAATAAGTGATTTCACATTTATCCTTCAAAATGATACATTCAACATTATAAGTTCATGTTCTAGAGACTCGATTTTCAATTTCTTATCCTCAAAACATAATCTAAGACAACTTAGTTCACAATCTTTCTTCTTACTGGCTTCTATGGCAGACTCATAGGCTTTATAGATAGTGTTCATATCTGTTTGAATCTGAATCAGATAAGCTTCACATAAAGTCAAATCAAAATTATTATCAGAGATCATGGATTTTACCTACTGAACAATGCTTTGTCCTGGTGGATCATTGGTGGCCATGTAGCAGTAGTGAGGTTCAGCTACGTCATCTTGATCTTCGGACCCAGAAGACCAATAACCTTCATCACATACAATTGTTTGACTTTTTATCAAACATATATTCCTTCCAGACACCAAATCTTCATCATATCCGGATGACCAGTATCCTTCGACATCTCTTGAAACAATAGTAACAGATGCGTTCTCACTTTCAGCCATTTCTTGAGCTCTTCGGACATAATAAGTTGAGTCCTTGATTTTTGGTTTTTGTGGAGCATCAGCTAGACAATCTTTGGCAAAATGATTTGCATGACCACACTTGTGGCACAAAATTTTGGGTTTTTCTAAGTTGGAGTTTGGAGAGGATACTGAGACTGAGTTTGGTTTATTGAGGTTAGGCTTGTATGTAGGAGGGTTTTTAGAGGTATGTTTTCGTTCCGGTGTAGAATATGGTTGATGGTGGTTTTGGTGAGGAGCATTGAACCTTTTTTGGTATGGTTTGTAAGAGGGATTGAAAGGAAGTTTTGCATTTCATAGAAAGCAGAGCAAACTCTTGTTGAAAACAAAGTTCAGAATCCGAAGTTTCGAAATCATCGTCAGGATAGATATGAGTGGTTAAGGATGACTGATTTAGAGGAACAACGGGTTTGTAAGGTTCCAGAGCAGGTGGATTCGGAATGGTTGATTCAAAGGAACTAACTAGAGAAAGTGGTCCTCCAGAAAGTTCTCTTATGGTTTGGGCAACATTGTATTCGTGTCCCTGAATCTCATCAAAAAGTTGATAGAGTTTTAATTTTTTAGGGAACCAATACTTTGAAGACAAGACTTTATATTTCCCCATCCTTTACCAAGATTGTTAATGAACTTGAGATTGTGCTCGAGAGGATTTCGAAAAATCCCATGAGAAGTCATGTTGTTGACAACGATTCGATATATGTTAGAGGCTGAGGCTACGGATTCACTTGGAGTAGTAGTGAAAGTGTCAAAGTCATTGATAACCAAGGTGAGACGTTTGTCCTTCATATTTTTGGAGCCTTCAATCAGATCCTGAAGAGTGTACCAAATTTCTTTGGCTGATTTGCATAGCTTGATGTGCTCAAAACGTGATGGAGGAACACCAAACACCATTTCCGAGAAAGGAACTTGATCATCATGCATCTTTTCAATATCATATGGAGTTAGAGGAGCTGGACGAGCTTCATCTTGACCCATAAGCTGAGTAGCGGAATCTCTTACAATGGTTCTAACAGTAACATGTGGACCTTCTTTCACGGATCTCCAAATCTCTTCACCTTTTTCTTTGGCCAAAAGAAATCTTTCCATTCCGACTTTCCAGTGATCATATTCTTCCACAACTAGCAATGGGACACGTGTAGGGCCACCCGTGATATTTGTGATTTCTATTGAAATTAGTTGTTGAGAATTTGAAGCAGCCATTGAAGTCAAGATATCTTCAAGCTTAAGTGGTATATAGAAGAACTTTTATCCTTAACACAGAAATGGTTTAATACCAAAGTAAGTTCAAACCAACTATAATCTGATCTTATGGATTCAAAGGACAACCACTCAAGTTCTGATACCAATTGATAGAACACGATTTTTGCGCAGGGACAAGGTTTGAGAACTCAAACCTTGAGTGAATGCTTGAGATCAATGCATGCTTTCAAATAGATGTTCAAGTCAAGACTGGAAAGACTAGTCAAGTCTTAGATAATTAGTTCAACAAATGATCAAGACATTAAGTATGAAAAAGTAGATAATGATCAGGGAAAAATCAATAAATGAATAAGAAGAATGTTTTTGATGTGATAAAGATAAAAATGCCAAAAAGTGAGAGAAAAGATTCGTCATTGACTTGTATTGAAAGCTCCTATATATAGGAGAGAGTATTACAGCGAATTAACCAAGTAAATTACATAGGACTGGACAAAAGAACTATTTCTGACATTCTGATTGTCTATGAGTACAATAGGCTATGCCCTTGATACGTTACATCAATACAAATATAATAAATGACAAGAGACAAAATATCATTCTTCGAATCTGCATGCATTCCAGACTTCAGTATCAGTTCCGGAATGTGTTTCTCTTCAATTTTCTTCACTCCATTTCTCCAGCTCCGGACATGTTCCGGAGCATCTTCCTTTCCGGAACCAAACACACTTTGGAATTAATATCAAGGATTGCTAGAGGTACACACTTCTCCAAAATAGTCGTACCCTTGACCCGGTTGAAAAAGAAAGCTATGGTCTTTCGCTGGGGGCTTGAGCAACAGGCAACATTTGAGATATTTAGGCTGAGGCTATGTGAAGCGTCGATTCTCTCCCTACCAGAGGGCGTGAAGTTTTTCATAGTATACTGCGATGCGGCTGTCTCAGGGTTGGGCACGATATTGATGCAGAAAGGGAATGTTATTGCCTACGTGTCGAGGCTTTTGAAGCCTCATGAGGCGAACTACCCGATACATGATTTGGAGTTGGGGGCGGTTGTCTTCGCCCTCAAGATTTGGTGACACTGCCTCTATGGACTCCGATGTACCATTTACACGGACCACAATAGTCTGAGGTACCTCATGGAGCAGCTGAACTTGAACATGAGGCAGCGTAGGTGGCTAGATGTTGTGTAGGATTACGATTATGATATGCTCTATCATCCGGGGAAGGCCAACATTGTGTCCGATGCGCTTAGTAGTGAGACAACCCTGATTAGAGACATTTTCTTGAGGATGATGGTAGTGATTCTGCTGTTGGAGCAGATCCAAGAGGCACATGTCGAGGGTTTGAAGGAAGAGCTCCGGATGTGTGAGCGGATCATAGGCCAGGTGGCCTCGTTTGACTATGATAGTCGTGGGTTGCTGACCCTGCATGGGAGGGTCTAGGTCTCGTACTGGGGCAGAGTACTGTAGATGTTGATGAATGAGGAACATAAATCCAGGTTTTCTATCCATCCTGGGGTAAAGAAGATGTATAGAGATATTCGTCCTGTCTAATGGTGGACCTACATGAAGCGGGATGTAGCCTGGTACGTCGAGAGATGCTTGACCTTCAGGAAGGTGAAGGCAGAGCACCAGAGGCATCACGACAAGATGCAGCCGTTGGATATCCCTATGTAAAAATGGGAAGATATTACAATGGATTTCATCACAAAGCTTCTCTGGACCGCATCGGGTGTGGATTCCTTATGGTTCATTCTGGATCGGTTGACCAAGAGTACCCATTTGATACCAATCTAGGAGAGTATATCGGCTGAGAAGTTGGCTGCAATTTATATTCCAGTGGTTGTAGCACGACACGGAGTTCTGGTCTCTGTAATTTCTAACAGAGATATGCGGTTCACTTCCAGATTCTAGAAGAAGTTCCATGAGTTGGGTACTCATCTTCACTTCAGCACCGCTTTTCAACCATAGATGGTTGGTCAGAGCGAGCGGACCATCCAGATGTTGGAGGATATGTTGTTGGCATGCATCTTAGACATTGGTGGTAGCTGGGATACCTACCTTCCATTGGTAGAGTTTTCATATAGTAACAACTACCACATGAGTATTGACCATCCTCCATTCGAGATGTTATACGGGAGGAAGTGCAGGACCCCGATCTACTGGGGCGAGTTTGGACAGAGGGTGATGGGGAGTATCAAAGTGGAACTCAAGACTTTGGAGAGGATCTAGCACATTCGAAGTAGGCGTCTGACTGCTCATAGTCGGCAGAAAAGTTATGCCAACAAGCGTCGTTTGAACATGGAGTTCCAGGTCGGGGATATGGTCCTCTTGAAGGTGTCACCTTGGAAAGGTGTCATCCGATTCAGGAAGCGGGGAAAGTTGGGTGCCAGGTATATTAGGCCTTTTAGGGTTGTAGCCCGGGTGGGCAAGGTGGTGTATAGGTTGGATCTACCAGCCGAACTTAGCCAGATTCTGAGCACCTTTCACGTCTCCCAACTACAAAAGTGTCTAGTAGACAACTCAGCGGTGGTACCTCTAGAGGATATCTAGGTGGCTGATTGCCTGAACTACATCGAGCGACCAATAGCTATCCGCAACAGGAACTCGAGGGATCTGAGGAACAAGAGGGACGAGTTGGTGAAGGATCGGTGAGAGCATTGCAAGGGGTCAGAATGGACTTGGGAGCCGGAAGAGAGAGAGAGAGAATTTCCTTATGTTGAGCCATCCAACATAAAATTCATATATATATATATATATATATATATATATATATATATATATATATATATATATCCTTGACTAAACATGATTAAAATCTCAATCTAAGCTTTTCTAATATTAATTAAACAATATGGTTTCTCCTTTAATATATTGTTCATATAATATATTAATAAACCATAATAACCTCTCTCTCTCTCTCTCTCTCTCTCCATAAATCATCGTGTCAAGTTTCTTTGCTGAAGGCAACCCAAATGGACCATGCACAACCGGGTCAAATACTTACCAATTATAGTTGCGGGCTTATACACTAATCCAACAGGCTCCTACTTGGATAAGTCTAGTAACTATAAATGCGAGTGTTACCCGATCAGCAATCGTAGCTCTCAAAGACGTTGTCAAACTCTGATCTTATCATAAACCTGTCCTTTAGATAAGGGATCATATATTTCTCCATTCTAGATGTTGTATAAACATGAGACATGGACTATAATTATTCTATCAGTGTATGTGTTGTTTTTATTGGGTTTTGAGCATTCGAACACTCCTATGGTGTACATGCAACCCTATAAACCTTGGATCTATGTTTTCTCTATTATACATGCAAATAAGAACTATCCAAGGCTTTAATCCTAACTAGCATATTATGAAGATCTCATACTACAAAGTACTAGTTAGATGACATACCTTTTGATGTAGCTTGATGTCTTCAAGCTTTAAGAGCTTAGCCCCAATAGTGTGGAAGCCTCAAGTGGAATCAAAAATCACCAAAACACCTTGGAAGACCTTAGAGAATATGGATACTTGGTTCTCACTAGTGAAATCGGCTAGCCCTTCATAGTGTACCCACACTAGTGCCAATTTCACCAACCAATGACATCTTAATATAGTATGGAGACTAGGGTTAAACCCATGACCTTTCATTTCATATGATGCATGGGTTAAACACTCCATGGACTATCCATGAAAGCTTAGCCCAACCTAAATGAACTTGGCCCATTCCATATATATATATAAGAGTCCATATTTAATTAGTTCATTTTTATCACTTAATTAATTCTAAATTAATTCTTGATCAATACTAATTAAATAATATTATTCCATATTAATATATTAGAACTTATAATATATTAATATTAATCATAAATATACTATTCTCAAAAGACTATCCATATAAATTGTGTTGGTGAAGTGCAACCCAAATGGACCATGCCGAGTCGGGTCAAGTACATACCAAATATAGTTATGGACTTAGACATTAATCCAACAGTCTCCCACTTAGATAAGTCTAAAACTATTATTGAGTATGACTTCAAAACCTAACTGGCAATCATAGCTCTTATAGCTGCTGTCGAACTCTGATCTTGTCAACGAACTTGTCCATTACATAAGGGATCATATATTCCTCCATTCTAGATATCATATGGACTGAGACATGGATTATAGTCATTCTCTCTGTCCATTTGTTGTTTCCCGATTTCCGATTCATGACGACTGACTAATTGAACAAATCAAATCAGTCCTGGCTTGGCCAAGCTCTCACATGTGTCATCATTAAATCATCGAGGGGCCCACAGATATCGCTTTTATCCCAATGGTAAAAGGAATGGATAAACTTCGACTCATATGGCTTTTTCTACTACTTGTTGAATCATACACAAAGGCACGTTTTATAACACCGAGTTATCGAGTGCATTTTCGTGCAATCAATGTACAACCAACTCATAGTAACAACTCATATCTCTAGGTTTGAAGAATATAAGATATTATCATCTCATGATCACTCATGATAAAATCCATGAAGTGATTCCATGAGCGCGGGTTGAATCCAATACTCAGAACTTATGAGCACTCATGAGTGTTGTAGCCCTTTGTCCAACACCTTAGACCTCTACAAGCCAACCCATGACAGTCTTGATTCATATCTACTTCCAACATATGACCGACTGTGTATGGTTTGAATAACTTAGTCATTCCGGAAGAATAACCTAGTTTATTCTGGAAGTCAAAACATGCAAAATGAAACACAATAATAATTGAATCCAATATGGTATCAAGACCTATGAACATAAATAAAACACCTTTTATTTATCACCATATGATTACACATTATTCATTGTATACTGTTTCATCTATCAACTTTATTCTTGAATTTAAAACAATAGTTGTCCCATGCTCCAAGCATGTACACTATGTTTTCTAAACACTAGTCATGCCATACACCAAGTATGCATACTATGTTAGTCTATGATCTTTACTTTGTGAACTAGATCTATTGAACATAACTCCAATGATCTTCTTTTCACAGTCCCAAATCCTTACTGCAAATGCAAGAATTCTAAATTCATGCCATTTACTGAAATATGTTAGATTCTAAACTTATATGCATTGATCTTCTTGTAACGATTATGCACAAATTCACAAAGACTTGGCATCAATCATTACAAAGTATTCCAAAGGAGATCAGCTCCTTGGAAACATCCTTCTTGCATTAAGTTTCCTAATCTCACACAGATTGAAGAATTTCTAACTTTGAAACATTTCCAGATTCCATTTTGACTGTCACTTCTGAACAAGAGCCACCTCCTTACAGATTATGTCAATATGGTCCTTCCAGGATTATCACTATACTTCCAACTGTCCTTGAGCACTCAATGTTTGGTAAACCTTAGATCGTACTTGACAATTGTTTAATCCTTTTAGTCATATCCAATTCTAGACCTTTTCCCTTCTTAATGCCCTAGGGATTTGGAAAATTTTAGAACGGATGAATATAGCACATGTAACGATCCTATATTCGAAGGACACGATTCATGATGTCTCACATAAAGACCACACCAGTCTTTTGCTATACTATTTCCATTTTGATTTTCAGAGTTCTCATAATTCAGATTATGAAAAGGGATGCCGTAATCATAATCGAATTTTAGAACGCAAATAATGGACCCATATACAGAATTTCCTTATGTTGAGCCATTCCATCATGAAATTCATATATATATCCTTGATGAAATACGATTAAAACCTCAATCTAGGCTTTTAGATTTGAGATGAAGTATAATTTCTTCTCCCTTAATTATAGCAAAACAACTCTTTCCCAATTGAAAATTTGTTTTCTATAATTAACATTGCTAACTTGCAATACTTATCATAATTATCATGCTCCCACTAACATGATGATTATTAGCATAACACTTATGCTCCCACTAGCTTTGACATGTACTCAGAAATTAACTGGACTTCTAGAAATCAATACTTTATTGACTTTCTTTCCAAAGTTCAGATTTTTGATACTAGATTGCTTTGATAAAACTTTATCAAAATCATACACCTTGCCTTAGATAGCACACTTGTGTGTCTTAACAATTTAAGAACTATGAAAAGGGATATCGTAATCATAGTCTCGATTGTTTAGACCTTTGCAACTTCTCACAAGTCCAGGTTAGTGTGCCGGTAAACCACACATGCTCCACTAACGAATTTGAGAATGAAAATATTACAATTGCTATCTAGCTAAAATCTACTTAGTGAAAGAGTTTCCTCACCATCATTTTCATGAATCAGAGAGAAGCCTTATGACACTTAGATTTACTGGTGTATGTGTTCTTATCCATGTGAATTGTCAAGACCATAGTCACAAGACAAGGACAATGACAAATCCAAACTCATATGGACTGAACTCAATCTTGATTTCTTGCCACCTGGCTGCTCAAGGGCCTGCCATTGCTTCCAAGTTGTTGCGTAACCAATTGAGAACTCTAAGAACTCATATGCAAAGCCAACTTTAACTAGAATGGGCATAGAATATGTCAACATGATAGGTTATAAACCTAAAGTCGTGTGCTAGTGAAGAACTTCAGGTTTTATTCTTGATTAGTTATTGAGACTTTCAAGACCTTTAAGACTCCCACTGTCCTATAAGACTCCCTTGTCTATCATCCATGTGATAGTGTAGATTCTAATCAAGACAAACACTTCACACAATTGACCTTAGTTGGTCTTTGTTTTATCCAAAACATCACAACTTACCAATTTCAAATGTACAAGAGTAGGAAACTTTTACTCTTACATTTGACAAGTGTTTTAAACCTTCTTTAAGACATGTCACTCAAATTACAATCTTGGAGTATGACTCTAAGACTTATATTGGAACGAAGTATGACTCATCTTCTTGACTTAACCATTTCAACAATTCAAAATTCCTCTTCTTAGTCATAAGAATGAACTAAGATACCCTTAGAGAAATAATTGTTTTATGGTTTCTTAATCATTAAGATGATCACAAAACTGATACTAAAGTACTCTCCCATCTTTTTAGATTTGATAAACGTTTATCCTTCTGCCTAAGTTGATTCTTCTTATTCGCTCTGCCTTACATTGGAACCTTTTCCAATGTCTCAGAATTACACTTAAGCTTGTAAGTATAACCATATTTACTGAGCTTTAGTAAATTATGACAAATAATCTTATCGATCTTTTGTGGTGGACTTGACCAGTGCACAAGAATGTGTACTCGATCCCTTAGTCCGTTACTTGACTCACACATCCATGTGAACAAGTAGTTAGTCTTAATTGTCCAATACTTGAAAGTTCTCATTCATCATGCTATACAACTTGCATGATTCTAAGTTCTGGTCCAATTGAGACTTGGGTGATGATAATCTTTCCTTATTTGGTAAATTTAGACATTACCACAAATGAAAGAATAAATTTCATATTTCCACTCTTGCTATTAATGGAATCATATAAGCAACAATTTTTCCTCAAATGCCATTGTAAGGATATTTAAAATAAATAATATCAAAAAAATTTCTTTTATTTGAAAACTTTGCGGAAAAACTTATCCTTAAAATCCATATGAAAACTTGTTGTTATCTATTCCTAAGCAATATCTCATAACTCCAAAGAAGTAGCTCAAGAATCCGATCTTCAAACTGCGCGATAGAAATCTATCTACGCGATCAGATTCAGCATATTCTTTCTTTAAGGTTCTTCCCTTTTTCTTTGATTCTTAAAACATCACCATGTGACCCAGTCACATCATGTATCAAGAATCTCATAATAGAAACTTAGCAGAGTTAGATAGTGGACTTTACTTGAAGTAGAGTCAAACGTATTGACTTTAACATTTTGTCAACCGAGTTGACTATGGCCGATCCCTTTCCACTTGGAAGAGAGAACTCTACTAGATATCCAATGTCATCATTGTCAATGTCCATAAAGTTTTAGGAAGTTGATCTTAGCAATTAGATAAGATCATTAAGGGTCTTGTCATAGTCTGTTTCATAGGTGTTCCAAAAGAACTCACTATGTGACTTAGAAAGTAGTTGAACCACCAACTTTCTCAAGACTTTGACACCCAACTCTCCCGGCTTGTCAATATGTGACTACATCTCCAAGATATGATCACACCTAGACCTTGCCTTGCCAATAGGGCTTCAGTGACCTTGAACTTGCGGGTTAGGGAGAATAATTAGAGGAGGTTAAAGAAGTATGATTTCAAAAGGACATCATCTTCATTTAGGAAAGCTTGTTTCCAGATATTTGGGAAGATCATAGATGTCTAGACCAGACATCATTTGGGAGATATTCAAGATAGTTGATCTTAAGTCCTTAATATGACACCCAATATGAAATATTCAGGCTAGGACCCAACAAACTATTTTATAACTTAGAAGAGGGATGCCGTAATCCAAGCAATAAAATATTTGAAGGTAGGTGAATGACGATTCACCAATTTCCACCAAGATAAATGAAATGTATGATTAGGTTTTAATTGGATTTGAAACTCCTAGATCTTTTGAGATTCATTGAACTATTCAATGGCATGTTTCAATCTCGAGTGTGCCCTTCAGGTTTTGTGACTGGGATGCCGAGGATCACAAAACAGGGTGTGAAGTAACCATGCAAATTACTTGGTACCCTTAAGTGTTTACCCCTCAATCGATGTGTCGGTTAACCACACACACTCCATCGATACTATGATAAACATTAAGTTACCCTTTACCTACCTTGTTAAATACAAGTTAGTGTGCCGGTTAACCACACACGCTCCACTAACCGACTTAAACAAAGTGCAAAGTGTAATTTCATGGATTAGCACCTTATTCACATCTTCCTAAGTAACTAAGATTGGGTATTATTAAGAGTTTAGTTACTTAGTATTTATCATTAATACTTTTAATGAAAGGAGAATTATAGTCCTGTCAAACCCGTTCGGCTAACGACCCTCCACCAGTCAAGCAAGCGGTGGGTGAGAGTGGACACCCATTAAGTTGCCATTTTATAGGCAACAACCTTATACCCACCGTATTGACCGGCTTCGTGAATGATGCCTACTAACGGTAAGACTGACTTTACTCTTATACATATGTATAAATATTATTAACTTATAATATTATAAAGTATAAGGGTTGAATTTTAACTTTTAAAATTCTAAGGGCTAACTTGGAATTAAAGTATTCATGAGAACACTTTTTCAAATTCCAAAACTTGAGGGCAAGTTTTGAAATTATTCAAAACTAATTAATTCCATAACTTATGTGTTTAAAGTAGTTTTAATCCAAAAACTCTTCAAGGTCCATAACTTGAGGACAAGTTATGGAAGACTTTAAACTAATAAAAGAATTAACTTATCTTTATTTTATAACTTATGGGATTAATTAATTAATTAAGGTTACACATTTTATTACTTAATGAAGTGACTCTTGAACTTCCATAACTTGAGGACAAGTTATGGAGTCATAAAACCACTCAATGAGACAAGACTCTTCATTTTTGTAACCTTTGCCAACTTTTATGAGTTTTATGAAACTTAAATGTGACTTTTCATATAACTTGAGGACAAGTTACAAAAACACATTTTATAATCAACTCTTAGATTAATTTGGATTGAAAAACAACTATTTCACTCATCTTTACTATTAATCTAAGCAACTCATAAGAACAAGATAATTCAAATCAAACTTTTTCATGTAATTAGTCTAAACTTTAAACTAATATAAAACATGAATCTATTGACAATTATCTTTGAAATTGGATTAGCATGAACATTACCACATCAAAAAACAAGTTTATAAGTCCAAAAACATCTTAGGGTAATGTTCCTAGTCCAATTCCAGCCAAAAAAGTCGAATTTATGCTGTCTGGGGGTCTAACTCGTCGAGTGCACGAACCAACTCGGCAAGTTGGATTGATTTTGCCTTGGACTCGGTGAGTCCCTTCATGGACTTGGCGAGTCTGTTGGGCAGACAGCAACAAAACTCGATTTTTTAGCTTCTATTGCAAGTATAACAAGAAAACAAGCCTAGGCTCTGATATCACTGTTGGGTTTTGAGCATTCTAACACTCCTATGGTGTACATGAAACCCTATAAACCTTGGATCTATGTTTTCTCTATTATACATGTAAATAAGAACTATCCAAGGCTTTAATCATAACTAGCATATTATGAAGATCTCATACTACAAAGTACTAGTTAGATGACATACCTTTTGATGTAGCTTGATGTATTCAAGCTTTAAGAGCTTAGCCCCAATAGTGTGGAAGCATCAAGTGGAATCACAAATCACCAAAACACCTTGGAAGACTTTAGAGAATATGGATACTTGGTTCTCATTAGTGAAATCGGCTAGCCCTTCATAGTGTACCCACACTAGTGCCAATTTCACCAACCAATGACATCTTTATATAGTATGGAGACTAGGGTTAAACCCATGACCTTTCATTTCATATGATCCATGGGTTAAACACTCCATGGACTATCCATGAAATCTTAGCCCAACCTAAATGAACTTGGCCCATTCCATATAAATAAGAGTCCATATTTAATTAGTTCATTTTGATCACTTAATTAATTCTAAATTAATTCTTGATCAATACTAATTAAATAATATGATTCCATATTAATATATTAGAACTTATAATATATTAATATTAATCATAAATATACTATTCTCAAAAGACTATCCATATAAATTGTGACGGTGAAGTGCAACCCAAATGGACCATGCCGAGTCGGGTCAAGTACATACCAAATATAGTTATGGACTTAGACATTAATCCAACAGTTTCTTGATTTCCGATTCATAAGGACCGACAACAGACAACAATTGAACACATCAACTCAGTCCCGTCTTGGCCAAGCGCTTAGGGTGTCATCACTAAATCATCGAGGAGCCCACATATATCGCTTTTATCCCACTCTGGGTAAAAGGAACGGATAAACTTCGACTCAAATGCTCGCTTGTCCCTGCTCATCAAATCACACACAACAATATCTTTTATAACACCAAGTTACTGGTGCGTTTACATATTATCAATGTGAAACCGACTTGCAGCATACAAGTCACACATCTTGGTTTCAAGAATATAAGATATTATCATCTCACCAATCACTCGTGATAAAATCCATGAAACGATCCAAGTGAGCGTGGATTTAATCCAATACTCTAATCTTATAGCAGCACTCATGAACTCTGCAACAAACGTGTGCTATGTTGAAACACTTTAGACAATCTACAGATGCACTCATGACAGTCTTCTTTCATACCTACTTCCAAAGTATGACCAACTGTAGAGGTTTTGAATAATCTTATTATTCGGGAAGTCAAAACATGCAAAGTAAAACACAAGAATAATACTAATACTATATGGCCCCAAACTTTTGAGTATAAATAAAACACTTTTATTTAATCACCATATTGATTACTCACTATTTGTTGTTTCAGGTAATCAACTTCTTACTTGAATTATAAAAACAGTTATCCCATGCTCTAAGCATGCAGACTATGTTTACCTATGGTCCTTAATTTGTGAAATAGATCAATTGAACACATTTCCAATGATACTTATTTCACAATTCCTAATCCTAATCATTAGTGTAAGAATACAAAATTCTCGTCAATACTTGATATGTTAGATTCTAACATTTTATGCAATGGTCCTTTCGTAATGTCACGGCACAAAAGTCACCAAGACTTGGCCAGTGAAATTACAAAATGCTCTTGGAGATTGTTACAAGACAATTCCATAGATGTGAAGTCTCACATTCAAAGTACATTCCTTCGAATATCCTTCTTGTATAAAAGTTTCTAATCTAGTCATAAATTCTTAACTTCCAACTCCTAATATGGAAACATTTCCATATTTTCCATATGACAACTCATTCTAAATAGAGTCTTATCTATTCATAATAAAGTTAATATGGTCCATCCATTAGTATACTTCCAACTATCCGCAAGTGACCAATCTTTGGCAAACCTTAGATTGTCCTTGACTTTTGTTTAATCTGGTTCTTGTCCTTTTCCCCTCTTAATACCCTAGGCATTTGGAAAATTTTAGAATGGTCAAATATTACATCATATGCAATCGATACTATTCCAGAAGTGTATGGGACATGATTCATAATGTCTTACATAAAAGCACGATACCTTATCAGCCATTTGCCATAATATTTCTATTTTCCACGTTCTCACAATTCGAATTATGAAGAGGGATGTCGTAATCATAATCTAATTTTGAGCATGCAATTAATATATCCTTGACTAAATTTGATTAAAATTTCTCGATCTAAGCTTTTAGATTTCGAAACAAAGTATAATATTCTCTCCCTTAATTATAGAAAAACAACTTTTCAACCCCTGCAACTTTGCAAAGTGAAACCTTTTGTTTTCTATAATTAATATTACAAACTTGAAACACTTCAAATAATCATCATGCTCCTACTAACATGATTATTATATCCATTCTAGCATAACATTTATGCTCCCATTAGCTTTGACACGTATTCAGAAATCAGCTAAACTTCTTAGAAAACAATACTTATTGACTTCTAAAGTCCATTTTCCTAATATGATATGCTTTGATAAGCCTTTATCTGAGCATCTCAAACTCATACACCTTTTCTTAGATAACTCACATATGTGTCTAAACTAATTCAGAACTTATATTACTAAGTCCCAAATATTAAGACTAATCGCCAAATCTCTCAACTCGACCTATGAAGACGGATATCGTAATCATAATCGAATTTGAGAATGCAATCTACACAATTGCTATCTTATTAAAATCTTTCTTAGTGAAAGAATTTCCTTACAATCATTTTCATGAAGGAGAGAAACCTTATGACTCTTAGATTTTATAGTGTATGTGTTCCTATCTATGTGAATTTGCCATAACCATAATCGTAAGATAATGTTTGTGACAAATCAAAACTCTTATGAGCGGAACTTGTGCATACTTAATTTCTTGCCATCAAGGGTCACACCATTGTTTCCAAGTTATTTAGCAGCTCACCTATACCAATCAATGTACATTCATTGAACAAGGTGCTTGCCTTATGCAGTCTATTAAGAACTCGAAGAACTCATATGCATAATCAACTCAACTGGATTGGCACAGAAACAAGAATATGTCAATACGATAGGTTACAAACCTCAAGCCGTGTGCTAGTGTTTAATAATAGGTTTACTCTTGATTGGTTTTTAAAACATTTCAAGATCATTTAGACTCCTACTAACCTCATGACATATAAGATTCTTTTGTCAAGAAACATTTCTTGACAAACAAATATTCAAGATTTAGTGTGGACTCTTATCAAGTCAAACACTACACACAATTGGTATTTGTTGGTCTTTGTCTTATCCAAGACATCACAATTTACCAATTTCAAACGCACAAGAGTAAGAACAAAAACTTTACTTCACATTTGATGAGTGTTTTAGAACTTCTTAAGATGTGTCACTCAATTCACAATCTTGGAATATGACTCTAAGACTTGATTTTGGAGCGAAGTATGACTCATCCTTTTTGATTTAACCATTTCAACAATTTCCGATTCCACTTCTTAGCCATACTAGTCCACTAAGATGTCCTTGGAGGATTAATCGTGATACGGTTTCATAATCAACAAGATGATCATAAAACACGATACAAAAGTACTCTCCCTTCTTCTTAGATTGGAGAAAACTTTTATCTTTCTGCTTAATTGATTCTTCTTATTCGTTCTGCCACACATTGAAACTTTTCAATGATTTAGAATCACACTTAATCTTGTAAGCATAACCGTATTTACTAGACTTTTAGTAAATCATGACGAATACTTTTATCATTCTTTGTGGTGGACTTGACCAGTGCACAACATTGTGTACCAGTTCTCCTAGTCCTTCACTTGACTCTTTGTCAAGGAATTAGTCTTAATTTTCCAAATATGAAGGTTCTCATTCATCATACAATACAAGTTGTATGATTCCAAGTTTCTGTCCAATAGGAACTCGGGTGACAAGAATCTTTCCTTATTCGATAAATTCTCGACCTACCACAAATAACATAACTAAGAATCACATCCATTTCAACATTGCTAAAACTAGAAATACACAAACATAAATTTTCATTCATGTCATTGCAAGGAAATATATAAATAAAACTAGAATACATAAATTTTCATTCATGCCATTGCAAGGAAATACACAAACATAAAACTAGAATCACATCCATTTCAACATTGCTAAAACTAGAAATACACAAACATAAATTTCCATTCATGCCATTGCAAGGATATATATAAATAAGACAAAACCAATATTTATTTTATTTATAAAAGGTGCGGAAAAAATTTGACCTTACAATGCAAATCAAATGAAAACTATGCTATTACATATTCCTAAGCAATCTATCATAACTCTACAAGTAGCAGCTCCAAGAATCTGATCATTGAATCATGCGATCGAAATCCATTTCTTCACTATCAAACTCAGCTCACTTCTTCCTTCAAGCTTCCTCTCTTTTCTTCGATCCTACAAAAACACCAAATGCAATCTTATCACATCATGTATTAAGCATCAAAAAATAAGAACTTATAGAGTTAGTTAATGGATTTTACCTAAAGTAGAGCCATACATATTGACTCTCCCATCTCTTAGATCTCTCAGGCAGACAGGGCAGCTTCGTCTCCAATGCCCATTCTCTTGGTAATAAAAGCAAATTGACTCTTTTGGAAAAGCACACGGAACTACCTCAGACTTTTCCTTTCTCTTATGGTGAAACTTTTCGACCATAGCATGCCTTTCGTTGCCATTGCTTATGTCCATGGGGGTTTGGAAGGAAGATCTACCAACCAACTTTGCTTCTCCAGTGCGCCAAATCATTGTTGATTCGGTAGCAACAAGCAAATAGGTGAGATCAATGAGGGTCACATCGTGGTCTATCATATAGTACTCTCTTACGAACTCACTATATAAGTCAGTAAACGATTGAAGAACCCAGTCAACAGCCAGCTTCTCACAGACAACGACTCCCAACTTTCTTAACCTGTTAATGTGTGACTTCATCTCTAAGATGTGTGCACATACTGACTTTCCATCTTCATGTTTACTTGCCAAAAGGGCTTGAGTGAGCTTGAAATTTTCAAGCCTTTGAACCTGTGGGTTAGGGAGAACAATAGGAGGAGGTGGAGGAAGTGAAGAATGATCTCTTGTTCCTCGATCGAATCGTGGAATATCATCTTCATGTGGAAAGATTGTTCCAAGGGATTTAGGAAGACCATAGATAGAATCAGACATCTATAAAATGGGAGAAAATTCAAGTCAGATGATTGATTCCTTAATAAAACACTCGAATGAGATATTAAGGCTAGGACCCAACACAATATTCTATAACTTAGAAGAGGGATGTCATAATCTAAATTGCAGAACATTTGAAGGTAGGTAAATGACGATTTACCAATTTCCATCATGAAAAACAAAAAGGAAATTTTAGTTTTAAATGAATTAAAACTCCTATATCCTTTGAGATTCATTGGACTTTTCGATGGCATGTTTAAATCTCGATTGTGCCCTTCATTTGTGACTGTGATGCCGAGGATCAGAAACAAGTTGTGGATAACCATGAAAATTAGCTTGGTACTCTCGATGTTACGAATCACCTAATCAATGTATCGGTTAACCACGCACGCTCCATTGATCTATGATAAACATCAAGCTACCCATTGCCATCCTTCATTGGTCCCATATTAGTGTGTTGGTTAACCACACACGTTCCACTAATTGACCAATAAGGGTGCAATGTGCAATTTCATGGATTTACACCAATTCCACATTTTCCTAAAGTAACTAAGATTTGGGGATTTAAAAAAGTGTTTAGTTACTTTGTAGTTCATTATACTTATAATTGAAAGTTATGTCCTATCATACCCATTCAGCTAACGACCATCCACTAGTCAAGAGTGTGGTGGGTAAGAGTGGATACCCATTCAATCGTCATTTTATAGGCAATTTCCTTAAACACCGCTTAGAGACCAACTTCGTGAATGAGGCCTCCTAACGGTAAGACAGACTCTTTAGTTATACATATATATAATATTAGACTTTTAATTTTATATATATTATAAGGGTGTATTTTACACTTTTAAAATACTAGGTGGTCTAATTTAATAAATTTCCTTTTTAATTTAATTAAATATGAACCATATCATTATGGATTTATTAACTCTCCTTTAAATATACATTTAATTAACCTAATAAAACCATAAGGGTGTAATTTGAACTTTTCAAAAACTAGGGTTTTAGAATTTAATATTTCAAAATTAAACTTTTAATCAAAATTTTAAATTCCAAAACTTAAGGACAAATTTTGAAACTTTTCAAAACTATCTAGATCGAATTAAAAATAATTAAATTAATCAAATAATTGGTAAATATCTAAATTTGACCTAGTTCAATTTCTTACAAGATAATTGAAAACAAAACTGCAAATAATTAATATTTATCTTATAAAATAAGTAATTATTTAATTTTGACAATTATCTTCTATTTTGGTAATGATAATCACCAAATATTGATAAATTTTGAATTTTATTAATAAAAAATGTTTTTGGTAAGTATCCTTCAGCAAAAACATCAATAATCCCGATTTTCCCTCTGTCTAACTCCCCGACTCACTGAGCCACTAACTGGACTCGCCGAGTCCAACAAGTGACTCGCCGAGTCCAGTCGGGTAGAGGGCATAAATTGATTTTTCAAGTAATGGATGAACATGTAAACATCGAATACAACATAAACCAATCAAGGCTCTGATACCACTGATTGGTTTTATACAAAAGAACATAATATGTGCTCATGCAAACCCTAAAGCTTGGATCTAGGTTTCTCTATTGTACATGTAATTCATCCAGGACTTAAGAACCCTAGATCTAACATACATATTTCGAAATTATCATATAAGAACAGATCTAGATGATTACCTCTTTAACAATAGCTTGAATCTTCTTGTCTTTGAAGCTTACAGTTACAAATGTCACTCCTCTAATGGCTTACAAACACCACAAGCAAGAGAATGACCTATGAGAGGAAAAGAGGGCACCAAAAACGTCCAAGAACCCTTAGGGATTCCTTCCACACGTTTTTGGGGCCTTAGGGTTCCTTATATAGTGATGCTATTAGGGTTTTGAACTAGGAAACCCTAATCTGACTGCTTAGGGCCTAAGCAGCCCATGGACTCCTTCCTTAGAAGCCTTCGACGAATTCTAATGGGTTTCCCCAAAGATTTCGTCCACTCCAACTTCTATGGAGTTCATTAGCCCAATATGCAACTATCACACAATTGACAGTTCTAGTCCCTTTTACTTAATTAATGGCTTTTAGCCATATAATTAATTCTTAATTAATTCCTGTCTAATATTAATTAAACAATATGATTTCTCCTTTAATATATTATTCATATAATATATTAATAAACCATAATAACCTCTCTATCTTCATAAATCATCCTATCAAGTTGCTTTGATGAAGGCAACCCAAAAGGACCATGTACAACAGAATCAAATACTTACCAATTATAGTTACGGGCTTAGACACTAATCCAAAAAATATAACATTACAATGTTAACTTAAACATAAATTTCATGTCCACTTAAAAAACCAAAGAATATTTTGTAAATAATTAAAAGTGATAAATTGTAATGATAAATGTAGAAACTAAATTGTAATCTAAATTTAACTAAAATATTTATATTAATACTATTTTTGTGTAACTTGTGGGTAGAAGTCATTCAAACAATTAAGATTATGAAGTTATAATAGATGTATATATTACTCATATAATTCAAAATAATCAATATATTATATTAATTTAGTATACAAATTATTATATCAAATTTAACATCAACGTTTTTATTATATTAAAAAAAACATATATTTGTAAAGACTTCAATTATATAGGTGTTTCTACGCAGCGCGTGGGCATTCGCCTAATATCTTATAAATGAAACATTTTTCCTTTCACCACATTCATTTGAAACTCCCATGCATTTTTCCTTTCACCACATTCATTTGAAACTCCCATGACTTTTCAATTTCTTTCTAATAATAAATATAAGTTGCTTAATAATGTTCAATAAATATCAATCCTAAAGTGTAATCATATATAAACTATATTTCAATATTAAAACACTATATTTACTTCTACTTAGAAAGTTATGTTTTTCAACTTTTAACATATCATAGTTAATTTATTAGTTTTAATATATTGTTAAATGTAAACCATTAGCATTTTAAAGATACAATTTTCGAACAATTTTTATAAAATACTTACATTATTAATTTAAATATAACATTACAAGGTCCACTTAAATATAAATTTTAGTTTAAATTAAACAATCCAAAAAATATTTCGTAAATAGTTAAAACTGATAAATTGTAGTGTCTTTCTAATAATAATTATAAGTTGGTTAATAAGGTTATTTAAATATCACACCTAAAGTGTAATCATAAATATACTAAATTTCAATTTTAAAATAATATCTTTACTTCTACTTGTAAAGTTATGTCTTTAACTTTTAACATATTATACTTAATTTATTATGTAACAGCCCAATTTTTACAAAAAAAAAAAAAAAAAAAAAAAAAAAAAAAATCATTTTCAATAATAGAATCATTTGCCTAAACCATAAATTCCCAAAAACATCTGTTTTCAAATTCACGTTTAATACATCATTATTCCCTTTTTAAAACATCAGAGTGTCCCTAAACATAGCAGTAAAGGAGAGACAGAGTGCACATTGCATCATCACGCATTGCCCTTGCCCTGGGGCTCAGATGTACCTGCAACAAATCCACAAATGGTAAGCTTGAAAGCTTACTAAGTTCCCCCAAGCACACTCACACACAACCACATATAGCCAGCTATCCAAAACACATAAATCATGCATGAAAATCACATAAGGAAGCACTGGAAACCCTCTAGGGTCTTACTCTGAGTGCCATGGGAACCCCGACATGGTCTTAGTCTAGTGCCTCGGGAACCCCCTCGAGGTCTTTGACCTAAGATGCCAAGGAAACCCTCCAAGGTCTTACACCTAAGCGCCTCGGGAACCCCCCAAGGTCTTACACACAATATAATCACATAACATATCAAATCACCGAATGTCTGACATACGTATCATAATCACAAAATAGGATGGCCTTGGTGTCGTAGACCCAGGGGTATGGTGAGGAGACTCACCTCAATCTGTTGAATATAAACATTTCCCTCTTAACAGTCTGCAATCCCCTGAGCTGGACAATAATAATGGTAATATAATCAATATTAGAACCTTAAGTTAACCAAGGGGAAAATCAACCTCCAAACCCCTCCCCAAGGCCTACATACCCTTTTCCTGCTTATAGGCCCCAAAGTCCAACTCCAATATCCTTAATGGGCCTCTTAGCCCAATGAGGCCCAACCATTGCATTCATGGCCCATACAGATGAAAAAGCCCATAATTCATAGAATACCACCAAGCCCTACACTTTATTGAGGCCCATAGCCTCAAAGGCCCAAAACAGATTAAGGCCCAATTGTTGCTGCGTACGCCCAACATATCATCTTGGTATGTGCAGCGTATTGAGGGTTTGGGGACTACGCACTGCGTACAGCTGGTTACGCCCAGTGTACAACCAATTTAAGGACTTTTTCCATTAAGTGCTTAATGCTCGGTTTCCTCACGACCAAAAGTCAGATCCAAGTCTATGAAAACGTCCTAAGGTATAAAGTTGCCAACTTTATTCCCTTTTTTCCCCCAAATCGTCCAACAATTCCATTAAGACCATTTTAAGGTTCTTAATGCATGCAGGATGACTAAACATCCATCAAGATCCCATTTTTATGCTTCTAAACGACTAAGGGGCCTTAGATCTATCATCCTCGTCTTATGGAGTTTCTTAACTCCTCAAAAGTGGTCCAAAACCAACCAAATGGGCAAAACTAGAAAACCCTAGCTAGAACTAAGGATTTAGATGGAAAGGTGTAAGATTTTTATTTCTAAAAGCTTTGTAAGGTGAGTTTGATGCAGGATCTTGTAGCAGCTATACGATCCAAGCTTGCTTAACCACTTCTTCTTCTTGCAATGAACACAAGAAAGTCACAAATACAATCTTTTAAGCTTAAAAATGATCTCACAAGGTTCTCTGGGGTACAAGGACACTCTAAGGCTATGGAGGCTCTCTAGGGTTAAGTCTAAGGGACTTAATATCGTTCAAATAGGCCTTATGCCCGAAAATTAGGGTTTTGCATGACTGGCACGTACGCCCCGTGTAAGCCTTGGTATGCCCAGCGTACCACAATTCATCCCGCGACCAGCCAAGCGTACACTTAAGTACGCCCAACGTACTTAAGGGATTGTTCATGCTAAAATATAATTTCCTTAGGGTTTCAAGACATACCTGATTTTTGGGTGTTACAACTCCCTCCGCCTAGACTAGACTTCGTCCTTGAAGTCCGCAGTGGTGAACAGATCAGGGTAATGCTCCTGCATCTCCCCCTCCGACTCCCACTTCCATTCGGAGCCCTTCCTGTGCTGTCATTACACCTTTACTAACTTCACTTATTTGTTGTGAAGACCCTTTGTCTTCCTATCTAGGATGGGTAGCAGCTTCTCGGCATAATTCAGGCTCCCATCCACTTGAATGTCAGCCAAGGAAACAACTGTGGTCTCATCAACAATACACTTCCGAAGCTGAGACACATGGAAGGTATTATGAATTTGACTAAGCTTCTCTAGTTGCTCTAAACGATAGGCTACCTTGCCCATCCGGTTCGTGATCCTGAACGGGCCTATGAACCGAGGCCCCAACTTGCCCCTCTTGCGAAACCTAAAATTCCCTTTCTAGGGTGACACCTTCAGTAAAACCAAATCCCCCACCTGAAACTCGAGAGCTGATTGTCATTGATCGACATAGCTCTTCTGACATCTCTGCGCGACTCGCAACAAGTCACACACCTGCTGAATCAACCCGGTAGTCGTGAGCACTACCTCAGTGCTCCCCTTGACCCGATGCCCAAACTCGTCCCAACACATTGGGGTCCTGCACCTTCTACCATATAACATTTCGAATGGAGCTCGGTCAATACTAACATGATAACTTTTATTGTACAAAAACTTTGCCAGTGGGAGGTAGGTGTCCCAACTTCCTCCAAAATCCAACACGCATGCACAGAGCATGTCTTCCAATGTCTGGATCGTCCTCTCACTCTGACCGTCAGTCTGAGGGTGATACGTTGTACTAAAATGTAGTTGAGTAACCAATTCCTCATAGAACTTCTTCCAAAACCTGGAGGTAAACCAGACATCCCTATCAGAGACCACAGACATGAGAACCCCGTGTCTAGCCACCACTTCATGAACATAAATGTCTGCCAACTTCTTCGCATATATTCTCTCAGGAATTGGATTGAAATGGGTACTCCTTGACAGTTTGTTCACGATAACCCATATGTCATCCACGCCCCTTACCTTCCTCGGAAGTTTTGTAATGAAATCCATCGTGATATCCTCCCACTTCCACAAGGGAATGGGTAGTGGCTGAACCTTGCCATGAGGTCGCTGATGCTCAGTCTTGAACTTCCTGTAGGTCAAGCACCGCTCCACAAACCAGGCAATCTACCGCTTCATGCAGGGCAACAAATAACTCATCCTCAAGTCTCTATGCATTTTTGTGGCTCCCGGGTGAATAGAGAACTTGGACTAGTGTGCATCCTCTAATAACCTTTGACTCACTCCCCCTGCCATTGGTACCCACACTCAGCCACATTGGGTCAAAAGGCCATGGCTATCCTTAACAAACAAAGGATATTGTCCCTGAATTTTTTCTATTTTCCAGTTCTCCTTTTTCACTCCCTTTACCTGATCCCCCTTGATCATATCCAACAAAGGCGAAATCACATACATCCTCATACAAATGTCCCTAACAGGGGACCCTACCGTTTTGCGGCTCAATGCATCGTGCACTATGTTGGCCTTCCCTGGATGGTATAAGATCTCACAGTCATAATCCTTCAAAACATCCAACCATCTCCTCTACAACATATTGAGGTTCTGATGATCCATCAAATACTTTAGACTCTTGTGATCCGTATAAACTATGAACCGCACACCATACAAATAATGCCTCCAAATCTTGAGGGCTAATACTACCACCCCCAACTCCAAGTCATGTGTGGGGTAATTCGCCTCCTGAGGCTTCAACTACCTCGATGCGTAAGCAATCACATGCCCCCTTTGCAAAAATACTGCACCCAACCCTGAAATCAATGCATTACACTAAACCACCAAATCATCCAACCCCCCCTAGGTAGTACTAGAATCGGAGCCTTGCATAATCTCCGTCTCAGGGTCTCAAACGCCATCAGTTGATCCGCACCCCAACAAAAGGTCACATTCTTCTTGGTTAAGCGGTTCAATTTCACAGTGATCTTGGAGAAATCCTGGATAAACCTCCAATAATAGCCCACTAAACCCAGGAAACTATAAATCTCTGGGGCATTCCTCAGTACCTCCCATCGCATTACCGCCTCTACCTTGGCTAGGTCGACCAAAATTCCCTCCTAATAGATGACATGCCCCAAACATTGTACCTCTCGCAGCCAGAAATCACATTTGGAGAACTTAGCATAAAGTTTCTCTTCCCTCAGGGTCTCCAAAACCTCCCTCAAATGTTGCTCATGCTGCTCCCTGGTCGTAGAGTAGACCAGGATGTCATCAATAAAAACGATCACTGACTAATCCAGCATCGACCTACATACCTAGTTCATGAGATCCATGAACATTTCTGGGGCATTGGTGAGGCCAAACGGCATCACCACAAACTCATAGTGCCCATATCTAGTCCTGAAAGCCGTCTTCGGTATATCCTCCTCCCGAATCCTCATTTGATGATACCCGAACGAAGATCAATCTTGGAGAACCAAGATGCACCCTGAAGTTGGTCAAATGATTCATCGATCCTTGGCAAGGGATAACGGTTCTTCACCGTCATCTTGTTCAGTTCTCTATAATCAATGCACATCATGTGCGATCCATATTTCTTTTTTACGAAGAGGATCGGTGCTCCCCATGGAGAGCTGCTCGGACGGATAAAACCTTGGTCTAGAAATTCCTGGAGCTGCATGGATCACTCCTGCATCTCAGGTGGTGCCAACTGATACGGTGCCTTGGCCATCGGAGTCGCACCTAGCACTAAATCAACACGAAACTCCACCTGCCTTTCCAGAGGTAATCATGGTCACTCTATAGGAAAAACATCCAGAAATTCCCGTACAACTGATACACTACCCACATCCAACACGGTCTACGTTCTCGTATCCAAAACATAAGCTAGAAATCCCGAGCAACCCTGCTGTAGAAACCTTCTTGCCCTCGCAGCCGAACAGAGGGTTGGTCCCTACGAGGCCCTCTCACCATGAATAATCAGCTCTCTCCCACTTGGGGTTCGAACCCTGACCAATTGGTGCTCACAATCAATCATGGCCCCATTGGCCTCCACCCAATCTATTACGATAATCACTTTCAATCCCCACAATAGTATCGGAACTAGATTTACACGGAACCTCTTACCCAGCACATTCAGAACACAACCCCAATATACCCTTGCCGCACTAATGGTGCGGTCATCAGCAATCTCCACCTCGAGCATGGAATCCAAAGTCCCCGATGCATCCCCAAACTACTTGCTAAGGGCAAGAGACACAAACGACCGGATAGCACCCGAATCAAACAAGACATGAGCAGTCATACCATTGACCAAAACGGTCCATAAACAACATAATACACACACACACACAAACACACACACACACACATACACATATATATATATATATATATATATATATATAAGCACAACAATTGGATAAATATAAAACTGTGAAAAATGTGCACGTACCAGCCACAACGTCCGGTGCTTCCCGAGCCTACTTGGTAGTCAGCTGAAATGTGCAGCCCTTCACCGCTAGAGCTTCCGCCTTAGCAGCGCGGCCATCAGTGATCCTCAGTGTGGCGGGTACGGGCGCCGCCACTGTTCCTCCCCCTCCCTGCAACCTAGGACATTCGGCCCGCTTGTGGCCGGTCTAGTTGCAATGAAAAAATATGCCCTTTTTGGGGCAGTCCCTGCTCATGTGGCCCAACTATCCACATGTATAACACAATGTGCCCGGACCCCTACATGCTCCTCCATGCGATCTCCCATACTTGGAACACCGGCCCCAACCCTACGGGCCCCGACCCGAAGAATCAGAGGTCTTAGGCTTCTTAGCCTGAGCCCCTGCTGCCTGTACCTGCTCAGTCTTCCGCTTCGTGCGGGACTCCAACTCCATCTCCCTCTCACGGGCCTTCTCCACTATATCATTCAGGGTTTTGCACCCCTTAAAGCTCACAAACTCCCGAATATCATCCCTCAGCATGGAATGATATCGGGTCCGCCTCATCTCCTCATTCGTAGCATACTGTGGAATCAATAAAGCTCGCTCCCAAAACTTGGCGGTGATCTCCGCCACAGTCTAGGTGGTCTGTGCAACCCATGAAACTCTCGCACCAGTCATTTCACCTCAATGGGTGGTGTAAACTCCAAATCAAATCGCCATACAAACTCGGCCCATGACATCCCAGCCACTCCAGTTGACCCCTCTTGTCTAGTCACCTCGCCCCACCAACGTCGGGCCCTATCCCTCAGCATACAAAAAGCAAATGCAACCTTTGCCGCATCCGTGAAGGAACTCGTGCGCTGGGCATTCTCGATATCTGCTATCCAGCGTCGACTAACTATGAGGTCCCTGACCCCGAAAAACTCTGGCGCCCTGCACGCCTTGAACTCTCGAAAAGGAGTTTGGGCCCCGATCTCGCCCGCAACAATCTCAACCCTGAACGATCAGAGTCTCTACTCAATGAGATCCATAATACCCTCCTTGACCGTCTCAAAGATGATTGGGGTCGGGTCAAGGATGCCCCAGGTAACCTCGGTTGCAATGAGCTCGCGCAGCCTCTCATCAATGACATCAATAGTGTCTCCTGATCCAGCCCTGGATCTAGATCTCGATCCTGATCCCCCAGCTCGGAATCGTGTCACCACCATGTTGAACGGATAAATATGATAAATTGCAGTGATCAGGATTACTATATAAGGGAGCTTCCCAAGCCGTTACTCCTTGAAGTCGTCAGATCCAACATTGGTTCGGGTACAAGTCATGTGCTTCCAGTAGTACGGGCCCAATATTACCTTCCACATCTACTTGTACCTTTCCCGATTTCTCTACCTGATAACTCCAATTCGTCCCTTAACCAACCAATATTTCACAACTACCCCGCATACTAATCTCAGGCTGACCTAAGATTTGCCCCATTCATATCAATTAGACAAATCATAACAGGTTTCCCTTATGCATGCAAATTGTACACAAAAAAGGATCAAATAGACTTTCGAATAAGAGACTCTACCCTAGAACCACAACCAAACAAGAAACAGGAAATAAGGCCAAATCAATCATTTTGAGGCTATAAGATCCTAACCGTATAAAACTTTAAAAGCATACACATAGCAAATCCCAGATAATCAATAAGGTTCAATTATCAGTATAACATGAATAACACATTGGGGAATTACTTACTTGGCTCGGCTGATCACATGTATTGCACTCTCGTCTTCTCATTTTTAGGAAGAGACTTTTGTGTTACTTTTGAAAGAAAATTTACCATTTCCTTAGTTTGAATCCTAACACACTCGAGTGTGTTCCCTGATCTCTCAAACCAAGGCTCTGACACCAACTTGTAACAACCTAGTTTTTACAAAGAAAATTTTCATTTTTCAATAATATAATCATTTTCAAAAACCATAAATTCCCAAAAACATCTATTTTCAAATTAACATTTAATACATCATTATTCCTTTTTTAAAACAGCATATTGTCCCGAAACATAGTAGTAAAGGAGAGATAGAGTGTACGACGCGTCATCGCGCCTTGACCTTGCCCTTGGGCTCAGATGTACCTGCAACAAATCCAGAAACAGTAAGCTTAAAAGCTTAGTGAGTTCCCTAGAGCACACCCACATACAACCACGTATATCATATCATACTAGCTAGTTAGTTATCCAAAACACATAAATCATGCATGCAATTCGCATAAGGAAGCCTTGGAAACCCTCCAGGGTCTTACTCCGAGTGCCATGGGAACCCCCACATCATCTTAGTTTGGTGCCTCGGGAACCCCCTTGAGATCTTTGACCTAGGATGCCAAGGAAACCCTCCAAGGTCTTACACATAAGCACCTGAGGAACCCCCAGAGTCTTACACATAATATAATCACATAACATATCAAATCACCGAATGTCTGACATACGTATCATAATCACAAAATAGGCTGGCCTTGGTGTCGTAGCCCTAGGGTATGGTGAGGAGACTCACCTCAATCTGTTGAATACAAACACTTCCCTCTTAACAGTCTGTAATCCCCCAAGCTGGACAATAATAATGGTAATATAATCAATATTAGAACTTTAAGTTAACCAAGGGGAAAATCAACCTCCAAACCCCTCCCCAAGGCCTACATACCCTTTTCCTGCTTATAGGCCCCAAAGTCCAAGTCCAATATCCTTAATGGGCCTCTTAGCCCAATGAGGCCTAATCATTGCATTCATGGACCATACAGATGAAAAAGCCCATAATTCGTAGAATACAACCAAGCCGTACACTTTATTGAGGCCCACAGGCTCAAAGGCCCAATACAGATTAAGGCCCAACTATTGCTGCGTACGCCCAATGTATCATCTTGGTACGTGCAGCGTACTGAGGGTTTGGGGACTACGCACTGCGTACACTTGGTTATGCCCAGTGTACAACCAGTTTAAGAACTTTTTCCATTAAGTGCTTAATGCTCGGTTTCCTCATGACCAAAAGTTAGATCTAAGTCTATGAAAACGTCCTAAGGCATAAAGTTGTGAACTTTATGCCCTTGCATACCCCTAAATCGTCCAACACTTCCATTAAGACATTTTTGAGGTTCTTAATCTATGCAGTATGACTAAAAATCCATCAAGATCCCATTTTTATGCTTCTAAACGACTAAGGGACCTTAGATCTGTCATCCTCCTCTTATGGAGTTGCTTAACTCCTCAAAAGTGGTCCAAAACCAACCAAATAGGTAAAACTAGAAAACCCTAGCTAGATCTAAGGATTTAGATGGAAAGGTGCAAGCTTTTTATTTCTAGAAGCTTTGTAACGTGAGTTTGATGCAGGATCTTGAAGTACTAATACGATCCAAGCTTGCTTGACCACTTCTTCTTCTTGCAATAAACACTAGAAAGTCATAAATGCACTCTTTTAAGCTTAAAAATGATCTCACATGGTTCTCTGGTGTACAAGGATGCTCTAAGGCTATGGAGGCTCTCTAGGGTTAAGTCCAAGGGACTTAAGATTGTTTAAACAGGCTTAATGCCCAAAAATTAGTGTTTTGCACCACTGGTGCGTACGCCCCGCGTAAGCCTTGGTACGTCCAACGTACCACAATTCATCTCGCAACTATCCATGCATAGTACACCAAGCGTACACTTAAGTATGCCCAACATACTTAAGGAACTATTCGTACCAAAATATAATTTCCTTAGGGTTTCAAGACATACCTGATTTTTGGGTGTTACATATTAGATTTAAAATGTTGTTGTATGTAAATCATTATCAGTTTAAAGCTACAATTTTTTAATAGTTTGGAAAAAAATACTTAAATTGTTAATTTAAATATAACATTAAAGTGTCAACTTAAATATAAATATCAGTTCCACTTAAAAAACCAAAGAATATTTTTTAAATAGTTAAAAGTGATAAATTATAGTGATAAATGCAAAAAATAAATTGTAATATCAATTTAACTAAAATATTTCCTAAAGATATTTTTATAATCGTTAAAAGTATTTAAATAAATACCTTAAAATAAATTACAATAAAAACAGTTAAAAATAAATCTATATAAATAATTATTTTGTTACATTTAAAATAAAAAATCAAAGCTTAATGTTTTAACAAATTATAATGATAGAAATTAAAACATTAAGTAAATAATTTTTAAAAATTAATTTATAATAACAACAATTATAAGTAACATTAAACCATATAGTATATTTAAATTTATTAATGAGTAGCTCGTGGATAGAAGTTATTTAAATGATTAAAATTATGCGGTTATAATAGATGTATATATTATCATATAGTTCAAATTAATCAATATATTATATCAATTTAGTATACGAATTATTATATCAAATTTCACAATAACGTAATTGTTATATTTAAAAAAAACATATATTTGTAAAAACTTCAACTATAAAAGTGTTTCTGTGCAACGCGCGGGTATTCGCCTAGTTTATATATATATATATATATATATATATATATATATATATATAACGCCCATGTTTCTGGACTAAAAGCACTAATAATATTATAATAGTCTAGATCAACCTTTGTAACTCATTTTGAAGTAATAAAGAGGAATTATGTGAATATCATGTGAATTATATGCTTATTTGCTTAATTATTATGATTTAATTAATTAATAATGAAAATAAGCATTGAAAATAAATATTAGAAAACACCGATATCGTTTAAGAAAGTTGTATTGGCCGAAACAAGGATTCCGGAGATTTAAAGAACGTCAAAATCCGAGTTATAACGAAGAAGTTATGACATGTCAAAGTTTCGCGACGGAACCGATACGGCACCGGGAAACGTAAAAAATGAATTTACGATAAAGTGCATTTTAGCCTTAAGAATCTAAACAAAAATCATAGTATTCATTAAACCGAGAATTTTGATAAAAAGAACGTCCAAATCTGACTTCGTATGAGGAAGTTATGATTTTTCTAAGTTTTAGCTTAGCAGTAGACAACTAAATACTCGAATTTCAGATCGAGCGATATTTAGCCGACACAACCTAAACGAGAATCGAAAGTCTCATCAATAGTAGTACAACAGTAAAAAGACTGACGAAAACGAACGTTAGATGAAGAAGTTATGAATTTTTAACGGATTTTCCTGTCCCGGTATGTTAAAACTAATAATATTAAAATTAAAATCAAAATTTGCCGACGAAATATATTCCCGCCTACACGTGCATATAAAGAACGTAAAAAACGGAGGTCGTATGCGAAAGTTATGAATTTTAGAAGATTTGGGTGCAATTTTCGAAAATTTCGCATGAATAGGAGCCGGCCACGTCACCCTTCTCGCGAATCCGACCCACTGATGACGTATCCGAAGCATGGGCCAATTCCGGAGCCGATGTGTGTCACAATCTCCTCGGACCGAAGTCTCAGCCAATCAGAGGCTACCTCATACCCTTCGCGTGTCCAAGTCTCGTAGGGGCCACGTCCGAGCCTCGCACGAGCAACGTGGCCTTCGCACCTGCTGCCACCTGCCCTCGATGCTGCCAGGTGCTTCGCTCCCTCGCTGCCACATCTCCCCTTTGTGTCCGAGCCTCCCAGCCTGCTACGTGGAGCCTCCTTAGCCACCAATCTTCGGTCTCGCACCCTATAAATAGGAGGGTTGCGAGATCTCCCGGGTACTTTTGGAAAATTGACATTTTTCACCCCTAAACTTATATTTTGACTTCCCCCGAAGCCCCGGTATCATTTTTAAAGCCCGGAATACATCCCGAGTGCCCGAAGACCCGGAAAATTTTATCTTTTCGGTTTTGAAACTCCAACCCTCGCAGAGCCCGATTTCTCAATAAAACTCCTCGTTTTATCATAGACGATCATTTTAAGGAACGAATTGCTGCCCGATTATCATCAAATCAAGTGAGTGTATAGTAACTTTCATCTTACACATAGAGATGAAGTATTTTCTATAAAATACGTGTTATGTGTAATTATATTGATTGTTTATTTGAGATGACTGTTGAATAAATGTTTTATACAAGTTATAAACTGTATATGTATTTTTATCTACAAATATGTTGGGTAAAATATAGGTAGATGAAATAGTTGATGTGTGTTAAAATGATGAGAGGCCTCGATGTTGTTGTTGTTCCAGTCATCTAGCGGAGTATGGATGACGACCACGGACTCTTCTAGACAATCTAGTGGAACGCTAGCAGGCTCGCAACCTATAGGTGTTTGTGGGCTTGATGTTCACCGGTGTACTCCATCCCCCTCAGGTTGCCTTACGGACATATTTGGCTGAGGAATCCTCATGGTTGCCTTACGGACATATATGGCTGAGGACATATATGGCTGAGGAATCCCTTGTATAGGTGTTTAGGGACGTAAAGTGAGGATAACAGGAATGGGTAATCAGGGTTATTGTTGGTTTAATAAAATTAATAAATTTATTGTTAATCGATGAAATTAATAAATTTATTATTATTTGTCGGTTGAAAACTCTATATGCTTACCAGGCTCCCAAGCCTGACCCACTCAGCTTTCTGTTTTACAGGTAGTGGACCCAGAGCATAATTTGGATGATGATGAGGGATTTTTGAATTATAGGCCACTAGTTGTATATAACTATTGTAAGGCTTATAATGTACTGTTTATGCTTTTGATCTGTATTGAACATGACATCCCGAGTCTTTTTAATGAAATACATTTCTACGGAAATGCTTTGATAAATCTTTATTATATTTTTATTTTGGGAACAAATTCCGCAACACTTTTATGTAAAATATTACTCTGAATTTCAAACAAGCATAAACAAAATCGGTCTTTTCTGGCCGTGAAATTGGGGATGTCACAGTTGTTATCAGAGCATTAGTTTAAGCGAACTAGGAATTTGTAGGATTTCGAGACTTAAACTCAGAATGCTAAGCGATGATTGTAAGGTGTGAGCACTAGTATATTTTAGGAAAGATGCCTAAAATGTTTTTATGTGCTAAATTTTATGTGTTTGCTATACATGATATTATTTGTTCAGATCTATGGTCTGTTGTCGATCGGATCTAGAAAACCTTATGTGTGTAGGATTCTAAGCGTATGATTACGATATTATAACTAGCATGTAAACGTTTTCAAAGTCTATAGTGAATATAGATCTAAATTCACCTTATTCGGTGTATAGATCAAGATGACAAGAACCCGCAGTGGAGCCGGGAATGCAAATGGAAATAGAAATCAACCACCAGTACTTGAGAAAGTACCTGTTGAAGGAGCTACATCGGAGCCAATAACGATGGGTAGAGTGTAAATGATGATTCAGACAATGTTGGATCGTCAGATGGAGGAGACCAGGAGGTTGCTACAATAGAATTAGGGAAGAAACTACGATACCTGTTGAGCAGCCTGATTTGAATGAAGGGCAATCGGTAGGAGGGAACTACAGTGGGACTGTTGGTCAAGCCAACCCACCGATAGTTTGACGAAACAACCAGGATGGAGGAGATGATGTACATGGATGCAAATACAAAGATGTCATGGCATCCAAACCACCGTGTCTATCCGGAAGTCCAACACCGGTGGAAGTTATAAATTGGATCTCCGAAATGGAGACAATGTTTGAAAGTTGTGAGTGCAACAACAAACAGAAGACCGCACTTGCAATTCCTCTATTGAAATCTGGTGTATTGAGCTAGTGGAAGTTACTAGCTGATTCGATGCCAAATGGAGAAGCTAGCAAGATGTCTTGGGAAGATTTTGTAGTACAACTGAAATTGCAATACTCCTCTGAGCAGGATCTTCTGGAAATCAATAATGAGTTTCAGAATTTGAAGAAAGGAAAAATGAGCTTTACTAAATACGCTGCCAGTTTCACTAAAAAGATGAAGCTTATTCCATACTTAGTTCCAACTGAACTCTCTAAGGTCAATAAGTTTGCACAAGGTTTACCAACGGATGTTGGTCCAATGGTTAAGCAAGCAACAACATTGAAAGCCGCCATCTGGGCTGCTAAGAATGTTGAGACCCACATCAGGGAAAAAGGTCTGGAGAGGACAGATGTTGGTCAGAATAGGAAGTTTGAGGGACTTTTAAGGCCCAACAAGAAAAGTAAATTCTCGAAGTCTGGTTCGAGAGGAGTAGGAGGAGAAACAAAATGGTGCGACAAGTGTAAGAAGAAACATGCTGGGAAATGTGGCGAAGAGGTTATATGTTTTAAATGTGGAAAGACAGGCATTATGCCAATGAATGCACACTCATCAACAAAGTTTGCTATGGGTGTGGTGAGGAAGGTCACTGTCACACCCCCAAACCAGAACGGCGGAAACGTTCGAGGGCGGAGGACGTCATATTCAGTATCATAATAGTTCATAGAAAGGAAAGTACACACCACCATATATATTAAGTTTATTAAAATGTTTACATAATTGTATTCGTTACATGATCAAAAGATAAATACATAAACATCTTTCAAAAGAAGTAATTAACGTCAGCACGTTAATCCCCAAAAGTTGATCTCCAAACCTGCTTAGCGGTTCCCTGAGAATACAAGTTATTTCAAAGAAAAAGTATCAACAATTAAGTTGGTGAGTTCATAAGTAGTGTTTTGAGAAAATGTACGCCATTCGAAAGTTCGTGTATGTTTTCCAGAAAACGCAGTATTTCAAATGTAAAGAGTTATGATTCATTGTGTTGACAATGAATGTATTATATCCAGAAAATCCCATATTTTCCCTAATGGTTGAGATATGAACTGTTGTGTTTCCCAAGAAAAACCCTTATTTTCTTATAAAAGTATGAAATGCATATGAATGTTCGTGCTATAACTTGTAAGTAATTGCACCAGGAAAATTCCTTATTTTCCTATTAGTTGTTTGGTTTGTATCCAGGAAAAACCCTTATTTTCCTAACATAACTAGCAGTCTCTAAGACCGAAAATCGCAAGCAACCGACATGCTTAAAAGTTGTAGCATAGTTTTAATAGCTACTCGTTCATAAAAGCATAACACCATATTAATTGTATATCCGGTGAGTTTTATAACCATACAAAACATAATATGCCTGTAGCGACGTTCTTCAGGCGTCGTAGCGTTATGACAAACTGTCACCCCAAAGGACAGACTGTAGCTAATAGTCAGGGCGCAGGATCATGACTTCCCGTATAGATCTATACATATTTGACACGTTCTCCGAACGGGAGACTCTGGTTATAGACAGGACTTGCAGCATTACTTTCTAATAAAGAAAAGTAACGTTTGAAGATATGCACGTCTCATGGATTCTCAACTAAGCCTGTATTAAAGTGATAGTTTTTGTATGCAAAGTTTATCCTTTTTCACAATGTTTGACAAAGCATAAATCATAAGTTTTTAGAATGTATAAAACGACTTAACAATGAAAGGTACTTTGAAATCATTATATACTTTGCATAAGTCTAATGCACACAAAGTATGACAAGAGTTTTCACATAGTAGTAATAAATCACAAGTGATTCATTTGATAAAAACGAGTAAAGTGAAATTTTTGATGTAGAAGACAAGTTTGTAAACAAAACCTATATATGTATATGGTTATATATATGTATAAGTTTTAAAAGATGATTTGGTATGTTTCGTAATTGTTGTTCATATTCTTACGTTTTTATCAGAAACTTTGCATGAAATAATCATTAAGTTTGATACTAAAGACCTTTTTGTACTTATCACTTTTGTAAAAATGGTAATTAAACATATTTAAATGATTGTGTTTTAACTTCCTTAATGTATAAACATTGCTCAAAAATGTTAGAAGGTGTTAATAAATCTATAAACCACTTTTGACAGTTTCACCCTTTACTGTCCCTGTTTTTAGAAAGCTCATAGAAAAATCCTCGTAAGTCAAAAACTGAATCCGTCACCTCTGAGAGTTTATAAAATGAGTCTACTTTGTTCCTAATTTTTATTATGATTTTTAGTGGTCTCAAACTAGTGTGAAAATGAACATCTTCACAGACTGGTCCGAAATCACTTCTGAAATGACAGGCAGTTTTATAAAAATCGCCATAAATTGTAGAAAAATCGTATGAACGCGTGCGAGTAGTCATTAGAAAGGTATAAACTTGAACTATTTTGATATTGTACAGTTTTGAAAGATATTAAGTTTAAGATGGTCAAAACAGTCCGTGAACAGGACTCAACTTTTCTATAGAAAGCTGTCATTTAAATTTAAGTTATGTTTAGTATTCTAACTTGTATTCCCCCCCCCCCCCCCCCCCTTAAAACTTGAAGAAAACATGAAAATGTAGGGGTATGAACTCACCTTATGTGAATAATTGAATAATGGAAGGTTGAAGATGAACTTTTGGTTGTTGGTTTGATGCTCCAAAACAGCCACTCTTTTGGCTATGTTGCTATCACGAAAATTTCACAGCAAAAGAGCAAGAAAAAGGGTAGTTTACTCACTGTTTTGAATCAATAATTTTGAGTATCAAAACAAGTAACTTCCAGGGGTATTTGGTGGTAAAAATATCAAGCAAAAGGAAGGTGTAGATGGGTGAAATGGTGGCTGAAACACAAAAGGGACAGCAGCCCTTTAGTTCATGGTTTTGATGGCTTTGGAAGGAAGTTCTTGTGCTTGAAAATGAGATGAAGGTTGAGAGAAATTCCCTGGAGTATTTGCTGGTCAAATGAGGGTTAAATGAAGATGAAATTTCGTGATTATGAAGGAGAAAAGAGTGGAAGAGGATAAGGGGACAAAACCTAGACTAGCTTGTGATGGGATGTGAGTTTAAGTGATGTGATCTTGTCTAGCCACTTGCTTGGGTGGTTGTTTAGAGATAGAATTAGTTAACTAACTAACTACTAGTTATTTAGTTAGTTAGGAGTTCTAGTTAAGGAGAGGGAAGCTCTTAATCTCGAAAATTAGAAGAGGGATTAATAAGCATTCTTAGTAAAATGTCTTAAGTGATTAAGCACTTATTAGTTAAGTTGGCACTTATCTCCACCAATTCTCTTATCTTAATTGATTTAGATATCATAAAACTTACATGAAATCACTTTAATTCATGACTCATAAGTAGTCATTCACTAGATAATAATACATATATACAAATACATACGTGTATACTTAGTATAAAATAACAATGTAGTTTTTGTGTATTTGAACTTTAATGTTTAGGTTTTATTCTTTTTATTCAAAAACACTTAAATACATTTTAATTATACCTTATAATAATTCATTTTATATTTTAATTTATTTAAATATAAAATTTATTGACCAATGTATAATTTCGTGACATTTAACCGGTTAACCATATCGTTAAACACGTTTTGTCTCTTTGGTTCGTATATTTGTCAAATTTAGATCCTTCACATCTATTAAGCAAACGTTTTACATAGAAACTAACTTACTTATCAACTAGAGACATGTTGATACAAAAATTAAGTTTGTTGCGTTTAAATGACGTTATATGCTAATTTCACAAACCGGTGATGGTTCGTAGTCATACATCATAACAAAATTATCGTTAGTTACTTGTTTTATATTTCACAAGAACTTATCTAAATAAAAGAGGTTAAATTCTTTCAACCATTCTTGATAAAATACTCATATTGTTTAATAATCAAAACATAGCATCGTACGATTGTTCCTATTTTTACCAATTGTTACATTCTCCCCCCGTTAAAAGAATTTTGCTCCGAAATTCAACTTGTAGATGGGATATCACTAAACAATTGGGGTTGTTTTTTTTTTCGCTTGGCGTTCCAACGGGCCTTCACTATGGGTATGCGGCTTTGTTTCGTCCTTTTGACATCCTGATCCATGATTTCCACCGGTTCTTCGATGAAGTTTAGACTCCCGTTGATTAAAATTTCATCCAGTGGAATAACAAGGGTCTCATCAGACAAGTTCTTCTTCCGATCATGGGATGCCTTCAATCATTCACGGGTAAGAACAATCTTCTCTGTAGTTTCTCATATGATCTGGGGGCTGGTGAGAGTGTTGTTAGGAACTTGCCTGTTAGCTATTTGTGTGTTACCTACCTCATCCCATCAAAGAGGTGATCTACACTTGCTTCTGCAGAGAGCTTCGAATGACGTGACCTTGGTGTTAATGTAACAGTTGATGTTGTATAAGGATTCGATGAATGGTTCTTCCTCTTTGTCTTTCAGTTTGAGGGTGATAGAAAGGATTTCTTTAACGACTATTAAAAACACGAGGCGAATCGCCTGTCCCTTATCCAAAATGATAGATAGTGGTATACTATGCAGTCTCGCAATCTTCTTGTGATATGCCCGTGTCAGCTTTTCTATTTTTCTTTGTAGCCTTGGTCGGTAGAAAGTGTGTGGGTTTGGTTGATTTGTCTACGATTGCTCAAGTGGTAGCATGTCCATCCACTGTCTTGGGTAACTTGTCATGGAGTTCATGGTATGACTCATAACTGATTCATCTATCATCTCTTTGTGTTTATAAGTCGTATATAATTAAGATTGAAAAGACAGTCGAATCGGTGATTCTATTCTAAGCCCACATCCAAACAAGGAAAAGGATTTAAAGCGAAATTACCAACCCTAAGTCCGTAGAATCTTAATTATATAGGGCTCCAATACTTGCGGGCAGGCGTGAGTGCTTATGGTCCATTTGTTCCTCTTGTTCCTTTATGAAACTAGATCCTAATGTGCGTGTTTCAGCGGACCTTCATTACTCCGCCTATCACTTCGACCGATCGGGATCGTGCGGTTTTGGGTTTATTTACTTATGTTCTTCTAAATGTTAGCATATTCACTCGATGAATTAGGGTAGGTATGTGTTGAAGTTCATGGTTTTGATTCACTGCTATTTTCTGAGCTTGGATTTGACTTGTTGTAAGCGTGGTATTTCTAGATGATCTGTTGGGGGATACTACGAGAAGGTTGTAAAGATTCCTCATATGAGTACTTCGGGGTTTTGAAACTAGAAACCAATTGGGGTTTTGTGTCGGGTTTGTCATTATGAATCAATCGTGTCTCAATAGTCGATGTTTAAAGTGAAAGGGTCTTTTATAACACATGGAACTGGTATGGGTAGTGCCACACCAATCCACATTGAATGCCAATGTCGGTACTTCTCATTGTAAGCCGCTTGTTAGTGGGATAGTGAAATATACATATGTGTTTTTAGTGCTTTTTAGTCTATCTCTATTATTACTGCTATGAAGGTTTTGTTGAATGATTGGGGGTGTTTGTTCGAGTAGATTTCTAACTTGTGACTCACGGAACTCCCCTGCGTACCTACTATCAATTGGAATGTATGAAAATAAGTTATCGAGGAGAAACGTACCCAAAATAGTCGTGGGGTCTGCAATAGTCTCCCCTTGGCCCATTGCGAATACTCAGCCTCCTTCACCAGCATTCATGACGTTTGACTCCGGGCAGTCCCTTCGGAAGTGTCCTGTTACTCTGTACTCATAACACACACGGTCTACTCCTACATTTGTGGCTGGAGCAGTTAATTGGTCTAGTTCTCTACAGTAGCGTACGGTGTGTCCCTTTCTATTGCACCTAACGCAATGCATTTCACGGCAGGATCCGTGATGATGAAAGTTGCATCGGTTGCACATAGGCTGGTTGCTGTTGTACGACCTTTTCAGTGTAGGAGTATGGTTTGTTGATTGCTTTTTGGCGTTTCCTTGAGTTGATTTGCCTCCCTTCTTGCTCCAGGGTTGTCGTTTCATGTTCTTGTGTTCGCACCTTGAGGTATTCTTGTAGGTAGCTATTGGTAGGTGGCTTCGATTGTTTCTTTGATTAGAATTTTTGATATCGTTTCCTTCCCTGCTTGAGTTGACAGAGTTATTGTATGCTATAATGGCTGCTACTGTGGCTATAACTGTAGCTTGCAAAGTGGCGGTGTCCAATTGTAGGAATGGGGTTGCGTTGGTAAGTTGGTTATTATCAATCCTTGTTGCGCCGCTAACGTTTGCTTGAGACAGTGCAGCTGTTACTGCCGCAGCGATAGCAGATTGCACTATGTTGGGGTCATATTGAGGAGGTGGTGGTGGGGTTGCGTTTTTACGTGTTGATCTACGAGGAGACATTGTTCTGATAAGGAAATAACAAGAAGAACTATAATTTTTAATGATTCGAAAGTCACGCATTAGTGATTTGTTATATCAGAAGTTTGGTTTACCCCTGAATAGGGTTTTGAGTTCGACTCATAAGGAGAGTAGATAAACTCATGAATTGGAGGGGTATGCAAAGGGTTTAATAAAGGAAATACATCATATATTATAAAACATGGTGCATTACATTTTGTAGTTAAGAAAATTTGACCTATCTAAAGGTTTCTGATTACAAGGTTAGGAAAAGTAAGGACTTTATCCGAGGTCTTATGCTATGACAAAATTTTGGAAGTAAGACATGTATTATTTGTTACGCGAGCTGGCTACATGGGCCTTAGATTATGCCAACTGACGCTCCATCTCAAGCATACGTAGTTCATGTCTTGCCTGGCGTGCCCGAAGTTCTATCACTTCGGTTTGAGATGCCGTTAGCTCTCTCTGCAATGCTTCATTTCGATTTACGATTCTCCCGTGAGATAATCCTAACTATCGGACGCGAACTGTTTTGACTCCAATGTTCGCATCATTTTCCTCAGTTTGATGGATGGTCATCCGTCCTTGCTCACCAATGCGAGAAATCCGACGAACCAATATAGGAAGGGCTCTGTCTGCTGAGCCTCCCTCGCTTAGGTTGTAGAAGCTTTGGTCTCCGTTGAATGGAAGGGGTTGATCCTGTTCGCGGCTCCACCTATCCAGGTTAGTTGCCCAAAGGGGCGTCGAGCCATGAAATTCCGGTTGAGGATTAGGATTTTGAATTGGAGCCGTTAAGGGTAGGTTATTGTTCTCTGGATCTGAGTCTGATTCTTCTTTCATTCCTTCTTCAGAATCATTCTCTATCCCTTCTCCATTACCATGGTTGGGGTAGTAGGGGTCACCGGGGTGATGGAATCCAGCCATTTGAGTCTATACGAGAATAGGGTTAAGAATGGACTATAAGCTAAAGCACATGGAATTTACTCTTAAGTTTAATGGTTGAAGGCACTCGAATACTCCCTTAGTATTCTTTAACGATATGCTTTTGGTAAGTTTTAAATTTGTTGTCCATTGCAGACACTCCTTGGCATACGTTAGTCGGCTCTTGGACAGATATAGTTGATCAGGCTATATTCTTCCCAGTTCTGATTACATGTCCCAAGGCACACCCGCACTGCACAACTTATTTATAATACTTCTATATTGTTTTAATTATGATACTGACCATGTTATTAATATGGAATGATTGCATGCCTACTTTACAAAAACTAAATAAATTTAATTTTAAAAGTATGACTCTTACTCAGAGTGTTTTTGCCCAGTTGTGTTTATAGTTGTATACCAAAAATGGTTTTGATATACTTAATTCACTATAAACAATGCTCTGATACCAATCTGTCACACCCCCAAACCAGAACGGCGGAAACGTTCGAGGGCGGAGGACGTCATATTCAGTATCATAACAATTCATAGAAAGGAAAGTACACACCACCATATATATTAAGTTTTTCAAAATGTTTACATAATTGTATTCGTTACATGATCAAAAGATAAATACATAAACATCTTTCAAAAGAAGTAATTAACGTCAGCATGTTAATCCCCAAAAGTTGATCTCCAAACCTGCTTAGCGGTTCCTTGAGAATACAAGTTATTTCAAAGAAAAAGTGTCAACAATTAAGTTGGTGAGTTCATAAGTAGTGTTTTGAGAAAATGTACGCCATTCGAAAGTTCGTGTATGTTTTCCAGAAAACGCAGTATTTCAAATGTAAAGAGTTATGATTCGTTGTGTTGACAATGAATGTATTATATCCAGAAAATCTCATATTTTCCCTAATGGTTGAGATACGAACTATTGTGTTTTCCAAGAAAAACCCTTATTTTCTTATAAAAGTATGAAATGCATATGAATGTTCGTGTTATAACTTGTAAGTAATTGCACCAGGAAAATTCCTTATTTTCCTATTAGTTGTTTGATTTGTATCCAGGAAAAAACCTTATTTTCCTAACATAACTAGCAGTCTCTAAGACCGAAAATCGCAAGCAACCGACATGCTTAAAAGTTGTAGCATAGTTTTAATAGCTACTCGTTCATAAAAGCATCATACCATATTAATTGTATATCCGGTGAGTTTTATAACCATACTAAACATAATATGCCTGTAGCGACGTTCTTCAGGCGTCGTAGCGTTATGACAAACTGTCACCCCAAAGGACGGACTGTAGCTAACAGTCAAGGCGCGGGATCATGACTTCCCGTATAGATCTATACACATTTGACACGTTCTCCGAACGGGAGACTCTGGTTATAGACAGGACTTGCAGCATTACTTTCTAATAAAGAAAAGTAACGTTTGAAGATATACACGTCTCATGGATTCTCAACTAAGCCTGTATTAAAGTGATAGTTTTTTATGCAAAGTTTATCCTTTTTCACAATGTTTGACAAAGCATAAATCATAAGTTTTTAGAATGTATAAAACGACTTAACAATGAAAGGAACTTTGAAATCATTATATACTTTGCGTAAGTCTAATGCACACAAAGTATGACAAGAGTTTTCACATAGTAGTAATAAATCATAAGTGATTCATTTGATAAAAACGAGTAAAGTTAAAATTTTGATGTAGAAGACAAGTTTGTAAACAAAACCTATATATGTATATGGTTATATATATGTATAAGTTTTAAAAGATGATTTGGTATGTTTCGTAATTGTTGTTCATATTCTTACGTTTTTATCAGAAACTTTGCATGAAATAATCATTAAGTTTGATACTAAAGACCTTTTTGTACTTATCACTTTTGTAAAAATGGTAATTAAACATATTTAAATGATTGTGTTTTAACTTCCTTAATGTATAAACATTGCTCAAAAATGTTAGAAGGTGTTAATAAATCTATAAACCACTTTTGACAGTTTAACCCTTTACTGTCCCTGTTTTTAGAAAGCTCATAGAAAAATCCTCGTAAGTCAAAAACTGAATCCGTCACCTCTGAGAGTTTATAAAATGAGTCTACTTTGTTCCTAATTTTTATTATGATTTTTAGTGGTCTCAAACTAGTGTGAAAATGAACATCTTCACAGACTGGTCCGAAATCACTTCTGAAATGACAGGCAGTTTTATAAAAATCGCCATAAATTGTAGAAAAATCGTATGAACGCGTGCGAGTAGTCATTAGAAAGGTATAAACTTGAACTATTTTGATATTGTACAGTTTTGAAAGATATTAAGTTTAAGATGGTCAAAACAGTCCGTGAACAGGACTCAACTTTTCTATAGAAAGCTGTCATTTAAATTTAAGTTATGTTTAGTGTTCTAACTTGTATTCCCCCCCCCCCCCCCTCCCCCCCCATCCCCCCTTAAAACTTGAAGAAAACATGAAAATGTAGGGGTATGAACTCACCTTATGTGAATACTTGGAGAATGGAAGGTTGAAGATGAACTTTTGGTTGTTGGTTTGGTGCTCCAAAACAGCCACTCTTTTGGCTATGTTGCTGTCACGAAAATTTCACAGCAAAAGAGCAAGAAAAAGGGTAGTTTACTCACTGTTTTGAATCAATAATTTTGAGTATCAAAACAAGTAACTTCCAGGGGTATTTGGTGGTAAAAATATCAAGCAAAAGGAAGGTGTAGATGGGTGAAATGGTGGCTGAAACACAAAAGGGACAGCAGCCCTTTAGTTCATGGTTTTGATGGCTTTGGAAGGAAGTTCTTGTGCTTGAAAATGAGATGAAGGTTGAGAGAAATTCCCTGGAGTATTTGCTGGTCAAATGAGGGTTAAATGAAGATGAAATTTCGTGATTATGAAGGAGAAAAGAGTGGAAGAGGATAAGGGGACAAAACCTAGACTAGCTTGTGATGGGATGTGAGTTTAAGTGATGTGATCTTGTCTAGCCACTTGCTTGGGTGGTTGTTTAGAGATAGAATTAGTTAACTAACTAACTACTAGTTATTTAGTTAGTTAGGAGTTCTAGTTAAGGAGAGGGAAGCTCTTAATCTCGAAAATTAGAAGAGGGATTAATAAGCATTCTTAGTAAAATGTCTTAAGTGATTAAGCACTTATTAGTTAAGTTGGCACTTATCTCCACCAATTCTCTTATCTTAGTTGATTTAGACATCATAATACTTACATGAAATCACTTTAATTCATGACTCATAACTAGTCATTCACTAGATAATAATACATATATACAAATACATACATGTATACTTAGTATAAAATAACAATGTAGTTTTTGTGTATTTGAACTTTAATGTTTAGGTTTTATTCTTTTTATTCAAAAACACTTAAATACATTTTAATTATACCTTATAATAATTCATTTTATATTTTAATTTATTTAAATATAAAATTTATTGAGCAATGTATAATTTCGTGACATTTAACCGGTTAACCATATCGTTAAACACGTTTTGTCACTTTGGTTCGTATATTTGTCAAATTTAGATCCTTCACATCTATTAAGCAAACGTTTTACATAGAACCTAACTTACTTATCAACTAGAGACATGTTGATACAAAAATTAAGTTTGTTGCGTTTAAATGACGTTATATGCTAATTTGACAAATCGGTGATGGTTCGTAGTCATACATCATAACAAAATTATCGTTAGTTACTTGTTTTATATTTCACAAGAACTTATCTAAATAAAAGAGGTTAAATTCTTTCAACCATTCTTGATAAAATACTCATATTGTTTAATAATCAAAACATAGCATCGTACAATTGTTCCTATTTTTACCAATTGTTACAGTCACATCTCAAGGGACTGCACATTGAAGAAAGGGGAATGGATTGGCTTAGCGTCAATGATGCTGAGATTCTTTGCAAGAAGAAGATAGTAAGGGTGAACCGACCAGGAAAAGAGTCATTTATGGTGTATGGGGACAAACGCCGAGTGAGTTCTGGAATCATCTCCACAATGAAAGCCATAAAATGTTTGGCCAAGGGATGTACATCATATCTAGCGTTTGTGATCGATGCTAAGAAGGAAAAGAAGGAGGTACAGGAGATACCAGGATGTGTGACTTTCCGGAAGTATTTCCCGAAGATCTTCCCGGATTACCTCCTGATAGATAAGTAGAGTTTAGAATAGACATGTTAACAGGAACAACAACAATAGCAAAAGCACCATACCGATTAACACCAACAGAGATGAAGGAGCTTATGACACAACTTCAGGAATTATTGGACAAAGGTTTCATTAGACCTAGTTCATCGCCCTGGGGAACTCCAGTGTTATTCGTAAAGAAGAAGGATGGGAGCATGAGAATGTGCATTGATTACAGAGAGCTGAACAAAGTAACGATAAAGAACAAGTACCTGTTGCTAAGGATCGATGACCTATTCGACCAGTTACAAGGTTCGAGCTATTTCTCGAAGATCGATCTTAGGTCGGGATACCATCAACTAATGGTGAGAGAGCAAGATATTGAAAAGACTGCATTTAGAACAAGATATGGACACTATGAATTTTTGGTTATGTCGTTCGGACTAACCAATGCCCCAACAGCTTTCATAGATTTGATGGATAGGGTTTGTAAACCATTTTTAGATAAATCTGTGATAGTATTCATAGACGACATCTTGGTTTATTCGAAAAGCAAGCAGGAGCATGAAAAGCATCTACGTGAAGTGCTAGAAGTCCTGAAAAAGGAGAAGTTGTATGCAAAGTTCTCCAAATGTGAATTTTATATTCAAGAAGTCCAATTCTTGGGTCATGTGGTCAACCAAGATGGGATAATGGTTGATCCAGCAAATATTGAAGCTGTATTGAAGTGGGAACAACCAAAAAGTCCCACGGAGATTTGAAGCTTTTTAGGATTAGCTGGATATTACCGAAGGTTTATCCAAGGCTTTTCTTCGATAGGTGCTCCATTGACAGCCTTGACCCACAAAGGAGTTACTTATACTTGGAGTGAAAAGCATAAGGAAGCATTTGAGAAGTTGAAGAAGAAATTATGTGAAGCACCAATTCTTTCTCTACCCGAAGGGGTTGAAGACTTCGTAATCTATAGTGATGCATTTGGAGTTGGGTTAGGTTGTGTTATGACCCAGCGGGATAAAGTGATAGCATATGCATCAAGACAACTGAAGAAGCATGAAAAGAACTACCTTACTCATCATTTTGAGTTGGCAGCGGTAGTTTTCGCTCTAAAAATATGGAGACATTACCTCTATGGCACGAAGTGCAAATTTTTCACTAATCATAAGAGTCTCTAGTATCTCTTTAATCAGAAAGAATTGAATATGAGGCAACGACGCTGGCTGGAATTACTAAAGGAATACGATTGTGAGATAGTTTATCACCCTGGTAAAGCAAATGTTGTTGTTGATGCTCTCAGTCGGAAAGTCAACATTGAAAAGAAAAGGCCAAGAGCGTTGAGAATTGAGGTTGTCTCAACACTTGTAGAGAGTATAAAGAAAGCTCAGGAAGAAGCTTTAGAGAAGAATGACCGAAAAGAAGAACGCTTGGGCAAAACATTAGTATTCGGTACAAACAACCAAGGGTTGAAGGTATTTCAAGATAGGATTTGGGTACCTAAGACGGGAGGAGTAAGAGATGTTCTGATGGAAGAAGCTCACAAGACCATGTACTCGATTCATCCCGGCAGTACGAAAATGTATAGGGATTTAAAACCCTATTACTGGTGGCCAACGATGAAGATCGATGTTGCTAAGTATGTGGCCGAGTGTGTGACATGTGCAAGAGTCAAGGCACGGCATCAGAAATCGTATGGGAGTTTAGAACCTTTACCTGTACCCATGGTTAAATGGGAAGACATCACCATGGATTTTGTGACTAAAGTACCCAGAACAAAGAGCGGTCACGACATGATTTGGGTGGTCGTGGATCATTTCACCAAGAGTGCACACTTCATAGCAGCCAATGAAAAATGGTCTATGGATAAGCTTGCGAATGCTTACGTGAAGGAAAATGTGAGACATCACGGTGTTCCTCTAACGATTGTATCAGATCGTGATAGTCGTTTCACGTCACGATTTTTGAAAAGTCTACAAGAGGAAATGGGTACCAAGTTGTGTTTAAGTACAGCTTACCATCCAAAAACTGATGGTCAGAGTGAAAGAACAATACAAACACTTGAAGATATGCTGAGAGCATGTACCCTGGAATTCCAAGGTAACTGGGATGAACATTTACCTTTGGTAGAATTTTCCTACAACAATAGTTTCCACTCGAGCATAAAGATGGCACCTTATCACGCTTTGTATGGATAGAAGTTTCGTACGCCGTCTTGTTGGCTTAAAGCTGAAGAAAAGCAGTTTATGGGAGCTGAGATAGTCCATCAGATTGCTGAAAAGTTGAAAGTGATTAGGGAAAGGATGTTAGTAGCTCAGGATCGTCAAAAGAGCTATGCTGACAAGAAAAGAAAACCTATAACATTCGAAGTTGGTGATTCGGTTTTGCTTAAAGTTTCACCGTGGAAGGGACTTATAAGATTTGGTAAAAGAGGAAAGTTGAGTCCAAGGTTTATGGGACCATTTAAAGTTCTTCAGAGGATTGGGAATCAAGCTTACAAGCTAGAACTACCAGAAGAACTAGATGGTATTCATAACACTTTCCATGTGTGTTATTTATGGAAGTTCATGGGAGATATTCCCAACATAATTCCAATATCTGAGTTAAGGCTGGATGAAAACAAGAGATTAATCGAAGAACTAGAGGCAATCGTTGACCGTAAGACTAAAAAGTTGCGACGCAAGATGGTCGATTTAGTGCTTGTGTAATGGATATATATATATATGAATGGGCCAAATCTCACCTAGGAAACGGAGAGTGACATGATGAGTTGCTACCCGCATTTGTTTGTTGCTGTGTGATTCTAGGGACGAAATCATCCTAAGGGGGAGAGAATTGTAACGCCCGTGTTTATGGGCTAAAAGCATTAATAATTTTGTAATAGTCTAAGTCAATCTTTGTAACTCATTTTGAAGTAATAAAGAGGAATTATGTGAATATCATGTGAATTATATGCTTATTTGCTTAATTATTATGATTTAATTAATTAATAATGAAAATAAGCAGTGAAAATAAATATTAGAAAAGGCTGATATCTTTTAAGAAAGTTGTAGTGGCTGAAACAAGGATTCCGTAGATATAAAGAACACCGAAATCCGAGTTATAACGAAGAAGTTATGACCTGTCGAAGTTTCGCGACGGAACCGACATGGCACTGGGAAGCGTAAAATGTGAATTTATGATAAAGTGCTTTTTAGCATTAACAATCTAAACAAAAGTCATAGTATTCGTTAAGCCGAGAATTTTGATAAAAAGAACGTCCAAATCTGACCTCGTATGAGGAAGTTATGATTTTTCTAAGTTTTAGCGTAGCAGTAGACAGCTAAATACTCGAATTTAAGATCGAGTGATATTTAGCCGACACAACCTAAACGAGAATCGAAGGTCTCGTCAATAGTAGTACAACAGTAAAAAGACTGACGAAAACGGACGTCAGATGAAGAAGTTATGAATTTTTAACGGATTTTTCTATCCCGGTCTGTTAAAAATAATAATATTAAAATTAAAGTCAAAATTAGCCGACGAAGTCTAAATGAAAGTTGTAGAATATATCCCCGCCTACGCATGCATATAAAGAACATAAAAATCAGAGCTCGTATGCGAAAGTTATGAATTTTAGAAGATTTAGGTGCAATTATCAAAAAATTCGCAATGAATAGGAGCCGACCACGTCTCCCTTCTCGCGAATCCGACCCACTGATGATGTATCCGAAGCGTGGCCAAGTTTGGATCCAACGCGTGTCACAATCTCCTCGGACCGAAGTCTCGGCCAATCAAAGGCTACCTCGTACCCTTCGCGTGTCCGAGTCTCGTAGGGGCCACATCCGAGCCTCGCACGAGCAGCGTGGCCTTCGCACCTGCTGCCACCTGCCCTCGATGCTGCCACGTGCTTCGCTCCCTCGCTGCCACGTTTCCCCTTCGTGTCCGAGCCTCCTAGCCTGCTACGTGGAGCCTCCTTAGCCACCAATCTTCAGTCTCGCACCCTATAAATAGGAGGGTTGCGAGATCTCCCGGGTACTTTTGGAAAATTGACATTTTTCACCCCTAAACTTATATTTTGACTATTTTGACTTCCTCCGAAGCCCCGATATCATTTTTAAAGCCCGGAATATGTCCTGAAGTGCCCAAAGACCCGGAAAATTTGATCTTTTCAGTTTTGAAACTCCAACCCTCATAGAGCCCGGTTTCTCAATAAAACTCCCCGTTTTATCATAGACGATCATTTTAAGGAACGAATTGTTGTCCGATTATCATCAAATCAAGTGAGTGTATAGTCACTTTCATCTTACACATAGATATGAAGTATTTTCTATAAAATACGTGTTATGTGTAATTATATTGATTGTTTATTTGAGATGACTGTTGAATACATGTTTTATACAAGTTATAAAATGTATATGTATTTTTATCTACAAATATGTTGGGTAAAACATGGGTAGACGAAATAGTTGATGTGTGTTAAAATGATGAGAGGCCTCAATGTTGTTGTTGTTCCAGTCATCTAGCGGAGTATGGATGACGACCATGGACTCTTCTAGATAGTCTAGTGGAACACTAGCAGGCTCACAACCTGTAGGTGTTTATGGGCTTGAAGTTCACCGGTGTACTCCATCCCCTTCATGGTTGCCTTACGGACATATATGACTGAGGAATCCCCTTAGCATTAAAGTCCATCCCGATGATAAAATCCTTAGACTATGTCCCTTGTATAGGTGTTTAGGGACGTAAAGTGAAGATAACGGGAATGAGTAATCAGGGTTATTATTGGTTTGATAAAATTAATAAATTTATTGTTGATCGATGAAATTAATATTTATTATTATTTGTGGGTTGAAAACCATATATGCTCACTAGGTTCCCAAGCTTGACCCACTCAGCTTTCTGTTTTACAAGTAGTGGACCCAGAGTATAATTTGGATGATGATGAGGCATTTTTGAATTATAGGTCAGTAGTTGTAAATAATTTTTGTAAGGCTTATAATGTACTGTTTATGCTTTTGATATGTATCAAACATGACATCCCAAGTCTTTTTAATGAAATACATTTCTACGAAAATGCTTTGATAAATCTTTATCATATTTTTATTTTGGGAACAAATTTAGCAACACTTTTATGTAAAATATTACTATGATTTTCAAACAAGCATAAACAAAATCGGTCTTTTCTGACCGTGAAATTGAGGATGTCACAATATATATATATATATATATATATATATATATATATATATATATATATATATATATATATATATATATATATATATATATATATATAGATGTATATATATATATATATATATATATATATATATATATATATATATACACTAATAAAATAGTAGTTCTTTTGTCACGTGTCACCATTTTAAGCTTTGTAATTAATATTATGTCACTTGTTAATCTATTGATTCTCTTTTTAAATTTCAAAATTTAAAATTTAAATTTCTCATTTTAATTACATTAAATTAATAACATTTAAATAAAAAATAAAATAAAATTTATACAAATTATAATAAAATAAAATTTATACAAATTATAAGTTGATAAATTTTACATATTTATTTGAATCAACGATTCTAATTTTATATAGAACTAAAAAAGTATATCGTAATTTATAAGTTATTTAAAATAATTAATTAATAGTTTTGAATTTTACTTACAAAGTTTAATTAATTTTATAATCGTGGTTTCAATGGGTTATAAACTAATATATATATATATATATATATATATATATATATATATATATATATATATATATATATATATATATATATATATATATATAGGGTTAGGTTCATTTGAGACCACCTATATTTTGTGAGACCGTGAGACGTATTTTTTTATTTTTTTTATTTTTTTATATTTTTTTTAGTTAATTCATGTTCCGAAAATAATATTTAAAAAAAGAATTTTTTGATTTTTCCATTTATTTTGCATTTTAAAATTATTTTTAGAATATGTACAGTGTAATATTCTATTTAGAATATTTCACGTATTTTAAAAAAAAAATAGAATTTTTTTTATTTTTTTTATATTTTTTTTAGTTAATTCAAGTTCCGGAATTAATATTTAAAAAAAGAATTTTTATATTTTTCCATTTATTTTGCATTTTAAAAATTATTTTTTAGAATATGTCAGTTTAATATTCTATTTAGAATATTGCACGTATTTTTCAAAAAAAAAAAACGGAATTTTTTTTATTTTTTTTTTATATTTTTTATAGTTAATTCAAGTTCCGAAAATAATATTTAAAAAAAGAATTTTTGGATTTTTCCATTTATTTTGCATTTTAAAATTATTTTTAGATTTGATCTTACGGTCTCACAAAATTAGAATGGTCTCAAATGAACCTGAACCTCTCTCTCTCTCTCTCTCTCTCTCTATATATATATATATATATATATATATATATATATATATATATATATATATATATATATATATATATATATATATATATATATATATTAACTAGACTTTATTTAATCCTGGAGTTAAGAAAGAAGACGTCATTAAATAAAAGGCTAAAATTAGGGTGGGGGTAGTGAATGGAAGTGTGAAAATGCATGTATTAACATAAGATGGTATATCAACTTTTATCACAAGCAAAAGTCAAATCAACCATGCTAACATACTTGGTTAAAAATCTCCCACACTTCAAATATATATTTTTAAATTTGATAAAATGGCCTATAAAATTTTGTACTTTTTTTTTCATTTATATGTCACAATGGCATTGTTTACGCAAACACGTGTTTATTTATAGACAAATAATTATAAATCTTATATACTATCATTGGTGAGCTAAACCAAAATAATAATAAATAAATAAAAAAAAAAAAAAAAAAAAAACTTTAAAAACGTGAAAAAAGCTTTATTTATCATAAGATGTTTGTAAAACTTAAGGATATGCTAGCTATAAACTATTGTCTTTTTGAAGATATAAGATTACCTATTAACTGATGAAAATTTGAAAAAGAAGATAATTAATATGATCAATAACAATTTTATTGAAATTGATAATTTGTTAAAAATATATTAGTAATCTAGAGAAAATGATTAAATCTTTTTTTTTTTTTTAAAGGCGCAAAATGCTATTCTTACAATCAATTGTATCATGTCAATGTCATAATGACATCGTTAAAACCAAAGAAAATGGAAATACGTGATAGAGAAATAAGACACGTAAATTTGGTAGATAGGGTGAGTGAGAGGGGACCATCAACCTCAATATACACACGTTTACTAAATAGTATATTAAACATGTTTTAAATTGCCACTCGCCCATTTGTCATCGTGATGTAATTATAGGTACGCATATTGTGGCGATGGGGAGAACGGAGAAGGGTCAGCACCTCCAAACTAGGAAATTTATTTCTCTAACCAATTAGAAATTTAGAATTTATATATTACCCTCTTTTTCTATTTTGTTTCTCAAGTGAATTGGCTCTTTAAATTTATTCGTCTTAAATAAAGACAAAATTATATAATGGTTCTTGTGGTTACTACGGTGCTATTTTTTTTTTTTTTTTTTTTTCTAAAAAACAATTTCTGACAATTTATTGTTACGTCGTGCAACACTTATCTATTTGCAGCAGTTTGTTTTTCAGAAACCTTTTGACTTAAAAAATGTTGCATGTGTGGTGCGTGACACTGCACTGTACCTTCTACTTCAAATTTATTCACATTTTATTTTAACTTATTGCATCAGTCTGCAGTGGTTAAAAATAGATTTTGTATTAAATGTTGCAGTCGTTTGGTCCCCTCTTATGCTACAGAGGGTTGTAGAGGTGGTCTGCAGACTTCAGACATTTTCGTTTCGAAAAAACAGATAACACCTATAAGTTTTTAAGAGAATCTTTTATCAGCGTGTTTATCTTCAAAATAGTTGAATTTTGAAAGTTGATACGTGATAACTAAAAATTACTAGCCTATAATTAGAAGTTGTTTTTATTTGTATAAGAGTTTTGGTACAATTAGTCAGAAACTTTTGAAATATATCAAATTATATAATAAATACTATAATTATCATAAGTTAAACATCATCCAAATTTAATACCAAATGCACCCAATAAGCTTCTTAATTGGTAAAAAAAATTTGTGTAAATTAGTAAATGAAGAATTTTTACAAATAAAGTACATAAGATTTTTCAATCGTCTAAAAACTTAGACCAAATATTTATTACATATTACAAGTGTTTCGGCGGATAAAAGAAACAATATTATTATATGATATTTGTTTTGGTTTATAAATTCCTTTAATAAAATTATTTTGATGCATAAAGACTAATAAATTATAAAATCAGTTGATATGGTTGTTTCAAATAAAGATAATATAATTGATAGAGTATATTTATATTTAATCGTATAAGATAATTACCAAAAATATGGATACGAATATGATTTATTTATATTAAAGGGTATTTAAGTCAAATTGGTAAAATTTATGAGTTTTTTTTATTAAACGCTAGTTGAAATAACCTTTTGATTTTAAGTTTATTTTATTTAACCTAAAAAGCTAAAAACTCCTACTACCGAACGGAGTTTTTTTCTTCGAGCTTTTCTTAATAGCTAGAAACTTCCAAAAGTTATATGTCGAACATGCCATAATATAAATATTCTTTATGGTTTCAATTTCTTGTATAATTGGCCCTTAGAACTAATGTCATTAAAAGAATCGTTAAATACATGTAAAAAGTCCAATATACCACCTTGAAATTGATGGTGATATTTTTTAAGTAAATAAGTCTCAAAGCTTCTCTTCATGATACATCATTGTGACTCATACTTATTTTAGTCAACAACCTCTGCCTACACCCTCATATTCATCCCCCGCCATGCTTTCAACACCGTCATATTGTTTATCATCCATCTCTGGCACCACATCCACCTCAATGTATGCATAATTACGTCTCCCTTACCAAGCCCACGTCCACCACCACATTTCCCTCAACCCTCACATCATGCTCCTTGATCTCAACAAGACTCATAGGACAAAAGAGGATTGAACATAGATTGATGCGCACGCACGCACACACATACATACATACAAATGGAGAATTTGAGAGTTGCTTTCAAGACCACTTGTTGTAGAGGTGGTGAAAAACATGAAATGAATTTTTTATCATAAGCTCAAAGATTGTTTCGTGCTTCAAAAAAACATTTAGAGACTAATTTTGTAGAAAACGAAAAATACGATGAGTTTTAGCAAAGTCCTCAAAGCAAATACATCATCATAAATTATACCACTAATGTGCTATTTGTGAAAAACGATAAGCATTGAACTATGTGTGTGATCATCTCACTTTCTCACACCCCTCAAAATTTCATGCAATTCAATGTCATGCTCCCTTCACTTTCCTTTTTCACATGGAAATGATCACCTCTAGCATTCTCACCTATCAAGTATGCTAAGTGCAAGTGAAAGAAAAAAGTAAAGAATAAAAATGAGGTTAAGCTAGTTGTGCATTCTAACATTGGAAGAGTGGCAATGTTCACCACACCCCATATTTTTATAATGCAATATGATAAGCCTTATTGTAATTAGATTTTACAAAAAAGTATCATAATCACTACATGATTATGAACTTTTCTATTATTAGTATCAATACAAAATGTATATTAAACGGACAATGAGTCCTAAACATATGGTACTTGATTAGTGAGTTGAAGTTTTCTGTTTCATTAGCTAAATAAAACAAATAAAAACAAAAAGAATACATAATGTAAAACTTTCATCATCTATGCATTAGGATGAAAAAACTCAACCACAAATGACTAATTTTGAAGAGTTCTTGTAGTCGAATGAATTTCAATTCACTATTATCATATTAAAATCAGAAGGTAAACCACTATGTCTAAGTAAATCCGAATTGGATGCATTTAATGCCAGCCCAATACTTGCTTTTACAGCTATTTTTCTACAACTAATTTTTGGGGTATCTACGAAACTAATGAACAACTCATCATATTCACCGCCACTCATGGTGCAACCCACCTCCATCTCATTACCTACCGCACCTGTCACCGCCCCTCTGTTTGCTTTTCCGCCACCATCTTCATTGATTCTGATCGTGATCCACTCGGTTTCCTCCTTTTCACAACTCCACTTTGGTATCTCTGACTTGTCCGCCAACTGTTTGATTCTTTGCCTCAAAGAGTTCGACGAACACGTGGATGGAGTAAAATCAGTTCCCACCGACGACGATGACGACGACGATGGTTCTGGTTCTTCCATTGAATTCCACACGTCTTGATCAAGTATACTCGTCGGTGAGTCCGTATAGATTTTTTCACATATCATTTGCTTTGAATTGTCGTCAAATTGTTGGAGATACGGGTGTTTGAGAAGCTGTTTCGCAGTCCACCTCTCTCTTGGATCCCGATTCAAACACTTTCTAACGAAATCCTTCGCTTCATCGGAAAATTCATCTGGGATTTCAGGGATTTCGCCGGAGAATGCAATTCTGTAAAGAACCGACGCCACGTCAGTAACGTTTGACCATGGTGAACCACCAGTGGCCATTTCAATCATTGTACATCCAAGCGCCCATACATCCGCCGGAAACCCCTGTTCTTCACCTCGCGCCACCTCCGGCGCCATAAACATCGGCGTCCCACAAATCGGCGCCTCCTCATCAACCCATTTCGCACAACCAAAATCACCAATCTTCGCACCACTTTCGTCAATCAAAACATTCCGGCCTTTAATGTCACAATGCACTACGCCTCTCGAATGAAGGTACTCTAACCCTCGAACTATCTCCTTCGTATACCTTAAAATCTCCGAACTCTTCAACCCGCCACCATTTATTCCGTCGACGATGGAACCAAAAGGCATGTACTGCATCAGAAGATTGTACATCAACTTGTTATCTTCTTTAGTAACATCACACCCTTTGTAGCTCACGACATAAGGACTACTCAAAGTAGACAAGAAATATTGTTCCTTTCGCAAGCTTTGAGCTTGCGACAACTCCATAGACTTGACTGCAAAAACCTCACCGGAGGTGGAGGTGGCGGCGGAGACGGTGGCGGAGGAGCCACGGCCAAGAACAGGACCTCTAGTCCACCCCATGTCGATTTTCTTGAAGAAAGATTTGTCGTGTGAAGATATTTTTTGAGGGTGGAGTTTGGTTGGTTGATTTGAGGGGTTTGTGGTTTATATATATAGTGGTTGTAAATAAGTAAATTCTTAAATGAAAAAAGGTTTTGTAGTTATGTTTGTTGAAATGAAAAGGTGTAGTTATTTGGTTGGGTGGGAAGTCTGTCCACGGAGTTGACGATTTGTTTAACGGGAGTTTGACTACGTGGCAAATTGTAGGTAGGGAGTGACAACCTTTTAGGCAAAGCCAAGACGGCAGCTATGTGGCAGGGACACGTGTCATCAAGATTTTCTTGAAATTGGAAATATAAATACATAAATATATAAATATAAATATATAATCAATCCCTTGTTTGAGGGGTTTAGTTTCATGAATTTTGGGAAATAATCATGTCATGAATAATAATAAGATACGCAATGTGTGAAAATATTTGCGTAGAGACGTGGTATTTATGACTGTTTTATGTCATCATACATGGACTCATGTAAAATGAATTGATATATTACATAAAAGTTTAAATGATTTGTATCACTAAGACCAAAAAGATGAGATAAGGAATCTTTTGAAAAGGCTATATAGTGTGATGATGTAAGATTATTTGATAAGGATATTTATAATTCTTGAAGATAAAAGTTTGAAATCAAATCCCAAACTTTAGGTTGGATGCCTTATTTTGTAATTGTGTTTGTTGACTTTGAAAACCAAAGATTTTTTGGGGGTTTATGGTAAGGTAGGAAAGGGTTAGAGGCAAAGGGTTGAACCACTAAAGTGGTTGGTATCAAGTATTCCACTTTTTGGTAGAATATCCTCTCAAACTTTGAGTAATTTGGCATATACTTATTTCCAAAAATAAAGTCTTAAAGCAATTTACTCTTTCAATTCTTGGGTTATGTTTCAAGTCAAAATAAATAATTGTTTGCGTATTCATGATTAGGTGCATCATAGGATGTGTGTTTCATTTCGACCCCATAATGCAAAGATTGTACATCAAAACAAAGGAAATGAAGTGATTATCATTAAAACGACACTTTAACCAATGTACTCTATATGGGTTTTCGTAGCACGTCATTTAAGATTGTTTGTCAATGTGAAAATCGTGTGACTGGTATAAAACTCGGGTACTATAAATTGGTCATGTTTGTGTGTGAGGCTATATTGTAAACACGACAATTACGTGTGACATCCAATGAGTATGATAAATTTTGATGGCGATTTTATAATTTAACATGTGTGTATGGTGTGATGTTTCTATTGCATCACTCAACATCTTCTAGAAAAGGTTGATTTTTTTAACTTGTGAATGAAGTGTTGGGTGAAATGATTTTGTAAGTAGATTGGTGGTTATAACTTCTAAATCAAGTTTATTAATATATAACGGTCCCCTAAGCATTGATAGACGTATTAAGTTTCTTCATACACTCAAAAGAATTATTGTGATTCTTTTGGAATAAGCGTAGTAAAACTTTTAATTTTTATTGTACTAAATACCATAATTTTAGGTAAGTCTTTAATTAATATTTTAGTGTTGTTAATATGTAATTTGAAATTTGTTGACTCGAATAAATACCCAGACACGAAACAAAGTGAGGAAAACCTGACTTGCGATTTCAAATGGATAAATGTTTAGTATACATAGAGGGTCGTTAAACCCAAATTGGTACAATACAAACACACATTCCATGGGGGTGCCCCCCTCCCCTCTCTCCCACGGGGTAGCCCACCCAGGTATTAATCCATTTAAATATTTGATATTTATTTGTATATGAGCTTGATCCTATAGTTGCTATGGGTTTTAAAGTGTTTGTAGGTAGGGATTCTAGTGTATTCATTTTTAAAAAATAATACGATAATAGAAGAGTTATTTGGTTTATGTCTATAGTATATGGTAATGGTCATTTAGACCCGAATTCATACACGACAAACACATATTTCATGGAGGTGTGAAGCCCACCATAGTATGTATCTTTTTAATTATTTTGAATTTATTTCTATATGAGTTCGCTCTATAGCTGATAAGAGTTTACAATTATTCATAGCTAGGGATTCAAATGTAATTATTTCGAATTTACTTGTTTATGAGCTCATATTGAATAAACTCCTACAATATGAAATGATAGTCCATAATATACAACTAGGTGGGGAACCCCCGTGTTACGGGGGTCGGATGCGACAGGTCTTTCAGTAAAATTGAAATATGAACAAAATAAATTTACATTGTAAGAATGACTTTTAAAAAAAAATTAAATTCCTATTTTTTACATATTCATTTTCACTATAGGATATAAAATGTTTGTTTTTTTATATATATTTGTTTTAAAAAACAAAAATTGCACCTTAAGACGGATTTGTACACAAAATGACCAGGAAACCGTAACTATTCCCAACACATGTCCGCACAAAATATGGGTACCGACATAAAATGACCTAAAGACGGATTTGAACACACACATAGACAAAGGACCATTTTTGTCAAAAGCCACATAAGTTTACTATTCCTAAAAAGTATCATCCTTTAATATATATATATATATATATATATATACTAGAAAGGTGACCCCCGCGTTGCAGGGGTCGGAAGGTGTCAGTTTTGTGTGGAAGTATAGTACATTGTTCTAATTGGTATCTACATAAAGTATGTTGCTATTGTCTATATACAAAAATATGTTGTATTATGCTATAATATAGTGACCCCTTTGTGTTGCAAATGTATTGCAAGAGAATCAAAAGTAAGGGTATTCTGGTTAAAGTACTCGATGTGCCTTTCCATAATACCTAGGTGGGGAACCCCGCGTTGCAGGGGTCGGATGCAACAACTTTTTCCGTTGTTTGTTCTTTGTAAATGTTAGTTGATCAACTATTTGTTTATAGCTCGAGCATTGTTATAGGGAAGTAATATTGTTTCGTCAATACTTTTAAGTAAAGTGATGATAACAAAATAGAAGAAACGACCTACACATTTCATCGAATGCCTGGTGGATGCCAATTAAAAGTTCATCCATAACAGTAAAGACATATATATTATCTCCAAATCTTCCTGACAAAAACAGAAAATTACAGAGTAAAGAGCCAAAACAATAAACCATGAGGAAACAAACACGGAAACTAATCTTGGTGCGAGAAGATGTCAAAAGCTTTCTGCGAACTGTATATTCAACTTTCACCCATGTGAATCTACTACCACTCCTAATTGAACATCATCACACAAATGAGAAAACAATCAAGTCCCTGTAACAAACAAAGTAACAAAAAAAATCTCTGTAACAACCAACAACCAATACTTAGAATCTAATCTAACGTACAACTTGTATCAAACCTGTTTGTGTTGATGTATTTTGGAAACCAATAGAACAAATACTGATAAGGTAGTAGGAATAAAATATCATAGAATTTTTGGGGACTAATACTTGAGAGTAACAAACATGTGTCGATATAGTTTCACTAAAAGAAAATGAAAATGAACACCAACAACTTTTCATCCGAAAAAGGTGTTATACGTCCATACTGTAACGGTAACCCTGCATAAAAAATAAATTTTAACATTAGAAAACAAAAACCCATGATAAAACGACAACATATAAATTCATATCATATGAAAAACACATACATACCATATCATATATTCATAATTGCATAAAGAGCAGGTCATACACATACATAGAGATTAGGTGTCACAGAAAATATATGGACCAAAACACACACATACATATAAATTAGATCTTACACACACATGGCAGCTAACACACACACACACATACACATGAAATCCCACATATAAACCCAAAAATCAAATTAGTGGCTACATGGGTTTAGGGATTTTTACCTAACAGGTTATGTTCACTTGTGAAGTAAAATAAAGGCCACACAAGATCATTGGATCGAGAGAGATGATAGTAGCCGATCACTTATGGGTGGAAGAAGTGTCCAAAGAGCCAAGCGCGAAGAATGGATACATATCACTCAGGCAAACCACGTTGAGGACACCATGGGTGGCTATCCATCATCGTAATCTATTGGAAAGCCCGTTGTTGCCTCAACGTCTGATCAAGAACCCTTAGTCTGGGAGTCTCTCCTCTCATTGCATCAGGGGAAGAAATGTCTTTTTCTCCCATCACCTTCTTTGTCACCTTGATCTGACTTACAATTCCATCTATCAAACACCTAAAATGTCTTGACATTGCCTTTGAAGTGAAAGATGAATAAACTATTGTTGCACCAACAAAGGGTGTTGTTTTCATTTAAGATGTATGCTTCAATTTATTTTTTCCGGTATCCAACTACTACAGCTGTTTTCCTTTATCCTACTACATAAAACCTTTATACAAAATAATATGTTAAGATAGTATCTTTTATAAAACACATTTAAAGTTAATATATACAAATAAGCAAAAAATAAGTAAAGACTCAACTATGTACTCAATAAAAGATTCGGGAAGGTGAATGCACATCTCACAATTATCAGTTGTCACCATCTCCAACAGATGCCAGATACTGCAGTGCAAAGTTTGATGTTTCTGTCTTTCCAAATCCACTTTCATTACTATCTGGAAGAATTATCAAGAAAGAATATTCACACTATGAATTTTGATACAACGATTCAATATGAACTGTTTATTGAATCTCACATTTCTTCATATTGTTGTAAGCAGTGTCAGCTGTAGCATATACATGAGGGTTCTCGAAAATCTTGTCCCTATAAGCAGTGACATAATCGTCTCCATAAATTTGAACATCTTTGAAGGGATTAATTGCTAATAGGATGGGTCCCGCCTTACTCTGCAAAAGCAAACCGATGTCTAAGCCAAAGAAGTAAAGTAACCACATTGCTTTTTGAAGTAACCACATCAAGACATCTTTTTTTTTCTGCTCTTTCATTATTTAGATTTTTCATTTTATTTCATTTTTCGGAATACATATTTTTCTGCTCTTTGAAGGGATTGATTGCTAATACTTTTTCTTCTGCTCTTTCAGCTTCTCAATTTATGTCAACCACATATTGTCCATCTTTTATTTCAGACCTGGATCATATTCTATTTTATTATTGAACTAAAAATGCACAATTTCATATGTGAAAATAATGGCCTTACTAAATACTTACTTTTTCAAAATTGCATTGATCACAGTGTCCTTAACAGCAAGCAATGCTGGAGATGTCTATATTTATCAACAAAATTGCTAACCACGGGCCCCATAAGTCAACTATACTGCTATAATGAAAGTGAAATGGGATAGAATATGATGTGGCAGTTAAGTAGGGGTAGGGGACCTACCATATGAAAATTTACAACACATGTGACACTTGCTTGGGGAAGTAAACGCAAATACTGCTCTTCAGCTAACTCCAAGGGAGTTAAGATAGTCAGAATCACCTGAAACAATAAAAGTCACACAACATTGTTAGTGTAGAATTTGTATCAACTCTAATTCCATATTACTGAGGTAAAAAGACCAGACCTCTTCTTTCATGTCAAATTTCCGAGAAGCTGATTCCTTGACTATTGAGCAAATCCTTCCTTTTAAATGTGAATCAGCACTGAAAACTTGAGAGAGGAAATTATTTACTGTGTATTGATCCACTCCGTCACTGCAGCAGAGACATCACATATTGTAAAGGTTAAATCTCTTTTTTTACAGAAGAAAAGTTATTGAATGTGAACTAGAAGCTTGGAAAAAGTTATTTGTACATGAGACTCCATAGTTTAAATTATGTTGTGTCATCGAAAAAGAGACGACAATGAGATAATCGTCTGGCACATCCAATTTCCTATAAAGACTAAATAATTTTTTAAAATCAATTAATCATCAAAATTCTAACTGATTGATTGATAGTTATATGAAATGAACCTGGACGTATTCTTCAGAGCTTTCAGGCAAACTGTAATAAATATAAACAAAATCAAGAAAACCCATGAAAAATCAAAAACCGATAATTACATGATATGAAGTTATCAATGTAGATTGAATCCAAAGGAACCGAAGAGCAATAGATATACACCACCGGTATGCCCTAAAACGTCATGAGAAACATAATATTAGTTGCATGCACAACTGAACCAATTGTTAATGGTATTTTAACTGGAAAAATAGAGATTTGTTTGACTACCTGTAAAAGAAGGTTGTGACAATTACACAATAAGCCCTAAACTGCATTTGAATAATTCTCATACAAAGTTAACGTTGTAATTCTTTGCTTCTGAATCTATATTAAGTAAATTTGAGGTACATACATAGTTTATTGTTACTCGTCTGCTCGGATTACGCTCTCAAATATGAAAGAAAAAGAAGATGATGTGTTACCTACCGTGAAGGGATATACTGCGACTCACCAAAGACCTGTAATTCTACTTCCGATGATTATGAAAAATCGGCAATCAAACCCAAAAACTCATCTGCTCGGATTACGCTCTGAAATATGAAAGAACATGAAGATGATATGTTACCTACTATGAACGGATCTACTGCGACGCACCGGAGACCTGTAATTCTACTTCCGATGATTATGAAAAATCGGCAATCAAACCCAAAAAATGGCGAGCAGCTGGGGTTTCGTATGTTTTTTGGTTTCGTTTGCCACTGACTCTTCATTTATCATTGTAACAGGTGGAACGTTGTTGATGAGAACAAATTCAGTGAAAAATAGAAGAAAAAAGAAAGGACAACAGAGTAGGGCTTCGATTTATGAGCAAAGGAAACCCAACTTAACTTATATTCTTTGATTGTTCTCGACTGTTTCCGACAGAGGCAAGGAAAAAACAAAAAAAAACAGAAGATACGGGAGGCAAGCAGCAAATGGTGTACCTGATTTGAAATCCTTGAATGTGTGCTTCCTCCGGGTTCTCATCTCTAAGCTAGAATTGGGGAAGAAAGCAAGAAACACTAAGTTTCTTTCTTTCAAATGTTGCTAGGTCTGTTGGAATCAGTTGGGTGCATCGTCCCGTCTGTAGATTGGAGAGTTGGAATGGGAAGATATTGGATAAGGACGCCGGAAGGATCTGGAAGCTAAGCACAACAATCAAAGCACAATAATTTAGGATGGATAAAGATAACATAAGGGAAACATGTGGGTTTAACTTAAAAGAAAGAAAAAATAACACCCTTAAAGAACAAATAATATCCAATCAAAGAACAAATAAGACCCAAAAACTACCAAGGGTCATTTTTGCCAAAAAGGACACAACTATACTATTCCTAAAAACTATCCACCTTTAATATATATATATATATATATATATATATATATATATATATATATATATATATATATATATATATAAGAATAAGTAGTAGTATATGGGTAAAGCGTAACACCATGATTTTTCATCTCATTTTTTTTGTTTAAAAACATTATTTAACAGGTTTACGCAACGGAAATCTTAATTATCATTTAAAAACCTCATCGATATTACTTTCAAAACAATCCATCAAAAGTCTAAAGTTGCAAACCAGTACTAAAATCAAGTACAAACGAAACATCACCGCAAGTCTCAAATTGATATCATCTCTAAATAACATAAAGAGTCAATCCCAAGAACATGGATAAAAAAATAAACATAATTCATACAGAATGTTTAGTCATGTATTCAGTTCAACATGATCTGGAGACCTAGTACACCAAATGGGGTGTGACTCCCGTGATGGGTTTTGGTCATAAGACATCCTATGTGCTCATACAAACCCTAATGCTTGGATCTAGGTTTCTCTATTGTACATGCTTTGAATCCAAGACTATAAACCCTAATTCTAGCATACAAGTAATCATATTATTATGTAATTAGGTTTAAGATCATACCTTGATTGTTATGTAGCAATAACAATCCCAATTCCACCTTGGATTGACTTTGGAATGCTTAGAGTTACAAGTGTCACTCCTCTAATGGTTTACAAACACCATAAGCAAATGGAGAAGGTATAAAGAGAGAGGTGAGAGGTTAGAATTCGTATCTAGGACCTCTTGGGAAGGGATACACGAATTCATGACCCTAGGGGTGTTTATATAGGTGTAGAGATAGGGTTTCAGTCATTATCCTTATCTAGTTGATTATCCATTAAGCAACCAATAAGATAATCCTTGAATCCTTATCATACTCGAATTCTAATGCTTTCCAACCTTAAATTCGTCCACCATATAAATAAGATAATCCTTACCTTATTTTGTAACTATCACATAATTACAAATCAGCCCCTCTAGTTTAATTAATTACATTTGATCACAAAACTAATTCTTAATTAATTATTGACCAATATTAATTAAACAAATATGATTTCTCCTTTAATATATTATTCTTATAACATATTAATAAATCATATTATCCTCTCTATCTTTATTCATTTCTCCAATCAAGTTGCTTTGGTGAAGGCAACCCAAAAGGACCATGCACCATCGGGTCAAGTACATACCAAAATAGTTATGGACTTAGACACTAATCCAACAGTCTCCCACTTGGATAAGTCTAACAACTATTCTGCGTATGACTTCAGATCCCGATCTGCAATCGTAGCTTTCCAAAGCCGCTGTCAACTCTGATCATATCAGATACACGTGTCCTTAGATAAGGGATCATATATTCCTCCATTCTAGATATCGTATGAGATATGATTTCAAATCATTCTCTTTGTACTATATCTCGATTTCCGATTTATGACGACAGACTAATTGAACAAATCAAATTAGCCCTAGCCCGGCCGAGCATTTACGTATGTCATCACTAAACCATCGAGGGGCCCAAAGATATCGCTTCTATCCTACCTTGGATAAAAGGAACGGATAAACTTTGATACAATGCTTGCTTGCACTCACTAACCAAATCACACACAACAATATGTTTTATAACACCAAGTTACTAGTGCGTTTACATATTATCAATGTGCAACCGATTAGCAAGATACAACTCACACATCTCGGTTTCAAGAATATAAGATGTTATCGTCTCACTAATCACTCGTAATACAATTCATGGAGTGATCCAAGTGAACGTGGGTTTAATCCAATGCTCAAATCATATTCATAAGCACTCATGAACGTTGCAGCAAACATTTGCTTATGTCTAATAATCTTCTAGACAATCCACACACCAATTCACGACAATCTTCATTCATATCTACTTCCAACATATGAACGACTGTGGCCCGTTTGAATAATTCGATTATTCTTAATAAACTCAATTATTCTGGAAGTCAAAACATGCAAGGTGAAACACAAAAATAATACTAATCCCATATGGCCTCAAACCTTTGAGTATAAACAAAACACGTTTTATTTATCACCATATCGATTACTCATTATTTGTCGTTTCGGGTAATCAACTTTTTACTTGAATTATTACACTTGTCCCATGCTCCTAGCATGCACACAATGTTTACCTATGGTTCTTACTTTTGTGAAATAGACAAATTGAACACATTTCCAATCATTCTCATTTTACAACTCCAAATCCATTTTATTAGGTGTAAGAATATCAAATTCTTGTTACTTATAGAATATACTAGATTCTAACACTTTATGCAACGATCCTTTTGTAATGTCACTGCACCAAAGTCTCAAAGACTATTGCCAATAAAATTACAAAGTCCTCTATCGGATATTGTTACAAGACAATTCCTTAGATTTGATGTCTCTCACTCATAGTACATTCCTTTGAACATCCTTTTGCATAAAGGTTTCTAATCTAGACATAGATTTTCAATATTTACTTCCCAATATGGACACGCTTCCATATTTTCTATATGATAACTAATTTCTTAATAGAATCTTATCTATTCGTAATGATGTCGATATTGTCCATCCAATATGGAAACATTTCCATAATTTCCAATACTATACTTCCAACTACTCACAAGCGACCAATCCTCGTCGAACTTTGGATTGTCCTTTGATAGTTGTTTAATTATTTTAGTCAAAACCAATTCTAGTCCCTTTTTCCCTCTAAATGCACTAGACATTTGGAAAATTTTAGAATGGTCAAACATTAAAGCATTTGCAATCCATCCTATACCCGAAGCGTATGGGACACGACGCACAATGTTTTATTTTCTATGTTCTCAAAATTCGAATTGTGAAGAGGAATGCCGTAATCATAATCGAAATTTTAAGAACACACTATGTACCCTTGACTAAGTTTATTAACATTTCACAACCTAATCCTTTAGATTTGAAATGAAGCATAATATTCTCTCCCTTAATTATAGCAAAACAACCTTTCAACAATCATAATGACTCTTGTTTTCTATAATTAATATTGCCAACTTTGCAATATGTGCCTTAATAATCATACAATCATAACATTTATGCTCCCACTATCATGATGATTATTATAAAACATAACACTTATGCTCCCACTAGCTTCGACATGTATTCATAAACATCTTAACTTTCAGAAAAACAATATTTATTGAATTTCTTAAGTTCATGTTTATAATACTTAGTGCTTTGATAATCTTTTATCAAGGCTTCTTGAACTTATACACTTTTGCCTTAGATAGTTCATATGCGTGTCTTAACAATTAAGACTAATTACCAAACCTCACAATTCAAATTATGGAAAGGGATGCCGTAACCATGATCGAATTCGAGAATGCAATTTTACAATCACTATCTTTTAAAATCTTTCTTAGTGAAAGCATTTTCTCACAATCATTTTCTTGAAGGAGGAAATCTTATGACACTTAGATTTAAACAGTGTATGTGTTCCTATCCATGTGAATTTGTTAAAAACCAAGGTTTACGACAAATTCAAACTCATATGGATCGAACTTCCTTAATCTTGATTTCTTGCCTTATGGTAGCACAGCTGCCCACCACGTTTTCCAAGTAGTTAAGCAGCTCACCTTTTCCTATCAATGTACTTTCCATTGATCAAGGTCTGATGTGCACGAAAGTACCCATTAATTTTAATATTTATAACCTAACAAACTTAGACTAACTATGCACTTATAGGCAGTGTACCTAGTCAGATTACAGTATAGCTTAGGTAAGTCGGGTGTCGATCACAGGGAACGGTGGATTAATTTAATATATTTAATTATATGTTACAGGTCACACGAAAAGAATAATTTAATAAATCTCAAACTAATAATTAATTAACCATTCTCGATAAACTAACAGGAAAAACAAATCTCTTTAGGTACTTTGGTTTAGACAAATTCCACCTTGAAAACATAAACAATTGCATACACAAATTCATTTATTCATGTTCACCGATTCCTAAATTGATTAGATTCATGTTCATTATAACTAATCCTTTAGCAAACAAGTTAATTCAAACAGTGATCATTTGATTAAACTAACATGCTTCCTAGTGTTCAGTTCGTATCAAGCAAGACTTGTAAATTTAGTTAATTTAAACATTTAATTAACCTCTTGTTGATGGTCATCAAACAAGGCTCACACATTAACTTATTTATTCCCATGTTAATCCTAGTTTCACATTCGTTATTTCTAGTCTTATAATCTCAATGGTCATCAAAAATCATAAGAGACAAGCAAATCAAGCAGGTTTTCATACAACTTAATTCACTTAACAATTAACAACAAATAATCATCATTAACACATGAGGATCTTTGAACAAGCTTGGCAAGATAAATTAAACACAAATAAATTCTTTAACATAACAATTAGTCTAAGAATCAAAACTTCATTCAATCATAAACACAAAGTAAAAGGTTTTTACACCCAAATCAGAAACTAAATACAAAAAGTACCATAAGGAAGTGCTAAACATGGTCACGTTAGCAATCCATATGATTACCAACATGTATCCGCTCTCCAATCCTTCAGATCTCTGCTCCCGTTAGCTTAACGGCCTTCCGGCCGCCTTCTAGACCCTCAAAACGGCTTAACAGAAGTTAATTGTCGACTAAATTAGGTTAGAAGTCGAATCCCCCCTCCTGGTTGGCTAAAAATCAACATTTATAATCCTTGTGGCCGACCTAAGTACGCTGGGCGTACTATGGATTACGCGGCGCGTACTATGGATAATCACGCGATCATGTATATCCGGTGCAAGCAGGTACGCGGGGCGTACTCACGACCTCAGCACCCTTTTCTTTCTTTTAGCTTCTAAGCCTAGTTTCCGCTTCAGTCTTTTCTCTTGTGCTTTATTGACAACAAATAGCTGCAAAACATAATTCTAAGCATTATGAGTACTCTTTAGTTCTAAAATAGAATAAATAAGGCCAAAATATTAAGATAAAGTGCATAAAAATATATCTAAAAATACACATATCAAAATACCCCACACTTAGCCTTTGCTTGCCCCCAAGCAAATTTACTTTTATTTTACCAATATCGCACTAAACAATCCATTTAAAACTCAGCCATTATGCCAAGACCTCAACGCATGCATTTGTGTCTAAAATTTTCCTAAAGTACCCCCATACTTTAAATACTCACAATCTTCATAAACACTTGCCCACTTTTTCCGAACAATGCTCATTTTATGCAACCCTCCGAATCCATCCTTAGAAAACCTCCTAACCTCAAGGTATTTTTAGTTGAGCAACCTAAGCATACATAATCTAGAATTACAATTTATGATACCACTATGGAGCTTTCTTTGAATTCTTCATTTCTCTGAACAATTTGATCTTTGATTTCTTTGAATTCACCACCTTATTTGATTTGATTTCTTGGTATCTTCAACTTTTTGGATTTCTTCAGAATTTTGATCTTTTGATCTTCACTTTATTTGCTCCAAAATTCTTCAAACTTTTCGTAATTCTCTTTTTTTTTTTTACATGTACCTCTCTTTTTTCACTCAAAACCTACATGCTTAAGCAGAGGCGCTCAACCTCAACCTTTATTGGTTAATGATAATAATTTTCCTGGATGCATTTCAGGTTTAGGCTGCTAAACATATTGCATCCTTCAAACCGAGCGGGGTTATGTTTTTGTTCCATGATTTCACTAAAATAAGGGAAGCCACAAATGCACTATAACGTATATTGGCTTAACTAAACATTTGAGTTCTCATCGGATCATCTCATACAATATTAGCAAAATTTTAAATTATCACTAGATTTTCCTAAATTAAACTATTATTTCAAGTTTTCTTTTAAATTTTTAAATTTCCCTAAATCTAGCAATTTCCAACTATTATATTTTTATAATTTACTTTTACCGACCCCCTACCCCACACTTATTTCATACAATGCCCTCATTGTATGCTAAAACAAATTAAGAACATAAAAAGGGAGAAAAAGGAACAGACTCCCCTGGGTAGTTGTGGCGAGATCGAATGGGGCTGCTACAGGTTGCTTCAAATACTGCTGAAAAACTGAAAACTGGAACTGCCGCTTCTGAATATGCCGAAAAATAAAATCAAGACCGCCATCTTCGAAAATGTGGTACAAAATATTGCAATTAGATGCAATGTATAATAACCATGACGTGGGAAAGTGTCGACCACGTCGTCTCGTCAAGAATGACATCCTCTTCTCGCGATGAAAAATCCCCCACAACATAGGAAACTGTAGCATAGAACTCCAGCAAAAACTCTCGATATACCGGCTCCTGGATCCTGAACAAACGCGCCCATCCCTGACACACAAACAATTCCACCCCACTCGCGTCCGAGTGTGTGTATTGCAAAAATTCCTGGATCAATGCAGCAAGTCCAGTCCTGGTAGCCAACTCCCAGTCGAAAGAGGGTGCAATATCAATCTCCTTTGTGAGAAGCAGGCTCAAGTTGGTGCTATAACGCGCCCTAGTAGCATCGCTCAGTGTTTGCGGAAATTGTAAAAAGCGATGATCGGTCACATCCTCGGGAGGGTTGGTTCTTTGGGCCCTTCGAGCCATAATCTGCACAAAAAAAAACACAAAACCAACAAAATATGGCAACATTAATATTTTTTTTTAAACCAAAATAACAAAATTAATTAGTTAATAAATTTAACTAATTAGGGTTGGTTCTTTGGGGCTGGATAGGTGCAGTACGCTGGGCTTACGTCCGAGTTCACGAATCTGTCCCTTTTTGTTCTAAAATTAATACCCATTTCAAAAAAAAACTGTCAATTTAAGCCCATACCCAGGTTGTCTAATAAGTCAAACACATGGGGCATACATGTTAGCAAATGGAACCAACCGTGTGATCCAAGGCAGTAGGAGAAAAATCGGGACCTCCTAATAAAATATGAATCAATCCCTATGAAGACATTTAACAGGTAACATGTATAACAGTCGAAAATCGAAGTCAGAGTCAAGAACTCGAAGTCACAGGGGTACGCTTGGCGTACGACCCCAAGCTCGAATTGGTAAACGTGGGACGGAATTAAGACGAAATCAAGCTCGAGGGTTTAATGTATTAACCGAAATCGGTCCATTCAAGCCCTAATCAACACATACATTTGCAAAATCGGCCCTAATTCGAAAGATATATAAACCCTAGATTTCAAGCAAAAGCTAAATGCAGCTTATTCCTTTGAATTGAACACAAATCCAAGCTATTGAGTATCCGAAATACTTACTTGTGTGGTGGATTTAACAAGAAACGAGAGAGAATCGAGAGTTTTGGAGAGAGGCTGCCGTCACAGTTGTGCACGAGAGTAGAAGAGGGAAAAAAATAAAGAAGAAGTCAAAGGGTCAAAAGATATACCTGGTCGCCGTGTTACGCGGGGCGTACCTCAACCCCCTGAAATGTTCATTCGCGATCCGGGGCATATTACGCATGGCGTAATTAAACTTACGCGGGGCGTAATTAAATTTAACTTTCTTCTTTTAATTGAATTTCCTTTTAATCATTTCATCTAGGAACTTAAAACTTATTTAATTTTTCCTTTTTAATTTCTTAAGCTAATGATGACTTCACGATGAGTGATAAAAAAAATGAGATGTCATAATCACTTATCTTTGTCAAGATCAAACAACAATGGTTGATCAAAAACCTTTGCATGCAAGAATTGGTTTGCGAAAACACCCACTTTCGGGACCCGTTAGAATATTTCTTTTGTTTTCCTTGCACCATCAACTAGAAGCGGAACAAGAAGTGACCTAACTAGTCAAGAACAGCAAGAGCTCGGTCTTCCACTTAACCACCACAATACGCCTTGCTATACTACGCCTCATGGATTGAGTTGGACAAATCAACAAAGTAGTAGGCTAAGCAGGTCATGAATTCCCTAATCGCTTTCATTCTCGAAACCCATGCAAAAAGTAAAGTCAAGCAATGTGTACAATCCCAAATTCCTACAAAATAAAAACAAGAACCTTCCCGACAAGTGAAAAGATATCATTGAAAATCAAACAAAAAAATTGAGAACTAACTAAAAACAAATAACGAATAATCAAATAAAATAAATTAATGACAAGCCGTTCCCCGGCAACGGCGCCAAAAACTTGATGTGCACGAAAGTACCCATTAATTTTAATATTTATAACCTAACAAACTTAGACTAACTATGCACTTATAGGCAGTGTACCTAGTCAGATTACAGTATAGCTTAGGTAAGTCGGGTGTCGATCACAGGGAACGGTGGATTAATTTAATATATTTAATTATATGTTACAGGTCACACGAAAAGAATAATTTAATAAATCTCAAACTAATAATTAATTAACCATTCTCGATAAACTAATAGGAAAAACAAATCTCTTTAGGTACTTTGGTTTAGACAAATTCCACCTTGAAAACATAAACAATTGCATACACAAATTCATTTATTCATGTTCACCGATTCCTAAATTGATTAGATTCATGTTCATTATAACTAATCCTTTAGCAAACAAGTTAATTCAAACAGTGATCATTTGATTAAACTAACATGCTTCCTAGTGTTCAGTTCGTATCAAGCAAGACTTGTAAATTTAGTTAATTTAAACATTTAATTAACCTCTTGTTGATGGTCATCAAACAAGGCTCACACATTAACTTATTTATTCCCATGTTAATCCTAGTTTCACATTCGTTATTTCTAGTCTTATAATCTCAATGGTCATCAAAAATCATAAGAGACAAGCAAATCAAGCAGGTTTTCATACAACTTAATTCACTTAACAATTAACAACAAATAATCATCATTAACACATGAGGATCTTTGAACAAGCTTGGCAAGATAAATTAAACACAAATAAATTCTTTAACATAACAATTAGTCTAAGAATCAAAACTTCATTCAATCATAAACACAAAGTAAAAGGTTTTTACACCCAAATCAGAAACTAAATACAAAAAGTACCATAAGGAAGTGCTAAACATGGTCACGTTAGCAATCCATATGATTACCGACATGTATCCGCTCTCCAATCCTTCAGATCTCTGCTCTCGTTAGCTTAACGGCCTTCCGGCCGCCTTCTAGACCCTCAAAACGGCTTAACAGAAGTTAATTGTCGACTAAATTAGGTTAGAAGTCGAATCCCCCCTCCTGGTTGGCTAAAATCGACATTTATAATCCTTGTGGCCGACCTAAGTACGCTGGGCGTACTATGGATTACGCGGCGCGTACTATAGATAATCACCGGATCATGTATATCCGGTGCAAGCAGGTACGCGGGGCGTAACCTTAAGGTACGCGGGGCGTACTCACGACCTCAGCACCCTTTTCTTTCTTTTAGCTTCTAAGCCCAGTTTCCGCTTCAGTCTTTTCTCTTGTGCTTTATTGACAACAAATAGCTGCAAAACATAATTCAAAGCATTATGAGTACTCTTTAGTTCTAAAATAGAATAAATAAGGCCAACATATTAAGATAAAGTGCATAAAAATATATCTAAAAATACACATATCAAGGTCCTTTCCTTTTATGCATTCAAATGAGAACTCATAGGACTCACATGCATAATTAACTCGATTGGATTGGCACATAAATAAAATAATGTCTTCACGATAGGTTGTAAACCTCAACTCGTGTGCTAGTGATGATCGATAAGGCTTATTTGATTTGTTCTTGAAACTTTTCAAAACTATTAAGACTCCCACTGACTCCTTGACATATACGATTCTCTTATCAAAACATTTTTTGATAAACAAATATTCAAGAGTTAGTGTAGCTTATATCAAAACAAAACACTTCATAATTTTGGTCTAAGTTGGTCTTTGTCTTATTCAAGACATCACAACTTTCCACATTTGATGAATGTTATAAACCTTTAATACTTTTCACTCATTGTCACAATCTTAACTTTAAGACTTGTTATTGGAACGAAGTATGATAGACTTCTTGATTTAACCATTTCTTCAATCCTTGATTACTCTTCTTAAACATACAATTGTACTAAGACTCACTTAGAGGATCAATTGAGATATGGTTCTTAATCATTAAGGCCTATCATAAAGCATAAAAGGTACTCTCCCTTCTTCTTAGAATGGAGAAACTTTTATCTTTCTGCCTACTTGACTCTTCTTATTCGTTCTGCTATTGATTTAAACATTTTCAATCAATTCAGAATGACACTTAATCTTATAAGCATAATCATATTTACTAAACCTTTAGTAAATCATGACGAATATCTTTGTTACTCTTATGGTGAACTGGATCAACACACAACTTTGTGTATTCGATCTCCTAGTCCTTCACTTGACACTTTGTCAATGAATTAGTCCAATTTCCAAATACGAAATTTCTCATTCATCGTGCATCCACGTTGCATGATTCCAAGTTTTTGTCCAATTGAAACTTTGGGTGATGAGAAACTCTCCCTATTTGGTAAATTCTTGACATTTCCATAAATAACATAACTAAGAATCATATCCATTCGTTGTAGAAATATGCAAACATCAATTTTCACATAACGATTTCATTGCAAGGAAGTAAACAAATAAATAAATAAGTCAAACAAAATTTATTTTATTTATAAAAGTAGCGGAAAAACATTTGTCCTTACAATGCAAAATCTATTGAAAACTATGTAAAAAGAAAATTTCTAACAACTCTATCATAACTATCTAAGCTCAAAATCCAATCTTCAAGTCCATGAGATCGAGATCCATCTCTTGTGATTAGATTCATCTTGCTCTCTTATCAAGCTTCCTTTCTTTTCACCGATCCTTCAAAACATTCAAATGCATTCTTATCACATCATGTATTAAGAATCAATGAATAGGAACTTAATGGAGTTAGATTGTGGATTCTTACCTAAAGCGTAGTCATACTTTTGACTCTCCCATCTCTTAGATCTCTTAGGTAAATAGGGCAACTTCGTCTCCAATGCCCCTTCTCTTGGCAATAAAAGCAAATTGATTCTTTTGGAACAACACACGGAACTACTTCAGACATCGCCTTTCACTTATGATCAAACTTTTTGATCATTGCATGTCTTTCATTGCCATTGTCTATATCCATAGAGGTCTTGAAGGCAGATTCACAAATCAACTTTGCTTTTCTATTGCACCAAAACATTGTTGATTCAGCAGCAATAAGCATGTAGGTGAGATCTATAAGTGTCACGTCGTGGTTCATCATATAGTACTCTCTTACGAACTCACTATACGAGTTAGGAAGTGACTGAAGAACCCAATCAACAGCCATCTCTTCACCGACAACGGATCCCATCATTCTTAACCTATCAACGTGTGACTTCATCCCTAAGACGTGTGCACACACCGACTTGCCCTCTTTATGTTTACTTGCCAAAAGGGCTTGAGTGATATTGAACTTTTCAATTTTACAATCTTGTGGGTTAGGGAGAATAATTGGAGGAGGAGGAGGAAGTGAAGCATGATTTCTTGTTCCTCGATCGAATCGTGGAATATCATCTTCATGTGGAATGCTTGTTCCACGGGATTGAGAAGACCATAGTTGTCGAACTTTGACATCGGGAGAAAAACGAATTCAAGTTAGTTGATTGATTGAGTCCTTGGTAAATCACCCAAATGAAATTCCAAGTCTAGGACCCAACACAATATCCTACAACTCGGGAGAGGGATGCCGTAACCCAAATCGCAGAACATTTGAAGGTAAGTGAAGACGATTCACTAATTTCCACCATGAAAAACGAAAAAGAAATTTAAGTTTTAAATCTATGAAAACTCCTAGATCCTTTGAGATTCATTGAACATTTCAATGGCATGTTTAAATCTCGATATGCCCCTCTAGTTTGTGACTGGGATGCCGAGGATCACAAAGTGGATGTGAATAACCATGCAAACTACATGGTGCCCTCACATGTTACAATCACCTATTCGATGTGCCGGTAAACCACACACGCTCCACCAAACTATGACAAACATTGAGTCACCCTTTGCTACCTTTGCTTAGAACCATTTAGTGTGCCGGTAAACCACACACGCTCCACTAACGTCTTCGCAAGGGCACAAAGTGTAATTTCATGGAATTGCATCAATTCACTTTGCCTAAGTAACTAAGATTGGGAATTTGAAAAACATTTAGTTACTTGGTATTTCATTATACTTATAATGGAAGGTTTCATCCTATCCTACCCGTTCGGCTAACGACCCTCCACTAGTCAAGAGTGCGGTGGGTAAGAGTGGATACCCATTCAATCGCCATTTTATAGGCAATTTCCTTAAACACCCCTTATAGACCAGCTTCGTGAATGAGGCCTACTAACGGTAAGACTGACTTTTACTCATACATATATATAATGTTAGACTTTTAATGTTATATATAGTATAGGGTGTATTTTATACTTTTAAAATACTATATGGTTAACTTTAACAATTACACTTTTAATTCAATTAAAAGGTTAACCTAAACCTTTATGGATTTATTAAATCTCTTTTAATTATACTCCTTAATTAATTAATAAAACCATAAGGGTGTGATTTGAACTTTTCAAAACATTACTAGGGTTTTAGAATTTAACATTTCTAATTAAACTTTTAATCAACTTTTAAATTCCAAAACTTGATGGCAAGTTTTGAAACCTTTTTCAAAACATTAGGGTTTTAACTATTTAAATTTCAAAACTCCAAAACTTTTGGGTTCAAATTTAAACCATAAAACCTAAAGGGGAAAATATGAAACCTTTCATAACAACAAATAATTTTAAATTAACATTTAATCACATAATTATCCATATTTGATTTATTTAATGATTTCTTGCAAAACAATTTATCAATTTACTCAAAATAATTAATCAATTATCTTATAAGGAAACAATTATCTTATAAATTGATAATTATCTTTAATTAGATCAAGAATATAGTCATATATATCATAAAATCGGATTTATATTGATCTAACATGATAAGGTAACTATCCTAATACAAAAACAGCAAGAAATCCCGAGATAAGCATTATCTGACGAGTTGACTCGTCGAGTCAGGCATGGACTCGGCGAGTTCAGCCATGGACTCGGCGAGTCCAGTCTCCACAATCCAAAAAATCGAATTTTTCAGTTATACAATGCATCAATACAATTGAAACCAAACCTGGCTCTGATACCACTGATGGGTTTTGGTCATAAGACATCCTATGTGCTCATACAAACCCTAATGCTTGGATCTAGGTTTCTCTATTGTACATGCTTTGAATCCAAGACTATAAACCCTAATTCTAGCATACAAGTAATCATATTATTATGTAATTAGGTTTAAGATCATACCTTGATTGTTATGTAGCAATAACAATCCCAATTCCACCTTGGATTGACTTTGGAATGCTTAGAGTCACAAGTGTCACTCCTCTAATGGTTTACAAACACCATAAGCAAATGGAGAAGGTATAAAGAGAGAGGTGAGAGGTTAGAATTCGTATCTAGGACCTCTTGGGAAGGGATACACGAATTCATGACCCTAGGGGTGTTTATATAGGTGTAGAGATAGGGTTTCAGTCATTATCCTTATCTAGTTGATTATCCATTAAGCAACCAATAAGATAATCCTTGAATCCTTATCATACTCGAATTCTAAGGCTTTCCAACCTTAAATTCGTCCACCATATAAATAAGATAATCCTTACCTTATTTTGTAACTATCACATAATTACAAATCAGCCCCTCTAGTTTAATTAATTACATTTGATCACAAAACTAATTCTTAATTAATTATTGACCAATATTAATTAAACAAATATGATTTCTCCTTTAATATATTATTCTTATAACATATTAATAAATCATATTATCCTCTCTATCTTTATTCATTTCTCCAATCAAGTTGCTTTGGTGAAGGCAACCCAAAAGGACCATGCACCATCGGGTCAAGTACATACCAAAATAGTTATGGACTTAGACACTAATCCAACATCCCGACCATAACAATCCCCCTAGTTCTCCGTGTTCACTACTCCAACTTTGAATGTACGAACCCGATGTGTTGTCGTTCAAGCGTGGTAAAACCATAAATCTAGTCCCTGTACACCAAGTGTACCGGAACCATGTTTCAAAATGGTTACCTAGAAAATCGCTCGACATCGACGTGGCTTAAGCTATTTTCTTCCAACGATACCCTTCCACTGCGATAGCCCATAGGACACACACCTAAGTTTAGGTTTCTACCCTTTTACCCCCACTATGTATTCCAATTTATTTTAATTAATTTTATAATTAATTAATCCATTCACATGTGGCCTACGCACACCTCACCAATACCATTATGTCATCATGATTGTTTCTTATTATTATTATTATTATTATTATTATTATTATTATTATTATTATTATTATTATTATTATTATTATTATTATTAATCCAACACATATTACATCTCATATCGTACATCAAATGTATAATTTCAAAAATTACCACATAGCATCAATCTATAACATATAAAGAAATACACATTTTAACAACCATCTTCTACCATGCATTTCCTAGTTTCATTCAAGTATGACAAAACAAAAATATAACATGCAAATTATCACATTTTAGCAACATGAGTAACTTCACAACTAACATGGCCATATCACTCTCTTTCGCATCAAATAATTTATTTAAGAATTCTAGCATACCAAAGGTCTCCTAAATAAATTGTTTCTACAAATATTTCACAGTTACAGATTGCATACATCTCATATATTCAGATTATATCATCACACAAAACCAATTAGATTTACCATATATACAATAACATGAAATCTTCCTTACTCGTGCGTTAACAACCACAAAATTTATTTACTCACCTCTAGTCCAAGTTATGTAGAGATATGAATAGAGGAAAAGCACCTTAAACCAAGCACTCTAACACCCCTAAAAGATTACATAAGGAGCTGATTGGAACTAGAACATAGAACAAAAAGCAGTTATGTTCAGACAGGATCCACGTTGTGGCAAAGAGGGTGCCACGTTGTAGTCCTAGTGTTCGTCGTGATCCTGGCCTGATCAATTCTCATCGTCACGTCATGGCAATTAGATGTCCATATCATGATCTGAGCACCCCCATCGCCACATCGTGGCAACTGTATGTCCACCTTGTGGGGACTTACAGTTACAAAAATGAAAACCAATTGTCTGATTTCTGCTACTTGGCTTGGGTCCGATCAAAACCTCCTTTAGGATAATCTTAACCCCTCAAGACCGTATTTGTGTCTATAATGATTAGGACATTAATGGGACCAACCAGCACACTTAAACCACAGATTTTGCATCATCGAAAGTTTCCTCTTGTGTGTGGTTTGAAGGAAATAAAGTTAAACTAACGAAAGATGTTCTTACTTTCTTTAAAATCTAGAAATGAATCCACCAAGATGATTTCTAGAAGAAATACTCCAAGAACACCACCAAGAATCCACAAAAAACTTCATTTCTTCTACACTTGCTTCACACCCACACTTCAAGAAAGGAAAGTAATCTAAGAACATACTTCAAAGTAGAGAGGAGGATCTCAAGTAGGGTTTAATCCCATATTACAGGGTTAGGGTCTCTTAAATACTTTTTAACTTTCAATTTAAGCCCCTTAAGTGTGAGAAAATGACCCCATGAGCCATGTATATGATCAAGTATCATTTTATTGCACTTTAGCCCCTAAAAGTGAACTTTAACCTTCACAAAAGTAACTTAAAAATAATACATAATAGAAAACTAACTTTGATGAAGGAATGGGAAAGTTCAGATCGTTACATAAAGAAATAGAGGAAATAAGTTGCACATAAACCAAACAAGACAATAAATGTTGGTATTGTTCAAATATGTAAATTAGTGAAAGCATATACTATATGTAAAGAGTGTTTCAAAATTTAGCTTGCACAATATGCTTGGAGTAATCAGAGAAGAAGTGTAAATAGTGACAATGACCAGTAAGTGGGAAACGAAAGAGAAGTTATGTGTTATCCTAATTATGTAGGCCTTTTTGCACAAATGAAACCTTCCATTTAATTAGCCTAGCAATCAACCTAATCCTCTTCTCAATCACCAAAAGAAGAATAGAATGTACAAAAGCATGAAATATGGTACCTCTTCTTGATTCTTACTAGAGATGGTTCTTAATTGAGCCTATTTTCCAACAGGAAAGACTCAACGTCACCAGTAATAATTCTTAGTTTAGACATAAGTTGTAACATCAATATTTTTGGACTATTTTAAAATTTCATTCAACAATAAATAATAATCACAATATTAAACTAATCATAATAAAAATAAAATTAAATGAATTACAGAATTAAATTAGAGAAATACTTACTAGTTAACCATGAGACGACATATCTCATATTTTAGGGACCATTTTTGCTAGAGAAATTTTTAGTTGGGGTTAAGTTTGTAAGATAGAAGCTTGATTAGTGATGTGTAATTTTAGTATTCGTTTTTATATAATAAAATCACTTGATCACAACTAGATACTATTACACAAGTATTCAAAGTGTACCTATCTATATATCAATATAAAAATGGTAAGAACGGGATGTCAAAATCTTGGGGAATGAGCATGATTCCAATATAAACTATCTACTACTAACTAAACTTGAAAATAATATTAAAAAGGGGAGGGAGTTCTGATTTTTAAATTTTAGAAACTTCTAACATCAATTGTAAATGACTAAATAGAAAAGAAGTACTTTAAACTAAGTAAAACAAACCAGATTATTGAAAACAAGATAATTAAGGTACTTCTGTTTAGACTCGAATCACCTCTCTCTTATCATTAGCTTCGCTAATAGTGAAATGGATTTAATTTTGTTACTGATTGATTCCCAATATGACTAGCATCATTGTCATACTAAAAATCCTTTGATTTTAATAGATTATTAATTGTAGTAATCAAGTGAACAAATATTCCTAACAATCAGTGTTCCGTTTAAATTATGAAATACTTGAATATTAAATTGACAACAAGGATAATTAGAATCAATTATTTATATATGAATGATCATTACATAGTTCTCACACATAAAAGTTACCAAATTTTCTAATAACCATAGGTTTTAATCAAACTCTAGTCATACAATCTTAAATATTCATAAAATTATATGACTCAAGTATACTAAGATAGAATGATCATCTTACCATAATAATGTTGGATTAGGTGTCTAAACCCATAACTATAATTGATATGTACTTGACCCGATAGTAGCATGGTCCTTTTGGGTTGCCTTCACCGGAGCAATTTGATAGGATGGATATTTGAGAAAAAGGTTATTTTTTATTTATTAATATATATTATAAGAATAATATATTAATTAAGAAATCATATTATTTAATTGGTATTGATCAGCAATTAATTTAGTGATCAAAAGAGACTAATTAAATTACCGGGGACTGATTAAGTAAATCAGTGATACATATAGTTTGGGCTAATGATCCATGTTTATTTGGGATGGACTAAATCTATGTGAGAGTCCGTGAAGAGTTAGTCCAAAAGGCTCAAATGAGTTATTGGATTAACGACCTAAGTAAATGAATTAGGGTTTACAAGTTGAGACCCGAAGAATTCCACACTATAAAAGTAAGCCCTAACACTCCTAAAATAGGCAAGAGACTTCCAAGAAGAAACCCTAGCCGATTTTTGGTGCCTCCTATCCTCTTTATCATAATCCTCCATTGTTCTTGGTGTTTTTGACTTATTTGAGGTATCACATTTGAGGTACTAAGCTCTTGAAAGGCTAAGTTCTACACGCTACAACTAAGAGGCATTCATCTATCTTGTTTTATGTTGTAAATCCTAAAATTATATGCTAGTTAGGGTTCATGCTTTGGATAAATGAAAATTGCATGTATATATTGAGAAAACTTAGATCCAAAGCATTAGGGTTGTATGTGCACCATAAGATTGTTATTGTGCTCAAAGCCCATCAGTGGTATTAGAGCCTAGGGTGTTTTCTGTTATATAGATGCATTGGTTAATTGTTCAAAGTCGAAAATTTTGAAATCTGCTCTCTGACTGGTGGACTCAACTAGTCCCATGAAGGAACTCGACGAGTCCATTGCCTGACTCGACGAGTTGGATCATCTGTTGGCAAATTTTTTTTTTTTTTTTTTTTTTTGGCCAGAATTGGATTAGGATTATTACCACAAACTGTTTTGACTGATAAAAATAGTTTTTATGATAAGGTAATGATTATCCTCATCTAGTTGAAGGGTAATTGTCAAATTTTGAGATAATTATTTGTCTATGTGATAAATTAATTGTTTGTAGAATTTGATGTGAATTATCTATCTATATGAAATTAGATTAGGTTAAATTTTGTGATATAGATAAATTATATGATTAATTTAATTGTTCTCAAATTTGATCTAAGAGGTTTTTAAAAGTTTCAGAACTTTCCCTCAAGTTTTGGAGTTTAAAATTTGATGAAAAAGTTTTGATTTTGAAATATTTAAATTCCAAACCCCAGAGTTTTAAAAGTTTAAAATTCAACCCGTATACTATTATAATATTAATAACTTAATACTTACATATATATATATATATATATATATATATATATATATATATATATATATATGTATAAGACAGTCAATCTTACTGTTAGTTGGCCTCATTCACGAAGCTAATCTATAAGGGTGTATAAGGAAATTGCCTATAAAATGGAGATTAAATGGGTGTCCACTCTCATCCACCGCTTCCTTGACTAGTGGAGGGTCGTTAATTGAACCAATAGGATATGACATTAATTCTCATTGAAAAGTATAATGATGGCTATAAAAGTAACTAAATTTTTTTTCTAAATTCCCAATCTTAATTACTTTAGGAAAAATGTAAATTTGATGCTAACCCATGAAATTGCATATTGCACCTTATTGGTCATTCGTGGAGCGTGTGTGGTAAATTGTAACACTAATATGGGCCTAATGAAGGATGACAATGAGTTTCTCGTAAATTATCATTGATCAATAGAGCGTGTGTGGTTAACCGACACATTGATTAGGTGATAAATGACTTCAAGAGTACCAAGCTAATTTGCATGGTTTTTCACACCTTGTTTGTGATCCTCGGTATCCCAGTCACAAACTTAAAGGGAATAATCGAGATTAAACATGTCATTGAAAAGTTCAATGAATCTCAAAGAATCTAGGAATTTCAATTCTTTTAAAACCTAATGTTCATTTTTTTCTTTTTTCTTGGTGGAAATTAGTAAATCGTCATTTACTAACATTCAAATATTCTACGATTGGATTACGGCATCCCTCTTCCGAATTGTAGAGTATCGTGTTGGGTCCTAGCCTTAATATTTTATTTGGGTGTTATATTAAGGACTTAATCAACTAACTTGAATTTCTCCTCTTTGTAGATGTCTAGTTTTGACAACTATGGTCTTCCACAATCCTTTGGAAAAGGCTTTCCATTCGAAGATGATATTCTACATGTCTATCAAGATGAAATATCAATCTCTTCTACGTGCAAAGGTGGAACTGGAAATCATACTTCCTTTCCTCCACCTCCTCTAGTAATTCTCCCTAACCCACAATTTCATCGACTTGAAATGTTCAAGGTAACTTAAGCCCTATTGGCAAGCAAACACCAAGTTGGAAGGTCTGTGTGTGCACACATATTGAAGATGAAGTCATACATTGATAGACTAGGAATGTTAGGTGCCGTTTTCCCAAGGAAGTTGGATGTTGACTTGGTTCTTCAATCACTTCGTGTGTCGTATAGTCAGTTTGTTAAAGACTACTATATGAAAAATCACAACATGAGCCTTATTGATATGACATATTATCCAATTGCTACTTAATCAACAATGATTCAGCGCACTGGTGAAGCAAATTTGACTGAAAGATCAATCTCCCAAACTTCCATGGACATTGACAATGGCAACATTGGAAGTCCAGAAAAGTTTTCTCTTCCCAATGGAAAGGGATTGACTAAGGTCAAACCATTTGGCCAAAAGAGAAAGGCTAAGTCTGAGATTGTTCCATGTGTCATTCCCAAAGACTCTAATTGTTTCTATTTCCAAGAGAAGGGGGATTGGATGCAAAGCTGCTGTATTTACCTGAAAGATCTAAGAGATAGTAAAGTCAAATTGTATGGCTATACTTCATCTATATTCACTATCTAAATTTGTTAAGTTCATATTTATAGATTCATATTACATGATGTAAAGTTACATTTTGATGTTTTGCAAAATCTTAAGAAAAAAAAAGGAAGCTTAAAAGAAAAGTAAGTTGAGTCTAATCATGAAGAAATGGATTTTGATCTCATGGTTCGATGATAAGATTTTTTGAGCTGCTACATAGGAGTTATGATAGATTGCTTAGGAATATTTAGTAACATGGTTTTCATTTGTATTTGCATTGTAAGGACAAGTTTTCTGCATTTTATAAATAAATAAAAAATTTATTTGATCTTACTTATGTTTCCTTGCAATGGCATTTGTGAAAATTGTTGTTTGTATGTTTCTATTAATAGCAATGTTAAAAACGGTTTGAGTCTTAGTTATATCGATTGTGGTAGTTTCGTAATTTTTTAAGTAAGGAAATATTCGCATCGCCCAAGTTTCAATTGGACTAAAACTTGGAATCATGTGATTTGAATTATACGATGTATGAAAATCTTGGTACTTGGGAAAATTAGGACTAATTCCTTGTTTACATATGTATGTGAGTCAAGCGAATGAATAAAGGATCTAGTATACATTGATGTGCACTGGTCAGATCAACCACAAAGGATGATAAAATCTATTCGTCATGATTTATTGAAAGTCTAGTGAATATGGTTATGCTTACAAGATTAAGTGTAATTTTTAGTCATTGAAAAAGTTTCAATGCCTATCAGAACGAATAAAAAGAATCAATAGGCAGAAAGATAAAATTTTCTCCAATCTAAAGGAAAGGCGAGTACTTTAGTATCATGTTTTATGATCTTCCTAATGATTATGGAACTATGTCACAATTGATCCTCAAATTACACCTTAGTGCATTTACAGGACCAATAAGAGGTGTCCGGAATTGTTGAAATGGTTAAATCAAAAGGATGAATCATACTTCATTCCAAAGTCAAGTTTAATTGTTACACTCTAATTACTCAAAGATTGTACCTTGAGTAATATGTTCTAAGAAGGTTTAAAACACATCACAAAATGTGGAGTATAAATGTTTTTCTTACTCTTGCACATTTGAAATTGGTAGTTGTGATGTTTTGGCTAAAATAAAGACCAACTAAGACCAATTACATGAAGTGTTATCTTGATAATAATCTGCACCAACTCTTGAATAATTGTTTGTCAAGGAATGTTGCTTAACAGAGGATATTATATGTAAAGAGGTTAGTGGGAGTCTTAAATGGACTTGAATAGTTTCAAGAATAAAATTATTGTTAATCATTATCATATGACTTGAGGTTGATAACCTATCGTGTTGACAAATTCTTATTTTCGTGCATATTCTAGTTAAGTTAACTATGCATGTGAGTCCTATGAGTTCTCATTTGACTGCATAAGGCAAAGCACCTTGATCAGTGAAAGTACATTGATCAGTGTAGGTGAGCTGATCAATAACTTGGAAGCAATGGCAGACCCTTATGTTGCCAGATGGAAAGAAATTAAGATTAAGAATGTTCAGTCCATATGAGTTCGGATTTGTCATAAACATTGTCTTATGATAGTGGTTGGAAATGACAATTTCATTAGAAATGTGTTCAATTGATCTATTTCACAAAGTAAGGACCATAGATAAACATAGTATGCATGCTTGGAGCAAAGGATAACTATTATATTAATTCAAATATTTAGTTGATTGTTCGAAACATTATACAATGAATAAGTTCTAATCAATATGGTGATTAAGTAATAAATGTTTTATTTATATTCAAAAGTTTTGAGACCATATTTGATTGTTTTATTCTTGTGTTTTACTATGCGTATTTTACTTCCCGAATAATAAGATTATTCAAACATCTACAGTCGATCATACTTTGGAAGTAAGTAATGAGGGAAGACTATCATGAATCTGACGATAGATTGTCTAAGTTCTTAGACACGACACAAGTTCGTTGTAGTGTTCATTAGTACTCCTGAAATAAAAATTTGAGTATTGTATTAAACCCACGCTCATTTGAATCACTTCATAGATTTTAGAGTGATTATGAGACGATAATGTCTTATATTCTTGAAATGGAGACATATGAGTTGTAGTTTACAAGTTGGTTGCACATTGATGATACGTAAACGCACCAATAACTTGGTGTTATAAAACGTATTGCTGTGTGTGATTTGATGAGTAAATTGAGCAAGCATGTGAGTTGAAGTCTATCCATTCCTTTTACCCTAAGAGGGATAAAAGCGATATATGTGAGCCCCTCGATGATTTAGTGATGTCACCCTAAGCGCTTAGCTAAGCCTGGACTAAGTTGATGTGTTAAATTGTTATATGTTATCAGTCGTCATAAATCAGAAATTGGGAAACAACACATGGACAAAGAGAATGATTATAATCCATGTCTCATGTCCATACGATATCTTGTAGAATGGAGGAATATTTGATCCCATATCTTAAGTACGTGTTACTGATAAGATTGGAGTTCGACAGTGGCTTTTGAGAGCTACGATTGCTAATCAGATTTTGAAGCTACATTGGCAGTTATAGTTATTAGACTTATCCAAGTGTTAGACTGTTGGATTAGGTGTCTAAGCCCATAACTATAATTGGTATGTACTTGACCTGATCGTAGCATGGTCCTTTTGGGTTGCCTTCACCGGAGCAATTTGATACAATGGATATTTGAGAAAGAGTTTATTTGTGATTTATTAATATATTATAAGAATAATATATTAATTGAGAAATCATATTATTTAATTGGTATTAATCAGAAACTAATTTAGTGATCAAAAGAGATTGATTAAATTACCGGGGATTGATTAAGTAAATCAGTGATACATATAGTTTTGGATCCATGTTGATTTGGGATGGACTAAATTTATGTGAGAGTCTATGAAGAGTTTGTCCAAAAGGCTCAAAGGAGTTACTGGATTAAAGGCCTAAGTGAATGAAGTAGGGTTTACAAGCTGAGACCCTAGGAATTCCACACTATAAATGTAACCCCTAACACTCCTAAAATCGGCAAGAGACTTCCAAGAAGAAACCCTAGCCAGTTTTTGGTGCCTCCTAACCTCTCTTTAATAATCCTCCGTTGTTCTTGGTGTTTGTGTCTTATTTAAGGTACTAAGCTCTTGAAAGGCCAAGTTCTACAAGCTATACCTAAGAGGTATTCATATATCTTGTTTTATGTTGTAAATCCCAAAATTATATGCTACTTAGGCTTCATGATTTGGATAAATGACAATTAGATGTATAATTTGAGAAAAATTAGATATAAATCATTAGGGTTGTATGTGCACCATACGATTGTTATAGTGCTCAAAACCCATCAAATAATACTTAAAAATAGCATAAAATATGATTACTTTAACACATGAGGATATTTATCAAACAACCATAATGAATAAACAACTAGATTAAATATGAAATTATTGAAATCAAAACATAGGTTTGAGGTTCATATACTCTAAACGAAAGTAAAGGGTTGCCATGATTAAAGCAAAAAGACAGATAAAAATGAACTAAACCTTTCTCACTACTAGAAAACAGCCCTTTAATGACATGCAAACAATGACACGCAATGATTTACGATACGAAAAAACGTGCGCCCTATAAATAATGTCATCTCTTCTAAAATTTGAGGGATAGAGGAACACGCATTTATGCGTGCCCTAAAATTAGTGTCAGAAAAGAAAAAAAATACGAAGGGCACCTATCATAAAAAGTGTGTCGTGTAAAGGTGTCGCTTTTATATTTTTTTAAGAAGGCACGTTCTTCGTATTTTTTTGGGAAATGAAATCCTAAAAAATTAAACACCCTACCTAATACTCCTTCTTCTCCTTCTAAAATCCTCTGCTAAGAACCCTAAATCATTCATTACCATTTTCCATTCCCAAAAAAATTAAACATCCCGCCTACTACGACTCCCCAAATCACCCTAAATCATAAATCCCTAAATTTTAAGAACCCTAATTTGTTCTTGAGAAACGGTGCCTTAGATCAAAAACTGTGAATTCAACTTCGAATTAGTTCAGGTTCTCTCAATCAAGAACCTCCCATTTCTATAACTCATAAAAAGCATCAATGCATGCATATTGCACCTTTGCTAGAGTCAGCCGTTCGTTATCCCATATGGTCATCATCACAACCTCGGGCTTTATCAACTCCTTCTACAAGATATTTCTCGTAAATTCTATCAATCCTAACCTTTCTCTCAATCAAGAAACCCTAACCTTTCGCTTTATTCACGATTCAGTAATCTCGACAAAGATGATCAACAACAAAGACCAACTGGTTCGATTTCTCCCTAAAAATGGTACAACTTCCCCTAAATCCGACTTCACTCCAATCTCTAAGTTTGTTTGCTCCCTAATAGATGCATCCACCTTCTCGTCTCTCCCCCTCCACCGGGTTTTCTCTCATCTCTCTCCTCCATAGATGAAGATTTTCGGAGATGTGAAGGGAGTAACCGAAGGAAACCCTAAAACTACTCTGATTGAACAAACACTTCTTCTTCTGCGACTTTAGGTAAGTCTCTCCTCCATAGAGTATAATTTCTTCTTTCATGTTTTTGCATATTTAATCTTTCAAACCCCTTTCTTATTCTTCTTTTAGTGTTAGTCTATCGTCGTCATCTTCGTTGAAACCCTAACGACCTTAATCCAACCGGCAATATCATCTCAGTCGACTCCCCAAGATCTACAAATGGTGTGTTTCTATTTTTGGTTTCCCTCTTAAACCCTATTTTAATGCTGGGAAAGGAAGAACTAAACTAGTTATTGTCACAATTTTTATTAACAAAATTCTAGTATTATTAACAAAAGGGACTTCGGCTTCGACTTCCACTCATGGAGAAAGGGAATGGAACTCATAAAGAGGCAAGTAGCCCAGGTTGGGGGTGCTTCATTTTTGGTGTAGAGAGTTGAAGATGCTTCTGAACTACTATTACTCCTCCTTCTCCTTCACCAAGACCTTCAGTGGTATTCTCATCAAAAGGGAATACAAGTCCTCTTCAAAAGCTTCAGAATCAAGTTTTCAGAGCACTGAAAGGTTTATCTCCTCTTTCTGAAGATAAAAGCAGAACTTACAATTCAGAAGTATTAACTAGCCAAAAACATCAATGGGAAAGCTTTCAGTTGGATGACGTGGTATGTAAATATGTATTATCTTTCTTTTTTCTTTTTCTTTTTCTCTACTCTTATCTTTCATTCCTGAATCTTGAATTCTTGATGATTGTTTATCATTTCAAAATCTTTTAGCATCAAAGGATATTGAAAGAACCTTCTAGGCTATTTGAGGGCGTGGTAGTGGTTGGATTACATCAAAATTGTGACATTTAGAAACTTCAAAGGCAATATTTTGGTAGAAGATCTGAAGGTACAGGAAGGCATCAGTTTCGTGTAGAACCAAATCTTGAGCCTTAGGTACTGGTCAAAACTCAAAACTTTGACTTTTTTCCATTGTTATGAAATATGATATGATGATTTCTTGTCATTTTGCATTACTTTCAGGTTCTTTTTGTCTACCCTCCAGATAAACAACATCCATTAAGGTCTAAAGATCTCCTTTTATTCAGCTTTCCTGGTGGATTGGAGGTTAGGCACTTCATAATTATATAATCAAAACCATTTACTTTGCTATAATTTCAATAGTTTTAACCTTGTTTTTTTACTTTTTTTATTTCTGTAGTTTTTAAACTTGTTTGTTTCTTTTCTTATATGATACTGACCAACTATTTATATCTAACTAGATCTTCAACTACACAATTGATGCAAGTAACAAGTGACAGATGTTAGACGTAGGTATGGTAATTGTGAGGATAATATATATATAAGCAATTATAAATTTGAAAAAAAGTATGGTAACTGTGAGGATATGATATATAAGCTATTATATAAGTTTCAACAAAATGGTGGTGTACTATCATTAGCTGGTTTATCTAATTATCTTGGTATTTACATAAACACGGGTGGATTATGAGCACTAGAGTCCCAAAGGCATATGGATGAAGTAGTGACCATGCATTTATTGAATTTTTTCTATGTATTGTTTTAGGAGCAGTTGAACTCAGTGAACGAAATGTCAACAGGTCAGAATTAATCTACCATGTTGATGTTAAAAATCATAATCAATAACCAATTATTTCTCTTCTTTTCATTTCTGTCAGGGCTTACCAAAGGCAGAAAGAGGCATACCCCTCGCATAACACTTTTTTTACTTGAGGTTCATAAGTGAGACCAACATGTATCATAAATCTATAATCATGCACCTCACATTCAATTTGGTCATAATTAAAAGTGTTTGTCAAATGTCAAGCTTAAATCTACTTGCTTTCTTTCTCTTTGTGAATGCCAGAGCAGATCGAGTAGAAGTACATGTACAACATAACAAAACTGATAGGATCATAAGTTATTTTGGAAGATTACATAATAATATATATAATTTTGTAATTTGGTAATAGCAATATATATAAATATTTCCAAAATTTTTGTGTTGTTTTTAAACAGTGTCGCATGTTAACCGAGAAGCTTAATCAACGGACACTTGTGCATAACCGGTGAGGTTTTGATTTCGGCTTTCATCGTATGTTTATTTTATAATAATATTTTTAATATGGCACTTACAACTTAAGAATGTGTGTATATTTTAACAGGTTAGGTGGTGGTGTTTGCATAAGGCTTTAAATGTAAAAGGCTTGCCACATCTTTTGTTTAGTAAGTTTTATAGGAATTGAAATAGCAATGTCCTTTTGTTTTTACCAATATAGGTAATGTACTTTAGTTTTTACCCATAATAACAATGTACTTTCATTTCTATAACAATAATACCAACATACTTGCTTGTTTACTGATAACAACAACATATTTAGAATTCTTACAATTCATCAAAGCCACGGACAATGGTGGAGGAAATAGTCAAAGCGTTCTTATATTTTTCATCGATAGAATCAATATGAAAAAGTTGGTAGGAAAGTTCATTGTTATTTTATGCATTTATCCATATAATAAATTCAATAAATAACATTTCAATGTGTTTGATAAAGGATGGTTTATCATTGTAATCTTATTGTTCTTTAAGAAATTATCAAACTACCCTTCAGGGCCGTGCTTTACAATTTGTTACTTATAATAGCAACATACTATGATTTTTTAGAAACTTGATTATTTTTGAGAAATTTTCAGTTGAGATATTCACTTGTAGGCTAGGTTCTTCTACTAATTTTCAGTTCACTATTTTTTTTAAACTTATTTATCATATTGGTTAAGTAGAAGAAAAATATGTAAATATATTTTTTGAATTTATGCATATTAGGGTATTAGTACGACAATCTTTTTGTTGATTTGGGAAGTCTGCCATACTATATCTATTATTCATATAAGTTATTATCTTTTATGCAAATTTTGAGAGACTTGAAGCATGCTGTTTAGTCTTTTCAAGTTGACCAAAGTAAAAGCCCATTTCTAAGAGTAGCAGAGGTTGCTAACTGCTCTGATAGATCGACATATATTGAAAAAAGGTCCCTTTTAACTCCTGTTACTCTTTCTCTTAGATAATAGATGAACAAAATTTTCATCATGAATCCTGAACTGTGTTTTTATATTTATTTATTTATTTATTTTGGGTGTATTTACATTTTACAGTGGATTGGAGGTGTCTAAAAAGCTGAAAACTCTTACATGCTTCTTGTTTTAATAGTTCACATCTTGATATTTTCACTTAATTGGCCAAGCTGCATGTAAGGCTACCAATTCTTACTAATCATGTGTGATTTGCATAGGAAAGAAAGGAGACTGGTCTAGGTCTTATATGAGGAATTATGAATATAATGTGGCGAATTTAATGGTTTTGGAGGCTTATCTTATATGAGGAAGTATGTTCTTTTTAAGAGTTGCCCTTCCTTTTTTTGTAGCTATCTCATCATCAGGTGGAACTGTATCATCTGTGGAGGCGTGCATATTATGACATTTTCTTAAACTTCTCTTACACTGTAATAATCCATCTTCACACTTATTTTATACTTATGTTTTTTTGCATACAATATAGATACTGTGAGCAAGTTTATAGATTTAGAGTCCTTGAGTGGTGTTACTAAGGAAGAATGGAGACAAGTGAGGCACACATGTAAAAAAATCAGCACAAATCTTGTTTATAGTGAGGCACACATTAGGTTATTACAACTTTTAGTTTGTAAATTTCTGTTACAACTTCTATTGATTTGTTTTATCTTTCCATGGAACGATTATTTGTATGATATTAAATTTTATGCAATGGATTGTTTTTTTGTTTGTATATGATATTTTATTTTCTATTATGAGACATTAATTGCAACTTTAATCTGAAAATTAGTAAATCTATAAATAATTTTTTTTAAACATTTAAAATTACGATACGCAAAAAGTGTGTCATCTTCATTTATGGCATGGCCTTTCTTGACAAGGGCTTTAATGATACACAATGTGAGTCGTAAATGTGCGTCGTGAGGTTGCGACACGCAAATGAGTGTCATCTTCATTTATGACAGGGTCTTCCTTGATACGCATTGTGTGTCGTAAAAGAGCATCGTAAATGCATGTCGTAAATGCACGTCGTAAATAGGCGACGCGCAAAAGCGTGTCGTCTCTCGTTATGACAGGGTCTTCCTTGACAAACATTTGCGCGTCGTCTGAGCATATTACGACACACATTGCGCGTCATAAAAAGTTGCTTTTCTAGTAGTGTCTAGACATGATTAAAAAAAATAAAACCAAATGATTAGTTGTGTATCATCTCTTAATCCCTTCGAATCTCGCTCTGATAGCAATCTTTAGTCTCCAATAGGGTTCTGAAAGCTCTAACGTTGTCAAAGTTTGAAAAAAATTTGTTGCATACCCCAAAATTGGAAAGAATGTCATATATATAGAGTTTCCAAATATATTACCATTGAGTCATGGTAAATGTATGACCGCGTCGCAGTTCCAAGAGTCCTTCGCATATCCTCCAAGTAATATGTGTTGTACTTTACGTGATGTGTACATCGATCAAGTCTCTTCTCTAACATCCCAAAATTTTCAATAAATTTTAACTTTTCAAAAACATCCCCAAAACCATAGTGTTTATAGAACCATTGTTTCAAGTGTGTATTTCAGTAATCAGAGTATCCCAAAATCCAATAACATAAATTCCGAAGGATGTGCATGATCACGCCTTTGCTTTTTCCGATCATCTAAAGTACCTGAAACAATAACAAACAACCATAAGCATGAAGTTTAGTGAGTTCCCCCAAAGTACCACCACATAAGATAATCAACAACAACACGCATATTGAGCCTTCAACATGATTGGACTCCTGCACTGGCCTACAGACTATTTGTATCGCTCTCTGAGCTTTCAGCATGACTGGACCACCACACCGGGCCTACAACCTATCTAGACCGCTCTCCGTGCCTTCAGCCTAACTGGACCGCCTTGCAAGCCTTCAGTCTATCCGGACCGCCCTGTGTATATTGGACTTCAATAATGGCTAGTCCACCTCAACCCAGTAAACCATATAACATATTGATATAAACACTATCGGGTTTGTTGACTGGAAACACAAAGCAGTACAGTCTCAACCCAACCACACTATGTCGACATATGCAACAGATAAACATAGAGCCAGTAAACAGATAAATAGGGATGTCTATAGATCATTACCGTATAGTAACATCTTAAATACCAGGATACTAATTTAACATGTTACTACAACATAACAACATCCTCTATACCTAGATATACATCTAACAAATTACTACAACATAACAACATCCTCTATATCAGGATACATAATCTAGTGGGCCAGCATTGGAGCCTTCGACCCATGAGTACAAAAAAAAACTCATCTCAAACTACTGAATGACTCTAATAAAAGCCCGAACTATTGATCCGGGAAATCTGCACATTAACACCATCAAATAGTAACCAGTTAATAATTGGTCCACAACCAATAACTCGAATCCTAGTCCAATTGTCCAACTCCCAGGGTAAAAGACCATTTTACCCCTTCCTTACTTGGACTAATAACTGAGGCCCAACCTAATGGTTCTAAGAGCCCAATATGGCCTAATTTCCCAAATGACACCCATGGTCAATTATGGGCCCAAATCCAAGAAGGCCTAAAGCCTAACAATGACCCTAAGTAAAAAATGACTAGTAGCTTAATAGGGACCAAAACCCTAGTAATCCAAATATGGCCCAAAACCTAAAAGGGCCCAAGAAGCGTACGCCCTGCGTACCAGTTTGTATGCCCTGCGTACATGATATCTATTCACATGGTACAACTCATCGAAGCATAAGTAATAGGGACTCCTTGGGAGTACGCCCCACATACCAGAAGAGCATGCCCTGTATACTCACCACTAAAGCTCAATGTACAAGTTGATAATGCAGGAACCACACATTATGTTGATTGTACTCCTACATACGCCCAACATACTCCTCAGAGGGTCAAAGCCCATAATAAGCTCTTAATGGTTAAGTCAAGAACTTCTAAACATAGATCTGACCTTAAGAGGTGTCTTAACATGTAAAGTTGGCAACTTTACTCCTTTGCATGACTTAAAAGGACCAAATCCCTGATTTTTATCCATCTATACCTATAATATGATTACTAACTATAACATGCTCTATCAAAACCCACAAGATGACATTTTTATGACTTAATAACCTCAACAAAGACGACATATGAGGCTCAAAGGTCGTGGTGTAGCTTCTACTCACAAGAACCATAATCTTGGGACCATAACATGCTTAAAAATTCCCATAACTAGATCTACACTAAAGAACCATAAAGTTTAAAGATTTATACCTTCAAAAGATAGATCAAGATGCATAAAGTTTGGATCTACAAGCTTTAAGCAATCCAACACTCCTTCAAGAGGCTCCTTCTTCTTCAATGAGCACTAAGATACATGAAATCAAACCAAGAATTCAGAAACCATTTAAATGGGGGCTAGGGTTTCGTATTTAAGGTTTAATGAGGGTGGAGGCTGAAGGTAAGAGGGTTTGGAGTTTAGTTAAGTCCATTAACTATGGTCCAAGTGTTGGATTAATGTCTAAGTCCATAACTATAATTGGTAAGACTTGACCCGACCTAGCATGGTCCATTTGGGTTGCATGGCATCATGCACTTGGATAGACTATAATGAGAGAAATAAGACACTTATGGTTATTAATATATTATAAGTTCTAGTATATTAATAATAAGAATAATGAGATTATTTAATTAGTATTGATCAAGAATTAATCTAGAATTAATTAAGTGATCAAAAGAAGACTAATTAAATATATGGGTTGATTGTGTAAATCATTCATTCTTATATATGTGGGCTTGTGATCCAAGATTCCTTATGTTGGACTAAGTCCATGGGGTGACCCATGGATACTCCATGGAGGTTAAAATCCATGGAGCATAAGGAATGGGTAAAGTCATGAGTTACATGGTGTAACCCTAATAGCCACCATATAAAAGAAACCCATGGCTCAAGAAATCGTGACTAACACTATGTGCATGTATGAGGGCTACACAATTTCATGAAGTGTTCTAATTTCTCTCTAAGTTATTCCAAGTGCTTATGGTGTTGTGTGAACCATTTGAGGTGTCACACTTGGGGCACTAGGCACTCAAGCTTCATGAAGACAAGCACCATCAAGAGGTATGTATTCTATCTTGTTATATTGATAATATTGTATGCTAGATTAGGATAATACCTTGGATGTTCATATTTGCATGTATAATAGAGAAAACATAGATCCAAGGTATTTAGGGTTGCATGTACACTTAGGAGTGTTAGAATGCTCATAACCCAACAGTGGTATCAGAGCCTAGGCTTGTTTTCTTGTTATACCTGCAATAGAAGCTGAAAAATCGAGTTTTGATGCTGTCAGCCCAGCTGACTCGCCGAGTCCATGAAGGGACTCGCCGAGTCCAAGGCAAAATGCATCCAACTCACCGAGTTGTGTTCATGCACTCGACGAGTTGGACCCCAGACAGCATATCTTCGAGGTTTTTGGCTAGAAATGGACTAGGAACATTACCCTAAGTTGTTTTGAACTTATAAACTTGTTTTTAAATGTGGTAATGTTCATGCTAATCCATTTTCAAGATAATTGTCAATAGATTCATGTTTTGTATTAGTTTAAAGGTTAGACTAATTACATGAAAAAAAAATTTGATTTGAATTATCTTGTTCTTATGAGTTGCTTAGATTAATAGAAAAGTTTAGTGAAAAAGTTGTTTTCAATCCAAATTAATCTAAGAGTTGAGTATAAAATGTGTTTGTGTAACTTATTCTTAAGTTACATGAAGAGTCACATTAAAGACTCATAAAACTCATAAAGTTGGCAAAGGTTACAAAAAGATGAAGAGTCTTGTCCTTAAGTTATGGAGGTTCAAGAGTCACTTCATTAATAAATAAATAAATAAAATATGTAACCTTAATTAATTCCATAAGTTATAAAATAAAGAAAAGATTAATTCCTTATTAGTTTAAAGTCTTCCATAATTTGTCCACAAGTTATGGAACTTGAAGAGTTTTTGGATTAAAACTACTTTAAATACATAAGTTATGGAATTAATTAGTTTTGAATAGTTTCAAAACTTGCCCTCAAGTTTTGGAATTTGTAAAGTTTTCTCTTATGAATACTTTAATTCCAAGTTAGCCCTTAGAATTTTAAAAGTTAAAATTCAACCCTTATACTTTATAATATTATAAGTTAATAATATTTATATGTATAAGAGTAAAGTCGGTCTTACCGCTAGTACGCCTCATTCACGAAGCCGGTCTATAAGGTGGGTATAGGGTTGTTGCCTATAAAATGGCAACTTAGTGGGTGTTCACTCTCACCCACCGCTCGCTTGACTGGTGGAGGGTCGTTAGCCGAACGGGTTTGACATGACTATAATTCTCCCTTCATTAAAAGTATTAATGATAAATACTAAGTAACTAAACTTTTAATAATACCCAATCTTAGTTACTTAGAAAAATGTGAATAAGGTGCTAATCCACGAAATTACACTTTGCACTTTGTTTGAGTTGGTTAGTGGAGCGCGTGTGGTTAACCGGCACACTAACTCGTATTTAACAAGGTAGGCAAAGGGTAACTTAATTTTTATCATAGTATCGATGGAGCGTGTGTGGTTAACCGGCACATCGATTGAGGGATAAACACTTAAGGGTACCCAGTAATTTGCATGGTTACTTCACACCTTGTTTTGTGATCCTCGGCATCCCAATCACAAAACCTGAAGGGCACACTCGAGATTGAAACATGCCATTGAACAGTTCAATGAATCTCAAAAGATCTAGGAGTTTCAAAACCAATTAAAACCTAGTAATACATTTCGTTTATCTTGGTGGAAATTGGTGAATCGTCATTCACCTACCTTCAAATTGTTTTATAACTTGGATTACGGCATACCTCTTCTAAGTTATAAAATAGTTTGTTGGGTCCTAGCCTTAATATTTTCATATTGGGTGTCATATTAAGGACTCAAAGATCAACTATCTTGAATATCTCCCATAACATGTCTGGATTAGACATTTATGATCTTCCCAAATCTCTTGAAACAAGCTTTCCTAAATGAAGATGATGTCCCATGGATATCATACTTCTCTCTTCTCTTCCAATTATTCTCCCTAACCTACAAGTTCTTGAAAACTTTAAGGTCACTCAAACCCTATTGGCAAGACAAGGTCTAGGTGTGATCACATCTTGGAGATGTAGTCACATATTGACAAGCCGGTGGGTGTCAATGTCTTGAGAAAGTTGGTGGTTCAATCACTTTCTAAGTTACATAGTGAGTTCCTTTGGGACACCTATGAAATAGACTATGACAAGACCTTTAATGATCTTATCTATTGTTAAGATCAACTTCCTGAAACTTTATGGACATTGAAAATGGTGACACTGAAAATACAGAAAAAGCATTCTCTTCCCAATGGAAAGGGATCGGCCATAGTCAACTCGGTTGACCAAATGGTAAAGAGAAAAGTCTAAGTCTGTGATAGTCTCGTGTACCATTATCAAAGGGTCCATATGTTTATATTGTCAAAGTAAGGGTCATTATTTGCGAAGCTGCCAAATTTACCTAAGGGTGTTAAAGTCAATAAGATTGACTCTACTTCGTGTAAAAGTCCACAAATCTAACTCTTTTAAGTTTCTATTATGAGATTCCTGATACATGTTGTGACTGGGTCACATGGTAATGTTTTAAGAATCAAAGAAAAGTAAAGGAACTTAAAGAAAGAATATGATGAATCTGATCGCATAGATGGATTTCTATCGCGTAGTTTGAAGATCGGATTCTTGAGCTACTTCTTAGGAGTTATGAGATATTGCTAAGGAATAGACAACAACAAGTTTTCGTATGGATTGTAAGGATAAGTTTTTCCGCATAGTTTTAAAATAAAAAGAAAATTTTGATTTTATTTATTTTAAAATATCCTTACAATGGCATTTGAGGAAAAATTGTTGCTTATACGATTCCATTAATAGCAAGAGTGGAAATATGAAATTGATTCTTTCATTTGTGGTAATGTCTAAATTTACCAAACAAGGAAAGATTCTCATCATCCAAAGTCTCAATTGGACCGGGACTTGGAATCATGAAAGTTGTATAGCATGATGAATGAGAACTTTCAAGTATTGGAAAAATTAAGACTAATTACTTATTCACATGGATGTGTGAGTAAAGTAATGGACTAAGGGATCGAGTACACATTCTTGTGCACTGGTCAAGTCCATCACAAAAGATTGATAAGGCTATTCGTCATAGTTTACTAAAGCTCAGTAAATATGATTATACTTACAGGCTTAAGTGTAACTCTGAGACATTGGAAAAGGTTCCAATGTAAGGCAGAGCGAATAAAAGAATCAACTTAGGCAGAAGGATAAAAGTTTCTCAAATCTGAAAAGATGGGAGAGTACTTTAGTATCAGTTTTGTGATCATCTTAATGATTAAGAAACCATATCAAAATTAGTTCTCTAAGGAAGTCTTAGTGCATTCTTATGACTAAGAAGAAGGGATCTTGAATTGTTGAAATGGTTAAATCAAGAAGATGAGTCATACTTCGTTCCAATACAAGTCTTAGAGTCGTACTACAAGATTGTAATTTGAGTGACATATCTTTAAGAAGGTTTAAAACACTTATCAAATGTAAGAGTAAAAGTTTTTTACTCTTCTACATTTGAAATTGGTAAGTTGTGATGTTTTGGATAAAACAAAGACCAACTTCGGCCAATTGTGTGAAGTGTTTGTCTTGATTAGAATCCACACTATCTCTTGGATGTTTGACAAGGGAGTCTTATAGGTCAAGAGGACAGTGGGAGTCTTAAAGGTCTTGAAAGTCTCAAGAACTAATCAAGAATGAAACCTGAAGTTCTTCACTAGCACACGACTTGAGGTTTATAACCTATCGTGTTGACATATTCTGTGCCCATTCCAGTTAAAGTTGGCTTTGCATATGAGTTCTTAGAGTTCTCAATGTGTTGCACAACAACTTGGAAGCAATGGTAGGCCCTTGAGCTACCAGGTGGCAAGAAATTAAGATTGAGTTCAATCCATATGGTTTTGGATTTGTCATTATCCTTGTCTTGTGATTATGGTTTTGACAAATTCATATGGGTAGGAACTCATACACCAATAAATCTAAGTGTCATAAGGTTTCTCTCTGATTCATGAAAATGATGGTGAGGAAACACTTCCACTAAGTAGATTTTAGCTAGATAGCAATTGTGATCTCAAAGTCGTTAGTGGAGCGTGTGTGGTTTACCGGCACACTAACTTGGACTTGTGAGAAATGGCAAAGGTCAAAATGATCAAGACTATGATTACGGCATCCCTTTTCATAGTTCTTAAAATTGTTTTGACACACCCATAAGCTATCTAAGGAAGGTGTATGTTTTTGATAAAGTCTTATCAAAACAATCTAGTATCAGAAATCTGAACTTTGGTCAGAAAGTCAATAAAGTATTGATTTCTAGAAGTCCAGCTTTCTGAGTACATGTCAAAGCTAGTGGGAGCATAAGTGTTATGCTAATAATCATCATGTTAGTGGGAGCATGATAATTACGATAAGTATTGCAAGCTAGCAATGTTAATTATAGAAAACAAAAGGTTTCAATTGGGAAAAAGTTGTTTTGCTATAATTAAGGGAGAGGAAATTATACTTCATCTCAAATCTATAAGCTTAGATCGTGAGGTTTTAATCATTTAGTCAAGGATATATATGAATTTCATGTTGGAATGGCTCAACATAAGGAAATTCTGTATATGGGTCCATTATTTGCGTTCTTAAATTCGATTATGATTACGACATCCCTTTTCATAATCTGAATTATGAGAACTTGGCAAATAGAAATGGAAATGTTATAGCAAAAGACTGGTTTAGTCTTTATGTGAGACATCATGAATCGTGTCCCATATGCTTCGGATATAGGATCGATTACATGTGCTATATTCATTACATGTGCTATCCTTTCTAAAAATTTCCAAATGCCTGGGGCGTTAAGAATGGAAAAGGTTTAGAACTGGATATGACTAAAAAGGATTAAACAATTGTCGAGGACAATCTAAGGTTTACCAAAGATTGGTTGCTCAAGGACAATTGGAAGTATAGTGATAATTCTGGAAGGACCATATTGACATAATCTGTAAGGAGGCAACTCTTGTTCAGAAGTGATAGTCGAAATGGAATCTGGAAATGTTTCAAAGTTAGAATTTTCAATCTGTGTAAGATTAAGAAAACTTAATGCAAGAAGGATGGTTCCAAGGACTTGATCTCCTTTGGAATGCTCTGTAATGATTGTTGTTAAGTCTTTCTGACTTTGTGCATAATCATTACAAGAGGATCGATGCATATAAGTTTAGAATCTAACAGATTTCAGTAAATGACATGAATCTGGAATTCTTGCATTTGCAGTAAGGATTTGGGAGTGTGAAAAAGGAATCATTGAAGTTATGTTCATTTGATCTAGTTCACAAAATAAAGATCATAGACAAACATATTATGCATACTTGGTGTATGGCATGACTAGTGTTTAGAAAAACATAGTGTACATGCTTGGAGCATGGGACAACTATTGTTTTAAATTCAAGAATAATGTTGATAGCTGAAACAATATACAATGAATAATGTGTAATCATATGGTGATAAATAAAAGGTGTTTTATTTATATTCATAAGTTCTGAGACCATATTGGATTCAATTATTATTGTGTTTCACTTTGCATGTTTTGACTTCCCGAATAAACTAGGTTATTCTTCCGGAATGACTACGTTATTCAAACCATCCACAGTCGGTCATATGTTGGAAGTAGATATGAATTAAGACTGTCATGGGTTGGCTTGTAGAGGTCTAAGTTGTTGGACAAAGGGCTACAACACTCATGAGTGCTCATAAGTTCTGAGTATTGGATTCAACCCGCGCTCATTGGAATCACTTCATGGGTTTTATCACGAGTGATCATGAGACGATAATATCTTATATTCTTCAAACCTAGAGATATGAGTTGTTACTATGAGTTGATAGTACATTGATTACACGAAACGCATTGGTAACTCGATGTTATAAAACGTGTCTTTGTGTATGATTCAACAAGTAGTAGAACAAGCCATATGAGTCGAAGTTTATCCATTCCTTTTACCTTCGGGATGAAAGCGATATCTGTGGGCCCCTCGATGATTTGATGATGACAAATGGAAGTGCTCGGCCGAGCCAGGACTGATTTGATTTCTTCAATTAGTCAGTCGTCATAAATCGGAAATCGGGAAACAACTAATGGACATAGAGAATGATTATAATCCATGTCTCAGTCCATATGATATCTAGAATGGAGGAATATATGATCCCTTATCTAATGGACAAGTCGTTGACAAAGATCAGAGTTCATCTACAAGGTCAGAGTTCGACAGAAGCTTTTGAGAGCTACGATTGCCAGTTGGTTCCTGAAGTCATACGCAATAATAGTTTTAGACTTATCCAAGTGGGAGACTGTTGGATTAATGTCTAAGTCCATAACTATAATTGGTAAGACTTGACCCGACCCAACATGGTCCATTTGGGTTGCATGGCATCATGCACTTGGATAGACTATAATGAGAGAAATAAGACACTTACGGTTATTAATATATTATAAGTTCTAGTATATTAATAATAAGAATAATGAGATTATTTAATTAGTATTGATCAAGAATTAATCTAGAATTAATTAAGTGATCAAAAGAAGACTAATTAAATATATGGGTTGATTGTGTAAATCATTCATTCTTATATATGTGGGCTTGTGATCCAAGATTCCTTATGTTGGACTAAGTCCATGGGGTGACCCATGGATACTCCATGGAGGTTAAAATCCATGGAGCATAAGGAATGGGTAAAGTCATGAGTTACATGGTGTAACCCTAATAGCCACCATATAAAAGAAACCCATGGCTCAAGAAATCGTGACTAACACTATGTGCATGTATGAGGGCTACATGATTTCATGAAGTGTTCTAATTTCTCTCTAAGTTATTCCAAGTGCTTATGGTGTTGTGTGAACCATTTGAGGTGTCACACTTGGGGCACTAGGCACTCAAGCTTCATGAAGACAAGCACCATCAAGAGGTATGTATTCTATCTTGTTATATTGATAATATTGTATGCTAGATTAGGATAATACCTTGGATGTTCATATTTGCATGTATAATAGAGAAAACATAGATCCAAGGTATTTAGGGTTGCATGTACACTTAGGAGTGTTAGAATGCTCATAACCCAACGCCAAGTCCCTAAATTAGAGTTTGCACCTGACTGGAGGACACCCTGCATACTCCTGGTATGCCCAACATACTCTAAAGGGAGCATGGTGTTGCGTTTTAGTATACTACAACACCCTGTGGTGCACATACAACCCTAAAAACATTGTATTTATGTTTTCACTATTTATACATGCAATATTGTTTCTAAAGCTTGAAGCTTACAACTAACATATAATTGATATAAACAACATAGAATTGAGTTATAGAGTTACCTCTTTGTTGTAGCTTGTAGTTTTGGCCTTTAAGAACTTTATGCCCGCTAATATTGCACCTCAAACGGTTCACAACACACCTAGGACAAAAGAGAACTTGAGAGAGAGGCTACTTGCACACAAAATGGCTATCACTCTTCTTGGAATGCATTGGGGCCGGTTTTGGTAATTAATGGGTTCCTTTTATAGTGTGGAAAGGTCCAGGGTTACATTCATGCAAACCCTAATGCCCATGACCTTTCATATTACTTAGGCTCCATTGGATAAACCTCCATGGACTACCATATTGGTTTAGCCCATCCTAAATAACCATTGGCCCACACTATAAGAATCATTGATTTACCAAATCAATCCCCATATATTTAATTAGTCTCTTGTGATCACAAAATTAATTCCAAATTAATTTTTGATCAATAATAATGAAATAATATGATTTCATATTAATATATTAGAACTTATAATATATTAATAAATCATAAGTAACCTCTTACTCAAGTATCCATCCTATCAAATTGTCCTGATGATATGCATCCCGAATGAACCATGCTACTCTCGGGTCAAGTACATACCAATTATAGTTATGAGCTTAGACACCTAATCTACCAGTATCACACTTGGATAAGTCTAATAACTATTATTGCTAGTACGACTCTAAAATCCTGACTAGCAATCGTAGCTCTTAAAAGTTGTTGTCGAACTCTAACCTAGTCAACGATGCGTCCATTAGATAAGGGATCATATATTCCTCCATTCTAGATATCATATGGACATGAGATATGGATTATAATCATTGTCTCTTTCCATCTGTTGTTTCCCGATTTCTGATTTATGATGACTTACTAATTGAACAAATCAAATCAGTCCAGGCTTAGCCAAGCACTTAGGGGAGTCAACTCTAAATCATCGAGGGGTCCACAAATATCACTTTTATCCCTTTAAGAGTAAAAGGAATGGATAAACTTCAACTCCTATGCTTTCTTGTACTTACTCATCAAATCACACACAACAATATGTTTTATAACACCAAGTTCCTAGTGCGTTTACATACGTCAATGTGCAACCGACTTGTAAATTACAACTCACATGTCTTGGTTCCAAGAATATAAGATATTATCGTTTCACAATCACTCGTGATAAAATCCATGAAGTGATTCATATGAGCGCGGGTTGAATCCACTACTCGAATCTTATTCCAGGAGTACTCATGAACATTACAACAAACTTGTGCTATGTTGAAAACACCTAGACAAACTACATACCCATTCGTGACAATCTTGCCTCAATACCTACTTCCAAAGTATGATCGATTGTGGATGGTTTGAATAACCTAGTTATTCGGGAAGTCAAAACATGCAAAGTGAAACACAAGAATAATACTAATCCTATATGGCCCCAAAACTTTTGAGTACCATATTGATTACTCATTATTTATTGTATAATGTTTCATATAATCAACTTAATACTTGAATTAAAACAATAGTTGTCCCATGCTCCAAGCATGCACACTATGTTATCTATGATCCTTACTTTGTGAAATAGATCAATTGAAAACATTTCAATGATGATCATTTCACAATTTCAAATCCTTACTGTAAATGTAAGAATATCATATTCTTGACATTTACTGTAATCTGTTAGATTCTAAACTTATATACAATGATCATCTTGTAACGAATATGCACAAAAGTCACAAAGACTTTGAAAAAGACATTACAAAGTATTCCAATGGAGAGCAATTCCATGGAAACAAAGTATCAAATTCAAAGTACATTCCTTTGAACATGCTTCTTGCATTAAGTTTCCTAATCTTACATGGATTTAAAGAATAACTTCCACTCATGGAAAGATTTCCATGTTCCCATTTTGACTATCACTTCTAAACAAGAGTTACATCTTCTTAAAGTGTGTCAATATGGTCCATCCATTTTTATACTTCCAACTACAAATGATCAATCCTTAGCGAACCTTAGATTGTCCTTAACAGCTGTTAACCACTTTAGCCATCTCCGGTTCTTGTCCTTTTTCCCTCTTAATGCTCAAGGAATTTGGAAAATTTAGAACGGATGAATATTATAGCACATGTAATTGATCCTATACCTGAATCATACTGGACACGATTCATAAAGACGTGATACTTGACCAGCCTTTTGCTATAATATTTCTATTTTCCATGTTCTTATAATTCGAATTATGAAGTGGGATGCCATAATCATAATCAAAATTTGAGAATGCAATTAACATTTCCATATATAGAATTTCCTTATGTTGAACCATTCCAATATAACATGTATTCAGAAATCAGCAGCTGGACTTCTAGAAATCAATACTTATTGAATTCCTTTCCAAAGTTCAGATTCTGATACGAGTTGCTTCGATAATACTTTATCTAGTCTTCGCAAACTCATACACCTTTTCTTAGATACCTCACATGTGTGTCTAAGCAATTTTAGAACTTACAACAATAAGTCTCAAATGTTTATACCTTTTCCATTTCTCATAACTAGAACTATGAAGAGGGTGCCGTAATCATAATCAAATTTGAGAATGTAAATATCACAATTGCTAACTATTAAAATTTACTTAGTGAAAGCGTTTCCTCACAATCATTTTCATCAATTGGAGAGAAACCTTATGACAGTAAGATTTTATGGTGTATGTGTTCCTATCCATGTGAGTTTGTCAAATCATAATCATAAGACAAGGTTAGTGACAAATCCAAACATATATTGACTGAACTTTTTCAATGTTAATTTCTCGCCACTTGGTAGCACAAGGGTCTACCATGTCTTCCAAGTTGTTAAGCAGCTCACCCATACTGATCAATGAAACTTTCATTGATCCAGATGATTTTCTCTATGCAAACAACTGAGAACTCATAGAACTCACATGCATAGTCAAATTTTAACTGGAATGAGCACACAAATAAGAATATGTCAGCATGATAGGTTACAACCTACAAGTCGTGTGCTAGTGATTAACAATAGGTTTATTCTTTATTAGTTCTTGAAACTTGTCAATATCTTTAAGACTCTGACTGACCTCTTGGCATATAAGATTCTCTTGTCATGAACCATTCCTTGAAAAACAAATATTCAAGAGATAGTGCGGATTCTTTTCAAGATAAGCACTTCACACAATTGGTCTTACTTGGTCTTTGTCCTTACCAAGACATCACAACTTACCAATTTCAAATGTACAAGAGCAAAAACATTTTAGTCATAATTTTATAAGTTTTATAAACCTTTCTTAAGACTATTTCACTCAAGGATAAATCTTGGAGTATGACTCTAAGACTTGTTTTGGAACGAAGTATGACTCATCTTCTTGATTTAACCATTTCAACAATTCACGCTTCTTCTTCTTAGCCATACAAATGCAATAAGATATCCTTAAAGGATCAATTGTGATATGGTTTTCCATAATCATTAAGATGATCATAAAACACGATACTAAAGTACTCTCCCATCTTTTCAGATTGGAGAAAGTTTTATCTTTCTGCCTAATTTGATTCTTCTCATTCGTTCTGCCATACATTGAAACTTTTCCAATGTTTCAGAATAATACTTAAACTTGTAAGCATTACCATATTTACTTAGTTTTATTTAATCATGGTGAATAAACTTAACGATCTTTGTGGTGAACCAGACCAGCACACAACCAAGTGTACCCAATCTCCTAGTCCTTCACTTGACTCACATATTCATGTGAACAAGGAATTAGTCTTAATTTCCCAAAGACAACGGCTCTCATTCATCACACACTACAAGTTGCATGACACCATGTTTCTATCCAACTGAAACTTGGGTGATGAGAATCTTTCCTTATTTGGAAATTTTTGACACTACCACAAACGAAAGAATCAAATCCATATTGCTAACAATAAAAACATATAAACATCAATTTTCATAAATGCCATTGCAAGGAGATATAATAAAAAAAATATATTTATCTATAAAATGCGAAAAAACTTTTCCTTACAATGCAATTACAAATGAAACTATGTTACTATATATTTCTAAGAAATCTATCATAAATCTTAAGTAGCAGCTAAAAAATCTGATCATCGAAGCATGCAATTGAAATCCATCTTCGCGACCAGATTCTGCATACTCTTCATTTAAGCTTCCTTCCTTTTGCATGATCCTAAAAAACATCTAAATGCAACCTTGTCACATCATGTATTAAAAATCAACAATTAGGAACTTAATAGAGTTAGACAGTAGACTTACCTAAAGTAGAGTCAAACCTTTTGATTCTACCTTCTCTCAGATCTTTCAGGTAGTCAAGGCAACTTCGCTTCCAATGTCCCTTCAAATGGCAGTAGAAACAAATGGCTTCTTTTGCATTAGCACACGAGACAATCTCAGACTTAGCCTTTCTATTTACCATTTGGTCAATTGGGTTGACTATGGCCGATGCCTTTCCATTGGGAAGAGAAATCTTTTCTGGACTTCCAATGTTTCCATTATCAATGTCCATGGAAGTTTGAGAAGTATATCTTCCAATCACATTTGCTTTCCAAGTGCGCCAAATCATTGTTGATTTAGCAGCAACAAGCAAATAGATAATACCAATAAGGGTCATGGCATGGTCTTTCACATAGTAGTCCTTAATTGTAACACCTGTGTTTCTGGGCTTGCCATTTTTAGCAATTTAATAGTCTAGGTTAACCTTTGTAGCCCGTTTTGAAATAATATAAGTGTATTATTTGAGTATTATGTGTTTTGTGCTTAATTGCTTAATTATGTGGTTTGATTAATTAAGAATAAAAATAAGCGTCAAAATTTAAGTGTAAAATAAACTTGATATCTTTAGATAATGTTGTAGTAGTCGAAACAAGGTTTCCGAAGATTTAAAGAATGCCGAAATCCGAGTTATAACGAGGAAGTTATGACCTGTCGAAGTTTCGCGACAGAACCAGCACCGCTGAATAACGTAAAAAGTGAAATTTACGTTAGAGCGATATTTAGCCTTAGTGATCTAAACGAGAATCGAAGATCTCGTTGTTAGTATTAAAGCGATAAAAAGTTAGGCAAGAACGGACGTCAAACGAAGAAGTTATGAATTTATAACGAAATTTTCTGTCCCGGCCTATTAAAAGTAAATAATAAAAATAAAGTCAAAATTAGCCGACAGAGTCTAAACGAAAGTTGTAGAGCGTAGTCTCACCTTCGCGTGGGTATAAAGAACATCAAAAACGGAGTTCGTATGAAGAGGATATGAATTTCCGAAGTTTATTAAAGAATTAATAATTAAATTTAATTATTAAATCCGGCCTTATCCGAAGGCGAGTCACCGGACTCATCCGGAGTACGCCCCGCGTACAGCGAAGATGTCGACACTCGCACTCGAGGACTTTGGATGACAAACACAATGACGATTTCGGACCAGTACGCCCTGCGTACTCCGAGGCATCAGCCTCCTATAAATAGAATGCGAGGCTGCCGAGTTTCTTTGCTATTTTTCTCCATTCTCTCTCCTGTTTTGCCTCAATTTGCATGCCAGAAATACCCTGAAGCCCCGGTAATATTCCCGAGTCCCGAAGCAAGTCCCGAGACCTTGAAGATCCCGAGAAGTGCGGTTTCCGAGCCGAAGCTCTGCCCGCGAGAAGTTCAATTTTTGTAGAGATCTTCCAGATCTGCTGAGGATTTCTACTTTTGCAAGCCGTAGTGCTGTCTGATCATCTTCTGATCAAGTGAGTGTATACTACCTTTCATAAACGCAATAATAATACAATTACGGTTTGAGTGTATTAGGTATATTGTTGTTTATATGTGCGAGTGTGTTGTTACTTTCTCCTAACGTATAATTATGAAGTATTTTATATGAGATACGTGTTATGTGTATATTTTGTTGTTATGTGTGTGAATGTATATACACTTTCTTCTATCTTACAGATCTGATTATTTCTATATGAAATACGTGTTATGTGTGTGTGCCTCATCTGTTATATGGAAAATGTATTGATCAAGCATGCTATACAGGTTTTGAAAATATGTATAAAAATGTATGTTTTTATCTACTAATATGTTGGTTAGAACATGGGTAGATAGTTGGTGTGTAATAAACAAATGAGAGGCCTCATTGTTGTTTTGATCCAGTCATCTAGCGGAATTTAGATGACGACCACGGACTTTTCTAGACAGTCCAGTAGAACGCTAGCAGGCTCATAACCTATAGGTGTTAATGAACTTGGGTGTTCATTCGCGGTATTCCATCCCCCTCATGGTTGCCTTATTTGAATTATATTGCTGAGGAACCCCTGCAGCATGTGTTGTCGCCCCGATGAAAATATTCTTAGATTAGGTCCCCTGTGCTAGTTATTTTAGGGACGTAAAGTGAGAATAACGAGAATGGGTAATTGGGTTATTGTTGGTTGATAATAATTAATTTAATTATTTATTGTGAGTTGAAAACCCTATATGCTCACCAGGATCCCAAGCCTGACCCACTTAGTTTTATTTGTATTACAGGAAGTGGCGCAAGGGCATAAGATGGACGAACCATCAAGTTGTTTTGTTTATAAGTCTGTATATGTAAATATTTGTTGAATGACTTGTAATGTTATCGTTTATGCTTATTGGTCTATATCGGAACATGACACCCCGAGTTTTGATTATATAATGAAAAATACATTTCTTTTATGAAATGCTTTGGTAAACATTGTTTTATCATGTTTTGTTTTTGGGAACAAATTCCACAACTCTTTCAAATCAAAAGGATTTACTCTGAATTTATTTTAAAAGCATAAATGAAAATCGGTCTTTTCTGGCCGAGATTTTGGGGATGTCACAGTTGGTATCAGAGCATTAGTTTAAGCGAACTAGGAATTTGTAGGATTTCTAGACTTAAACTTAGAATGCTAGGTGAAATTTTGAGATTTGTGTCTGTTACATTTTAGACACGAGCACTAGTTTATTTCAGGAAAGTTGCCCAAAATGCTTTATGTGCTAAATGTTATATGTTGCCATATATGATATTATTTGTTCGGATCTATGGTCTGTTGCCGACCAGATCTAAAAACTTTATGTGTGTAGGATTCTAAGCGTACGTCTACGATATTAGAACTAGCATGTAAATGTTTTAGAGCGATAAGGATGATTTAAATATTTTTCGTGAATGAGGATCTAATTTCACCTTATTCGGTGTGTAGATCAAAAATGGTGAGAACAAGAAGTGGAGTTGGAAATGCTGATGAAAACAGGAATCAACCACTAGTGATTGAGCAAAGACCTGTCGTAGCAGCAGCACCTGAGCCAATAACAAATGTTGGTGTACAAATGATGATTCAAACAATGTTGGATCGTCAGATGGATGAAACTAGACGGTTGCTTCAACAGAATCGTGAAGAACTGTCAATTCGTGTGGAAGAGCCTGAATTAAATGAAGGGCACTCGGAAGGTGGAAACTTTAGTGAGTCTGTTGGTCAAGCCAACCCACCGATAGTTAGGCGAGATAACAATGATGGAAGGAATGATGGAATGGGATGCAAGTACAAGGACTTTCTAACGTGCAAACCATCAACCTTCAATGGAAAGGAGGATCCGATTGGAGTTATGGATTGGATTTCAGAAATGGAATTGGCCTTCATGACTTGTGGCTGCAGAGGCAAGTTGCAGACTATCTATGCAGTACGTCAGTTCTAAGGTGGAGCCGTTCATTGGTGGAATACTCTAGGGAAGACTTTGAGCCCAAATGAGCCACTGCAATTGTCGTGGGCAGAATTCTTGGTACAGTTCAAGCGCAAGTTCTGCTCGGCTCAAAATCTATTGGAACTAGAGAACAAATTTCTGACATTGACGAAACACAGCATGTTAGTTGATGAATACACCAATAACTTCACCGATAAAATGGAGTTTGCCTTGCGTGTTGTTCCAGACGAGCTGACAAAGGTGGACCGGTATGCGAAGGGACTCCCATGGGAGTACGAGGTGCCAGTACGTTAGGCACATACTTTAGAGGCAGCTATATGGGCTGCCAAGTCTGTTGAGAACATGATAAAGGGGAGAACCACCAACAAGGTTGAGGTTGCTGAGAAGAGGAAGTTTGAGGGAAAATCTGGTTCCGGTAAGAAAAGCAAATTTTCGAAATCTGATTCGAAAAGGTTTGGTGGGGGAAAAGGAGGAGAAGCGAAGTGGTGTGATAAGTGTAAGAAAAAGCAATTTGGGAAATGTAGCGAGGATGTGACCTGCTACAAGTGTGGGAAGGTTGGACATTTCGCCAATGAATGTCCGAACAACAAAAGGATGTGTTTTGGTTGTAATGAAGAGGGGCACATTTTGAAAGACTTTCCGAAGAAGAAGGAGGCAGCTAAGCCCAACATTCCACCAAAGCCAAAGGCGAGAGCATTCCAGATGACACTGGAAGCTGCTAAAGATGAAGCTGATGTCGCTTCAGGTACCTTTCTCGTTAACAATTTGCCTGCCCAAATTTTATTTGATTCTGGAGCCAACTACTCCTTTATATCACATGAATTTGGTAGAAAACTAGCTTTGCCTGTTGATAGACTAGATAATGCTTTATTACTCGAAGTTGCTAGTGGCAAGTTTGTACCTGTTAGCCATCGTATGAAAAACATCTTAATCGACTTGAATGGGAATAAGTTCCGTGAGGAATTATTGCCTATCGAACTCAATGGTTTCGACATCGTGTTGGGAATGGATTGGCTCAGCACCAATGATGCTGAAATTTTATGCAAGAAGAAGATAGTTAAAGTAAACCCGCCTGGAAAGGAATCGTTTATGGTGTATGGGGACAAACGCCAAGTGAATTCTGGAATCATTTCCCTAATGAAATCCAGAAAGTGTTTGACCAAGGGATGTACATCATATTTAGCATTCGTGATTGATGCTAAGAAGGAGAAGAAGGTGATGCAGAGTATTCCTGTGGTGTGTGATTATCCGGAAGTATTTCCTGAAGATCTTCCTGGATTACCACCTGATAGACAAGTAGAGCTCAGAATAGACTTGTTACCAGGAACAACGCCAATAGCAAAAGCACCTTATCGATTAGCACCGACGGAGATGAAGGAGCTGATGATGCAACTTCAGGAATTATTGGACATAGGTTTCATTAGACCTAGTTCATCACCTTGGGGAGCTCCGGTGTTATTCGTGAAGAAGAAATATGGAAGCATGAGGATGTGCATTGATTACCGAGAGCTGAACAAGGCAACAATAAAGAATAGATATCCGTTGCCAAGGATTGATGACCTGTTTGATCAATTGCAAGGTTCGAGCCATTTCTCGAAGATCGACCTAAGGTTAGGATATCATCAGCTGAAAGTGAGAAAGCACGATATAGAGAAGACTGCGTTCAGAACCAGATATGGACACTACAAGTTCTTGGTTATGTCGTTTGGACTAACCAATGCTCCGGCAGCATTCATGGATTTAATGAATAGCGTTTGTAATCCGTTCCTTGATAAATCCGTGATAGTGTTCATAGACGACATTCGGATTTACTCAAAAAGCCAGGAGGAGCATGGCAAACACTTGCGAGAAGTGTTAGAAGTCTTGAAGAAGGAGAAGTTGTATGCAAAGTTCTCCAAATGTGATTTTTGGATTCGAGAAGTCCAATTCTTGGGTCACGTGGTCAACCTAGAAGGGATAATGGTTGATCCAACAAAGATTGAAGCTATAATGAAGTGGGAACAACCGAAAAGTCCCACGGAGATCCGAAGCTTTTTAGGATTACCCGGATATTACCGCAGGTTTATCCAAGGCTTTTGTTCGATCGCTAGTCCATTAACAGCTTTGACCCACAAAGGAGCTACTTATGCTTGGAATGATAAGCGTAATCAGGCATTTGAGAAGCTAAAGAAGAAGCTATGCGAGGCACCGATACTTTCTCTACCCGATAGAGTTGAAGACTTCGTAGTTTATAGTGATGTGTCTGGTGTTGGATTGGGTTGTGTTTTAACCCAAAGAGAAAAGGTGATAGCATATGCGTCTCGACAGCTGAAGGAGCATGAAAAGAATTACCCGACTCATGATTTGGAGTTGGCAGCGGTAGTTTTCGCTCTGAAAATATGGAGGCATTACCTCTATGGCACGAAGTGCAAACTTTTCACTGATCATAAGAGTCTCCAATATCTCTTTAATCAGAAGGAATTGAATATGAGGCAATGATGCTGGCTGGAATTACTCAAGGACTACGAATGTGAGATACTTTACCATCCCGGTAAAGCTAATGTTGTTGCTGATGCTCTCAGTCGGAAAGTCAATCTTGAAAGGAAAAGGCCAAGAGCGTTGAGAATTGAAGTTGTCTCGACTATTGTGGAAAGTATAAAGAAAGCTCAAGAGGAAGCTTCTGAAAAGAATAACTAAAAGGAGGAACGTTTGGGCAAAACATTGGTGGTCGGTGTAAACAGTCATGGACTGAAGGTGTTCCAAGATCGGATTTGGATACCTAAGATAGGAAGAGTCAGAGATCTTCTGATGGAAGAAGCTCACAAGACCATGTACTCGATTCATCCCGGTAGCAATAAAATGTATAGGGACCTGAAACCCTACTACTGGTGGCCGAAGATGAAGCTTGATGTTGCAAAGTATGTGGCATAGTGTGTGACTTGTGCAAGAGTCAAGACACAACACCAGAAACCGTATGGGAGTTTAGAACCTTTACCTGTGCCTATGGGTAAGTGGGAAGACATTGCTATGGATTTTGTCACTAAACTACCTAGAACGAAGAATGGTCACGACATGATTTGGGTGGTCGTCGATCGATTCACTAAGAGTGCGCATTTCATAGCAGCCAGGGAGAAATGGTCTATGGAAAAGCTTGCGAATTCTTATGTGAAGGAAATTGTGAGACTTCACGGTGTTCCGCTAACAATTGTGTCGGATCGTGATAGTTGTTTCACCTCAAGGTTTTGGAAAAGACTACAAGAGGAAATGGGTACCAAGTTATGTTTAAGTACAGCTTACCATCCGCAGACTAATGGTCAAAGTGAAAGAACGATACTAACACTTGAAGATATGCTGAGAGCATGTACCTTGGAATTCCTAGGTAATTGGGATGAACATTTACCATTGGTAGAATTTTCCTGTAACAATAGTTTTCACTCGAGCATTAAGATGGCACCTTACCAAGCTTTGTATGGAAAAAAGTGTCGTACGCCGTCTTGTTGGATTGAGGCTGGGGAAAAGCAGTTTATGGGACCAGAGATGGTTCATCAAACTGCTGAAAAGTTGAAAATAATTAGGGAAAGAATGTTAGCAGCTCAGGATCGTCAAAAGAGCTATGCTGACAAAAAGCGAAGACCAATGACTTTTAAAGTTGGAGATTCGGTTTTGCTTAAAGTCTCGCCGTGGAAGGGACTTATAAGATTTGGTAAAAGGGGAAAGTTGAGTCCAAGGTTTATTGGACCGTTTAAAGTTCTTCAGAGGATTGGGAACCAAGCTTACAAGTTCGAACTACCAGAAGAACTAAATGAAATTCATAACACTTTTCATGTTTGTTATTTACGGAAGTTCACGGGGGAAGTTCCCGACATGATTCCACTTTCAGAGTTGAGAATCGATGAGAACAAAAGGTTGATTAAAGAACCAGAGGCAATTGTTGACCGAAAGACTAAGAAGTTGCGACGCAAGATGGTCGAGTTAGTGCTTGTCCGATGGAAACACACGAATGGGCCGAATCTCACCTGGGGGACGGAGAGTGACATGATGGGTCGCTATCCGCATTTGTTTGTTGAGGTGTGATTCTGGGGACGGAATCATTCTTAGGTGGGAAGAATTGTAACGCCTGTGTTTCTGGGCTTGCCATTTTTAGCAATGTAATAGTCTAGGTTAACCTTTGTAGCCCATTTTGAAATAATATAAGTGTATTATTTGAGTATTATGTGTTTTGTGCTTAATTGCTTAATTATGTGGTTTAATTAATTAAGAATAAAAATATGCGTCAAAATTTAATTGTAAAATAAACTTGATATCTTTAGATAATGTTGTAGTAGTCGAAACAAGGTTTCCGAAGATATAAAGAATGCCGAAATCCGAGTTATAACGAGGATGTTATGACCTGTCGAAGTTTCGCGAAGAATCGTCACCGCTGAATAACGTAAAAAGTGAAATTTATGTTAGAGCGATATTTAGCCTTAGTAATCTAAAAAAGAATCGAAGATCTCGTTGTTAGTATCAAAGCGATAAAAAGTTAGGCAAGAACGGACGTCAAACGAAGAAGTTATGAATTTATAACGAAATTTTCTGTCCCGGAGTCTAAACGAAACTTGTAGAGCGTAGTCTCACCTTCGCGTGGGTATAAAGAACGTCGAAAATGGAGTTCGTATGAAGAAGTTTTGAATTTCCGAAGTTTATTAAAGAATTAATAATTAAATTTAATTATTAAATCCGGCCTTATCCGAAGGCGAGTCACCGGACTCATCCGGAGTACGCCCCGCGTACTCGAGTACGCCGCGCGTACAACGAAGATGTCGACACTCGCACTCGAGGACTTCGGATGACGAACGCAATGACGATTTCAGACCAGTACGCCCCGCGTACTCCGAGGCATCAGCCTCCTATAAATAGGATGCGAGGCTGCCGAGTTTCTTTGCTATTTTTCTCCATTCTCTCTCCCCTTTTGCCTCGATATGCGTGCCAGAATTACCCTGAAGCCCCGGTAATATTCCCGAGTCCCGAAGCAAGTCCCGAGATCCCGAAGATCCCGAGAAGTGCGGTTTCCGAGCCGAAGCTCTGCCCACGATAAGTTCGATTTTTGTAGCGATCTTCCAGATCTGCTGAGGATTTTTACTTTTGCAAGCCATAGTGCTGTCTGATCATCTTCTAATCAAGTGAGTGTATACTAACTTTCATAAACACAATAATAATACAAGTACGGTTTGAGTGTATTAGGTATATTGTTGTTTATATGCGCGAGTGTGTTGTTACTTTCTCCTAACGTATAATTATGAAGTATTTTATACGAGATACGTGTTATGTGTATATTTTGTTGTTATGTGTGTGAATGTATATTCACTTTCTTCTATCTTACAGATCTGATTATTTCTATATGAAATACGTGTTATGTGTGTGTGCCTCATCTGTTATATGGAAAATGTATTGATCAAGCATGTTATACAGGTTTTGAGAATATGTATAAAAATGTATGTTTTTATCTACTAATATGTTGGGTAGAACATGGGTAGATAGTTGGTGTGTAATAAACAGATGAGATGCCTCGTTGTTGTTTTGATCCAGTCATCTAGCGGAATTTAGATGACGACCACAGACTTTTCTAGACAGTCCAGTGGAACGCTAGCAGGCTCATAACCTGTAGGTGTTAATGAACTTGGGTGTTCATTCGCGGTATTCCATCCCCATCATGGTTGCCTTATTTGACTTATATTGCTGAGGAACCCCCGCAACATGTGTTGTCTCCCTGATGAAAATATTCTTAGATTAGGTCCCTTGTGTTAGTTATTTTAGGGACGTAAAGTGAGAATAACGGGAATGGGTAACTGGGTTATTGTTGGTTGATAATAATTAATTTAATTATTTATTGTGGGTTGAAAACCCTATATGCTCACCAGGCTCCCAAGCCTGACCCACTCAGTTTTATTTGTATTACAGGAAGTGGTGCAAGGGCATAAGATGGACGAACCATCAAGTTGTTTTGTTTACAAGTCTGTATATGTAAATATTTGTTGAATGACTTGTAATGTTATCGTTTATGCTTATTGGTCTATATCGGAACATGACACCCCAAGTTTTGATTATATAATGAAAAATACATTTCTTTTATGAAATGCTTTGGTAAACATTGTTTTATCATGTTTTGTTTTTGGGAACAAATTCCGCAACTCTTTCAAAGCAAAAGGATTTACTCTGAATTTATTTTAAAAGCATAAATGAAAATCGGTCTTTTCTGGCCGAGATTTTGGGGATGTCACATTAATGAACTATTTATATGACTCAGGAGGTGATTGAAGAACCCAGTCAACAACCAACTTCCTCAAGACAATGACACCCAATATTCTCAGCATGTTAATATGTGACTTCATCTCTAAGACGTGAGTACACACAAGACTTCCATCTTGATGTTTCATTTCAATTAGGGCTTGAGTGACCTTAAACTTTTCAAGCCTTTGAACTTGTGGGTTAGGGAGAATAATTAGTGGAGGTGGAGGAAGTGAAGCATGAATTCCGTTTCCACGATCCAATCATGGAACATCATTTTCATGAGGAAACCTTATTCCAAAATATTTGGGTAGACCATAGTTTTCTATACTAAACATCTACAAGGTAGAAATTCAAGTTAGTTGATTTAAGTCCTTAATATGACACCCAAATGAAATAGTAATGCTAGGACCAATACAATATTTTACAATTCGGAAGAGGGATGTCGTAATCGAATTCTAAAATATTTGAAGGTAGGTAAATGAAGATTTACCAATTGCCATCATGAAAAACAAAATTGATTATTAAGTTTTAATTGGTCTAAAATTTCTAGATCCTTTGAGATTCATTGAACTTTTCAATGGCATGTTTAAATCTCGATTATGCCCTTCAAGTTTGTGCCTGGGACGCCGAGGATCACAAACAACGTGTGAATAACCATGCAAATTAGCTTAGTACACCTAATGTTACAACCACCTAATCAATGTGTCGGCTAACCACACATGCTCCGTTGATCTATGATTAGCATCAAGCTACCCTTTTCCACGCACTATCAGTCCCAGATTAGTATGCCGGTTAACCGCACATGCTCCACTAACGACTTAACAAGGTGCAAAGTGCAATTTCTCAGGACATCATAATATTCACATTTTCCTAAAGCAACTAATATTGGGAATTTAATAAAAATTTAGTTACTTTATAATTATCATTATACTTATAATGAGAATGAATGTCCTATCCTAACCGTTCGGATAACGACCCTCCACCAATTAAGGAAGTGTTGGGTGAGAGTGGACACCCATTAAACTGGCATTTTATAGGCAGTAACCATATACCCCCTTATAGACCGACTTCGTGAATGAGGCTTACTAACAGTAAGTATGAATTATCTTATATATATAATTATTAAACTTAAAATAATATAATAGTATAAGGGGTTGAATTTTAATTTATAAAACTCTAGGGTTTACTTTGGAATTAAAGTATTCATAAGTGAAACGTTCCAAATTCCAAAATTTGAGGGAAAGTTTTGAAACTTGTTAAAACTTTTGGTTTCCATAACTTATGAATTTAATATGGTTTTTATGAAAAACTTTTCAAGTGCCATAACTTGAGGACAAGTTAAGGAAGAGTTTAAAAACATTCAAAAGAAAAAATTTTCATTTTCCATAACTTGAGGACAAGTTATGGAGTTCATAAAGGGCATTTACATCATATTTTTTAACTAACATAAATTATCAAACAATATATCTATGATCTAATTAAACTCATAAGTTAAGATAATTCATATCAACCATTTGCAAGAAATTAGCATATCATATAAACTAATAAATTTTTTGAAACTATGACAATTATCTTTTATTTAGATGAGGATAATCATTACCATAGCAACAAAGTCTAATTGTATGGACAAAAGCATTTTGTGGTAATGATCCTAATCCAAAACAGGCCAAAAAAATTGAGAATTTTGCCCACTAAACAGTCACCACCTCGTGGTAATTTTGACCACCACGTGGTGATCAAGCAGATTCCAAAAAAAACGATTTTTATTGCTTTGAAAAATTAACAAAGCATCAATATAGCAGAAAACTACTCATAACTTTGATACCAATGTTGGGTTTTAGTATATTATAACATCCTATGGTGTACATACAACCCTAAAAGCTTTGGATCTATATTTTCTCTAATTATACATGCAATATTGTTTCCAAAGCTTGAAGCCTACAACTAACATACAATTTATATAAACAAAATAGAATTAAGTTATAGAGTTACCTCTTAGTTGTACCTTGTAGTTTTGGCCTTTAAGAACTTAGTGTCCCAAATGTTGCACCTCAAACAGTTCACAACACACGTAGGATAAAGGAGAACTTTAGAGAGAGGCCACTTGCACACAAAAACGACTATCAGTCTTCTTGGAATGCATTAGGGCCGGTTTTGGTGACGAATGGGCTCCTTTTATAGTGTGGCAAGGTCTAGGGTTACATTCATGCAAACCCTAATGCCCATCACCTTTCATATTTGTAACGCCTGTGTTTCTGGGCTTGCCATTCTTAGCAATGTGATAGTCTAGGTTAACCTTTGTAACCCATTTTGAAATAATAAGATTGTATTATTTGAGTATTATGTGTTTTGTGCTTAATTGCTTAATTATGTGGTTTGATTAATTAAGAATAAAAATAAGCGTCAAAATTTAAGTGTATAATAAACTTGATATCTTTAGATAATGTTGTAGTAGTTGAAACAAGGTTTCCGAAGATATAAAGAATGCCGAAATCCGAGTTATAACGAGGAAGTTATGACCTGTCGAAGTTTCGTGACAAAACCGACACCGCTGATTAACGTAAAAAGTAAAATTTACGTTAGAGCGATATTTAGCCTTAGTGATCTAAACGAGAATCGAAGATCTCGTTGTTAGTATCAAAGCGATAAAAAGTTATGCGAGAACGGACGTCAAACGAAGAAGTTATGAATTTATAACGAAAGTTTCTGTCCCGGCCTATTAAAAATAAATAATAAAAAAATAAAATCAAAATTAGCCAACGGAGTCTAAACGAAAGTTTTAGAGCGTAGTCTCACCTTTCCGTGGATATAAAGAACGTCGAAAACAGAGCTAGTATGCAAAAGTTACGCAAGTTTGAAGTTTGCTTAATAGCGTACACCCCGCGTAATTTGGGGTACGCCCAGCGTACTCGTGAACCGCCTCAGCTACGCATGCAATGACGTCACTCGAACACATACGCATGCAATGACATTGTGTACGCCCCACGTACATGAATTACGCCAGTGATTGAACAAAGACCTGTTGTAGCAGCAACACCTGAGCCGATAACAATGGCCGGTGTACAATTGATGATTCAGACGATGTTGGATCGTCAAATGGATGAAACTAGACGGTTGCTTCAACAAAATCGTGAAGAACTCTTAATTCGTGTGGAAGATCCTAAATTAAATGAAGGGCACTCGGAAGGTGGAAACTTTAGTGGGTCTGTTGGTCCAGCCAACCCACCGATAGTTAGACAAGACAACCGTGATGGAAGGAATGATGGAATGGGATGCAAATACAAGGACTTTTTGACTTGCAAACCATCGACATTCAATGGAAAGGAGGATCCGATAGGAGTGATGGATTGGATCTCCGAAATGGAGTTAGCCTTCATGACGTGTGGCTGCAGAGGTAAGTTGCAAACTATCTATGCCGTGTGTCAATTCCGAGGTGGAGCCGTTCGTTGGTGGAACACTCTAGGGAAGACTTTGAGCCCTAATGAGCCACTGCAATTGTCATGGGTAGAGTTCTTGGTGCAGTTTAAGCGCAAGTTCTGCTCGGCTCAAAATTTGTTGGAGTTGGAGAACAAGTTCCTGACATTAACTAAAGGCAGTATGTCAGTTGATGAATACACCAATAACTTCACCGATAAGATGGAGTTTGCCTTGCGTATCGTTCCAGACGAGCTGACAAAGGTGGACCGGTATGCGAAGGGACTTCCATGGGAGTATGAGGTGCCCGTACGTCAGGCACATACTTTAGAGGTAGCTATCTGGGCTGCCAAGTCTGTTGAAAAAATGATAAAAAGAAGAACCACCAACAAGGTTGAGGTTGGTGAGAAGAGGAAGTTTAAGGGAACATATGGTTCCGGTAAGAAAAGCAAATTTTTGAAATCTGATCCGAAAAGGTTTGGTGGGGGAAAGGGGGGAGAAGCGAAGTGATGTGATAAGTGTAAGAAAAAGCACTTTGGGAAATGTAGCGAGGATGTAACTTGCTACAAGTGTGGAAAGGTTGGACATTTTACCAATGAATGTTCTTCACAACAAAAGGATGTGTTTTGGTTGTAATGAAGAGGGGCACATTTTGAAAGACTGTCCGAAGAAGAAGGAGGCAGCTAAGCCCAACATTCCACCAAAGCCGAAGGCGAGAGCATTCCAGATGACACTGGAAGCTGCTAAGGATGAAGCTGATGTCGCTTCAGGTACCTTTCTCGTTAACAATTTGCCTGCCCAAATTTTATTTGATTCTGGAGCCAACTACTCCTTTATATCACATGAATTTGGTAGAAAACTAGCTTTGCCTATTGATAGACTAGATAATGCTTTATTAGTCGAAGTTGCTAGTGGCAAGTTTGTACCTGTTAGCCATCGTATGAAAAACATCTTAATCGACTTGAATGAGAATAAGTTCCGTGAGGAATTATTGCCTATCGAACTCAATGGTTTCGACATCGTGTTGGGAATGGATTGGCTCAGCACCAATGATGCCGAAATTTTATGCAAGAAGAAGATTGTTAAAGTAAACCCGCCTGGAAAAGATTCATTTATGGTGTCTGGGGACAAACGCCGAGTGAATTCTGGAATCATTTCCCTAATGAAAGCCAGAAAGTGTTTGACCAAGGGATGTACATCATATTTAGCATTCGTGATTGATGCTAAGAAGCAAAAGAAGGTGATGCAGAGTATTCCTGTGGTGTGTGATTATCCGGAAGTATTTCCCGAAGATCTTCCTGGATTACCACCTGATAGACAAGTAGAGTTCAGAATAGACTTGTTACCAGGAACCACGCCAATAGCAGAAGCACCTTATCGATTAGCATCGACGGAGATGAAGGAGTTAATGATGCAACTTCAGGAGTTGTTGGACAAAGGTTTCATCAGACCTAGTTCATCACCCTGGGGAGCTCCGGTGTTATTCGTGAAGAAGAAAGATGGAAGTATGAGAATGTGCATTGATTAAAGAGAGCTGAACAAGGCAACAATAAAGAATAGATATCCGTTGCCGAGGATTGATGACCTGTTTGATCCATTGCAAGGTTCGAGCTATTTCTCGAAGATCGACCTAAGGTTAGGATATCATCAGCTGAAAGTGAGAAAGCACGATATAGAGAAGACTGCGTTCAGAACCAGATATGGACACTACAAGTTGTTGGTTATGTCGTTTGGACTAACCAATGCTCCGGCAGCATTCATGGATTTAATGAATAGCGTTTGTAATCCGTTCCTTGATAAATCCGTGATAGTGTTCATAGACGACATTCGGATTTACTCAAAAAGCCAGGAGGAGCATGGCAAACACTTGCGAGAAGTGTTAGAAGTCTTGAAGAAGGAGAAGTTGTATGCAAAGTTCTCCAAATGTGATTTTTGGATTCGAGAAGTCCAATTCTTGGGTCACGTGGTCAACCAAGAAGGGATAATGGTTGATCCAGCAATGATTGAAGCTGTAATGAAGTGGGAACAACCGAAAAGTCCCACGGAGATCCGAAGCTTTTTAGGATTAGCCGGATATTACCGAAGGTTTATCCAAGTCTTTTCTTCGATCGCTAGTCCGTTGACAACTTTGACCCACAAAGGAGCTACTTATGCTTGGAGTGATAAGCATAAAGAAGCATTCGAGAAGTTAAAGAAGAAGCTATGCGAGGCACCGATACTTTCTCTACCCGATGGAGTTAAAGACTTCGCCGTTTATAGTGATGCGTTTGGGGTTGGATTGGGTTGTGTTTTGACCCAAAAAGAAAAGGCGATAGCATATGCGTCTCGACAGCTGAAAGAGCATGAAAAGAACTACCCGACTCATGATTTGGAGTTGGCAGCGGTAGTTTTCGCTCTGAATATATGGAGGCATTACCTCTATGGCACTAAGTGCAAAATTTTCACCGATCATAAGAGTCTCCAATATCTCTTTAATCAGAAAGAATTGAATATGAGGCAACGACGCTGGCTAGAATTACTCAAGGGCTACGACTGTGAGATACTTTACCATCCCGGTAAAGCTAATGTAGTTGCTGATGCTCTCAGTCGGAAAGTCAATATTGAAAGGAAAAGGCCAAGAGCATTGAGAATTGAAGTTGTCTCGACCATTGTGGAAAGTATAAAGAAAGCTCAAGAGGAAGCCTCTGAGAAAAATGACCGAAAGGAGGAACGTTTGGGCAAAATGTTGGTGTTCGGTGTAAATAGTCATGGACTGAAGGTGTTCCAAGATCGGATTTGGATACCTAAGATAGGAGGAATTAGAGATCTTCTGATGGAAGAAGCTCACAAGACCAGGTATTCGATTCATCTCGGTAGCACTAAAATGTATAGGGACCTGAAACCCTACTACTGGTGGCCGACGATGAAGCTTGATATTGCAAAGTATGTGGCCGAGTGTGTGACTTGTGCGAGAGTCAAAACACAACATCAGAAACCGTATGGGATTTTAGAGCCTTTACATGTACCTATGGGTAAGTGGGAAGACATTGCTATGGATTTTGTCACTAAACTACCCAGAACAAAGAATGGTCACGACATGATTTGGGTGGTCGTTGATCGATTCACTAAGATTGCGCATTTCATAGCAGCTAAGGAGAAATGGTCTATGGAAAAGCTTGCGAATTCTTATGTGAAGGAAATTGTGAGACTTCACGGTGTTCCGCTGTGACAACCCAAGTTGTCCCGTTACATTTCTCCGTTACCGTTAACGGAATTTTCCACTGTTCAAAAGTTCCGTTAATAAGAAGTCGTCAAATTTAATAAACATTTCAATTGTGTATGTTTACATGTCGTTAAGTCGTGAAAAAGGAAATAAAACACAGGACACACATTTTCATTCATTTGGAAAATGTCAAGTTTTATTATTACGACCACTAAATCGGGTGCGACCTAAAGCCCCGTTTAACGGCAGTATCGGGTAGAATTTCACTGTGCCCCGACTCAAAACCCTATATAAGGGTGAGTGGAGTCTATTGGAGACTTTTTACACACTCTCTCTATACTCTCTCTCTAGACCCGTTTTCGCCCCGAATCCGCAACCAAACGCTTCCAAATTGTAAGTCCACTTACCCTAGCTTATTCTAAACATAGTGATTTAGGTTTATAGCTCAAAAATCATCCAAGAAGGCATGGAATAAGGAGTTTACGGCCCAGGAACACTCTAGGGCCGTAAACCCCTAAAATGGTGCCAAACATGCCTCTAAACTTGTCCATAAGCTTGGGAATAATTAGGGGATATAGCCTAGGGGTGTTTAAACACTAAAATGCATGGATTTAGGACTCAAAGAAGAGTTTACGGCCCAAGCACATGCTTAGGCCGTAAACTCCCCAAGTCATGGTCCCAAATGCACTCCAAACTCATCCTAGGGCTTATTACATAATTTAGGGACTTATCCTCTTGAGTTTAGACACTTGAAACACTCCAAAATGATTTAAAGAAAGGAGTTTACGGCCCAGACAAAGGTCAAGGCCGTAAACACCCTAAATCATGCCCAAAAGTTAGTTTTTGTCCCCCAAATGACCATAGGCTATCTCTATAAAATGTTACGAAGGATCTAAGGGCTTAAACACAAGGAAAATGAGGGATTTCTTGGAGTTTACGGCCCAAGCATTTTATCTACGCCGTAAACTCCACAAAACCCCCTCAAATGTTGGTTTTAATCACCCAAAATAGCATCAAACTTCATAAGAAAATTCTAGGAAGGCAATAGGGGCTTAAAACTTCACTAAACTCAAAGGTTGAGAGTTTACGGCCGTAAACTCCCTTGGGAGAGTTCCTAGGCCGTAAACTCTTGTTTAGTACCCTTAGAGGCCTCAAACCCACACATACCTGTTAGGAAAAGTGCTTGTAATAATTCTATGAGCAAGCTAGAAACATCAAACACCCAAGAAATTGACCTTGGGAGTTTACGGCCGTAAACTCCATTAGGTTGGGCCGTAAACTCCTTGTTTGGTCCATGTTGGTGTTTTAAATCCATTTACACACTTGATATGTGAGTATAGCAAAGTCCCACAACTGATAAGAGACCCTTAGCACCCGTAAACGCTACCCGGGACCCCAAACACTCAACCAAAAGTGTTTTTCCACTCCTTTGAGTGTGTATAATTGTTTAATTAGTATATTATATGCTAATTGTATGTGAACATATGTTATAATATGTTAAAATAGGTCCTTGTGTGTGTTCAAGTCCTTGCGTGACCCCGAACGCCCAATCGGCACTCTCGTCGGACCTACTTACACCAGGTGAGTTCATACCCCTGAATGAACCTTTTAAATGCTTTTAAATGTTTTATAGGGGGGAATACAAGTTAAACATGCCAGTTATCATGTCAATCACATGTGATTGATAACCCGCATGCACAAGATTTAACCACTTTACACTGTTTTACCGAGTGGGACACTATAATGATTTTTACTTATTTCATAACTTTTACTTATACTGATTTATTCAAATTCATCCTAAATTGGTTTATGAAAGATCCTCTAAGGTTTTAAACGTATTTTACAAAGGAATACAATTTGTGATTTTCTCTGTACATAAAGGCTTTTCATTAAAGATTTCCCTTTTTGACGTATACTTTTACTTGTTAAACACTGCTACTTCGCTTATACTTATTTTGTACTCTAACTCGGTAACAATTTCACTTATACCTATAGTCGCTTATACTTGATGACGCTTATACTTATTCACGCTCTTACTTAGTGATACGATTTGTCCTTCACTTATACTGGATAACGACTTTACTCCACTTATACTTGATAGACGTTCTTACATCACTTATTGTCATCTCTGCTTCGTGATACACTTATACTTGGTACGCTTATACTTCATGGTTCGATTATCCCACACTGTACACGTATACTTCACGACTCGGATGTTCCACTGTACTCTTATACTTCACGACTCGGATGTTCCACTGTACACTTATACTTCACGACTCAGATGTTCCACTGTACACTTATACTTCACGACTCAGATGTTCCACTGTACACTTATACTTCACTGTATGATACACAATCAAGCGTAGTTAGATGTATGTTTATGCTTGTATAGATGCATATAAATAATGATTGAAGGACTTAGGAAGGCTTGTCCGCCCTATTTCCTTTTCTTCGTTGAGATGTGGTCTGGTGGGATCGGATGTCCATCTGAAGGTCGTTCGATTCATTAGTTATATATTATGTATACAAGCAAGTTTTCTTCAGTCTGTTAAGAGTCTCTACCTCTAGTCTACACTTACATTAGAAAGCCACTCCCTCTTAGTAACACACTATCCTCTATTTGGGATGCATCTTCGGGACGCGGCCTTCTCCGTCGTCTAGTTGGTAACCAGAGTCTCCTGTAGGGAGAGCGGACATTGTGTGTATAGGCCTATACGGGATTGATAACCCCACACCCTGACTGCTAGCTACAGTCCACGGCCTACCAAGCCAAGGGGTGACAAATGTCACAATATATAGATGCTTGTAGGGCGTCTAGTACTCTATTCAGTATGGTTACGAGTATCCTGGGTTGCCTTATAATTCATGGCTTTAAGGTAACGGTATTTCGTCAGCAATTTACATTGTATGCTGATGTCACCTTTTTCAGAGTCACACTGTTTGACCTTGCTAGACGTATCTTTCATGTGATACTGTCTACGGTCTGTAGTCACTGTTTTGACCTTGCGAGATGTACCCTTCATTTGGTATCATCTGCGGTCTGTCTTCACTGTTTTGACCTTGCGAGATGTACCCTTCATTTGGTATCGTCTGCGGTCTGTCTTCACTGTTTTGACCTTGCGAGATGTACCCTTCATTTGGTATCGTCTGCGGTCTGTCTTCACTGTTTTGACCTTGCGAGATGTACCCTTCATTTGGTATCGTCTGCAGTCTGTCTTCACTGTTTTGACCTTGCGAGATGTACTTTTCATTTGGTACCTTCTGGGGTCTGTGTCTCCACTTGTTAGACTGAACCAGGCGTGTCGTATGTTTGATACTTTCCTGGAGTCTATGGTTCTTTGCCTTAGTCAGCAGTCCTCACTGCTGAGGCATATGATATTCCCTGATGTCGTTGCTTTCCTCAATAATCAAATTCAGTATTTTGATAATGATAGCAATTTAGGGAAAACTACTTTTTACTCTACATCACTGACCAGTCTTGGTAGAAGGCTGCTTTTATTAAAGAAAATATAGGATTTTCTAGAAAGGACTCTAGTACACTGAAATCTTTTAAACTACTACTTTCTTAAGTTATTTGAATGAAATGTCACTAAATGCTTATGAACTCACCAGCATTTGTAAAAATGCTGATACTCGCTTTTCAAATAACTTGTATTCTCAGGTTAGCATTAGACAGGTACATCCCCGGAGCTGTTGGTGAAGATAGCTTTGTACCACGTTGTATTTATACTAATACTTGTATTACTTTAAAGTGTTGTAATGTAACCTTGTAAAAACTATTACTATTAATGCAATGTTTTGTTGTACTTTGATTACTATAATGCATGTGTTGTGATACTTGACATGACGTCATCCACCCCAGAACGTTTCCGCCGTTCCGGTTTTGGGGTGTGACATCCGCTAACAATTGTGTCGGATCGTGATAGTCGTTTCACCTCAAGGATTTGGAAATGTCTACAAGAGGAAATGGGTACCAAGTTATGTTTAAGTACAGCTTACCATCCGCAGACTGATGGTCAAAGTGAAAGAATGATACAAACACTTGAAGATATGCTGAGAGCATGTACCTTGGAATTCCTAGGTAATTGGGATTAACATTTACCTTTGGTAGAATTTTCCTATAACAATAGTTTTCACTCGAGCATTAAGATGACACCTTACCAAGCTTTGTATGGACAAAAGTGTCGTACGCCTTCTTGTTGGCTTGAGGCTGGGGAAAGTTGGTAAAAGTGGAAAGTTGAGTCCAAGGTTTATTGGACCGTTTAAAGTTCTTCAGAGGATTGGGAACCAAGCTTACAAGCTCGAACTACCAGAAGAACTGAATGGAATTCATAACACTTTTCATGTGTGTTATTTACGGAAGTTCACGGGGGAAGTTCCCGACATGATTCCACTTTCGGAGTTGAGAATTGATGAGAACAAAAGGTTGATTGAAGAACCAGACGCAATTGTTGACCGAAAGACTAAGAAGTGGCGACACAAGATGGTTGATTTAGTGCTTGTCCGATGGAAACACACGAGTGGGCCGAATCTCACCTGGGAAACGGAGAGTGACATGTTGAGTCGCTATCCGCATTTTTTTGTTGATGTGTGGTTCCGGGGACGGAATCATTCTAAGGTGGAGAGAATTGTAACGCCTGTGTTTCTGGGCTTGCTATTCTTAGCAATGTGATAGTCTAGGTTAACCTTTGTAACCCGTTTTGAAATAATAAGATTGTATTATTTGAGTATTATGTGTTTTGTGCTTAATTGCTTAATTATGTGGTTTGATTAATTAAGAATAAAAATAAGCGTCAAAATTTAAGTGTATAATAAACTTGATATCTTTAGATAATGTTGTAGTAGTTGAAACAAGGTTTCCGAAGATATAAAGAATGCCGAAATCCGAGTTATAACGAGGAAGTTATGACCTGTCGAAGTTTCGCGACAGAACCGGCACCGCTGATTAACTTAAAAAGTGAAATTTCCGTTAGATCGATATTTAGCCTTAGTGATCTAAACGAGAATCGAAGATCTCGTTATTAGTATCAAAGCGATAAAAAGTTAGGCGAGAACGGACGTCAAACGAAGAAGTTATGAATTTATAACGAAAGTTTCTGTCCCGGCCTATTAAAAATAAATAATAAAAAAATAAAGTCAAAATAGCCGACGGAGTCTAAAAGAAAGTTGTAGAGCGTAGTCTCACCTTTCCGTGGATATAAAGAACATCGAAAACGGAGCTAGTATGCAAATGTTACGCAAGTTTGAAGTTTGCTTAATAGCGTACGCCCCGCGTAATTTGGGGTACGCCCAGCGTACTCGTGAACCGCCTCAGCTACGCATGCAATGACGTCACTCGAACACATACACATGCAATGAAGTTGCATACGCCCCACGTACATGAATTACGCCCTGCGTAAATCGCAGATCCAGCCCCTATAAAAGGAAGTCGAGTGCAGCCGATTCAGTTGCTCATTTCTTCCCGTTTTCTCGCATTTTTGCATCGTTTTCGTGCCAGAAATATCCCGAAGCCCCGGTAATATTTTCGAGTCCCGAAGCAAGTCCCGAGATCCCGAAGATCTCAAGAAGTGCGGTTTCCGAGCCGAAGCTCTGCCCGCGAGAAGTTCGATTTTTATGAAGATCTTCCAGATCTGCTGTGGATTACTACTTCTGCAAGTCGTAGTGCTGTCCGATTATCTTCTGATCAAGTGAGTGTATACTACCTTTCATAAACGCAATAATAATACAATTACGGTTTGAGTGTATTAGGTATATTGTTGTTTATATGTGCGAGTGTGTTGTTACTTTCTCATAACGTATAACTATGAAGTATTTTATACGAGATACGTGTTATGTGTATATTTTGTTGTTATGTGTGTGAATGTATATTCACTTTCATCTATCTTACAGATATGATTATTTCTACATGAAATACGTGTTATGTCTGTGTGCCTCATCTGTTATATGGAAAATGTATTGATCAAGCATGCTATACAGGTTTTGAAAATATGTATAAAAATGTATGTTTTTATCTACTAATATCTTGGGTAGAACATGGGTAGATAGTTGGTGTGTAATAAACAGATGAGAGGCCTCGTTGTTGTTTTGTTCCAGTCATCTAGCGAAATTTAGATGACGACCACGGACTTTTCTAGACAGTCTAGTGGAACGCTAGCAGGCTCATAACCTGTAGGTGTTAATGAACTTGGGTGTTCATTCGCTGTATTCCATCCCCCTCATGGTTGCCTTATTTGACTTATATTGCAGAGGAAACCCCACAGCATGTGTTGTCACCCCGATGAAAATATTCTTAGATTAGGTCCCTTGTGTTAGTTATTTTAGGGACATAAAGTGAGAATAACGGGAATGGGTAACTAGGTTATTGTTGGTTGATAATAATTAATTTAATTATTTATTGTGGGTTGAAAACCCTATATGCTCACTAGGCTCCCAAGCCTGACCCACTCAGTTTTATTTGTATTACAGGAAGTGGCGCAAGGGCGTAAGATGGATGAACCATCAAGTTGTTTTGTTTACAAGTCTGTATATGTATATATTTGTTAAATGACTTGTAATGATATCGTTTATGTTTATTGGTCTATATCGGAACATGACACCCCGAGTTTTGAGTATATAATGAAAAATACATTTCTTTTATGAAATGCTTTGGTAAACATTGTTTTATCATGTTTTGTTTTTGGGAACAAATTCCGCAACTCTTTCAAATCAAAAGGATTTACTCTGAATTTATTTTAAAAGCATAAATGAAAATCGGTCTTTTCTGGCCGAGATTTTGGGGATGTCACAATATTACTTAGGCTCCATGAGTTAAACCTCCATGGACTACCATATTGGTTTAGCACATCCTAAATAACCATTGGCCCACACTATAAGAATCATTTATTTACCAAATCAATCCCCATATATTTAATTAGTCTCTTGTGATTACAAAATTAATTCCAAATTAATTCTTGATCAATACTAATTAAATAATATGATTTTATCTTAATATATTAGAGCTTATAATATATTAATACATCATAAGTAACCTCTTACTCATGTATCTATCCTATCAAATTGTCCTGATGATATGCAACCCGAATGGACCATGCTACTCTTGGGTCAAGAACATATAAATTATAGTTATAGGCTTAAACACCTAATCAAACACCTGCGATCCAATTTCCTAGGACGCCTAACGTACTCCTATGTATGCCCCGCGTATAGACTTAGCCCTAAAACCACAAAACTCCAAAGGCCATAACCTTTTCATTTCAAATCCATTTTCAACGATCTTTATATCCATAGAAAGGTATTGCAGAGCTCCACAATATAATCTAAATACCTTGGACTAGAAACTTCTCAAATAAAAATCCATATTTCATGCAAGAACCCGACCTATGACTTTTCCTTTCTACCCTTCAACTTTATACACCATTCAAGGTTCAAATCTCTTAACTAACATTACCTTTTTCCACAAGGACTAAATTTGCCTCCTTGAGGCCTAAAATCTTATGCAATCGACTTGCAGACCACAACCCAGAAACAACAGGAAACAGGATGTTATATCTTCACCATTATGCCAATGCTAGGTTACTACGCTGTGGTTTTTAGATTTAAAAAATATTTTTCTCTTTGTTGAGTCTTTCCATCAATCCAGCTTCCAGAACAATAATTCAACTACTTTTATCACGAGCATTTATTTGTAGCTACAATACAATATTTAAACATAATACGTATCAAATATATTTAATTAAGACCTAAATGTAGCTTAAAATACAAAGTTATTGCATAAATTGTATCATTATAAATGGCGATATCAAAATACCCCACACTCATCTTTTGATTGTCGCCTTTTGAAATTGATTTATATCATGATTTCACTTCAATACCACAACATCAAAACCTTACTCACCAACAACACACGGATAACCCAATTTGAATTCATCGATTATGTCTAGCCTCAACGCATATATTTGTGTAAAAATTTCTAATTACTTCACAAATTCTAAATACTCACAATCCTCATAAATGCTCCCCACTCATTTTGAACAATATGCATTTTTGCATCCCTTCAAAATACTCCATTTAATTACCCATTTGTGACAACAGGAAAATTTTTAAACAAGCAAGGTCTACATTTTAACCATGTATAAGTGAAACCACATCTTAACTTTGTTGCAATAAATCAGGTATAGCCTAAAAACATCAATTGCATAAGTATTTATATATGTTCGTAATGAAGCTTTGAAAGTCAACCAAATAAAACAAGTCTATATAAGGCAACATAAGATAATACAAGTCAACAGAATTCAAAAGATTAAAACCACAAACACCATGGGATTTCGGTTAGCACTGATCCAAAATCACATGTGATTTCGGTTGGACCAATACTGAAATCACCATGTTTATTTCGGTTTGTGCCAAGACTTAAATCACAAAGTGATTTCGGTTGGTGTTGGCTGAAATATCCCTTGGTTTTGATTAATACTTGGACCAAAATCCCGTTGATATTTAAAAAAATTCATGCCACTTGATTGGTGGATTATGTCCCCAACGTGATGGATTCCACAAACCAAGACACATGTCATTTCACCTTATCTCTTTTCCCCCTATTTAACCCATGCTAAGAACTCCTCCCAACACCCTTCGCATTTCATTAGTTCAACATCCTTGTTTTCTCTCAAAATTCAAGCTCAAACTTCCCCAGGAAACTATTACTTCCAGATAACTCAAGATATCTTGGTAAGTTTTATTATAAATATAGTTTTTATACAACACTTTCATATTAGTTCTTTTAATTTACACACAATATTATATGTTCAAAACTATTAGGATTACGATTACCTTCAAGCGTTCTAACTTAAAGATCATCACACTCACTTTGTTATCAAACCGCAAACGTACATAAGGTGAGTTCATACTCCTACATTTTTGAAGACTTTTTCTATATTTTAGGGGGGGAGGGGGAATACAAGTAACACACAAGAAAATTTACGTTAAAACACAAACATTTAAATATGTTTATTTACTATTTTTATGAAAAATATTAAATACGTGAAACGACTTTACTACCAACCTCGTATATTTTTACATACAACGTTTTGATAAAAACGTAAAGATATGAAAAACGAGTACAAAATACACTACATTATTCCTATATATATATATATATATATATATATATATATATATATATATATATATATATATATATATATATCTTTACTATCTTATAAAAGAAATCCCACTATTTCTTAAAAAAGATTGAATATAATAATATTATTTTTTTAAAACATTCAAATCATTAAGCTAATAGTACAAGTAGTCATCAATAAAATAATATTAAGTTTTAAACTGTGTTTTGAATCCTTATATTTCTCAACAAATTCTATCTCCTTCCCTGAATTTCGGATAATTCAAAATTTGAAACCATCAGAAAATACATATTGATTCAAATATCCCTCCCGCAGATGGTTCTTTCTTAACAGGTTTTTTATTTTAATCCTTACTTGTAATTGATTTCATCATTTTTGACTTTTTGTATTTTTATCTTATAAATATATTGGGTGAAGGCTTTATTATATCAGGTTTGTTCCTAAAAAGGTTTTTACTATGTTTCTTTAATGTGTTGGCTTTGTAGGTTCAAAGAACTCAACCAAGAGGGCCAGTTAGAGCATTGTATTATCATTAGTTTGCATATTTTGGCATCTTACTTTTGCAATAAAGAACGGTTAAATACAAAATTTGACATGATTAAGGTAATTTGTATATTTTTCATCTTGTTTAGTCTAAAAATTAAACCTTTTTCATAATTGGTCCTTATAATATCAAGTTTCATCACATTGACTTCCTGATTACGGTGATTATTGTCCATATTATAAGGTTCTATATAGATTTTGTTTAATATTTTAAGGTTTCGAGAACCTAAATCAATATGAATCGTTGAATTACATATCATCATTGAAAATGTTTTAATTTGTGACCAAACTTGGTTTAAAATCACAATGAACAAGTTGATACCAGAGTATTTTGGCCTTCTCAAAGGCCTATTTATCAACTTTTGAATCACAACACCTGATATTCTAAAGGTTTATTTTTATAAACTATTATTTATATATTTTAGCATTTTACTTAGTAGGACATTAAATTAATAAAGGAATTAAGAAAAACGAAAAAAAAAAGGACGATAAACAGCACAAGTGGTTTGGGTATATATAAATGGAAGTAATAACCATTTAGGGGGTGTTTGGCCAAAAAAAAACTTATTGCTTATTAGTTTATTAACTTATAAGTTAATAAGTAAGTGTAGGGTAACTTATGAACAAATGACGTATTAGAAGTTCCCCACTGGAATAAATTATTTTAATCCAAACACTTTTTTAACTTATAGTGATGTGGAACCTAATAAGTTGTTTTAAAAAAATCATAGCCAAACACCCCCTTAATATGGTATGGTAATGCTCTTGAAAATTAGATGTCATTTAATATTCATTTCTCGAAGTGAACGCAAAATGGTTTTAACTCTAAAGAGATCAAATTATTCACCGCCCGCCGCTTTGCGCGGGTAAACGGCTAGGTGTATATATATATATATATATATATATATATATATATATATATATATATTGAGTACAAAACGTTTACTACATTAGACTATATAAATATAGTTTACGAAACTTTACTACTTTTTTAACCCGTTGAGCAAAGGGTAAATTTATGTAAAGTACATATATAATTGTTTTATGACATTTTGTATATTATCCTGGAAAAAAGAGAAAGTTACATATACAAAGGTTTTCGTTACAAAAACACATACTCGATACTCTCGTTGAATAAATTTGTGAGACATTATCTTCATCGTACCTAACTAAGGTATACACGAAAGTCTAGTTTTATAACCGGAATCTCTCGTAAGCAAGAATGATACTTGTGTATAGATCTATACGGGACTGATGATCCCGCACTCTAACTGTTAGCTACAGTTTGACTGGCGGGTTATGCGTGAGAAATGTCATAATCCCTTCGATGCTTGTAGAACATCGTGGTAGGAAATTCATTTTTAGCATGGTTATGAAAACTCACATGGGGGACGATGATGCATTTATTTTACACAAAAGCACATTTCTTCAAATGGTTTTATATACGAATAAAACTGCATATTACTATTTTAAGTATGGAAAATGCTTGTGCATTTCAGTCTTGGAACATTTAAGACTACAACTCATTTCTATGGAAAATATTGGATTTTCTGGAACGAACACTATCATTTTACAAGTAAACGGCTTACAACTCATTTCTATGGAAAATATCGAATTTTCTGGAAACAAACACGATAACTTTATACGGAAATGCTTACAATTATTCATACAAACTCATTTCTATGAACTCACCAACTTAATTGCTGACACTTTTTCAAAACAACTTGTATTCTCAGGAACCAGTGAAACAGGTAACCACCAGCTTTTGAGGATGGGACGTCATGGCATCACACAATCTTTTTATCATTATAATGAAATTGATTTTTGAAACATGTAATGCTTATAAACGATGTAACTTTGTCAATTATAATTATGATCGTTGTGTTTGGTTTTATCATTTATATTCAGTTGTTGTAATACAATACATGAAAGCCACCCACCCCGAGATGTTTCCGCCATCCTGGTTTGCGGGTGTGACACCATTTCCTTCAAAATTTATTATAAATACCCAAGAGACACTACTAAAAATAAAATACCATATACTAGACATCCTAAATTATAACTATTTATTCATTTCATCCTTTTTTTTTTTTTTTTTTCATTTTTACAACTTTTGTATTTCTTTTTCCTTTCTCAATTTTTTTGGGTTTTTTCATATACTGACTTTCACACATAAGCATCAAATAAACTAAACTTTCTTTTCTACTTTTACTATAGATCGTGACTTTTTAAGAAATTCATTGGTGTATTCGACATCTCTTAGCCAACTAGTCGATTCCTTGAATTTCGATGAAACCCATATAACGACATTCTTCCCAAATTGATCCAGGTTTTTATACATTAGGTGGATAGACGTAATCATCCTGCAAGGGGTACTAAACGAGTTTCATATTCTACAGATTGACTCAACTCTTGAACTGTTACTTATTTAATAGTACCACTTGTAAGTCCCTGATCTACTTGTGTATCAATCAGATCTAATTGATGGTGCGGAATCCCAATCAATTGGATGATGTCTGACGAAAATAGAAGAGAAGGAGAAGAAGAAGAATATGAATCTTGTGATGTATTCAATGATATGAATGATGCTCCAACACATAAGATTCTCTCACATACACAATTCTTCTCTCTAGTTTCTCTCTCTAGATCATGCTCTCCTTGTTTCTCTTTTCTAGCCTTACACTCACATAACTCCTCACCCTATATATATGACACACCATCCGTACATGTGTGTACAGCCGTACACCCTGTGTACGGCCGTACACACGTGTACGACCGTACACAACCACAAAATTATATATTACATTATAGAAATATATATTTTCCTAGAAAAGCAAAGTATAAGTTATATTTTTGACCCAACAATAACTATGACTTAACAATTTAGATATGGAAACTTGACCAACTCTATTTTTGCAAAGACTAAGTTGAATTTTAACAACTAAAAAATATTTTTCGAGAATACTTGCCAACATATAGGTTTTCAAGGGGTTTATTTATATATAGACAATGCAAATATACTATATCATATAATCCTAATAAAACCATAGAATTCACCACAAATTATCCCACATAAAACTAGAAAATGCAATTTTGTAACACTCAGTTCTAGATAAGCACCATTTTAAAATTTCATATTTAATTCTCAAGTTTAAACCCTGCTCACGATGTGAACACTTAGGTGTCACGACATAAGCCTACATGGAAGAAACATGTGCTTCTTTGAAACTCACAATGTGAGCCTTTATAGGTCACGTCGTGAGATGTTGCTATGAGGAAAACCTTAATTTTGTGGATTTTTTCCATATTTAAAGGAAGTGAGGGCTACAGTTATCCCACCTTCAGCCTCCATCACCTCCTAACGGCATAGGAATGGTTTAACTCGACTATTTTGTCTTACTAGGTCACGATGTGACCACTAGATGGCTGTGTGGATTTTTTAGTGTGTATATTAACCATTGACAGTTAACTTTGACCATTAACCATGTTTAACTTTTGGTCAAATATAGTATTTTGAGTAGTAGATTCAGGTTTGGTCCCTATTTATTAGATAAGTGGCCAGTATAGTTATTATTTAGAGCACTGATCAGTTCAGCTATCTTTCAGACTGTGAGGTGATTTTTCCTTATTGTACTCATGGGTCGAAGGCACCAATATCAGGCCACTAGGTTATGTATCCTAGTATATAGGATGATCTATGTTGGTTATATGTTAGATAGGTAAATATGTATGATTACATGTACTTGCTAGTTATATGTTTATGTTATATGTTGTATATGTAAATATATTATGGTTAAATTGAGGTAATCCTGGTTTATGCTAAAGGCCAAGATAAATGGAGTGGTATGTAGGGGCGGATCTTATATGGGGCTAGGAGGGTTATTCCCTCCTGATCTATTTGACAGAAATAGTCCCTATACTTTAGTTTTATACATATTAGGTCCAAAAATATAAAATTTTAACTATGCCCCCCCTGTTCACCAATTTTTATACAAATTATATTTACGCCCCCCCCCCCCCAAATGAAAGGTTGAAGCTCCGCCACTGGTGGTACGGATAAGCTGTAGGCCGTGCGAGGCGGTCCAGTCAGCCTGAAGGCCCGGAGAGCAGTCCAAATAGGTTCTAGGCCCTGCGAGGCTGTCCAATCATGTTGAAGGCTCATGTATGCATGTTGTTATTTTTTTGGTGGTGCGGGGTACTTGGGAGAACTTGCTAAGCTTTGGTTTACAGTTTGATTTCATGGTTTCAAGTATTTCAGAGGACAAGAGTAAGGAGAAGGCTTAATCGTACACATCGTGCTTAATTTTTATGTGATTTATGATTTTGGGATGCTCTGATTCATGTTTGTGACTTTGGAACTATGTTTTGTGAAACTTATGGTTTTTGGGATGACTTCTACAAAATAAAAAATTTCCTTGATTTTTGGGATGTTACAAGTTGGTATCAGAGCCCTGGTTTGAGAGAATTGGATGAACATTCGTGTGAATCCAGACTCAAACTAATGATCTACAAAAGTTTGCAAATTATTTCAAAAGTAACTAGGGAAGGATGCGATGTGTATGATCAACCGAAGCAAGAAAGTATTCTACAAGATACCCACACTATTATATTCTTACGATGATTATGATAGAATTGCATGCTATTTTTAGGCTAGGGGTCTTCAAGAATTTCATGATAGAATTGCCTGATGTAAGATGCCTGATAGCCTAGGAGGATATCTTGTTATGCGATATGGAACTAACATTATTAGTATGGTTGCTTAGTGTATGTATCATATTTGTACATAACTAATATTTTATAACCCGAGAATGTTTGATTTAGCCTTATTTACCATTCCTGTTTTGGTTATGGACTTAGGATTGAATTTAGCATTCGAATGTCTGTAAAATCTAGTGTTATGTATGATTAGCATACACGAGTACCTACAGGGTTAGTGGAAGTTTCATAAATGAGAATGAGGAAGGAATACCCACTCTTGAGGGAATATGTATAGGATGTATATGTATCCTAGATGTTAGACCTTGTGGCCCATGGTTCGTGTTGACCCCTTGAGACAAATATAGGTACGTGTGGCAGGTAATATAGATACGTACTACTGGAAGCACGAGACCTGTACGCGTAGCAAGGAAGTCACGAACCCCAAGGCTTTAGTCTATCCATAATAATTGTAATAGTTTGAATTGCGACTTTTCTGATGTATTCCGGTTTGTTTACAGTATGTCGATCACTAGAGGATCTAGATCAGGAGCTGGCGGACCGGAGAGGCCAAGGGTGACAGATAAGGAGGTTCATGAGATGATCACCAATCAAGTGACCATGGGTGTTAGGGAGGTTATCCTAGGGTATTTAGGGTGTATTAAGACCACGATGATTGAGCTTTTTGATGAGCGATACACCACCGTAACTGAGGCTATTGTTGTTGCATCTACTATACTTATTCCTGCTACGAGGTTCAGGGAAGAGGGTCATTTCAGTATTGGGACTTTAGCAATACAAAGCCGCTAGAATTCAACGGGGTCAAGGAGTCGATCGTGACCATGAGGTGGATTTATAATTTGGAAATCTATTTATTTACTTTTTCATGTCTAGAGGAGTGTGCACCATAAACCTTCTTTGTTTGGGCGCTAATGAGGGGTAGAAGCTAGTGACTGGTCCTTATACTCCTATGAAGAATGTTGTTATTACTTGGGAGAAGTTCTCGAAGATGTTCCACACTAAGTATATTCCCCTGGTGGAGAGGGAGAGGTTGGCTTAGGAGTATCTGTCATTAAGAGACGGTAGAGTCAATAAAGAAGATCACCAATATGTTTATGGAGAGAGCTCTCTTTTTTCCTTGACTATTATGCTTCGAATCAAGCCCAGATGTTGTGAAAGGCTTAAGGATAATTGGTCTTGATAAATGGACAAGGATCTTCTTCCATATTATAAGTTTTAATATTTTCATTTCCATGTACACATTATAGATAGAGGAATGAAATGTAAAAATAATGAGATTAATTGAGATGTTTCATGGCATAATGCAATGTTTATATTCTCAACAATGTGTTGGCGAAGGTAAATATATAAACAATGAAATATGACTATTTTAACATTTTATGATGAGAATCCTAATATCTTATATAGCAGGACCTGATGGGGAAATCACCCCTTACACACATAGGTCTTTGGAAGGTGAATGGTCAAGTGTGGACCCTAGAATGCGTATCTCATCCACAACTTGATATATGAAGTTAATGATGGTATGAACAATGACACTGTCGATCTGAAATATATGGCTTATACATGTCAGAAATTGTAATTTTTTTGGTATATCATGTGGTCATGCAATCAATTCAATTTAAAGATTTCTACCATTTTTTTATTTCTTTTCATGTTAGAGCCATAAGGATGCGTGTTCGAAAGGAAAATTGTACATCCTTTTTTAAATTTGTTTCAGTGAGAAATGCCCAATAAAGCAATTGTAGTTAAACTCCCTAATGGACTAACACCAAATAATGTTGGTGATTTTAGTGTCACCATGTCATTTTAAGTAACTAGAACCAACATGTGAGATAAGGGGCTTCATGATTTGTATTCCAATATATGTACGGGGTTGTGTGGAGTGCGCGCATGTATAAGATCGAATCAGAAGCCGATTCGATGACTAGTCGGGGGTCCACGGGCAGCGCCCCTAGCAGGGTCCAAAGGGCAAAGCCCCTGGCTGGGGTCCGGGGTTTCCAAAGGGGCAGCGCCCATTTGGCTGGGTCTAGGGGTAGAGCCTCCACGGGGTTTGGGGTAGCACCCCAAAACCTCAATGAATTTTACATATGGGAACATAATGGAAAATTCATTTTCTTGAGGGTGATTATGGTAAAACTAACAAAACTCGTTAGTTTTTGGTAACCCTAAATCCTCATTAAATCCGAATTAACATTACTTACTTCCAAAGCAGCTAATGAAGGCCCAACCCTAACGAAACCCTAATCGTGTTTAATATATAAACAACTCTTCCTCTACAGAAGATGGTTACGATCTTAATCTCTCGTTTTCATCAGACTTTCACAAAATCCTCTAGCATATTGGCTTACGTCTTCTGTACCTAGAAACGTAAGTGTCCACTTGGATTATCCTAGGTTGAATTTCTTGTAACCCATGCATAGGGTAGAAATATTAGTTCGGAAAGTGATATCACGATCCAAGTTGGTATCCATATCACTACGACAAACCCTAAATTTCTCAACACTTGAACTGATATTTCCTGTTTCTGGAGATGGGTGACTCAATCCGCGAGATGACCACTAAGTTTGCCAAGTTGGAGAAGTTTGAACGCATCGACTTCAGATGTTGGAAGAAAAAGATGCACTTCATGATGACCACTCTGAAATAAGCATACGTGCTGAGTACTCCAAGACCAGTAGAGCTTGTAGAAGGTGTTATTAAGACGGCTGAAGAGACGAGAAAGAGATAGAAGTTGGACAATGATGACTACATCTGCAAAGGTCACATTCTGAACGGTATGTATGATGCTTTATTTGATATCCATAGTGAAGCCTTGTGTGCCAAGTTGTTGTGGGATACTCTTGAACTGAAATACATTACTGAGGATGCTTCTAGCAAGAAGTTTCTGGTTAGTGACTTTAATAATTATAAGATGGATGATTCAAGGTCTGTCATTGAACAGTACAATGAACTCCTTGGCATATATGGTCAGTTTAAACTACACCGTATGAATATGGATGAATCCATTGTTGTGTCCACTATCATTAACAAACTGCTTCCATCTTGGAAAGACTTCAAACATAACTTGAATCATCAAAAGGAGGAACTGTCATTGGTTCAACTTACTAGTCACATTCGTATTAAAGAATCACTATGTGCGAAGGAAAGTGTCAAATCTGAAATACCCAAAGGAAAAGTTGAACCTGTACAACCCTCGGTTCATATGGTTGAAAACAAAACAAGGAACTAGAATCACAAAGGACATGAAAAACGTAAGCAGGAACTTGTCTAAAGCTACTCCAACCAAAAGTGAAAGGATTTGATTTTTTGGAGGTGCAATCAAGTTGGTCATTGCAAGCGTGATTGTAGTGTGAATTTGGGCAACATTGGTGTTGGAAACAGTGGTGCCAATGGGAAAGTGAATGGGTCTTCGACCTAAGTTAAAGGAGGTCAGTTTTTGACTAACTTTGATAATTCTTATCAAAATTATGTTTATTATGTTTCATTTATCCCTGAATCACTCTGTGTGCAGGATGATGATGTTGCTTAGTGGATCGACTCTGGAGCAATGAAGCATGTATGCAAGGATAAACAGATGTTTGAAACATTAACTCCGCTTGAAGATGGGTCGGTGCTGAAAATGGGAGACAATTCTTTTATTCCTATTTGTGGTTTACGTTTCGTGTGTCTTGAATTTACTTCTGGAAAGACAATTAGGTTATTTGATGTTTTGTTTGTTCCCAAGATTCTCAAGAATCTTGTTAGCTCTAGTTGTTTGAATTATGATGGTTTTAAACAAATTATGGAAACGGATAAGTTTGTTTTGTGTAAGGGTGGAATGTTTGTTGGATTTGGATATTTAAATAATAGAATGTTTCATTTAAATATTGTTGACAAATTATTACCTGTTCAAAATTCTGCATTTGTATATTTTGCTTCTAATGTTGATAAATCTATGCTTTGGCATGTAAGATTAGGTCATGTCAACTTAAGAAGGATGCATGAGATGTCAAAAGATGGATTAATTCCAGCTTTTGATATGACATCTGATAAATGTAAAACATGCATGCTTACAAAAGTGACAAAACAGCCATTTCCTAGTGTTATTAGAAATTCAACTATTTTGGAACTTGTACACAGTGACTTGTGTGATTTCACTCCACTCCTTCTTTGGGAAATAAAAAGTATGTGGTCACTTTTATTGATGACTGGACTCGGTTTTTCTATGTGTATTTGTTGCATTCTAAGGACGAAGCCTTAGATAAATTCAAAATATACAAAACCGAGGTGGAATTGCAATTAGGAATTTCGGTTAAATGTCTCAGGGCTGATAAGGGAGGTGAATATATGGATCCCATTTATTTTGAATCAATGTCTATCACTCATGAGACAACGACACCTTACACGCCCCAACAAAATGGTATTGTTGAATGCAAAAATCGAGTTTTACAGGAAATGGTAAACTCGATGTTGTCTTACTCAGGATCGAGTGAAGGATTCTGGGGGAGAGGCCATCTTAACAGCCTGCTATCTATTGAATAGGGTTCTAAATAAAAGGAACAAAGCATTCTCATATGAACTTTGGTTCAAAAAAAAGCCGAATTTGAGTTATTTTCGGGTTTGGGGATGTCGGGCAGTTGTAAAACTTACCGAGCCCAAAAAGAAAATTTTGGCAGAATGTAGAATTGATTGCATATTACATATGATATACTAAACATTCCAAGGCATATAGGTTTTATGAAATAGAACCTAATGATTCGGTTTCAATTAACATTGTTATCGAGCCGCGGGATGCCATTTTTGATGAGATGAGGTTTTCATCGATTCAAAGGCCTAAGGATCTTACTTTTGGTGCTAATAAAGGGATAAATTTAGAAAGCCAATATGGTGGGATCATGAAAGAACCACAAGATATTCATAGAAGCAAAAGAGGCCAAATTACGAAAAATTTCAGATCCAACTTTCAACTATACTTAGTGGAAGTTTCGATGGATGAAATTAGTCTTGAATACTCTTATTGCTATAGTGTTGAAGATGATCCTAAGACTTATCAAGAGGCCATGGAGTCTCATGATAGTGCCTTTTGGAAGGAAGCAATTGATGATGAAATGTCATCAATTCTTGAGAACAACACATGGGTGTTGTCTGATTTGCCTCCGGGTTCTAAAACTCTTGGTTGCAAATGGATTTTCAAAAAGAAAATGAATGTTAATAGGACTATTGACAAATTCAAAGTTCGGTTAGTCATTGAAGGTTTTAGACAAAAACCCAGTATTGATTATTCTGATACGTATGCTCCAGTTGCACGTATTTATACTATTAGATTGTTGGTTGCCTTGGCAAGTATCCACAATCTGGTTATTCACCAAATGGATGTGAAAATAGCCTTTTTAAATGGTGATCTTGACAAGGAAGTTTACATGAAACAACCAGAAGGTTTCATTATGTCTGGTAAAGAGCATATGGTTTGTAAAATTGTCAAATCTTTGTATGGGCTGAAACAAGCGCCTAAACAATGGCATCAAAAATTTGATGAGGTGATTTTGTCTTTCAGTTTCAAGACAAACCAATGTGACAAATGTGTTTATAGTAGATTTGATGATTCTACTAGAAATGGAATGATCATTTGCTTATATGTAGATGACATGTTGTTTTTTGGTACCGACCAAAATCAAGTGGGTGAAACAAAGAAATTGTTATCATCCAAGTTTTCTATGAAAAATTTAGGAGAGGCTGATGTGATTCTTGGAATAAGAATTAAGAGGATGAACAAAGGATTGGTAATGACTCAAAGTCATTATATTGAGAAAGTTCTCAAGCAGTTTAATTTTACAGACTATTCTCCTGTGAGTACTCCTATGGATCCAAGTGTGAAATTAATGCCAGATAATGGCGTTCCCATTTCATAATTGGAATACTCTAAGGCTATTAGTAGCTTGATGTATGCCATGACGAGTACCAAACCTGATATTGATTTTGTTGTGGGTAAGTTGAGTAGATATACTAGCAATCCTAGTGCTCAACATTGGCAAGCAATGAATTGAGAATTTAATTATCTCAAGGGAACCATGAATTATGGTGTGAGCTACTTGGGGAGTCCTTCGGTTTTAGAAGGTCATTTAGATGCAAGTTGGATTACCAACATGGAGGACCATTCCCCAACTTCTGGTTGGGTATTCTTGCTTGAGGGAGTTTCCATTTCTTGGGCTTCTAAGAAGCAATCTTGCATTACAAACTCGACAATGGAATATGAGTTTGTTACGTTAGCAGCTGCTGGTAAAGAAGCAGAGTGGCTAAGGAATTTAGTCTATGATATTCCTTTATGGTATAAACCGATATCACCTATTTCTATCCTCTGCGATAGTGTTGTCGCTTTGGCTAAGGCATATAGCCAGGTTTATAATGGCAAGTCTAGACACCTAGGTGTTAGACATAGTATGATTAGAAAATTAATCATGAATAGTGTGATTTCGGTTGAGTTTGTGAAATCGCAACAAAATTTGGCAGATCACTTGACTAAAGGTTTGACAAGAGACTTACTGCACAAGTCTGTAATCGGGATGGGATAAAAGTCCATTTAATTCTATAATGATGAGACACCCAATTCCCTCCTAATATAATGTTAGGAGTTGAATTCAATGTAGAAGGAACATACTTATAGATTGGAACACATGAAGTATTCATCCGAGGTATGTGTTCTGTTCTGCAAGTTAGCCAGGTTGAAGTTTAACTTCTTAATAACTCCTTTGATAAATGTATGTGCAGATACATGGAAAGGATTTACCTACGTGATTGTGAAGTGTAACAGCATTTCAAGAGATTGTGGAATTGACCTTGATACGATCATGAGAGGATTGGGACACAGAGCTTTACAATAGTGTCAAGTTTTATTATGCTAGAAATTCAATAAACTAGTATGTATTTGACATTTTGGTATTCAAATGGGTTGATGGGTTTAATTCGTAGAACACACTGATTCTCGAGTATTTGCAAATGTATGTTACTAAGTGGAAATTCAATCGTTTCGATATTTTCATGATGTACTAGTTTGGTTTGTCTGATAAGGTTATGTTTGTACAAGGGTTACACTAAAATAGGGGAGGATTGTTGGTTATTTTAGTGTCACCATCTCATTTTAAGTAACTTGAACCAACATGTGAGCTAATGGGCTTCATGATTTGCACTCTAATATATGTACGGGGTTGTATGGAGTGCCCACATGTATAAGATCAAATCAGAAGTCGGTTCGACGACTAATCGGGGGTCCGGGGGCAGTGCCCCGAGTCTAGGATTTCCAAAGTGGCAGCGCCCCTTTGGCGGGGTCTAGGGGCAGAGCCCCTGGCTAGGGTCCTGTTGGGGTCCGGGGTTTCCAAAGGGGCAACACCCCTTTGGCGGGGTCTAGGGGCAGAGCCCCTGGCTGGGGTCCAAGGGGTAGAGCCCCAGCAGGGTTTGGGGTAACCCCCCAAAACCTCACCGAGTTTTACATATAGGAACATAATGGAAAATTCAATTTCTTGAGGGTGATTATGGTAAAACTAACGAAACTCGTTAGTTTTTGGTAACCCTAAATCCTCATTAAATCCGGATTAACATTACTTGCTTCCAAAGCAACTAATGACAGCCCAACCCTAATGAAACCCTAATCATGTTTAATATATAAACATCTCTTCCTCTACAGAAGAGGGTTACAATCTTAAGCTCTCGTTTTCATCAGACTTTCACTGAATCCTGTAGCATATTGGCTTATGTCTTTTGTGCCTAGAAACGTGGATTATCCTAGGCTGAATTTCTTGTAACTCAGGCATAAGGTACAAACATCAGTTCGAAAAGTGATATCACAATCCAAGTTGGTATCCAGATCTCCACCACAAACCCTAAATTTTCCAACAAATAAATCATTTGCCGTTTATGTAAATTAGTTGTTTACTTTTTAATGTCATTACTGTTGTGCTTTTTACTTATCATATCGTGATTTTATCATAATTTTATTTTTAGTATTTCAAAAAACCCATACATCTTGTTTATAAATCCATGATGCAACAAAAATAAATATTTTTATATTATCGTTTAATATTGTGTTTTTGTTATATAAATATCATAACTTTTATCTAAAAGGACATACTACAACACAAATAAATGTTGAAAACAAGCTATCTTTATTTAGATAACAAATTACAATATATTTTTAAGCATAAGTATAAACCCTAATCCATAACGAAATACAATACACAATAAAACATAATCGAAACCTGGGAAGCCCTAATTAATCGATATGATGAAATTGTATAATCAATGCATCTATCGAGGCATGTTTGACCTAAACCCTAGTGGCTCGTGTAGGTTTCTTATTGGGCCCACCAAGTCTAACACATTGGAAATTAAAAAAAAAACATTATTTGACATGACAACTTTCTTAGATTATTTCATACGATATTAATTTAGTGTATATAAGCCGATTAATTTTATAATACGAAGAGCATATCTGAAATCCAAAAACACATATAAAAATAATATATTTCGGGGCAATAGTGCTCAATATGAGATTTTATTGAAACCTAATGCAATATAACAACTAGTTAAACAAATAGGATGATACTTTAACATTGTAACATAGAAATATGAGACATTTTATAGTGTGAAATCCTAAGAACATTATTGACATGGAAAATAACATTACTAAAACTCAAAAAAGTTTACCAAAGATGAATCACATTAGAGAGAGCAAAATTCGTTGTAATTTTAGGAATACCTATTAAATTTGAACATCTTCATGGTAGAAGTGGAGATATATTTTTTAGAGTAGAATGTGAGATGGAAATTATATCAACTTTATATTTTTTTTGAAACGGCAAATCTAACCTATTCCTAAACTACATCTTAAATCCACCTATGTCCACGACGGGATTTGAACCCTCAACCTCAAGTAGGGAGGGCAACACCGGATACCGCTGGGCTAGAAGCCTTTGGTATATCAACTTTATATAACTTTATATAGTATCCGAAATCTGTCCGCTAAGTTATTGGGATTAGTTGGAGGGACGTAAAGGTATATTTTTCTATTATTGCTTACTAGTTGTCTATTTTATTTCGTGTTATGTCTTTAGTCGCACTCCATGCACGTGTCCTTCCACTCGAAACTCAACTAAATTTTATGAAAAACGAAAACTTATTATATCAATAATCATGTATGTATCTTTATTGCACAAATTACATAGAAATTTTGACCTAAGACGATCCTTACTTGATAAACCAATTAAATTATCGATTTATGGGTTTGATTGAATTTATCATGTGTATGCCAAATGATCATGTATCGCCTACATGGTATGTTGTATGCAAATTAAAATAAACTAGGAATTTACCTAATGCACGTTTGCGTATGCAAATTAAAATAAACAAGGAATTTACCTAATGCACGTTGCAGTTGTGTCAATCCATTTTATAACTTGAATTTTAATGATTGTATTGATAAAAGTTAAGTATTGTTGTATCTGTTGGAAGATAAATACATAAGGTCGCTACTGTTGACTAATAAAATTTCGGACCTTATCTTGTATTTGGTTTTATGATTCGGCATTTTAGCTAGGAAACCCTAATTAGCTAGTCTATATATTATGTATTTCCCTCCTTTCATTGTATTTGTACTTCTTTTTTATAATAATACGAAACCCTAGCCATTTTCACTTGATTGTTTACATGGTATCAGAGCTCGGTTGATCATCAGTATTTTCGTTTTGGGGGGAGAGTTCTAGCAGGCACGTCACTATTCATCGAAATCATTATTCATCAATACTATTCAAGGTTTTTTTTTCCAATTTTGGGTATGGTTTTCTTGCTCGTTTCAGTATTTAGAGTCATTTGATTTGTTCATTTCAACGACTTCGAGGGATTCGTTTCGTCTATTTGTTTTGTTGATTTTGAAATCTTGATAGTTGTTGCTGCTAATCGTCTTTGTTATTGTTTTGGTTATTCTTGTTTGACTGATATCATAATATGACCCCGAGAGATGATTCTCTTCATTCCATTAGTATCTAACTTGATTGCTAGACCTGTTCCTATTGGAGTTATGTTATGAAGAATTTCTTGCGAGGCAAGACTATGTGGGGGATTGTTACAAGTGATAGGAAGAAACCAATGGACGAGAAGACTGCTAATTATGCAACCTTACTCGATTCTTGGGAGACTGATAACTCCAAAATTATTACTTGGATTAATAATTCTATTATCTAGTCTATTGGTACTTAGTTGGCGAAGTATGATACAACAAAGGAGGTTTGGGATCACTTGGCTAGGCTATATACTCAGTCTAACTTTGCAAAGCAGTATCAATTAGAGTGTGATATTCGATCCCTACAATAGAACAATCTCAGTGTTCAGGAATTTTATGCAGCTATGTCGGATTTGTGGGATCAGTTAGCTCTTAAAGAACCTGATGTCTTGGCTTTTAAGCCTTATATTGATAGAAGGGAAGAGCAACATTTTGTTCAGTTATTAATGGCATTACGTTCAGATTTTGAAGGTCTACATGGATCAATCTTGCATCACACCTCTTCCATTGTTGATTTTGTTGTTCACGAATTGATTGTTGAAGAAACTCATATCAAGTCACATACTGACAGAGCTCGCAAGACAACCATTTATGCTATCTTTGTTGTTCCACAACGACTTCAATCTTTAAACTAAAATGGTCCCAGAGTTGCATTTGATGAGTGTGCTTTCTGAAAGAAGAAGAACCATTGGAAGTCACACCCATCGTTTCCATCTTTTAGGCCACCACAATACGATGTTGTTACACCTTCAGTTGAGAACAAAATAGATTGCATACCACCATCAGCCTTGGATCCATAGATTCTTGAGCAGTTCAAATAGTTTTTAGTTTCCAATCCAACTGCCATGTCAGCTTCCATGTCTCATTCAAGTCTCTCTTCATCAAACATGTCAGGTATTCCTTCATCCTTGTGGATATTGGATTATGGTGCATCTCATCACATGTCACCACATTTTTCATCTTTTGCTTCATTATTTTCTCGTACAACTGTCTCTGTTATGTCGTCTAGTTCTACGCCAATGTCAGTAGAGGGTGTTGGTTCTCGTATACCTGTCTCTATTATGTATTACATTCCCACACTTGCTTTAAATCTTGCATCAGTCAGTCAGTTGTGTAAATCTAGTTGTTGGGTCTTCTTTTCTTATTCATTCTACTGTGTACAGGACATTTGGTTTCAAAGGGTGATTGGGATAGGCCGTAGACTTGGGGAGCTCTATTTTTTGGAGCAGCTACAGGTTGCTGATGTTGTTGCATCTAATGTCAATTTGTCGTCTTTTCATTTAAACCCCTCATAATTTTTTTTTTAATCTTTGTCATTCTCATTTGGGACATGTGTCAGCATCTCGTTTATAGTTTTTGGTTTCCACTGGTGTGTTAGACTCTTTGAAATTTGATGATATTTCTGATTGATGTGATTGTAAACTGGGAAAATTTTATGCTTTACCGTTTAATAAAAGTGTCACTCGTTCTGTTGCCTCCATTTGATATCATGCATTTTGATGTGTGGGGCCCCTCTCCGATCACCTCTAATCGGGGGCTAACTATTATGTTTCATTCATTGATGATTACACTCATTATACATGTGTTTATTTTATGAAGTGCAAGTCTAACTTTTTCACCATATATAGTGAGTTCAGAGCTCTTGTCAAGACTCAACACTCTGTTGTCATAAAATGTTTTGGTGTGATTTGAGAGGAGAATTTACCTCTAATGATTTTAAACAATTATTGGCATCTGATGCCACTATACATCAAACATCTTCTACAGAAACTCTTCAGCAGAATGTTGTTACATAAATAAAACATCAACATCTCATAGAGACTACCAGATCCTTACTACTTTCTGCTCAAGTTCCGAATATGTTTTGGGGAGAATCTGTTCATACCGTCACTTCGCATTCCTACTGCATACACTTTGGGAAAGTCTCCTTATGACATGGTGTTTGGAAAACTTCTAGATTATTCTTCATTACGAGTTTTTGGGTGTACATGTTTTGTCTTTAAGCCTTATGTGGAGAGAGATAAGTTGTCTTCAAAATCAGCTCTTTGTGTTTTTCTGGGATATGGTATTGGTCAGAAAGGTTATCGGTGCTACGATCCTTCAAATCAGAAATTGTATGTCTCTCGTAGTGTCAACTTTTTGGAGCATATTCCATTCTATAGCATTCATGTTCAGTAACATGATGCGAGCTTCATACTATTGATCCATTTAGCATTGACATTGATGATCCACCACATATCATAGATCCATCACTTGCTGCTGATCCACCACCTGTCGATAGTCCTTGGGCTGCAGATCATCAAGACCCCCTTCCATCGAGGCTTTATTGTAATAAGCAGTCTACAAATCTTCCTAAGTTTGTCTATTCCTCTTACTCACCGATGTTTGCCTCCTTTATTGCTAATGTACATCGTCTCTCTGAGCCAACATGCTACAAGGAGACCATTTCTGATCCCCTTTGGTAGACCGCTATGGTTAGGAACTTGCAGCTCTTTATCAAAATCATACATGGGATCTGGTGCCTCTTCCACCCAGAAAACACACGATTGGTTATCATCGGGTATATAAAATCAAAACAAAGTCTAATGGATCCGTTGAGTGTTATAAAGCCAAAATTATTGCAAAAGGGTACGCATAAAAGTATGGTATGGATTATGAGGAGACATTTGCTACTATTGCAAAAATGATGATTGTTCGCAACTTGATTGTAGTTTCTTCTATGCGCCAATGGGAGACTTATCGTATGGAAGTTATGAATGTTTTCTTGAATGGTGATTGTAACGCTCGATAATTCTCCAAGGTGGTATTTATATATTGGGTTAATTATTTTATATTTATTGGGTTGGATCTATTGGATCCTTACTAAGTGGACTTAAGGATGTCGTATGCTGGGTGTACCATCCCGTGTATGTGCAACATACTAACAAAGGATGATCATGCACACCTTTCACATACGCGTAGCGTACCAAAGAGTATGCGCGGCGTACAAGTGCAGAACACAAACCCTAAAATTTTGGGGTTTCACCCTATTTAAGCAACTTATAATCCTCCAAACCCTTATCATCTCAACCTCCCTTATCCTCACAGTTCCCAACTCGAACCCTAACTCCATTACATGTATCTTGAGCTTACTTTGAGCATTTTGGTGTTGTTTTGGTGGTTTTGAAGAGTATAGACTTTGAAGAAGGAGAAAAGATTTGAAGAGAGCTTGTAGATCCAGAAGCCTGGCATCTTTTCTAACTCATTTGAGGTATCAAGCCCCAACCTTGACCATTGCATGCATAGAAGTAGTTTTAGGGTGTTTTATGTCACATTTTGGTCCCATAATTGTGGTCCCTTGAGTTTTGGAAGAATCTATCCACAAGAGCTATCCTTTTGAGCTCTTGGAAGCATTTAGGACCATAAAAATCAGATCTTGATGGTTTAGCCCCAACCATGCAAGTGATAAATGGCCACAAAGTGAGCTTATGGACTTAATGGGGGCCTTAATCCCCATTTATGCATGCAAAAGCATAAAGTTCATAACTTTATGTTTAAGAACGTTGTTAGGAGTATAGATCTATGTTCTAGATGTTGGGACTTAATGAATTAAGTCAAAAGAAGGATTATAGGGTGACTGGTAGGAATGTTGGGTGTACCTCCTGGTACGCTGCACGTTCCGAGTCAGCTTCCTGCTTCTAGTCAAGGCCAACGTACATCGGGCATACGTGACAGGTACGTCGTGCATATGCATGCAGAGTGGGTAGCGTGGGTTTTTGGGAATTAGGAGATTGGGCTTTAAAGCTTAGAGGAATGGACTTGAACCTTAAATTCATTATGTGTTAGGCCTTGGGGGAAAAGGCCCATTAGGGAAAAGCCTAGGGGACATTGTCTTAGGACATGAACTAGAAGTTGGCCCATAAGGAAGTCATACTTGGAACCGATAACTAACTAGGGGGCTTATTGTGCTTTAGGGAGAGGACTCTCAAGCCATCTGAGGAGTACGATTTTCGCACACACGGTTAAGGTGAGTTACCTTCCCGATATAAGTGGGTCGAAAGCACCAATGTTTCCCCACTAGTAGTTTTTTATAGTAGAGATGATTGTCCTTGTGATAATTAGCTGGTATGCAACTATCTGTTGAGACATAAGTGCTTGTATGATATGTTATTATGTGGTAGTGGTAGGGGTGAAGCAGACCATGTAACCGGTTGAAGAGACCGAAGGGGTAGGTCAACACCCAGATGTGCTACGCAACATGTGATTTATGTGCTTATATGCTATGTTATTATGTGTTACTGGTAGGGGTGAAATAGACCCTGTAACCGATTGAAAGAGACCGAAGGGGTAGGCGAACACCCAAATATGCTAGGCAGTTATCGATTGAAAGAGACCAAAGGGGTAGGAAAGCACCCTGATATTCTAGGCGGTTACTGGTTGGAAGAGACCAAAGGGGTAAGCCAGCACCTTAATATGCTCGACAGTACTGGTTGAAAGAGATCGAAGTGGTAAGCCAACACCCATATATGTTAGACAATATGTTTATTGTATGGTATGTGGTATGATGGGGGAACTCACTAAGCTTCGTACTTACGGTTTTCAGTTTTGGTTTCAGATACCTCTTCTTTGAAAGGAAAGGAGCCGACATGATCGCAATGCATCACACTATGATTTTCCGCACATGAGATCTTTGGGAGTTGTACTCTGATGATGTTTTCTTATGACATATTTTGTATATTGATTTTGATTATGACATGTGATCACACTATTGATGTTTTTAGACTATTGGCTTTTATAATTACATAATTAAAAATGAAAATTTTTGTTCATGAATTTTGGGATGTTACAAGTTGGTATCAGAGCCTTGGTTTGAGGGATTCGGACACACCTTCAGGGGTGCCTGGACTCAAATAGAGGGTTTGGGAGATTTTTACAAGAAAGTTAATTTTTCTAAAAATAAGATTAAGGGTTTTTATAAAGAACAAGGAGTGTGATGCTTGCAATCGGTCGGGCTCAAGTAAGTTTTCCCCAAGATATCCATACATGTTATATTATGATATGAAGTGTGAATATGTGAACTACATGCTAGACTAGGGCTAAGGATCTAGGAAGGATGCCTTGTATGCCTACTGTATGTGCTTACTGAACTGTATATTAGTCAGTGAGATGATGTCCTGTTTAGGATACGCCTGATTTTGGTTACTCAATGCTCGAATGTTGCTTACTTTGTGCTTTTAGGAATTCTAGTTACCTTTAATTAAATAGTAAAAAATATGTTCAGTTAAATATTACGAGTGACTAAATAATTTCAGAAGGCTAGGTTTAACCTTATTTTGCAGCTCTTGTCTGAATCCAACCGTTGTAGGGTAGGACCTCTCATTCAAAGAATTATCTGGTGTTAGTAATATGTAATGGTATTCACGAGTTAGTTAGGAAGGGATAGCAGGGACTTCTTTTACAACTGATGGGGGAGAGTGGGTTAGAGATTACCCTAGGGCAAGCCTTGGATGGGATTAGTATTAGAAATTATTCGATTATGAATCGTGTACATAGATAGGAAGCAACTTTGGTAAACCAAGGAAAAAGCTGGAAGAAAAGTACAAATAGATGTGGAAAGTAGTATGGGCCCATACTACTGAAAGTAGAGGATCCGTACTTGACTCTTGGAAAGCTGCGGGGAACCAAGAGTGGCAGAGTGTGACGCCTCTTGATATTATGTATGACCCTGACGATTGTGTGTTCTGTTTCAGAATGGTGGTGATGCGTCATAGAGTAGGGAACTTAGGATATGGGTTAGGTTCGGGTACGGTTTCCAAACCAGTTGATGATGGATTGAGCGAGTTCATTGCATCTGAGATTACGAGAGGCATCCTTGAGTCGACCCTGGTGATTTTCGACTCGATCAAGGAGGGTATCATTGAGCTGATGGAGGATCAACTTAGGGTATTCAGGAGTGACATGGCACTTGGCAGTCGGGGACTCGTACGCTCTCCTTCAAGGATTTAACGGGATGCGGAGTGGCAGACTTATGTGCGGTGAAAGACTCCATTTTGGCTAGGTGATGGATCGTAGACATCGGGTCTACACAGGTGACGAGTTTCTACTCTGAGGGGTCGAAGTTCAAATTTGTTGTTGGGTGTTTGAGGGAGCGAGTTAGATACTGGTGGGAGGTAGTCAGTGATACTTTAGGAGCCCCAACCATTGAGGCCATGACCTGGTCGAATTATGTGTCCAGGTTTTGGGCGGAGTTTGCGGCAACTATGGAGGTTCATCAGCTGGCCATAAAGTTTTTGGATATGAGACAGACTACTGAGATGGTGGTACAGATTTATACCAAGTTTAGGGAGAGGGCCTTGTTGGTGCCCCGGTACATGTGTGATGAGGAGATGAAGTAACCTGATACCATGATATGTTGAGAGATGACATCTGGAAATATGTCAGCTATTCAGGGTGACAGAATTTGGATGATATGATAGCTAGGGCACGAGTGTGGGAGATTGATATATATCACATTAGGAAGAGGAAGGCAGAGATTGGGCAGACGACTAGGGTTTCGGTGAGAAACCCAAGGGATTCGACTTGAGGTCAAAGGGCCAACAGAGTCGGAGCCACTGTGGGAATGTAGGAGTTTGTAAAGTAGGGGATCGGGATGCTATAAGTGCGGAATGTTGGGGGCACTTTAGCAGGGATTATACTACCCCTACGCCCACCATTCAGACACCAGACATGCTTTGTTTTCACTACAATCAGTGAGCCCATAAAAAGGCCAACTGCCCGAGATTGGTATCATGAGCGCCAGTGGCGGCACCAGCTCCAGTGACATTGCAGATCACAGATGGCCGTCAGGACAAGTCAGATGCTCTTGTAGTGAGGAGCCGAGCCTTCCAGCTGATCAGCGAGGAGGCGTGTGGTGCAACAGATGTGGCGACAGGTATGTTTCTTCTCCTATGTTTTTTTTATATGTTAGTTTTTATATTTATATTTCATGTATCTTATTTAGGATCATTCCATGTGAACGGTATCCCATTCCTAGTATTATTTCACACGGGGTTACCCAATCCTTTGTATCGTTCGTGCTTAGAAAGTGATTTGTTGGAGTTCTATGGGAGCTGGACTGTCCCCTTGATGTAGACATTGCGGATGATAGGATCGCTTGGGTCACGGGGGTTCATCGGGGATGTACATTGTAGTTGTTAGATGAGCAGTATTCCATGGATTTGCTCCCCATTTCCCTGCAAGGGAATAAGCTTATCGTAGGTATTGACTGGTTGAGCACCAATATGTCAGTGATCGACTATAAGTGACATCTAGTACGACTTAGGACCCCAAGTGGGTGAGGGTTGGTGATTCAGGGTAAGAGGACGTAGGGTGGACCGACTTTGTGTTCGGCACCAAGGAAGAGATGCTACCTTCAGCAGGGTTGCATAGGTTATGTCGCCTATGTCATGGATACCCAGGAGAAGGGTAAGGTGACCGTACATGATGTACCGATCGTACAGGAGTATCCAGACGTGTTCCCAGAGGATTTTCCTGGGCTACCTCCGGAGAGGCAGGTAGAATTCAGGATTGACCTAGTTCCTGGTGCGGCTCCGATAGCCAAGGCACCATATCGGTTGGCTCCTCCTGAGATGTAGGAGTTGTCTACACAACTGCAAGAGCTATTAGACAAGGGATTTATCAAGCCGACCAGTTCTCCATGGGGAGCCCTGGTCATGTTTGTGAGGAAGAAGGAAAAATCACATCAGATGTGTATAGATTACCGAGAGTTGAATAAGGTAACGTTGAAGAACCGTTATCCCCTCTCGAGGATTGATGACTTATTTGACCAGCTTCAGGGTGCATCTTGGTTCTCCAAGATTGATCTGCAATTAGGGTATCACCAGATGTGAGTCGGGGACGATGACGTGAAGAAGACAGCCTTTCAAACTCGCTATGGTCACTATGAGTTCGTGGTGATGCTGTTTGGGCTCACCAATGCTCCTGCCACATTCATGGATCTCATGAACCGCATGTGCAAAGCGATGCTAGATTGGTCTGTGATAGTTTTTATCGATGACATCTTTGTGTATTCCAAGACTCAGGAGCAACACGAGGAGAACCTGAGGGAGGTTCTGAAGACACTGAGCAGGGATATACGTTTTGCAAAGTTCTCCAAGTGCGAGTTTTGGTTGCGCGAGGTGCATTTTTTGGGGCACCTCGTCAACCAAAACGGTATACTTGTCGATCCAGCTAAGGTATAGGCTGCAATGAGATGGTAGGTTCTGAGGTCTCTGTTAGATACATAAATTGCACCTTTTCATAGGTTAATTTCATGTTTATTTATAGCATTTCATTGCATTTTTAGTTTAACTTTCATGCATTTTTCATTTAGGGATATTATCGAGGATGTGCCGATATTTCACCATTTTGTGTGGTTGTTTCAAGGTAATTTGAAGATTGGAGCATGCTTAGGTGTAACACCATAAATTTTCAAACCAAAATTTTCATTTCAATCACAATAAAACACATGTCATATTTTCTCAAAAATCTCAAGTATCAAATATATATACATATTTCAAAATTATTTATCACGAATCCAACATCCACCAAAAATATAACTCCAGCTTAGTGTGTATAATCAAGTCGGTGCCTTCCCGCGATCCTCGGAAGTACTTGAAATAAAAAAAACACATAAAACGGTAAGCACGAAGCATAGTGAGTTCCCCAAAATACTACACACATCTCATTAGCCACTCGAGGCTATAATTCAGTAAGACCCTTCGGTCAATGTGTCTCAGGGAAACCCTCTGGTCCCACATCTCGGGTAGGACCCTCCGGTCCGATCTCAGTAAACACAAAATATAACATATATATCACACAGGCAACAAGAATAATATCACATAACTCAATAAGCACATAAGACCCTCCAGTCACACAGTAGATTACCACTCTAGGTAAAGTATAGTGAGAAGACTTACTTCGTATGCTAGCAAGTAAAAGTCTTGTACTTGTAAATCTCGAACTAGCCTCCGCCTAACTCATACTCAAATACACCAAAGGTTGATCTCTCTTTCTCTCTAACTCTTGGAATGGGTAAAAGACCATTTTACCCCCCTCCATGGTCTCCATTACTCACGTTGACCAAACCCTAAAGTCAACAAAGGTTAAGCTCGAGTCAACAGTCCAAGTTTGACCTGAATTGCCAAGTGCACTCAGGTGACTCGTCAAGTCCACTCTTTCCTCAGATGTTTCATGAAGGTCCAGGTCACCAAGTTAACCCCTAACTCGACGATCTATCGCATGGCCCAACTCATAGGGACAAACCCTAATCGACTCGTCAAGTTGGGTCATCGACTTAGCGAGTCCATTCAGACTCATTTCATATTCAGACAATTTTAAGGCACAAAACCCTCCCACACCCTAGATTGCTCTCAAGGCTCGTTTATCATGTAAAGCCACGAGCTTTACGTTCATGCATGACACTTAAGGCTTGAAATGCCAAGAACATACTCTATTCAGAGTTTTTCACTCAAAGGCTGTATCATGGCTGAATAAAGCATGGACCTTTGGACTCTAAGGACCTTACAAGGTCCAAATCAGAAGTCCAAATCTCTATATTTACTCAAAACACTCAAAGTCTCAATATTAGATGGAAAAAGCCCTAAACTCCAATAATATGAGATCTACTCACCAAAATGAGAAAGGTATGGAGTTTTCACCCGTCATAGATGCTCATGGATGAATAGCAACAAATCTAGCAGCCTCTTATTGTTCCTTGCTTGAAATGCTTTTCTTCTCTTCCAAAGATGCACCAAAATACTCAATATTGGGTCAACACTCTCTATATTTAACTAAAAGGGTGATTAGGGTTTCTCTCAGTGAAGGTAAGGAACTGATGACCCACAAATGAGGCTATAAGTGTCCATAAATAGGCCCCAAACCTGGGGATTTAGGGTTTCATCTCTCAGCGTCTACTCGGCGAGTCGACTCTCTGACTCGTTGAGTAGATCATTAATCGCACGTGCCCAAATGCGACTCTACTCGACGAGTTGTAGCACCAAGTCGTCGAGTTACTGAATAGTCTTCAAAAATAAATTAAAAAAAAATATACCTGGGAGTCCGGATGTTACATTAGGATGGTGAAGGGAAGCTATCGGTGAAGTTTTGGAATTTTCAGAGCTAAATTGAAGAAATTGACAAAATCAGAAATTGGATATTTTACAGTTCATTACACGGCCTGCACTTTGTCAAGGCATACGTTACGCGACCGCACTTCGGGATCATTACAGCACATCAAGATCATTATACGGTCGTGTAATGACAAGTCATACGTTACACATGTCGTATAACGTGATCTGATTGATTTTTTGAATTTGTAACTTCCGATTTATCTTGGGTTTTTGGCATATTTTGAGATAACTTCAACTTGGAACTTCAAGGAGGCAATTTTGGTAGATCATATCATCATCTAGCATCTTGTAAACACTTTAATTTTCCTTTTGTAAGTTCAATTTGAAGATCAAAACTTTTTGAACTAGTACTTTGATTTAGACATGTATGGCTGATTTTTCTATCATTTTCGATTCCAAATTCTTAAGTGTTTGTTGTTAGATTGTAATTTGCACTTGAATTTATGTTTATAATCTATTAATCTTTGATTTGGTCTTAAATATATATGTGATTTGGTCTTAAATATATATGTGATTTATTCTCTTTTTCACTTGAACAATGAACTAGGGTTCTTATCAATCTAGTTAATCAAATTCTAGAATTCATATATGTTTTCTGATTTGATGTTAGTAACTTGAACTTGATTGGTTGTAATTAGATTAAAATTAGTGTAATCAAAGATTAAATGTTCATATTCCCGAACTTATGAGGAATGTTGGAATTGTTGGTAATTGTTGCAAGAACTTAATGTCATTTAATGATTTGATGCAAGAGCTTATTTGAATTGAATCAATTAAATGAAGTTTTATTTGAAGAACATGTTTTGAATGAAACACTTTTGTCAAGTTGGATATTAGAGTTTATTAATATCTAAATTACCAACCTAGATTGAATATGAATCATAGTCATGTTACACCTTACAACACAACACATGTATAGGAATCAGAATTGGAAATGTATTTCTTTTATTGAATTTTTTTTATTAATCTTGTTTGTTTATGAAGTTTAATTTGAACTTAAACACAATCCACCATTTTCACATTCATTATATGATGTGTGAGAATATGGCTAAATAAAAAGTCCTGTATTCCTGTGGACCAACCCTACTTACTCTATACTATCTTTAGTGTAAGTAGTAATAATGATTTACATTTTATTGTTATTATTTTATCCCATTATTTGTTGGTTTGACAACCAAACAAATTGGAGTCGTTGTCGGGGATATGGTAGTACTAATTGTTTATACCAAGATCTTTTCACATAAGTACTCATTTACCAATTGATTTGGAGATAGATAAATTTACGAAATAAAGAAGAAAGCAAGCTAGACTTTTAAAGAAACAACAACAATCCGGAGCTTCTTTATCAAATCTTTCAACCACATCTTCACCAACATCCAAAAATTCCACCCACCATCTTCACCTTTACCTAAATTTGAAACGTTTATCTCGATTCCTACAATGGGAGACAACCATGGAGGAAAGCAAAATCCCCCAAATCCACCACCTGAACAAACCTTCCAACAGTGGGCCACTCAAGATGTTACCCAATAACCATTATGCATCAATTATCTTGCAACAATAAACTTTTAACTCAAATCCGGACTCATTCATTTGTTACCTTCATTATGTGGTCTTGAAAATGAAGACCCACATAATTTCCTTAAGCAATTTCATGTTTTCTGTGTGAGTATGAACCCACATGAAGTTACTAAAGATCAAATCAAGTTAAGGGCATTACCCTTTGCTTTACAATATTCAGACAAGGAATGGTTATATGACTTACCACCGGGGTCAGTCACAAAATGGAATGAACTTGCAAGGATGTTTTTCGACAAATAGTTTCTAGAAATGAAAGCTTTAACCTTACACAGTGAAATCATTGGTATTAAGCAACAAAAGAGAAAAGCCTTGCATACTTACATGAAACGGTTCAAGAATTTGTGTTCAAGATGTCTAAAGCATGGGATTTGAGAGTATCAATTGTTGTAATATTTTTGTGAAGGAATGTCATCTTAGGATAGAAGATTGCTCAATAGATAAAGTGGTGGATCAATAGCTAATAAACCTCCAACAGAAATCAGAGATCTTATCAAGAACATGGCAGAATAGTCCAAGCATACAACTCAAGAAGAAGAATGGTACAGTGATGCACCAAGAGGAGTGACAGAAATTTCTACCCTAAAAATTAAGAGTAAACTTTCTGAGTTGACTAAAGTAGTGATGATGCTTGCTAAGTACAAGGGTGTGCAACCACTAGCAGTTAGACCTTGTGGTATTTGTACCCAAGTTGGACATCCCACTGATATGTGTCCGATGTCACAAGAAGATATAGAGTCGGTTCAAGCTATGGGATTTTTTAATCAACAACAAGGAAACTTTTAGCCAGGAAGCAATCCAAATTGGCACCAACCCAATGCTAATTTTCAACCAAGGCCACCACCTAATCAACCTAGACCTCCATTTCAAAATTAAATGCATCACCAAAAAAATTATCAATCACATTTCTAGCCGAATCAACCTCCTCATCAATCTCAATTCCATCCTCAAAACATTCAACAAGGAAGTAGTTCAAGCAGATCAGTAAATGTCTTTGGAAGACATTGTCAAGAGTTTAGCCACAAGTACTCAAACATTTCAAAATGAGACAAAGGAGAGTATCAAGACTTTGGAGAAACAAATGACCCAACTCGCCACTTCTGTGAGTAAATTGGAGTCACAAGGCAAACTACCCGCACAAAACGTAAAGAATCCAAAGCATAGTGCATGTGCCATCACTTTGAGAAATGACAAAGAATATGAAGGTCCAAAGATTATTGAAGAAGAAGAATAGATGAAGTTAGAGAAAGAAGAAGAGAAGTCAAAAGAAGCTTCAAAGCAAGTTTCCATTAAATTAAATGTCACTCCTCCTCCATTTCCCACAAGGTTAAACAAGTCAAAGGGTAAAAGGGAAGACAATGAGATCATGGATATGTTCAGAAAGGTTGAGGTAAATGTTCCTCTTATTGATGCCATCAAACAACTCCCTAGATATGTTAAATTCCTTAAGGAATTATGCACATCTAAGAAAATATTAAAAGGGAATGAAACAATCAAAGTAGGTGAGAATGTATCTGATGTGTTACAGAAAAGACTACCTAAAACATGTAAGGATCTGGGTGTTTTCATGGTTCCTTGCAAGTTAGGTAATCTTCATGTTCCATGAGCTATGCTACACCTTGGAGCTTCTATAAATGTTTTTCCATATTCTATTTTCAAAACTTTAAATATTGGCATATTGAAGAAGACATGGGTGATCATTCAATTGGCTGATCAATCTTTAGTACATCCAAAAGGTGTGCTAGAAGACATGATAGTCCACGTGAATGAACTAGTATTTCCAGTAAATTATGTCGTTGACATGGATGATGATGGCTTACCGAATTTGAATTCAATTCTTCTAGGAAGGCCCATTTTGCAAACATCATATGCATAATTTGATGTTTATGATGGTACATTGTCCTTGGAATTTAATGGAGAGGTGATAAATTTCAACATTTATGATGCTATGTGATATCAAAGTGATATTTCATCTTTGAATTTTGTGGATGTCATTGAACCATTAAATGAAGAGTGTTTTGATTTGTCTAATCTTGATGTGTTAGCTCTCATTTTAGATAGGAATCTCTAAAAGGATGGAGTGGAGAAACTTTCCAAGCGATTCAAAATTGATGAAGAGATTATGGAAGTTGTATCTTGCATGGACCAAAAGAAGAAAATGAGGTTTAATGTTCCAAAACTGAAATTATCGATGTCATATGAGAAAAATTTTCCTTCTATTGTGTAGGCATCGGAGTTGGAACTCAAGACTTTACCCAAACATCCCAAGTAAGCGTATCTTGGAGAGAGAGACTTTACCCGTGATCATTTCCACAAAGTTAACAACAATGGAAGAAGAAGAAGAGCTTGTCACCACTTTGAAGGAGTATAAGGAAGCTATTGGGTGGACTATAGCCAACATCAAAGGGCTATGTCCTTCACTTTGCATTCATATAATACTTATGGAAGAAAACTACAAGCCTTCATGAGAAGCTCAAAGGCGTTTGAATCCTCCGATGATCGAGGCTGTGAAGAAAGGGATTTTGAAATTGTTGAATGTAGGGATGATCTATCCTATATCAGATAGCAAGTGCGTAAGCTCGATCCAAGTTTTACCAAAGAAGACAGGTATTACCGTTACAAAGAATGACCAAGGTGAATTAGCCCCCACCCATGTACAAAACAGGTGGAGAGTTTGCATAGATTATAGAAGACTCAATTCCTCAACCCGGAAAGACTATTTCCCACTTCCCTTCGTTGATCAAATGTTGGAAAGGTTAGCGGGAAAAACACACTATTGTTGCTTAGATGTGTATTTCGGTTTCCACCAAATACCCGTTGCACCTGAGGATCAAGAAAAAACCACTTTCACATGTCCCTTGGGAACATTTGCATACACGTGGATGCCTTTTGGACTTTGCAATGCTCCCGCCACTTTTCAAAGGTGCATGGTAAATATTTTTCTCAGAGTATGTTAAGGAAATCATTGAAGTATTTATGGAAGATTTCATTGTTTATGGTAATTCTTTTCACGAATGTTTGGGTAATTTGAAAAAGATCTTGCAAAGATGTATTGAGACCAACCTTGTTTTGAATTATGAAAAGTGTCATTTTATGGCGGATAAAGGTATCATACTTGGTCATATTGTGTCTTCTAAGGGTATAAAGGTAGACAAAGCAAAACTTGATGTCATTAAATCTTTACTTGCACCCTTGTCTTCGCGAGGTACGCTCGTTTCTTGGTCATGCAAGTTTTTATAGAAGATTAATCAAAGATTTTTCCAAGATATCTCTTCCTATGTGTGAGCTCCTACAAAAATATGCAAAATTTGAATTTTCCATGCAATGCAAGCAAGTTTTTGATCGGTTGAAGGAGTTGTTAATTTCAACACTAATACTTCTATCTTTGGATTGGAGTTTACCCTTTGAAATGATGTGTGACGCTAGCAATCATGCAATTGGTGCAGTGTTAGGGAAAAGAAAATACCGAGTTCATCATGTCATTTATTATGCCTTAAAAACACTTGATAGTGTGAAAGCCAATTACTCGACAACTGAGAAAGAATTTCTATCTATTGTCTTTGTTTAAGAGAAATTTCGTCAATATGTGTTAGGTTCTAAAGTGATTGTTTATTTTGATCATGCAACTATTAGGTATCTACTTGCAAAGAAGGATTCAAAGCCTAGACTCATTCGATGGGTATTAATCTTACAAGAGTTTGATATTGAAATCAAGGACAAGAGCGGAAAGTCAAACCTTGTGGTGGATCATCTTAGCAGGATTGTTTCTCTAGATAACTTAACTCCCATTCATGATGCATTTCCCGATTAGAATCTATTGTTAGCACAAGTTGACCCATGGTATGCCGATATTGTGAACTACATCGTCACAAATCAATTTCCACTAGATTTGACTCGATGGCAAACAGATAAATTCAAGAAAGAAGCCAAAAGGTACGTATGGTATGAGCCATATTTGTGGAAATATTGTGTTGGTCAAATGATTAGAAGATATGTGGAACAACATGAGGTATCTTTTAACTTAACATTTTGTCACTCTTATGCTTGTCAAATGATTAGAAGTATGCTTGTGTTAGAGAGTGATTTTATTGGCCAAGTATTTTCCATGACTCTTATATTTTTTGTGCAAGCTGTGATAAATGTTAAAAGATGGGTTCTTTAAGCTCAAAGAATCAAGTTCCCCTTAATCCCATTTTAGTTTGTGAATTTTTTGATGTTTGGGGCATTGATTTTATGGGACCTTTGCCCTCATCTTTGGGTTTTACTTACATTCTTTTGATTGTGGATTATGTCTCTAAGTTGGTGGAAGCAAAAGCCACACATACTAACGAATCAAAAGATATAATAGATTTCTTGAAAGCTAACATATTTTCTAGATTTGGTGTTCCGAAAGCCTTAATCGGTGATTGTGGTTCACATTTTTGCAATCGTAGTTTGGAAGTGTTTTGAAGAAGTATGGTGTTACTCATAAAGTCTCCACAGCATATCATCCACAAACAAACAGACAAGCTGAAGTGAGCAATTGAGAACTCAAGGGTATGTTGGAGAAAACTGTCAATACAAAGAAAGATTGGAGTACTCATCTTGATGATGCTTTGTGGGCGTATCGCACTGCATTCAAAACTCCAATTGGGATGTCTCCATACCGCATTATTTTTGGAAATCCGTGTTGACTAACCATTGAGTTGGAACATAGAGATTAATTTGAAGTCAAGCAATTCAATATGGATTTAAATGAATCAGAAAAGAAGACAAAGCGTGGCATTCAATAGCTTGAAGAGATCCGCAACGAAGCATATGAAAATGAAGTTCTTTAGAAGTAAAACAGAAAAGCAACCATGACAAGATGATTTCACGCAAGGTATTTGAAAAAGGTCAAAAGGTATTACTTTACCACTCTCGTTTCAAATTAATACCTAGGAAATTAAGGAACCGTTAGGTGGGACCATTTGTTGTCACTAATGTTTTTGAGCATGGTGCAATAGATATCACAAGTGAGAAAACCAGGAAGAATTTTAAGGTTAGTGGTCATCGTTTAAAGCCTTACTAAGGATTTGAAGTAAACAAAAAAAAAAACAAGGAAGTGGAGGAAGTAGCAGATCCAATGTACCAATATTGACAAATAATTGGGGTCCATGTTGAGCCACCGACTTTCAACAAGGCCAGCTACCCAAGATGCAACTCGGGGGTATTTTGGTTATTTTTGTAAAATATTCATATGGACATTTCTCTTCCAAGTTTTTGTGTTCTAAGGTTCTTGGAATAATTAGGGGAGTCTAAAAATATTTTTTATGAAGATTGAAAGTGAACGGGTGCAAAAATAAGAAAAATCACCATGCGTTTCTCAGAGCATTACACGGGCCGTGTAATGCAATATGGGGCTTGATTTCAGAAATGTGGGTGTTACACGGCCATGTAACAATAACCTTGTCATTACATGGGCCGTGTAACGAGACCTACACTAAAAAAATAATAAATAGAAAAAATAAAAAAACTGGTTTTTTTAAATACAACAAAGTGGCAGCTTATTGATTCCAGTCGACTCATTTCGTTCTTCTTCTCTCTTATTCCCTTTCACCAAAAACGCACGCAAACACTTCAAATCTTCAATTACACCATGGATTTAAGCAAGAAAGGTATGATTTTTTCACCCCTACTTCTTCCTTACACTCAAGCAACTTCAAAATACCATTTTTAATGGTGATTTTTGGAAGACCCTAGAAATTAGGGTCCAAAATTTTGAAATTTCTTCAAATTGCTTGTAGGATAAGCTTGGGGAAGCATTTTGGAAGAGACTACAAGTGATTTCAAGCACTAAATTCGTGTTTCAAGCTCCAAATCAGGTATTCTCTTTCCAATTCCTTGACTTTGCATTGTTAGTCATTAAAGCTTCAATCTTTGTACTTAAACTGTCGAATTGAGTGTTAATTATGTGTTATTCCTTTGAAGTGGTTGTGCATTGTGTTTAAGAGTCAAATTTTGTGCTTAAATTTCGTTTCTCATGGCTTCATCTTCTTGTGGGGGTGGTAAAAAGGGTAATTCCAATCATTCTAGAGTCATTGAGTCTAATGTAAGTCAACGTGACCCAAACCCTTCAGGCCGAAATTCCGATGAATTGGCATTTTTAGAATCTCAACAAGAAGCTGGGTATCATAATTTTCTTGGACGTAGGCGTGCAACACAGAAATTCACATACATGCCCACTCTTGAGTCTCTCCATATACATGACCAAGTCAATGTTTTGTTTAAAAATATTGGACGGGAAGGGTTGTTGTCATTGCATGATGTTGGTTATGTCCAACCTACTATTGAATTTCTGTCATTTGTTTCGTTTAATCATCGAACTGAGTATCTCTCCTTCCAAGCTTTTAGCCGTAATTATCAGTTGCATAAAAACCGATTATGTGAATTCATTGGTGCTCCAATTACTAAAACTTACAACCCATTTCACATATTTAATTTTCCATTTCAAGAGGATTCTAAAGCTTTTTGGGGGAGAATTTTAGGATTGAATTATTTTCCAAGCACTACCAAAGCATCAAGTATCATTCATCCTGTTCTAAAGGCCACTCATCGCATCCTTGCCTCTATTGTATTTCCACAAAATAAGATAAGCAAGGTTGGCCAAAAAGAATTAGAGCTTATGTGGTGTATGATCCACAACCCAAATTAACTTCCTGATTTAGGATTATGGATCATTTTCAAACTGTTGAAAAAATACCACAGCACCAATGATAAATTACTTTTTGGGGGTATGATCATAATTATCCTCAAACACCTAACTCTTGCCATTCTTTTTCCACCTGACCTTGATGTCATTGAAGGAGAAACTCGCCTAACGACAAACATCTTGAGAAATATGCATTTGTTCCATCTAGAGTATGAGACACATGTCGTTTATTGGGCTATTAATAGTCGTGATTATCTCAGTGTTGATCATCAAAATGCCCAGCTTCTTCAATTGTCCGATCCCATATACAACATTGTGTGACACCTTAGGTCCAATTTAGGTGTTTCGATGCCTGAGCCTGACCCTGATTCTGAGGAGGATAAACCCATTCCTGATGCAACCATACATGATGTTGCTGCTCCAGTGCAACAAGAGCGTGTCACGCATCCCTATCATGACATGTATATGTAAGAGTTTCGTAGGTTGCATGAAGAAAATAGGCGTTTGCATCATGATTATTTTGAACTTTATGATAGTGTTTTTGAAATAAATACTGAGATGGTGGAGTTTAGAGAAGAGTTTTATACCTTTAGAGACAATCAACAAGCACACAACCAACATGTGGATTCCCTTGTGACTAACATGCATAGGGTACTTGGTTTAGGTGGTCAACCCACACGACCACCTTATTACTCTCAATATCCACACTACCCTCCACCGTATAATCCATAATTTCACCTCAATATCCTCCACCATTTCCACCTCAAGATCCTCCTCAGTAATCCGTCCCGTTCTCTTCCCAAGCATCGAGGATGATGCATATTTTTAAGCTTGGGGAGAGGTGTATTATCTGTATCATATTTCATTGCATCTTGCATTTTAAAAAAAAAAAAGTAATTTTGTTTTGATCCAATTCGAAGCAACCGAATCTTCTTAAAAGAGTTGAGTTAGTAAGTGAGTCGTTGTGGTATGCCTTGAGATTAGACTTGCTCGTTTTTCATTAAAACCTTAAAGCGGTCCAATCACACATGAGCACACCTCCCAAAGCTATTAATGCAAAACATAAATGAAAATGTTTTCAACACCGGAGCAGAACGACAGGTATAAGTCAACATGTGGGACATGTGACTGGTCTTATGAGTAGTAAGTTCTCAATTGAAACCAAACGCCAAATTCAAGAAATCATAAAAATAATTCAAAAAAATGGCAGTGACCTGAGCCTCCCAGTACTCTAAAAAGTCCTTTCTATTTATCCCCTTTTATATACCTTTCTTGGGGACATAGTTTCCAACTATACTTACGGGTCTTTGCGTGTTAACATCAATCCCCCAAAAAATGTGCTAGAAGCTCCTTACGATATTAGACCGTGAGATGTTCCAACAATAGAAAAGTCAATGACAAAAATATAAAGAAATAAGCTTAGAACATAAATTTAAAAAAAGGCTGTATTATGTATTGTTTTAAGTCAATAAAAAAATAATAATAAATAAATAATATAAAATTAAAAAAAAATATTAAGTTAATCTGTGACCTTTGGGACTCAAATAAGTAAACTCGAAGGGATGTTCTACATCTAATCGCCTAAAGATGAATTGTTTAGGACCGATTGGGTTGAAAGTTCGTTACACGGGTGCAGGACCAAAATATATATGGTTTGCGCTAGGCATCAATATATGGATGAGATAGGGCATTTGGCAATGTATTTTGGAGTCTTTTGTGTATGCTTAATGTTTTCAGTTTTGGAAGTATTTTTTGGTCAAAGTGTGACCGAAAACCAGTTTTCGGTCTGCCAACCAAAAACTGTTTTCGGTCCTGGCTTGTATAAGATGTCAGGTTGTCAGGTTCGAGGTTCAGTTGTACTTTCAATAGTTTTCGGTTCGTGAGTTATATTAGATGGTTCAAGTGATTAATCGTATGCAAGCTCAGTTACATTCATCTTCTACTCCATTTCTACTTCGTTTTCTTATGCTTGATTGATCATTGGTGAAGATCCTTCCATCCAGGACCTAACAAATATAACTGAATAATATGTTTAGGAAAAATGCTTGGCTGCTAAAAGATTCCTTTAGACTTGGACTTGAACTTATGACATTGGGACTAACTGTTAATTACTTTGACTGGTGTAAGTGGTTTGAAATTTGTAACATATCTCGGTAAATTTTAAGGAATTTTTATAAAATATCTTTTTAGAAAAAGATTATTGTTGATCAACAAACAGCTGGAGTCGGTCATTTTCATATTTTGTAAAACAAAGATGATTGAGCATACTTTTGTCACACGTATTTTTCACGAGAGTAAGGTCGTAGTTCGTTCCATGAGTTGATTTGATACTAATAAGAGGGAATAAGTGTTATGAATTTCGATTATGTTGAGTTGCATTAGGGAATAGCCAAAAGTATTTCCTTTTAATGTTATATAATATTGTGGGACTAAAGTCAAGTTGACTCAAGGCACAATACATTCTCAACCATGGTACAAAAATGAGGTCATTTGGATTGGATCCCTATCATGTTTATTTTAGTTATTACATCAAGTTTCTTTTTGTTACTTTCTTTTTATCTTTTCTGATCTAAATTTTCGTGTTCTTTCTTGGGGACAAGAAACAGTGATTTGCATTTTATTATTATTACTTTATCCCATTATTTGTTGGTTTGACCACCAAACAGTCTCCATCCGGGATTTGGATTTTACTTGGTCTAGCAGGTTATTATTGAAGATTCACCAAGGATTTCTCCAAGATTGTTGTTCCATTAACCCGAGGGCATTAAGGATTTCCTAGTGTATTGTGATGTGTCTATCACCGGCTTAGGCGTAGTACTGACGCAGAGGGGACACATCATCACTTATGCCTCGAGGCAGATGAAGCCTCGCAAGGCGAATTACCCGACACACAACTTGGAGTTGGGGGTAGTTGTTTTTCCCTCAAGGTTTGGTGACACTACCTTTATGGGGTCCGCTATACTATCTACACAGACCACAAGAGCCTGAGGTACTTTTTAGATCGAAAAAATCTGAACATAAGACAGTGATGTTGGTTGGATGTGGTGAAGGATTACAACTGTGAGATCCTTTACCACTCGGGGAAGGCCAATGTGGTGGCCAATGCTCTTAGCGACAAGGCGGCCGTAGCTCTGATTCCGAATATATGCTTGAGGATGACAGTGATTACTCCGCTATTGGAGCGGATTTGGGAAGCTCCGGTTCAGTGTATAAAGGTGGAGAGGCGAAAGTGTGAGTGAATCATAGGGCAGGTAGCTTCATTCGACTATGATAGCCATGGATTGTTGACCCTGCATCGTAGGGTCTGGCTCCTTACTGGGGTGGTGTACGCCAGGTTTTAATGGTGGAGATGCACCAGTGAGATTCTCCATTCATCTCGGGGCAACAAAGATGTATCGGGATCTTTGTCTTGACTATTGGTGGCCCTACATGATGCGAGACATAGCTTGGTATATGGAGCGATGCTTGACTTATAGGAAAGTCAAGGCCTCGCATCAGCGACCTCACGGAAAGATATAATCGTTGGAGATTCCAGTGTGGAAATGGGAAGACATCACTATGGATTTCATCACAAAGCTTCCGATGACCGCACATGTGGTAGATTCTATCCTGGCCATCATGGATCGACTGACCAAGAGCACCCATTTCATCAGGGAGGTAGTTGCTCGGTATGGGCTGCCAGTTTTTGTGATTTCTGAAAGGGATGTGCGGTTCACTTCTAGATTTTGAAAGAAGTTTCATGACGAGCTAGGCATTTGACTACACTTCAGCACGACCTTCCACCCACAAACGGATGGTCAAAGCGAGCGGACCATTCAGAATTTGGAGGATATGTTGCAGGCCTGCGTTCTAGACTTCAGTGGTAGCTGGGATACCTACCTTCCTTTGGTAGAGTTTTCCTATATTAATAACTATCATGCTAGTATCGAATGACCTCCCTTTGAGATGCTTTATGGGAGGAAGTGCAGGACCCCGATATGTTGGGTTGAAGTTGGGCAGAGGGTCATGGGGAGTATTGAAGTGGTACTCAACATGACAGAGATAATCGAGCAGGTCCAGAGTAGACTCCAGACTGCCCAGAGTCGGTAGAAAAGCTAAGCTTATAGACGCCAATTGGACTTAGAGTTTCAGGTCGGGGATATGGTCCTTCTGAAGGTGTCACCTTGAAAAGATGTCATCCGCTTCAGAAAATAGGGCAAGCTGGGCCTCATGTATATCACAACTTTTAGGGTTACTACCTGAGTGGGCAAGGTGGTATATCGGTTGGAACTCCCGTTAGAGTTTAGATATAGATCCACAACAACTTTAATGTTTCGCAGCTGCGAAAGTGCAAAGACAATGATACCGCGGTGGTTCCTTGTGAGGACATTCAGGTGGATGATAGTTTGAACTACATTTAGAGACCAGTAGCCATTCTTAACAAGAGGACGAAGGATTTGAGGAACAAGAGGGTAGACATGGTGAAGGTGCAGTGGCAGCAGCGTAAGGGCTTAGAATGGATGTGGGAGCCTGAAGACAAGATAAGGGAGCACTACCCAGAGCTATTTCCAACCATAGCAGACTTCGAAGATGAAGTCTGATTCAAGTAGGGGACAATTGTAATGCTTGATAATTCTCCAAGGTATTATTTATATATTTGGTTAATTATTTTATATTGAATGGGCTTGGATCCATTGGATCCTTACTAAGTAGACTTCAGGGTGTCGTACATTAGGCGAACCACCATGTGTACGTGCAATGTACTAACAAGGGATGATCGTGTATGCCTTTCACGTACGTGCAACATACCAAAGAGTGCGCGCGGTGTACGAGTGCAGACCACAAACCCTAAATTTTAGGGTTTGCACCCTATTTAAGCAACTTCTAATCCTCCAAACCCTTATCCTTTCAGCCTCCCTTGACCTCATAGTGCCCAACTCGAAACCTAACTCCATTACATGTATCTTGAGATTACTTTGAGCATTTTGGTGTTGTTTTGGTGGTTTTGAAGAGCAAGTAATTTGAACAAGGAGTAAGTAATTGAAGAGAGCTTGTAGATCCAGAAGTTTGGCATCTTTCTGATTTATTTGAGGTATCAAGCTCCAACCTTGACCGTTGCATGTTAGATGTATTTTTGGGGTGTTTTATGTCACATTTTCATCCCATAATTGAGATCCCTTGAGTTTTTGAAGAATTTGTCCATAAGAGTTGTCCTTTTGAGCTCTAGGAAACATTTAGGACAATAAAAATCAGATCTTGAAGGTTTAACCCTAACCATGCAAGTGATAGATGGCCACAAAGTGAGCTTATGGACTTAATGTGTGTCTTAGTCCCCATACATGCATTAAAAAAGCATAAAGCTCATAACTTTATGGTTAACACCATTGTTAGGAGTATAGATCTGTGTTTTGGACGTTGGGACTTAATGGATTAAGTCAAAAGAAGGATTTTAGTGTGACTGGTAAGAATGTTGGGCATACACCCTGGTACGCTGCATTTTCCAGGTCAACTTCCTGCTTCTGGTCAAGGCCAGTGTATGTGTTAGGTACACCGCACGTACGCATGCAGAGTGGGTAACATGGGTTTTGGGCCTTGGGAGATTAGGCCTAAATTTATTGGGCCTCATGACCCACTATGGAGTAAGGCCTCTCGGCCTAGGAATGGGATTTATGGTTTTGGGCCTTTTGGGCTTTAAAGCTTAGAGGAATGGGCTTGGACCTTAAATGGATTATGGGTTGGAGCTTGGGGGAAAGGGACCATTAGGCCAAGGACTTGGGGACCTTGTCTTAGGACATAAATTAGAAGTTGGGCCATAAGGAAGTGATACTTGGACCCAATAACTAACTAAGGGACTTATTGTGCTATGCAGATAACTGACGCAAATCCATAGAAGTCCAGGTGGGTGACCAAGTTATGTTAAAAGTCTCACCGTGGAAAGGAATGATACATTTTGGAAAACGTAGGAAACTAAATCTAAGGTACATCGGACCATTCGAGATTCTTCCAAGAATTGGTCCGGTGGCTTACAAACTACAACTACTACAGGAACTCAGTAACATACATCCCATCTTCCACGTAACTAATCGAAAGAAATGTCTGTCCGATGAAACTTTTGTAATCCCTCTCGATGAAATCAAAATAAGCGAGAGACTTCACTTCGTAGAAGAACCCGTGGAGATCATGGATAGGGAGATCAAAAGGACGAAACAAAGTTGCATACCAATAGTGAAGATCCGTTGGAATGACAAACGAGGACCTCAATTCACCTTGGAACGAGAAGATCAAATGAAACAATAGTACCCACATATTTTTCCTAAGTTCATGAGTAACCACTTTAGAACTAATTTCGGGACGAAATTCCCTCTAACAGGGGATGATGTGACAACTGCAAAAATTCTAAAACAATCAAGGTCTAAGCTTTAACCATGTACGAGTGAAATCACAACGTAACATTTATGCACTGAGACTATGAATGCCAAGAGGCATGTTTATATAAGTTACTGTGACAACCCGAAAATCTTTGCCTTGTAAGTTCATCCATTCAATCCAACAGTGTGTCAAACTTGTTCCTGCTATCTTATAGCCTTATTTAGAGTATGTTTAAGGGTTCAAAGCTCAGTACATTCAAGCATTGGGTATAGGATTGAGTTACGTAAGTTCTTCGCGTTGAAATCAAGCCGAACACTCCATGTGAGGGAGTGTACGGTCGTACACATGAGTGTACGACGGTACACATGTGAGTGTGGCCGTAAACCCATGTTGGTCGTACACCCCCTCCATAAGTGTGATATCCTTACATTTCTAATCCATTTCCTTAGTTTCCAATTCAAGAACATCGATTTCTCTCTCAATTATCATCACGCTTTTCACCCGATCTTCAAAAATATAAGCCTTTCTTCCGTATTGATTTGTTGTTATCCTTCTTCTCCTAGTAACACCCTTTGATTTCATCCATAGAAATCATCTTTTGCCTATATCTTCAAATCTTCATCCATTTCACCAAGAACACACACTTGTTCTTGGTGATTGTGAACCCTTCTGAGCCTCCAAATCGTAAGTACTCCTTCCCTATGCTTAGTACATGTTAGGAACACTTAATTAACATCCTAAAAATGACCAAAACTCAAGATCATAAGGAGTGTATGGCCATACACCCCTCAAAACACCCCTAAAGGGCCTTTAAAATGCAAATCTAGCTTCAAGACTTGATGAACAATAGTCCCACAAGCTTCTATATCATCCAAGGAAACTTTTGTGCACTTGTTAGCATGAGTGTACATCCGTACACTCCCTGGCCATACACCGATGGCCGCAAACTCCATTTTGTGGCCGTACACTCCCTTTAGATGAATCACATGTGATTCTAACACTTGGTCTAAGTGTTTCCTTGTCCCTAAATGTGGTTCCTTGCATGTGGTTGCTTCTAAACACTATATTCATGCCAATATATGCCATTATATGTCATTTAGGACTCGTATGTGTCTCGGGAGTTCACTAGTGGAGCTTCTCATTCTTACGCGCTTATTCGTTTGAATCAACCACATAAGGTGAGTTCATACCCCTATAATCAATCTTTTAAACTGTTTTAAATGCTTTTAAAGGGGGGGGGAGGGGGAATACAAGTTGAAGACAATTGATAATTGTGTCAATGTTTGATATAAACATCTTTCAAAGGTTGCTTATGTTTTTATGAGTGATCAAAACATTTCAAAAACTCTTTTTAAGTTATGTTACTTTATAGTTTATAAAACTCTGTTTTTAAAGTACAATCATAACTTAGTAGATAAATGAGTCTTTTCAATAACAGTCCAAGTAAACATGCTAGTAAACTACAGTAGGTATAGTTTAGGGGTTTGGTTCATACTAGGTGCTAGATCATACTATAAAGAGAAACAGGGAGATAGATACAATACACGATAACAGAAGGAACATACTAAGATACTATAATAGAAGGAACATACTAAGATACTATAACAAAAAGAACATACTAAATGCTATAACAGGAGAACAATACATGATCTAATTATAACAATAATCACTAACAAATTTTTCTAAACAAAAGGTGATCGTAAATTGGGTATACATGATTATATATATATATATATATATATGGCCGGTGCATCTACAATATGTCACGATTTATATATATATATATATATATATATATATATATATATATATATATATATATATATATATATATATATATATATGGGGGTACATCTACAAAGTACCGGATATTAATAAATAAAACAACTGAATATATACCAAGCTCATAACATACTACTAGCATGAACAACTACTTCAGTGTCAATTTAAAAGACAAATGTGTACTTACATTTTCCCGTTACTTTCATATTGTGACATTTCCACTTGAAAGTTAATGCAAAATATTTTCGAGTTAAGATAGTTATAAACTAGGGAAAACTTAAATCTTTTCAAACGACAAACAGAACAATCGAGTCTAGTACATTCAATAGAAAGGGTCCTATAATGCTAACTTTATGATTCTTTAGTGCATACATCAGGGATATATATTAATCGGGTCTGATAGATAGTAGAGTGTATGCTTTCCGCCTTACTTCTTATTCCTTGTTTGGTTGTGGGCTTATAGCAGATGCACCCAGTCTACTATCTACCCGATCTTAGTTACATATATATCCCGTATACACCAAATAATCAAAATGGGAACCAAGTGTGGGTCAGATCATAGGATACTAATTCAATGCTCATTTTTCTGGTACAAAACATACTTTTAAAATATAACATTTGGTATACAAAACTAGAAACTTACCAGTAAAAGGTTTAACCAATTTTATTAAACCAATATAACTTAAAGGACCTTAGGTGGTTAATTCTATAATACCTTGATTTATACATCAGGGTTATATATAATTAATACCCGACAGGTAATTGGATGTGTGCTTTCCGCCTTACTTCCTGTTCCTTGTTTGGTTGTGGGCTTAGGGCAGATTTACACAATTAACTATCTATTCGCTATTAGATTATATATATAACTAGTATAAACCAAGTGATTATAGAAGGAACCACTGTGGTTACAATTTTTTACTAAAAGAAATAAGGGGTTTCATAAAGAATCTTTTTATTAAATATGAAGGAACTATTACAGTTAACTCCGTGAGTAACAAGTGAATGCACCAGAGTTATACACAAGGAAGAGCTAACACCCAATGGGATGTGTGCCATCCACCTCATTACCTGTTCCTTGTTTGGTTGTAGGCTTAGGGCAGATACACACAATCGACTGTTTGTTTACTTTGGGTTTTAAAGAACTTGTATCCATTTAGTACTCATAGAAAGGATTGTAGAGTCATTTTTACTTATCTTTCATCAAAGTAGGAAATATAGGATTTTCTGGAGGAATAGGCAAACTTTTCTAAAAAGAACTTACAACTTACTACAACTTTATTACAACTTACATTACATCAATAAAATCTTATGAACTCACCAGCTTAAATGTTGATCTACGCTTTCAAAATAACTTGTATTCTTAGGAAACCAGTAGACAGGTACGCGCACTAGGATTCAGAAGATGGAGCATAATAGCGTCATGTCTTTTTGGTTATTTAGTTTGTAGTCTATGTTATGTGAACAGCATACTTTGTAAACATTTTCTTTCAAATGAAAGAGTTGTTTATTACTTTGATTATTATGATGCATGACTTGTGATACTAAACATGACATCCTCCGCCCTCGAACGTTTCCGCCGTTCCGATTTTGGGGTGTGATAGGTTGTTATAAGAGCATTGTTTATAGTGAACTAAGTATATCAACCGATAAAAGATATACAACTATAAATATAATGGGGCTTAAGTGCTCTGGATAATAATATATTTTAAGAATATCACAATATTTTATAAAAATATACCTACTTGCTTATACATATATACATACTAGAACAAGTATCACAAGAAGAACAGAACAGAAGTATTTAAAGGTTGAACACTACGGTCAAACCTGGACAGTTATGTATTCATAGTTGGGATCAATATATCCCGATCAACTATATTCATTCAAGATTTGACCTACATGTGTTTGGGAGTGATGTGGTGTTGCAATAGTCTTAAAACTTACCTAACGCTAGTCAAGAGAATTCTAGATCAGTACACAGAGTTAGAATACTATGGGAGTAATTTATGATACTATAACATGATAACAAGTTTAAAACATACCAACTACATTACATTATATAGGAGTATTTTAGGCACTATATAAATAACTTATGTGATAACTTAAAAGACCCTTACGGATGGGTCTATAATCTTACAATCTATACTCCCAAGGTTTTATGTAATTGAGATTTTATACACTTAGAATTTGTGATCTACACTTCACTACCTGTTCCTTGTTTGATTGTGGTTTTGGAGTATGATCACTTGTTCGAAGGTGTATTTAATCTTAAATTATATATAACTTGTATACATTGTGCAATTATAGAAGGACTCTGTAAGGATCACCCCATAATTGTTCATTTAAATCTCATAGATTCTTTAGACACTTCCATTATCGCACGACAAACCCAGAAAGATGTAACCACTCCCTTATAGCTGTCAACAGAAGAGTCAACGAGGAACAAGGGCAAGTTCATGAGAAGTTTTCAAAGAAGGATCAACCAAAGTAACCAAAAAATCATATGCGTCACACTAATAAATAATATACTTGGTTAACGTAATGAGTTAGTGGAAACACTACTCACCTTATATGTTAGGATTATTTTCTTCGCATGCAACTCGTAATAGTTATTCAGGTCACATATATTCATTTGAGGAGAGCCACTTCTAATTCATAAAGTTTATTACATATAGACTCTTTTATGAATAGTTTCCAAAGCCCTGCGAATTCAGGACCCGATACACTCAGAACTAGGATAATCCTGTCTTTCAGCCTTCGGCTTATATCCACTGCTATAGACTTATTTCTATCTCATCCTTGTATTATTTTAGCAAAGATGCCTCATCGCAGATTGAACAGACGCACTAATCGAATAACTCCAACTCAAACACCACTACCTCCGCCACAATTTGACCCTGCTACTCTCCAAGCAATGATATCCTCCGTAGTGGCAATTGCTCTAGCTCACTTCGGCGAAAGTGGTACCTTCAGATCTGGTAGCGGTACCTACTTAACCAACCCCGAAGTTACCCATGGGAACCTAAGGGAGTGTTCGTACAAGGACTTCATGAACTGCAAACCCAAATCCTTTAATGGAAATGGTGGAGTCATCGGTCTAATGTGATGGTTCAAGAAAACAAATTCAGTCTTCGCAATCTGTTTGTGCCCAGAAGGGAGCGAAGTGAAGTTTGCTGCCTGAACCTTGTCTGACAGAGCCCTAACAAGGTGGTATAACCATGTTAAGTCACTGACCCTATCAGTGGCTAACTCAATAGATCAGGAGAAACTAAAAGAGTTAGTGCTGGAAGAATACTACCCGTTGGGCAAAGTTCAAAGGTTTGAACAAGAACTATGAGAGCTCATGATGGTCGGCTCAGACATAGTGGCCTACACAGACAGGTTTAGCGACCTGGTAGCACTATGCCCCAAGATGGTTACCCAGGAGAGCAAGAAGATAGAAAGATACATCTGGGGTCTAACTGCCCCGATCTAAAGAGATGTGTTGTCTTCTAACCCAGCCACATTCGATAGTGCCAAATGCCTAGCTCAATGGCTCATCGACCATGGAGTCTGCCATGGTATAAAGGTCCCTATTCCCGAGCCATCGAAGGGAGAGGACTATAAATGAAAATCAGGGAGCAAGAGAAAGAAGAAGCAGGCAACATAGGAAACCCCACATGAGTAACAAACGAGTACTATGTACGCCGCTACAACGCCTGCTGCTCCATCACCTACCAATCGGTATTTTGGAACCCTCCAAAAGTGTGGAAAGTGAAACTATCACCACACAGTAGTATGCCGGGAAATGTAATGTCTGAACTGCCATAGAAAGGGACACACAATCCGTTTCTTCAAGGCACCAGCTCAACCGATCTCCCAAGTCCCCAGAGTTGAAGAAAACCAAGCCTTTTATGGTTGTGGTGAGACTGTACACTACCAAAGGGACTGTCCGATAACAAAGAACTCAGGAGCAGATGGACGAATTCTGATGATCACCGCAGGAGAATCAACCCCGGAGTCTCCAGCGAGCAACATTACATTTTCGAAATAATAATTACTTTAAAGATTAATTTATATTTATATAAGATTAAAACTTAGGGAGAACACTTAAAAGTAATTATAATAACTCGCGTATTGAAACAAGTCACAGTATATATTTATATAAGATTAATACTCGACAAGTAATTGGATGTGTGCTTTCTGCCTTACTTCCTGTTCCTTTTTGGGTTGTGGGCTTAGGGCAGATTTATACAACTAACTCTCTATTCTCTATCAGAATATATATATATATATATATATATATATATATATATATATATATATATATATATATATATATATATATAACTAGTATAAACCAAGTGATTATAGAAGGAACCACTGTGGTTACCAATTTTTACTAAAAGAAATAAGGGTTTTCTTAAAGAATCTTTTCATCAAATATAAAGGAATTGTTACATTTAACTCTATGAGTAACAAGTGAATGCACCAGAGTTATACACAAGGAAGAGCTAACAACCAATGGGATGTGTGCCATCCACCTATTCCCTGTTCCTTGTTTGGTTGTAGGCTTAGGGCAGATACACACAATCGACTGTTTGTTTACTCTGGGTTTTAAACAACTTGTATCCATTTAGTACTCATAGAAAGGATTGTAGAGTCATTTTTACTTATCTTTCATCAAAGTAGGAAATATAGGATTTTTTGGAGGAACAGACGAACTTTTCTAAACATAACTTACAACTTACTACAACTTTCTTACAACTTACATTACATCACTAAAATCTTATGAACTCAACAGCTTAAATGATGATCTGCGCTTTCAAAATAACTTGTATTCTCAGGAAACCAGTAGACAGGTACGCGCACTGGGATTCAGAATATGGAGCATAATAGCGTCATGTCTTTCTGGTTATTTACTTTGTAGTCTATATTATGTGAACCGCATACTTTGTAAACATTTTCTTTCAAATGAAGTGGTTGTTTATTACTTTGATTACTATGATGCATGTCTTGTGGTACTAAACATGACGTCCTCCTCCCCCGAACGTTTCTCCCGTTCTGGTTTTGTGGTGTGACATATACTTTGAACACCATGCTTATATAAGTTATGTATGTATATATTGAAAACAATGTTGAAATAAGTTAATACAAGTTAGCACAAGTCAAGGAAGAAAATCAAAAAGCATGGATTACACCTTACCATAGTGATTTCGGTTTTTGGAATCTAGAAACATTGGGTTTTCGGTTTTGTGGGGACCAAGATCATATGTGTGGACCGAAATCTCCTGCTTAGTTGAAACTAGGACAAAATCTCTATTCTAAGGACCACTAAGGCCGAAAACTCAAGCCATGGGATCACACCAACACCAAAATCTACCTTATGTTGGACATTCAAGGTGAATTCGGTTATGCTAGGACCGAAATAAACCTCACTTTGGTTGAAGTCACCATTAAAGTGGACTAGTGGTGCCACTTGATTGGTAGTTTAGCTTCCCAAGATGATAAGTGCACTTACTAATGTAAATATCAACTCATTGTCACTTCTCATCACATCCTCTTATCTCATTCCTTCATATATATATATATATATATATATATATATATATATATATATATATATATATATATATATATATATATATATACACACACACACACACGAGTTGTAGGCATTTTCCAAACCCATTTACAGTTAACAAATTCACTTCCACAATTCTCTCAAAACACAAACCTCATTTCTTTCCATACTTAAAGATCAAACATCCCACGGAGCTTTATTCTTCAAGCTACTTCCTTAGGAAGCATTGTAAGTCCTTATTTTCTAGTGTTTTACCAACATTTTCTTGTTAATTTATATATGCACACATTATTATATGTTACAGACTATTAGGATACGACTAGCTTCTCGTATTCTAAACTCGAAGATTACCGTTGCTATCTCGTTATCTAACCGGAATCACATTCGAGGTGAGTTCATACCCCCACATTTTCTAAGAGTTTTCTATGTTTTGAGGGGGAGGGATACAAGTAAAACACAAGGAAACTTGTGTTAAAATACAACTCATTTATTATGTTTTATCATATTACATAAAAAGATTAAATAAAGTTACTACGAAAATTATAAATTTTTACATGTAAAGTGTTATAAAACAAAGGTTTTCATTTCGACGGAACATACATTACAAATTATAATAACTATAGTTTGTGAAATATTTACGCTATTTTACCCGTGTGGGACAAAGAAATAATTATATATTACTATAATTATTTTCATGCTACGAAAAGGGTATTACGTACATTTACAAGAACAAGGATTTTCATTTCATTTTGACGTAAACCTGTTAATGAATAAATTTTTGAGACACGTCTTCAAGTACTTATCTAAGTACCAACAAAAGTTTTGTATTATAACCAGATTCTCTTGGAGGGAGAGCGTGATAATTGTGTATAGATCTATATGGGACTGTGAACCTCGCACCTAAACCATCAGCTATAGTTAGACCGGCAGGTCTGGGGTGACAAATGTCATAACATTTCGATGCCTGAAGAACGTCGTCATAGACCAACTAGTCGCTAGCATGGTTGTAATAACTCACATAGAGTATTAACAATACATTTTAGTTTATGGGGCTAACAAGCACTTAAATGGTTTTATTTACGTATAAAACTACCTACATAATTTGAACTATCGAAAATACTTATACATTTCGGTCTTGGAACATTAAAGATTACAACTCAGCTTATAGAAAATATTGGATTTTTTGAAACAAACGTTATCATTTTACGAACTACGGCTTACAACTAGTTTTTCTAGAAACAAACATGATTACCTTACACAGAAAGGCGTACATTTTCTCATACAAAACGTTTATAAACTCACCAACTTAGTTGTTGAGACTTTTTCAAAAAAACTTGTATTCTCAAGGAATCAGTAATACAGGTAATCACCATCTTTTGTCGACGGGACACTAAGGCAGCGATCCAAAACTCATTTTGTCATCATATTATAATTTATTTGGAAACATCCAACTCATGAAACAATGTAACCTTTTATATTATATTTATGATGATTGTGTTTGCTTTCTTTACTATTACTCAAATATTTTGATACTGTACATGACGTCATCCACCCCCGCACGTTTTCTTCATTTCTTGTTTAGGGGTGTGACAGGCGGTTACCGGTTGGAAGAGACTGAAGGGATAGGCCAACACGCTGATATGCTTGGCAGTACCAGTTGAAAGAGACCGAAGGTGTAGGCTAGCACCTGGATATGCTAGGCAGTATGTTTATTGTATGTTATGTGGTGTAATCGGAGGACTCACTCAGCTTCGTGCTTACCATTTCAGTTTTGGTTTCAAGTACCTCTTCTTCAAAAGCAAAGGAGTCGGCATGATCGCAACGCATCACACAAAGTTTTTCCACACCTGAGATGCTTGGGAGTTGTACTCTGATGATGTATTCTTATGACATGTTTTAGATATTGATTTTGATTACATCATGTGATGACACTATTGATGTTTTCAGACTATTGGCTTTTATAATTACGTAATTAAAAATGAAAATTTTTGGTCATGAATTTTGGGATGTTACAGTGATTTTCACGAGGAAGTATACATGTCTCCTCCCCCTGGTATTGGTCACCAACCAGGTGAATTTTCTTGACTTCGAAAGGCACTATATGGCCTTAAACAAGCCCCTCTTGCTTGGTTTGAGAAATCTTCTACGGTGATTACTTCACATGGTTTTCAACCAAGTAACCACGAATCGGCTCTATTTATTCCATTTATGAATGTAGGTCGGATTATTCTTTCCTTATATGTCGATGACATGATTATTACTGGTGATGATCATGATGGTATATAGTCTTTAAAGCGTGATTAGGCTCACTGTCTTGCTATGAAAGAGTTAGGTTTGCTATGTTATTTCTTGGGGATTGAAGTTGCTCAATCTGCAAAGGGTTATCTTTTATCTCTAATGAACTATATTTCAAATTTGTTTGAACATGCACGACTCACGGATAATCAAACAATTGAGATGCCTATAGAGAGAGTAATGCAAAGTACTATCCAACTGATGGTGTCCCATTATCAGATCCAAGCATTTATTGTACCATTGTTGGTAGTTTGGTTTACCTGACTCTTACTAGATCGGATATTGCTCATGCAGTTCATGTGGTTAGCCAGTTTGTCACTGCTCCTACTACTGTTCAATGGGGAGTTATTCTTCGTATTTTGAGATATTTACATGGTACTCAGTTCCACACTCTTATGTTTCCATCTACATCCTCTCTTAAGTTGCGTGCCTATAGTGATGCAAATTGGGATAATGATATTTATGATCGTAAGTATACTACTGGGTATTGTGTTTTTCTTGGAGATTCATTAATATCATGGAAAAGCAAGAAACAAGATGTTGTTTCACAATTTTCTACAAAATCTGAGTATCGAGCCATGGCTATCGCCACTTGTAAGATTGTTTGGTTAAGATGGTTTTCTTGCAGATATGAGCGTTCACATCTCTCAACGTACCCATTTGTATTGTGATGAGAGTGCAATAATGATTGCCATGAATTTAGTGTTTCTTATGTTCATTCCTCTTTGCAGATTGTTGATATTCTTACGAAGCCATTGACAGCTCTTCGGTTCCATTTTCTATCTGACAAACTCTCAATGCTTATTGTTATTGTAGTGTAAGTTTGAGAAGGGGGGGGGGGGGGGGGGGGGGGGTATTAGCCTAATAAGATTTTAGGATTTATCTTGAATTGGGTTTTATGATTGTCCTTTTAGCTAGGAAACCTTAATTAGCTAGTCTATATATTATGTATTTCTCTCATTTCAATGTATTTGTAATTCTCTTTGATAATAATACGAAATTTTAGTTGTTATATATCTTTCACTTGTTAGTTTACATTATTGTATTTGTTGGAAGATAAATACACAAGGTCAGTACTATTGACTAACTTCAATATATACTGTCATTCTTGAAAGTAAAGGGGTTGCAACTATCGGTAAACATCCACCTGACATTGCAAATTAATGAAAGATAAATTCAATTTCTAAATTACTTTTTGTGCAATATATATAAAAATATTATAATTTATTTTTTATGGTTTACCTATTATATATTTATTTTTTTGTCACTGAATGTAATCTACTTTTCAAAGAATTTCCACTCGACCAGAATGATCAATGATTAACAAGTGTTAAAACTAACAATATTTGTCGTTACTTACATGAGGTCATATGTATTCTATAGAATAACATCTTGCTTCTTCAAATGACTTATTATTTGTATGTTTATACATACGATATATGTAAATGAGAAGTATTTTAAAACGTTAGATGTCATTTTAAGTACACATTGTGTCAAGTAGGTTAATTAGATATCATGGTGTGGTGAAAATTTCTTTAAAAAAAAGGTGATTTTCAATACCCAAAATAAAATATAATGATTAAACTATAAAAAGAACAAAACATAATGCATTTTATGTATATTGCCTGACTTTTTTTCTCTTAATTAATTGAATATATGACATTTTTACAAATAACACAACTAAAATAATGCATAACGACCTAAATGTCCGATTATTATTATGATTATTTTAGTTACAGAACGTTATTTATTCATTTTCCCCAATGGAAAGTTCATTTCTATCCAATTTCCAATTTATGTGTTTAAATGTTTGTAAAATTTCATTATGGCATCTATTACATCTGATAAAGTGATTATTCAATGTCACATAATTAACTTCAATTTACACGTCCATTATCCAAATATGCTTTTAGATTTTTCCATGGTGCGTAATTAAATATCAAAACACGAATGAAATTTAAATATCAACATATAAGTTTTAAATCTTAATATTCATGAACATGTGTTAACCAAGTTTTGTATGGATAACCAAATAATAAAACGCTAACACAACATTGGAACTTGGAAAGCAACTTTTACATTATGCAATTTTATTTATTATATACTGATATCTATATATATTTATAACGGAGATATTTTTTTAATTATCTCATGTATTTAAAACCTCCACACAAAATTTCAAACACCTCATGTATTTAAAACCCCCACACATTTTCACATTTAAAGTAATTAATCACACGTCATACATTTTGTATATCTGAAATTTTATAGCTACAAATGGAACTATGGATGGTGATTTAAGAGCATGACATGAAGAAACAATTGATTTTTTTTTCCTATGTACTTTAATAGAATAATCATTTTGCATTATTTATAAGTATAAATTATCATATATATATATATATATATATATATATATATATATATATATATATATATATATATGAAACATCCACGACTTTTCAATTTCTTTCTAATAATTATTATAAGCTGGTTAGTAATGTTAAACTCATAAAAAAAAACTAAATTCTAATCATAATTAACTAAATTAGAATATTAAAATATCATATTTACTTCTATTTATAAAATTATGGTTTTAACTTTTTAACATATTCTAATTAACTTATTAGTTTAGATATGTTGTAATATGTGAACAATCGTTATTTTAAAGTCATAACTTTGTTATAGTTTATGATTTTTGCAAAATAGTTAAATTATTAATTTCAATATAATGTCAAACAGTTAACTTAAATCAAAATTTCATTTAAACTTAAAAGAAATCAAGAGACTATTTTATAAATCGTTAAAAGTTATAAATTATAGTGTTAAATCTAAATTATAATCCTAAATTAACAATTTATTTTATAATCATTAAGAATTTTCAAATAAGTATCTTAATAATAATTTACAATAAGAATAGTTAAAAGTAGTATTATATAAAAAAATATAATGTTATCTTTATAAACAAAAATAATGTTTGTTATTTTAAATGATTGCAATCAAATAAACTAATAATATTCATCAAATAAATTTTAAAAAATCTAAATTTTTGAAACAAAATTAAAATAATAAAGAGTTTACAAATACGTTAGTTTAAATAACTTAAAACAATAATAGTTAAAATTAACATTATATATAAAAAAATGTATCGTTAGATTTAAAAACAAAGACAATGTTTGATGTTTTAAATAATTAAAATGATAGAAATTAAAATCTTTAGCAAATAAAAATTTTAAAATTAATTAATCATAATATCTATAAATATCATTAAATCATATATTATATTTAATTTTATTTATAAGTATCCCACAGATAGAAGTCATTAAGATATTTAAAATTATATAATTTTAAAAGATATCTACATTATCATATAATTCAAAATAAAAAATGTTTGTACCAACTTATTATATGATTTATTATATAAGATGTAACAACAACCTCATTGATATATTTAAAAAAATATATTTATAAATATTTTAAATATATTATTATATTCTGCGTAACAGGTAGATATTAACTTAGTTTCTAATTCTTTGAAAATGATATAAGCGATACTCTTCAATATCTAAATATCTATAAGATAATCATACCTATTTAAAGATGCAAAATCCATAATAATAATAAAGTATAACATAACATTATTTTATTTTGTTTGTGGATAAAAACTAGTTATTTTTTAATCATGGAGTTAAGAAAGAAGATAGCATCAAATAAAGGCTGCAATAACTTAAATGGTGGGTCTGAATTAGGGTTCTTGTATTAATGGAAGAATTAAAACGCACGTTTTTTTTTTCGAACGGCAATTAAAACTCACGTATTATTGCAAATAGGGTCTATCAATTATCCACCTTTAACATAAGATGAAAGTCAAAATCACCGTGCTAATAACATGTTTGGTTAAAAACCTTCCACATCTCACCTAGGTAGTTCATTGCTATTTGCAAAAACCAACAGAGGCAGACGCAAGAATAGATATTAAGTGTTGCCCATGTTGAAATAAATGTTGCCGGTGAAGAAAAAAATAGATAAAAATGATCGAAAATTGAAAAATTATCCATTACGTATGCGGAAACTAGGCATTATCGGTGTCACACTGGGCACCAAGGTAAAACTGTCCCTGAAAACCAACACTCTAAATAGCAATGAACTATCCCACCAACAATAAGAATGATTTTTTATCCATTCCAAATTGTGTAGCCCACTTACAAACCATCGTTTATGAAGGTACATACGTACCTGATGAATTTCGATTGCAAACCATGATTAATTGTGTAATGAAAGATGAAATGTGATAAACCCAAGAAAAAAAGTCAAAATGACAAATAACACGAAAGGAATTAAAACGCTAGGAAAAAGGTGATGGTTACCACAAACACTAGAATGCCATGTGTTTGCTTTAGCTTATTTTTCACGTTTTTTTTTAGCTTATGAGCTTATATTTTGGTTTATGAAAAAAATTAGTTTTTGAATTAGCTTATTAGCTTAAGCTTAGCTCATTTTACCAAAAAAAATAAATCAATTTTCATAAGCTATTTTAAATTAGTTTTTGTTTTCAACACATGAGCCTATTTATGTATATTTACGTATTTACCCTTATTCTACTTTCCCCAAAACACCATAACTTGCTTCCCCAATTATATAATGTAAGCATGTACATTTTGGTCATTTTATAAAAAATAAACTAACCCAAACCTTTTTTTTTTTTTTGAAAAAAAAAGCTTATTAGTTATATGTCATAAACTAATCCAAATACTTTTTTACTTTATAAGCTAATAAGCTTATTAGTTATTAAGCTATTAAGCTCATCAGCTTAAGCCCAAAAAAATAAACTTACACAAACACTCACTAGCTATTTCTCATAGGAAACACACACATAACCATCCACCCCAACTGTGATAGCCGCACCCATCAAAGACACACATTAAACTCAAGCTATAAGTACCCTATCCCAACCCAATTATTATTATCCGTGGATGTCAACAGAACCAAGCAAGAGATCCCTCACCCTCACTTGAAAAATTCTCCTTTTCCCCCGCCCTCGCCCCTACCTCCAAAATTTTCACCCCCCCCCCCCCCCCCCCCTGAATTCCTGGATTATCTGCACCCACCCCTAATTGATTTTAGACATCCTTTTTCAGGCTAAAGGAAGCTGTTGTTTTTTTTAGATAAAAGAAATTATTTTTAGGTAAAAAATAATTATTTATAGCATAATTTTACATGTTAAAAAATGTTATAACATCTCAAAACATTATACTAACAAACTATGCAGTTATTGCGGTCCAAAATCATCTTGCGGTCACTTGCCGTGATTTGAAACAGCGCTTCTCGCGGTGGGAGAGCGGTTTATATATATATATATATATATATATATATATATATATATATATATATATATATATATATATATATATATATATATATATATATATATATATATATATATATATATAAAATTACAAAGAGTCATATAAAATGTCAAAATACATAACATAGTTATACAAGGTCCACATCGACATAACATATATTAAAAAGTCTAAATCAAACTGTCAAACAAAGATCAATCGCAATCCACTGATTCGGCTTCCGAGTCAACATCGTCTAATGCATTCACTTCTATATCAGGGTCTACATCTACATCATCTTCCACTTCAACTCTAGTATGATCATTATCATCTTCATCATCTCTATAACGCCCCCATTTGCTCCTCGTACTAGGTCGGATGTCTACATTTCCATCCATCGCTTCTTGTACATCCGACCAAATAAGACCATCACGTGAATCCACAAAGTCTTGAAGTTCAGCCTCTGTCACTATCATCCACTCATCATTTTCCTCTACATCCCTCAACAAAATAGGATCAATTTTGTTGCTTTTTAGAGATTCAAATCTCCTTTGTAACCTTATGTTATATTGGATAAACACAAGGTCATTGTATTTTTGGTGTAAAAGACAATTCCTTTTCTTAGAGTGTAACTAAAAGAAAAGAAATATGAAAAGTTAGTTAGAGTTTCAAACTTTCAATTAAACTAATGTGATCTATAAGTTATAAAAAAATTGTTAAAAAGACTTGCATTGTCAAGTGTACTCCAATTGTGTTCCCAAGGTGAAGCACTACACGTTCGACTAGGGACCTTGATAGCAAATTTTTGGAGCACAGGAGTATCGATCCCATAAGAACGCCACCATATATCTATATTTTATAAATAAACATAAGTTAATAAAAAAGTAAGAAATAATAAGATTTGATTGCATTATAATTTTTTACTTACATGGTGCAATTTTCATTCTACTTCTTTTAGCGGCTGCAGATCCAAATTGACCTTCTGAATCAATGTAGATATTCAATTGTTGTCTTATAAGATCATTCCCATCTTCATCGGGAACAAGACGGCCGATGGCAACATATAGTCGTGTCACCGTATCTTTATTTTTCTCAATCTCCGAATTTTCTCCATGAAAAATGGCAGGATTAAGAAGACATCCAATTGCACATTTATTAAAATATTAAAAACGAACAATAAAAACAATTTTTAATTTCAATCAATAAGTGATGTTTTATACTTGCATGTAAAGGATGATGAAGTTGGTCAGATCATCTTTGTTGAATTATAGACAAAACTATACTCTCCATTATTGCATTAGGCCCACATTTTTAGATTTTTGCTTATTTACCCTTTTGCTTGACTCATTGCATCATAGATATCACTCATGCACGGTTGATCTTCCCTATCAACCAACCAAGTTATATCTACCAAAGGTGCAAATACTTGACAAGAGAAATACACATCGTCCTAAAATGCTTGCTTTGCAACTATCCTCTCCACCTTCTTTCCCACAACTTTCTTTACAAAGGCACTTTTTGTCCATTGTTCAGAATGAAACAACACTTGAAGATGATGACGATTCTCATGTACACTCTATAAAGTGTAGTACTGAGTGGCAAACCTAGTTATACAATACCTGTGCAACTTTTTTTTCTTGGTCAATTTTCGCATCTTGTTCAAAAGTATTCCATGGTTATAAATGTAAACCACAATCACTCTTGCATCAGTCAAAGCACCCTTTATCTTTTTTATTTTTCCCCAAGGTCTTGTATCATAAGGTTCACACAGTGTGTTGCACATGGAGTCCAAAACAACTTTGGATGTTGTTCTTCCAAAAAATTTCCCGCAGGTTTATAGTTTGAGCCGTTATTTGTAAAAAACTACAAGAAATGAAAAATAAATATTTAATTAATACAAGTAAATGGAAGTTAAAAATATGAAAAAAGATAAGAAATCATTAGATAAGTCAACTATTATGTTACATGAACAATGTTTTCCTCACCAACATCTTCAATCACCTGATTAATCATCTTCACGATTAATTGAGCATCCTTCACATGCTTTGATGCATCAATTGACTTAAGAAATATTGTTCCAGTTCGATAATTCACTAAAACATTTATCAATGCCCTTCCAAAAATCAGACATAATGCTACTTCCATATTTCTGCCACTGTGGCCGAAATGAGTCCACAAACGTATAACTATCTCGTAACACATCTTTCAGTAATGTCACCCGAACATTATGGTAACTTGGAGCGAGCATACCTAAGATTGATAGATATAATTAATTAGTTAGTAAATATTAAAATATTAATCAATAAATATATGATAAAGGGGATTACTTAATTACCTTTTCCATAATCTCCAATGACATCAATCACATCTTGAAAATTTTCATCACATACGACTTTGAATGGTAAGCCAACTGCATAAGCCCAAATCGCTAACTTTTTCCAAGCAATATTCTTCAGCTTCTCTTTGATTGGATTATATTTATCCAATGTGCTTTGATGTGCTTTTCCACGGTCGCTCTTATAAACACAATTAGTTGGACCGCGAACATTACTAGAACTTACAAACTTTTTTTACTATCATCACTGACTCGTATCTCATCTTCTTCATCCTCGTTATCAGATAATCCTATTGTGCTTGATAATCTTAAAATTTCTATATTTCTTTGTTTTCTTTTGCTTTTCTTTTTCTTGTATCAATGCAAACACTTTTTTCATTATATCTGGTGTCACCTTAGGGCATTTGGAGACTTCTCCTGGTATATGAGCAAGGTGTTGTTTCCACCTTGTGATTCCTCCACGTACTTTTTTGTCATAAAGAGTGCACCAGATATTCGATTTTTTTGTAGGATCTTTCCAAACTCTCCACTCCTAAGCCATATCTCCGTTTAAACATCTAGTACCAGCATCTGATGATGTAGTAGTAGTAGTAGATGTTGGGTTGGTTGAAGCATGTAAGGATTGACCTTCCACGTTTACAAGTAAAAACAATAACCTGCAACACAAAAGAGTTGCAAATTAAATGCAGTAATTGAGGTTTGATTACAATTACAAGTCAAATGCATTAATTGAGGTTTCATTATAGATTAAGAGAGTTTATATGTAATTTTTCGGTTCCAAGTTCCAACTTCCAAAAAAACAAATAGGTACCGATGAAAATTAAGAGACAAGAAGCAACTAGCAACTAGCACTTAATAGGAATTAAGTCTTTGATCAACATACAGTCATCGATCAGTATACAGGTACACCAACAAAATTAGGATTTAATGGAGATAGGTCATGACATTAGATAAGGAGATTAGGCTTATATTATTTGAAGAAGTGGGTTGATCCATACAAATAACTTATGTTTTTAATAAATATGTATAAAAAACCCAAATAATCAAAGATCGGAAAAAAGTGGAATATCGGTTTTGAAATATCGGTCAAATCGCGGCTGATAACGGCGATAATCCCGGCTCCCATATTTTTGAACGATATTTGAAACCGCAATTTTCCAAACACCCACGAAACGAGATCCCACCGAGATCCCACCAGGATCTCTACGCTATTAATTGCCCAGCTAACTACTTAAAAACATGATTTTTACTGAATTTTGATAACTCAAAATAATGCTATTATTTATTATATTTATATAATTAATATATATAAATGTGTGTGTGTATGTGTGTGTGTGTGTATATATATATATATATATATATATATATATATATATATATTGTCACACCCCCAAACCAAGGATGGCGGAAACGTCCGGGGGTGGAGGACTTCATGTATAGTATCATAACCACAATTTCAATAGTAATTTAAGCAAACACAACCAACATATATATAATTGAAAAAGTTACATCACTTGTATGAATTACACGGTTCAAAATCAATTACAATATGTTGACAAAATATGAAAAGTTTGACGCCTTAACGTCCCATCCTCAAAAGCACTTGATTACCTGTTTAGTGTTTTCCTGAGAATACAAGTTGTTTGAAAAGTGTCAACACAAAGGTTGGTGAGTTCATAAGCTTTTATTATAAAACTTAGTAGAAGTCTTTCACATGTAAATGTCGCGTTTGTTTCAGAAAAATCCGATATTTTCCTTGAAATCCGTAAAATGTAACCTTATAACCAAAGACCAAAATGTATAAGAAATCATCCTTACTTAGTAGAAATGTCATGAGTTTGAAATGATATGGAAAGTGAATTTTTAAATCAACCTAAAACCTACTTTGGTTTTATGAAATCCCGTAAACTTTATGAATTGTTATCTCCCTAGGTGAGTCGCTATAATCATACTGTGACTATGTGAACCTGCCACAACGTTTCTCAGGCGTCGCGAAAATGAAATGACATTTGTCACCCGTAGACCTGCAGGTCCCACTGTAGCTAGCAGCAAGGTGTGGGGTGTCAAACCCAATATAGATCTATATACAAGTATCACGTTCTCCCTCGAGGAGATTCTGATTATAACTACCAGGAATTATATCCCGCACTCGGACGTACGGGGAGAGAGAGAGTCTCACTATATAGGTTAACAAGTTTACGTGAAATGTGTGTGAATATAAATCTTTCTTGTATGAATGTACCCTTTTTGTACGAGTGTGTTGAGTGATGTATCATAAACTATACCTATTATAGTTTATCTAAAATGTATGTAATATGTAGAAACTCTTTTATGAAAATGTATTAGTGTTATGAACTTATCAAACTAAACCTTTATAGTTTAATATACGTGTTCTAAAATGAATGAAATAATATTTATTATGAATGACTTAGTTTCAGTTCATGATGATAAACTAACAAAGAAACACATTCAATAATTAGAACTTATGATTATACACTTTGCTCAACATATTACAAAGTGTTATGATATTTACATGTTGTTGGCTAACTTTAGCCATTCTGCCCTGTTTTGGAAAAATCATAGGAAAATCATACGAGGTCTAAAACTAGATCCGTAAGTTCTGAGAGTTCACAAAATGTGTCTAGTTTACTCATAATTTTTATCACGAATTTTTAAGGACCTCCAACTTGGGTGAATAAGTCCAAAATCACAGACTGGTCCGGATTGTTGTTTGAAATGATAGGCAGTTTTGTAAAAATCACCATAAATTGTAGAAAAATCGTATGGAGATGTGCAAGTAGCCATTTTAAAGCTAAGAACTTGAACTATTTGCACCTTGTACAGTTTTGAAAACAAAAATGTTTAAGATTCCCAAACCAGTCCATGAATGGAGTTGAACTTTTCTGATGAAGGCTGTTAGAAAATTTTAGTTATGTTCTTGGTGTCTTAACTTGTATTCCCCCCCCCCCCCTGAAAACTTGAGAAAACATGAAAATGTAGGGGTATGAACTCACCTTAAGTGATTTTAGTAGATGATTGTTGAAGAATGGAAGTGTTTAATTCAAGAACACTTGGAGATGCCTTGAAGATTTTCGAGAATCTAACATTATAGTTATGGAGTTTGTGTAAGCAATCAAAGATTTGAGTAGAATGAAGTGAAATAATAATAGGGAGGATGAATTTTTACTTACTAAGAGTGGAAGAACACTTGAAATCAACCTTGAATCTCGAAATTTGTGTAGAAAAAGTTTGAGAGAAAAGTGGTGTTTGTTACTTAGTGGAATGAGAGCAAATGAGAGAAAATGAGGAGAGTGGATGTTTGTTCCAGCTCTAAAAACGTGGGAATGAGTGTAATTTGAGTGTAAGAGACATTGAAGTGACATAGGTAAGGTGGGGAGGTATGGCTGGTCATAGAGTGGGTGTGTGGTGGTTGCTTGTGATATAAGTTAAGGCAAAGTCAACACTCCACCTTAAATAAATTCCCCATTAGATTTTTATCATTTAGATAATGATTTTTATTAAAATATGTTTAAATTATGAATATTTAGGGTTTATTATGTTAAAATATAATTTCTGGAGAAAATCCCGCTTTAAAATCACGAAAAACGGGCTTAAAATGTTAAAAATATCAAAAATGGGCTAAAAGTGACAAATTTCCGAAATCTGGCCGAGGTTCGGCCTTCTGATGCAGAAACCGAGAGGAGGGAAGAGAGAGGGTAGGAACCGAGAGGGGTGAAGAGGGAACAGAGAGTGCGCGAGGAGACAGAGAGGAGAGAAGGAGCAGAGAGGCGAGAGGACAGGGACCGAGAGAAGAGAAGGGAAGAGACAGAGACCGAGCGACCAGAAGAGACAGAGAGTGAGAAGGCAGAGACCAAGCGACCAGAAGAGAGACCGAGAGAGGCAGAGACCGAGCGACTAGAAGAGACAGAGAGTGAGAGGGCAGAGACCGAGCGACCAGAAGAGAGATCGAGAGAGGCAGAGACCGAGGCTCGGTCTCGCATGCCTCAGCCAACAGAGGCTCGGTTCTGGTCCTAAGAGGCCTCTCTTCTTGGTTTCGGTTCCTAAAGCCTATTTTTCTCGTTTTCGCCCCGTTTTAAGCCGTTTTGACCCGGTTAAGGGTCGGAATGACCCGAATGATTCTAAAAAGTTACGGGAACTTTTGAGAGAGATTTGGGAGAGATTTCACATACTTGGAGAGATTTGGGAGAGATTTGACATTCTTGAAGAGATTTCTCATACAAAGAGATATTTGAGAGAGATTTCACATACTTGTAGAGATTTGGGAGAGATTTGACATTCTTGGAGAGATTTCTCATACAAAGAGATATTTGAGAGAGATTTCACATACTTGTAGAGATTTGGGAAAGATTTGACATTCTTGGAGAGATTTCTCATACAAGGAGATATTTGAGAGAGATTTCACATACTTGGAGAGATTTCTCATACCAAGAGATATTTGATAGAGATTTCAAGTGTGGCATTTGTGAGTGTTTGGCTCCGCAATGCAAGGTTCTTGAGCCCCGTTAAGTCATAATTAAGGATCCCACACACTCCTGATGAGTATGCAACATGGTTTTTATCAGTTTAGTTCATTGATTAGCACTAAGGCTTAGGAAATTTTAACACAAGACTTTTCCCAAGTGATGTTTTCCCATTAATACAGCAAGTTATACAGTATGAACATAACACAAACCCTAATACACAAGGTTTAATCGAGTTGACCGGTTTGACTTGATGACTTGACTTGACTCAAGATTGACGATTGTCACACACACACACACACACACACACATATATATATATATATATATATATATAATTAACGATCCCCCATGGGGGTTTCAGGACGGGAATGCCCACCTCCACCTCCACCCCAAACTTAAAACAAGAGTTAACCCTGCCCTTGCGCTATTTATTTTTAAAATCAAATACCCCCTTAAGCTATATGATAAACATATATACACGAATAAACTAGACAAAAAAGAACCAACCAACGCAACACCTGTTGGTTTACACAAGCGATTCCCCAAAGCATACTCACCCCCCCCCCCCCCTCCCAAAGTAATAGAACTCAATAAAGACATACATGCATACACACTAAAACCAACACTAGTTGAAACCTACCCCACCCTTATAAATATTATAATAAGAGAATTATAAATAGAATTCATTAAAGGGGGATTTGCACTAAGTTGACCAAAAAAAGTGAGTTCTAGTGTCTTGATTATTATCTAGAGATTATAAAGAGAGTATAGCGAGAGGAGGTTGTCCCCATAAAGTCCAATCCAAGTTGTATTTGTACGCTTATTTTTAATAACAGAAGACATAATTTGACATCATCCAACAATTTAGAAGGATTTATTCTCACATTTCGAAATGGTGTTTGGTTTCTCTCTTTCCATAAGAGCCCGGAGTTCCTCCATATGAAAGATTCCATATTTTACATTTGTTCTAGTTATTGGGATAAACGGGCTTGAGGCATGTTATAACCCGTTGATAAAATCACTCAACCAAAAAAATTTAGGTCAAAGAAATATGACCATACGTACATACATTATTGACCAAATAACACCTGATAAAAGTGTGATGAACCGTTTCATCGTCTTCTGAACATATAGGACTGAAATTAGAGTTGATCGTTACATCACTAAGAACCAAATAGAAATGTTAGTGTCTAGTTAAGAAAAATACATTCGAACGCCAGATCTACTATGGAACACCAGATCTTCATCAAATCTGATGTGTACAATGCATTTCATGTATGGGTCAGGTGTATCTGGTGCATTTCATGTTGGCTTGCATCAGATTTGATTTTTGAAGATAAATCTTCAAAAAAAAAATCAGGTATGTCGATTTTTATAGATAAATCTCCTTTAAGTTTTGTATTATATTTGTTTTTCTACTTGCATCTGTTGTAGATCTTTATGATATAGTTTTTTTGTTTGTTTTTTTCTATTTAAGTGTGAATTTAATGTTTTAATCTCTTATTTATCGTATAATTTTATTAATCTTAGTTTTAATTGCTATTAAGTTGTGAATGTATATTTTTTTTTTGAATTAAACTTTGAATTTATTATACTAATTTGTGAATTTTCTATATTAAATTGTGTATTAATTGTAATAAATGTTTTAAGTTGATAATATGGATGTGAATACTACTTTTTGGGTATTCAAATATGAATTTAGTGTACTAAGTTATGTTTTTTGTGTTTTAAAGTGTGAATTATTAAGCTTTGAATTTTCTTTTTAAATTACGAATTGACTGCATTAAGTTGTGAATTTTTTGTTTGAACTGTGACTAGATTAACCTGTGAATTATGTGTATAAAACTATGAAGTTACTTGTATTAAACTATGAATTTTGTATATAAGCATTGAATTAACTATATAAAGAGTATTAAGTTGAAAATATGGTTTTGGATGCATACTTTTTGTGTATTAAAACTTTTAATTTTGTGTACTAAACTTTGATTTTTGTGTTTTAAACTGTGAATTTTCGTCTTAGATTATGAATTGACTATATTAAGCTGTGAATTTTGTGTATTTTATTATGAATTGATTATATTCAGTTGTGAAAGAATTGACATTAAGTTGTGCTTATTTCATAATTTTTTTGGTTTGCTTTTGAAATAATGTAAATTTTATTCACGACTTAATATATTAAATTCACAATTTAAAATATGAATGATTTATATATAATTTTTTTTGTTAATTTTCTTCTAAATATATTTATCTTTTGTTTTGTATAAGTATGTAAGAATACATTAGTTTTAATAACAATTTTGCATTAAATTCAAAATAAGTGAAACAAATAGTTTTATTAGACTCTGAATGTAGTATTTAAGATATTAATGCACGATTTTATTTAGAGATATGATTTAGAAGAAAATGATGGTTGTGATGCTAGTACAGGTGGTTGGTGGCAGTGTGTGGTGGTGTTAGTAGTAGAGTTTGAAATTTTGATTTCTTTGAGTTTGTGAGGTATTGTAAAATGGTTTGTATTAAGTTGTGAATTTTATAAATTAAACTATAAATAGACTGTATATACTTGTAATTTATATAAATTTTGTTTTCAAATATGAGAGCATATAAGAATGAAAATATTATACTGCAGAAATTACAATTTTGCCCTTTTGTATCAAAAAGAGAAAAAAAAATAGGATTTTCACATGTTTAATAAGAATATCATGTAAATATTTAATAACGAATTGGGGTTCTTAGGGTCCAGTTCCTGTGAGGACTCATTTTAAAGTGAAGACTTGTGAGAACACCTTTAAAAAAATGAAAACAAAAATCTTTAAAAAAATACAAATCATAAAATCGAACATAAATCTATGTCCGGGAGAAAAGAATGGAAAAAAAAGTTTGCATCATTAAAATTGATCAATAATTCAATTTTAATTTTTTTTATTTTGCATCATTATGAACCATGATTCAGTTGTAATGATCCAAAAAAAAAGTTTCTAATTTTTTTCTCCCGGATATATATATCTATACTCGATTTTTTGATTTTTGTTTTTTTAATATTTTTTTTCAATTTATTTAAGGTGTCCTCATGAGTCCTCACCCGATCCCTATTTTCTCTCTCTCTCTCTCTCTCTCTCTCTCTCTATATATATATATATATATATATATATATATATATATATATATATATATATATATATATATATATATATATATATAAGAATTTTCATATCAACTTATGAACAATACCATTTTCTAGCTGACTTTACTTTTTAGTTATGCTAGATCGATCCCTTATGGTGTCCTTCTTCATATCTAAAGTGTCATTCTTTTGTTAATTTTAGAAGAGTTGGGTCTTGTGCTCTGTTGTCATGGCGTTTATTTTAGGCGTATTTGCTCATTTTTATATAACATTTCACTATTCATGCTCGTTGTTTTTTAGTTGTTCCACCAGGTACGTTTTGTTCAAAATGGCTATGCAATATCCGTGTTTTGGACTTCTATCTTTTCACTTTGTTGTTTTTTAGGGTTTATCTATGTTTTTTTTATAGAATCATCTACATTTTGCTGTATTTGTTCGATATATTTCGTATGTGTTGATTCTTTTTTCTTGTGTATTTGTCTGGTTTAGTGTTTGTTTATTCCTTGCATATGCATCAATCGACTTAGAGGTTTCATCCTTTGGTTCTTGCTTCTTTTTCTATCGTACCCTTTTTGTGTAGTATATATGTGTTCATCCTTCCTTTTTGTTTTCGATTTTGTGTGTTATGGTTCAGCTACAATCAACATATTGGATGTTAAGGAATGTAGTTTATGCATATGTTTTTTTTTTTTTTTTTTTTTTTTTTTTTTTTTTTTTGTTCTTCTCCTGCATTTATGCTTGTGCTTATTTCCTTTCATAGATTTTGTTGTATGTGTAGTTTATATGTCTTCTAATGTATTGGATGTTAGGTATGAGGCAAGTGGGTAAGAATAGAATAAATAGTACTTCATATGAAATAAGTGCAAGTTCTATGTCCCCTGTTGTGTTTAGAAGATCTCAACAACAAGCTTTACTTAATTGGTCCCCTTGGGGTCAACCTCCATTTTAGAAGATCCCCTTCCCCCTTATTATTATTATTATTATTATTATTATTATTATTATGGATAATGTATTTATGTTTGTGAAGACTGTAGTGCATGTTTCCGGTATGGTGAAAGAATTATATGTTTGTATCGTGTTAATTGCTCATGTTATACTCATTTTTATAAGCTAAGGGTTGTAACACTCCCTTATCCTCTTCTGCCATCATCCATTATTAGGCATATCTTCAAGGAGGATACATTTTAGAGAATGCTAAAGCGTATAATGACATGTTTTCTGTGACATCATTTAGTGTGAAGATCGATGAAACCATTAACAATAGATGTGGACCTTATGATTTTAAAGTTTCGAGTTAGGTATCACATTAGATTGAGTCTTTATGTCCACTGTCGTCTGAGAAACCATAGTTTTGGCAGTTATATACTTATGATACCTAAAAGGAAATTTCAAATAGACTTCAACTTTTCTATAGTTCTACTCAGGAAAGTTTAGATGGTTAGATTGTTAGAATCCTTTGTCAGATATTAACCACCCATGATGAGTGTGTATCACTTTCAAAACTAAAAAAGAGACGATGGAAATCATGAAGTAAGAAAGTCATTTTGTATGGCTTTACAATAATGTACCAGATAGAAGGTATGGTCCCCCCCCCCCCCCTTCTCCAGGTACTTTAGGTTGTATTGTATTTGGTGGTGATATTAATGAAAATGGTCATGATATCATTGTATATTCAATTAATCAATTATGTCGTCGAATTAGTAAGTTACACTCATGTTATTGATGAGCTTTATAGGTTATAAATACATGTACAATGCGGAAAAATACTTCACAATTTAGAGGGCACATTCAAGCAATAAGGATCTATGTCTTCACAATTAATGGAAACATACCATGAATATCAAGAACCCTATTAAATCCCTAGTATAATAAAAATTATAAGAGTTAGGTTTTACATACTTTAGAATTATTATAGCAAATAATTCACTTGGTTCCTTTCCTTTGATTTTTAGAAAGCAAGCACCAAAATTTTAATGTCTCTAATGCTTTTCACCCAAACCCTAGAAATTAAAAGACAAGAGGAGAGAGAAGAGGGGATGCAAAATTCGGCTATCCTTATATTATATGGAGTGGTCGTCAATAGGCTACCTAAAGGCCCTTATTTATAGCTAATGGAAAAACCCTAGAAGCTCTAATTTAAAATATATAAATAATAATTCAAATCCAAGTGGTTATCTAGTTTCATTATCTTTAGGAGGCTTCCAGAATTCCCTATTAGGGTATTCCTAAAACGGCCAACTTTTAAACAATTACATCTTAAGTCATTGCACCTCTAATTAATTCTAATTAATCAAAATATTAATTCCAATTAGTTTTTGATTAATTCTTAATTAATTATTAATATTTCCAATTAATATATTAATCATATATTATAATAATAAATCAATTATTTCAATTTCCAATTAATTTATTATTCATATAATAAACAAATAAATTATCCTCTCTATCACTCTCTCTCTCTCTCTCTGTCTCTCTCTCTCTCTGTCTCTCTCTCTTTCTCTCTCTCTCTCTCTCTCTCTCTCTCTCTCTCCATATGTCATTCTATTCAGTTTCTAGTTTATGAGGGCAACCCAAAAAGGACTTTGCTTTTAATTACAAGTATATACTAATTTAGTTATGAGAGACACCTTAATCTAATAGTCTCCCACTCGGATAAGTCTATAACTACAATTGCAAGTACAACTGAAACATCCTAAAAATACAAGCCAAAAATTTCGTTTTAATTAAGTTATTACATAAAATCATCAGTATTAAAACATTGATAACAATATCTCATGTCAAAACCAAAGTGTCAATAATCAAAACATAGTAATCATAAAACCATATCAGAGTGTAATCCCAAAGTTATCGTGTGCAGAAAACATGGTGTAATGCGCTGCAATTAAGGCGACTCCTTTCCTTTGAAAACGAAGTACTTGAAACCCAAACTAAAAACTATAAGCACAAAGCTTAGTGGGTTCCCCCATCATACCACATACCATACAACACACATACCGCCAAGCATATCCGGGTGTTGGCCTACCCCTTTGGTATCTTTCAACCGGTATTCGGGAATTGTTTCATTCGTATCATTACCACATAATAACCTAGCATAACATACATAAATATATTGTCAGACATATCTGGGTGCCCGACCTACCCCTTCGGTATCTTTCAACCGGTAACCGGTAGCTAACCTCCCCATTCGGTATCTTTCAACCCGTAACCGGAGACTATTTTACCCCTACCACTACCACATAATAATATAACATAACGTACTGTTAGGCATGCATGGGATCTGACGACCCCTTCGGTATCTTTCAACAGGTACCTGTGGACTATTTCACCTCTAATACTATTAACACATATAACATAGTATCATAGCACATAGAGCGTATCAAATAGTTGCAAACCAGATAATTATCACAAATACAATCATCTCATACATAGTCACCTACAAGTGGGCCGGCATTGGTGCCTTAGACCCACCTCTACTGGAAGGTAACTCACCTCACACTGCTGAAGTCCCGTAGACACAATCCCGACTGCTGGATGACAAATTCCCGAACTGTCAATATCAAAACATCACTGAATTAATAAATGGGTTCCAAAACATAACCATACTTCCATGCTTGGGGTAAAAGACTGCTTTACCCCAATCTTAGCTTGATCCAAGCCTAAGACCCAAACCAAATGCCCAACAGTCAACTATGAGTTAAATCCCAACATATGGCCCAATTTTCCAAACTGGGCCCAAACCCTCATTTCGGCCTTACCCTAAGTCTATCAACATATTCTAGTCCATATGATTATTCTTGGATGGACGATTAATAATCCAATTACCAAAGCCTAATGGAAAGGCCTAACTCAAGACCCAAGTGAAATTAGGGTTTTCACATAAAATGATGATTAGGGTTAAGTTTTCCTACTTAACCCATTAAGGACATAATTCATTAAGTCCCACGTGGCATTAGGTTAATTTGCAATGATTATTAATTAATATTTTGATTTCATTAAATAATTTTGATGCGGTCCTGATAAGTCCCAAATTAGGGTTTCATGGCATTAGGGTTTTCCAAACCCTAATTAGGGTTTCCATCCCATCATAGCCCAATAGGCCCAATAGCTAGGTCCTTTGACCAACTAGGGTTCATTAGACCAATTAGGGTTTCACTAGGCCCATTAGTCACATGTTTGGGCTATTAAGTCAATTAGGGCTTCATTGGGCCCATTAGGGTTTCAATCCCTTTGTCCAAACATCCAAACGAGTCACGATCCAAACAAGGCACGTTGCCACCCGGCACGGCGGCTGGTGGCAGCAGCCACCACTCACGGTTGTGGTTTTGACTTTCATTCCATTATTCCATTTTTTTTAATTTACAATGCCAATATCCAAAATAAACACACACACTAATGCTAAATACACACACACACATAACCACCTTGTAGTGGTCGATGATGGCAAATGGCGGCAACCACCACCTCACGGCGGTGGTGGTGGTTGTTCTTGGTTTTCCAGCCCAAACAACTACCGACACAACACACCCTATAGCAGAAGAAAACACCCATACACTTTCTTTCTTGCAAACAAATCTAGCTACCCTCCTGGTGGCGGTTGGCGACGACAGTACCATGGAGAGGGGGTAGCTGCGGTCTTGAAGGCGGCAGGGGAGTATCCACGGGGACAACAATGACTAACCCAACAATCGCAAACTTGACCAGTCACGGTGATTCTTCTCCAGCTATGCACGATGGCAGTTGACGATGGTGGTCAAGGCTTGAACGGATCATCGACATTAAGAAATAGAGAAGAGAGGACGACAGTTAGATGTCCGATGATGGTTTCTATCCTCCTTGAAGCGAAACAGCGACCACGACTCTCCTGACATTCACAAACCACATGTTCGTGTCCATGGCTTCGTCTCCGATCTCCAACGGTTCTCTCTCTTGGCCGTTCACGACGTCCAGTGGTGTAGGGTGGTGATGAGGAGGCTGGAGACAGAGGTCGTATGGAGGCGATACAAGGTAGGTTGGCGGCTGACTCAAGGTTCTTAAGGTTAAGGTTATCGGGTGGTGCCTTAAATGCTCCTGTCCCTTCTCAAAATTTTCCATAATGGCACTTCCATCCCCTTCATCTCCTTCTTCTTTCAAACTAAGCACACATTTTACCATTTCAACCCTATCCATTGAAATCACTTACAAATTAAGTCCCATATTTTACTCAGTTGCCCATCCCTCTACAGTTATTTCCAAATGAGGTCCATAATTAACTCTTTAGCCCTTGCTTTCATAAATCCTTTCACATTAGGTCTAAATCTTTACAAAATAAATCTCAAATTAATACTTGACCCCTGAAGAATCGAACTTATGGCATTGGGCTTCCCAAAACCAATACCTTACTTTATAATTATTAATTTTAGGGTTACGAGTCATTAATTAATTAATTAATTTTATTTATTAAATAAACGGGGCGTTATAACAAACTTTAACCAAACAAAAATGTGTGCCTTCCAAAGCAACTGCCGAACTCTGAATCAAATCAGACATTGGCCATCAGATAACTGATAAGCTATTCCTTCATTTTTCATGATATCTTATACACACGAGACATGGAATCCAATCAATCTCATGTACAAGATTATGTTTCCTTATTTCCTTATTTATGATGATGTCATAAGACTATCAATTGAACACATCAATTTAGTCATGGTTGGGCCAAACACTATAATGTCAACATCAAATCACTGAGAAGCCCAATGATATTGCTTTTCCTCTTAAGGAAAAAGGAACAAATAAACTTTGACTACATAATTGTAGCCTTTACTTATCAAACCATACATGACACTATGTTTTATAACATCATGTTATTGATACGTTTACGCAACACCAATGCATAACCGACATGTAAATTACAACTTATGTATCTCCGTTTAAAGAATAAAAGATAGTATCGTCTTAGACTTACTTGTAGTTGAATCCATGAAGTAATCTCTAAGTGTGGGTTTATCCAGTACTCAAAATCTCTATTTTTAAAGTACTCATGAATATTGCAACAATCCCATGCAATGTCAAATCTCTATGGACAATCTATAGTCGATTTATGATAATCTTAGTTCACTACTTACTTCCAAAAGTATGAGTGACTATAATTAAAAATTTCTTAGGGAGTAATACATACACAATGAAACACAAGAATAAATAATTAAAAAAGGAAGTACCCACATTCATATATAATTCTCTATTGTTCAATCACCAAAATCAATTATATTTATTTTGTTACAAAGTTTCAATCTATCAACTAACTATTAAAATTAATGTCGTCTCTTAAGCTAATGTTCTTAGCATGCTGGTTGTGTTTGACCCTGCATAGAGCCATTGTCAAATGATCTATATGATTGTCTTCTGATGATACTCTTTTCACTAGTAGATGTATATCTTCAGCCTGATGCATGTTGTAATGGTACTTCCTGTCGATATGTTTGTACCTCATATGATCCTTCGATTCTTCGGTCAAAGCAACCGTTCCTTCAGTTTCATAGAAGAGTTCCATTGGCTCTTGAATGGGTAGGACTACTTCGAGATAGCTGATGAAATTCTTCAACCAAGTCGTTTCCTTCAATGCATCACTCGTTGTGATGTACTCTGATTCACAATTAGAATCTGCCACCATTGACTGCTTGGAACTTTTCCAAGTCACCGCTCCACCAATCAATAAGGATACCCAGCTAGATTGAGAACAAAAGCTATCTCAATCTATTTTAAAAGTTGGCATCACTGTGACCACTCACTCTTAATGTATCATTGCCGCCAAGAACTAGAAACATGTCTTTTGTTCTTTGCAAATGGTTAAGAATATTCTTGGTTGCAGTGTAATGGGATCTGCCAGGATTTCCCTAAAATCAACTAACCATGCTCAAAGTAGAAGTTATATCAAGGTAAGTACATGTCATAGCATACATGATCGATCCTATATATGAAGCATATAGGACTCAACTTATGTCAGTTATCTCTTAATTTATGCTTGGACATTGAGTCTTAATCAATTTAACAGTATAACAAATAGGCAAATCCCTTTTCTTGTGGTTTTCCATACTGAAACGTTTCAACATTTTATCCAACTATGTACTCTGTCTAAGACCAATTAGATGTTTCTTTCTATCCCTTAAAATTCGTATACCAAGAGTATAGGTCGCTTCCCCTAGATCCTTCATAGAAAAATACTTCCTTAGCTTCTTGTAAGGTTGCAATGTCGTTTCCTATAAGGAGTATGTCATCAACATACAACATTAGGAAATTCACTATACTCCCACTAGCTTTGACATACACACAAGAATCATCCTCCTTCCTAGAGAATCCAACCTCTTTGACTTTCTTGTGGAAGCAAAGATTCCAGCTGTGAGATGCTTGTTTCAATCCATAAATAGATTTCTTAAGCTTACACACATAATCAAGAAATTTTGCATGTTTAAACCTTATGGATGACTCATATAGATGTTCTTAGTAAGCTTTACGTTTAGGAAAGCGGTTTTAACATCCATTTTACATACCTCATAATCATGAAAGGCAGTAATGGCAAGCATAATCTTGATTGATTTGATCTTAGACATTAGTGAGAAGGTCTCATCATAGTCAGTCCCTTGGGTGTGAGTAAATCCCTTCACCACCAGTTGAGCTTTGAATGTGTGCACCTTTCCATCTATATAGGTATCCTTCTTGAAGATCCATTTAGAACCTATTGTCTTTCGAGCAGGTACATGATGAACAAAGTTCCATACTTGATTATCATACTTGGATTGGATCTTGCTTTCCATAACCTATTTACATTTTGTAACCTCAGGGACTACCATCACTTCCTTGTGCTTAGCCGACTCATCCAAATTTACTATTGTGTTATCATTAATAAATGTATCCTCATCTGCATCTACATAGAAACAATAGAACTCAGGTGGTATGCTAACTCTATTAGATCGACAAAGAGGTAATGAATTGCTAATGGGATCAACATGAGTCTCATCCTCTGGTTGAGTGCTAGTGTCATTTAAGGTTCCTTCATTGGATGACTCTAGAATTTCTTCCACATCAATGGTACACCTACTTTCTTACTTGAATATGAGCTCTCTCTAATGAAAGAATCCTCTTTGACTACAAATATCGTGTTCTCACTAGGTCTATAGAACAAGTAGCCAAAGGAATCTTGTGGGTAGCCAATGAAAATACACTTCTCATCTTACGAGAGCCTTACAACCCCCGACCTTAATATGTATGAGTGAGGGAGCTTTCTGTATCCACATCTCATGAGGTATTTTGTCAACATTCTTTATGGGAACAAGATTTAGGATATGGGCGACTGTCTCCAAGACATACCCCCAGAATGATATAGGAAAAGAAGCTCTACTCATCATGGAGCGAACCATATCAAGTAAGGTTTAATTACGCTTCTTGGCCACACCATTAAGTTGTGTTGTTCTAGGAGGAGTCAATTGTGACACAATTCCACATTCCTTTAGTAGCCATGGAACTCAATACTAATATATATTCTCTAACTCTGTTAGATTAGAGCATGTTTATCTTCTTGCACAATTTGATTCATGACCTCTTGCTTAACTCTTTCAACTTTTCAAAAGTTTCTAATTTATGTTTCATTAAGTAGATATACCCATATTTTCTATAATCATATGTAAATGTCATGTAGCATCGATTAGCATCCCTTATGGCATATATGAAGGGCACATACACATCCGGTTCCAGTGAAAGGTGATTTTATCATCTTTCCCCATAGACAAGATTCACATTCATCATCTGATCTTAAGTCAAATGATTTTAAAACTGCATCCTTCCGGAGGTGGGTTATGCGTTTCTTGATTATGTGCCCAAGACGACAATGCCACAAGAATGCTTTGTCTATACCATTAGACGAATCAATATAGTGTTATCAACTCACTTCACAGTTTCACACACACTGTTACCAGGAAAAGCTTTGAATATAAAAATGCCATTCTTATTGATAGATTCCAGTTTATGCATCTTTTATGGTAGTTTTTATAATCATTTAGCATCATAATTCGTACATTTTCAAGTCATTTGTTCAAATATTTGTTCAGCTAATGTCTTTTGTCAAAATTCCCATATTGCTAGTATTTTTGTGTCATTTTCAGATCTTTCGAGTGAAGGAGTACTTTAGGAGTAGTTGGATGTATATTTGGATCCTAAATAGAGTTGGAAATAAAAGAGGATGTTGAGGAATGCTTGGAAGATGTTTTGGTCAAGAAGCATCGATCGAATTGATCATACGAATACAGATTGCTACAATCTAAAGTCTAAAGGAGGTTGCTGACAGCTTTGACCCTGCCAGTATTATAATCATATATAATGACTCGCAACTCAAATTGATAAGATTCAACATGTTATGAAAACTACACAAAATTTCGGATGACTTTCATGTGTGCGGAAATGGCCAAATCTACGATCACATAAACCAAAAATATGATCGTAAAGTGATCACATTTTTTTTCTACGATCGCATTTTTGCCACAAAGTTTCCCAGGGTCAAAATAAGTTATCTGGAAGTCATTTGAATAAAAAAAATATATGTTATCACATTTTTCACTTCTGTGATCGTATTTTTTTTCTGAATTCCCGAAAATGTTGAAAATCGCATCCTGCATCATTCAGGGGCAAATCTGGAAAAAATTAGAAAATCTACGATCGCATTTTTAGATTTTGCAATAGTATTTTTCGGTTTATTTCTCCAGAAGTTTTCGTATCGGATATAAATACGACCCTCATTATCAAATCCGAAGGATAGACGGTTCCAAACGACAGAAGACACTTCCGAATGCGATTTCTGATACCTTTCAGCAATTTCTGAAGATCTAAAGCTTCGAATCATCTCACACATTTAGTTTATCTAGATTATTTGAATAATGTTTCTTTTTATCTAGTTTAGATTCATTTTTAACCATGCTTGGCTTAACCTTTGTTTTTAGTTTTGTGTAGACTAGTATTTTTCATGTAATTAGTTTCCTGATCTGGTTTTTAGTTTGTATTTCTATCTAGATTTTTCAGTTTTGGGCTTAATGAATGTTTGGTTTTAAATCTTGTTAGTCTGATCACCTAGCTAGGGTTTTTTATCATTCCAGTTACTTAGTTAATAGAATCCGTAATTATTCTTGTCAACTAGTAATAAGTAACAAGTGTAAAATTGGTTCCGGTTTGGGATTTAACTCCGATACAAACTGTAAAAAACATATATTTACGCTTCCGAGCTTGTGAGAAGTATTGGGTATTGCCGGGAATTTTACATAGATCATAAAGCTACTTTTCTCATTTAATTAAGAGCTTATTTAGTTGAATAGTAAAAAGTTAGGGTTAATTCAAAGAACTTATTTTGGTTAACTGGTTTAGGTAAAAGAGATTACAGTAGATTTTGTTATTTTTTCTCAGTACCAACTTAGATAGAGCACATTCTTAATAACTGGATCTGAACTAATTGCATGATTAGGAAAGTCGCAGTAGAACTGGAATCGTTTTTATTACTGATTTTCGATTAATTTATTTTCACTGCAATTTTAAAACCCTTTTTTATAATTTATTTGCTTAGTATGCGTGCAACAACATGTTAATACTTATAAACCAAAATCGAACCGTTGTCATTATGAAATGAATATCAAAATCCTTGTATAAAAAATGCATGAAATGAAATAATGTTTCTTGTCATTTCTGACAAATAACGGAAATTAACTAAATCAACTCTAACACCACCATCGAGCACAAGTCCATATGTCCCAATCTTGGAAAGAGGTGAAGAATGCCTATTCCCCATTATCAGGTTCAATATTCCATGCTCCACTTGCTCACTTTATCTTAGCCCCTGCATGTCAGAACAAATATGAAAAACACATCCTGTATTAAGGACCCAACAATGAGGAAATTATGTGTTATTGATTTGGATAATGCATATACCTGAAGAGGAGCTAGATGGCTTACTTTTCTCCTCTTTCAACTCTTGCAAGTATTTTGAGCAGCTTCTTCCCCAATGCCTCTTTTCACCACAGTGAAAAGCAAGTGGCCTCCTTTGGATTACTGAGAGCAGGAACATCAAAGATGGGATTTCCTTTTAACCCATTGTTAGATGCTCCAACATGGGCTTTCCCTTTCCAACTAGGTTGGTAGTTTACCTTCCTCTTCTTTCCTTTTCCATGACCACTAGAAAGGACAAAAGCACTTGTTGCAGAAGGGACATGATTTTTCCATATTCTAGATTCAACAGTTTGCAACAAGTTGTCTAGTTGAGTCAATGTGGTTTATGTTTTGTTTAAATGATAAGTCAAGATGAACTAATCATAACTAGAAGGTAAGGAATTAAGGACCATATCAATAGCCAACTACTGATCGAATGTCACATTGAGTTTTTCCAACCTCTCTACACATCCCTTCATCCTTTGCATATAAGCGCAAACAAATTCTCCTTCCTTTAGCTTACACACCATTCGATACTTTATGATCTCATAGAGTTCTTGTCTTGTCTATTAATGAAACTTTCAACAAGATCCACACTCATTTCATGTGACCAGCAGTCCTCATAGAACTCTTGTAGCTTAGGTGCCATAGTTGCAATAATGATGTAAGTGACCTTATTGACACCGACAACATGTTTGTTATGAGCAATAAGTTCTTCAAAAGTAGTAGTTGACTCATTAATCTCAGGAACAGGATGCTCGAGAACATACTCTTTGTTCCCGTAGCAAAGATTCATCTTCAAGTTGTGCATCCAGTCCATTTAGTTAGGATTAGTGAGGTTTTCCTTCGACATAATTGGCATGACAGTGAATTTTGAGTTTTGAGTCGAGGTTTAAGTAGCAGGAGCATCACCATTTCCAGAAATCTATGATAAGAGAGATAGTTTTTTTTAGTTGATATAAATTCATAATATTTTAAATCAGGTTAAAATTTAAGGCTACGATCCAAAATACAATTTGAAATTAAGAAGAGGGATGTCATTCTAATTATGAATTTATTAAGGTAAGTAAAATGATTGACCAATTTTAATCTAATATGAAATTCCTAGATCATTTGAGATCCATTGAATTATATCAATGTCATGTTTAATCTTTGATTACGCTTTTTAGTTTTTGTGACTGTGATACCGAGGATCACAAACAAGATGTGAATAACCATGCAAACCTGCATGATAACCTCGATGTCATTTATTATCTTTGATTGACGTGTCGGTAAGCCACACACACTCCATAAACAATGATAATTTTCGAATCATTCCATCATTACAACTTTATTGTCCCAAACTAGTGTGTCGATTAACCATGCACACTCTACTAAAGGTTTACTTAAGAAATGATGTGTGTTTTCGGTGATTAGCATGCATTTCACATTTTTTCCTAACGTAACTAGAGTGAGATTTTAAAAATTTTGCTAGTAATTTATATCATTATAATTTTAATGGGATTATATCCTATCAAACCCATTCGACTAACGACCCTCCACCATGCAAAGGAGCGGTGCGTGAAAAAGACACCCACTCAACTGTCATTTTATGGACTGTTTCCTTATAACCCTCTTATAGCATGACTTCGTGAATGAGGCTTACTATTGATTCGACTGACTTTTATTATTGTAACATCCCGAATCCAAGGTATAATATTTAATTAAATTATATTTATTTTGTCAAGGCAACTCGACAAGTTGGAGGCCCCAACTCGCTGAGTAGAGATTTAGATGGTCGTGTGATTTTTAGAGTCTACTTGACGAGTTAGAGGACCCCAACTCGACGAGTAGGAGCTGAGTGTGAAAACCCTAATTTTTAGGGTTTGTACCTTATTTAAAGGACCTTAAGCCTTTCATTCCACCTCCCTCATCACCTTAACAGTTTGAGAGAAACCCTAATCGAGCTATTATCATTTGTGAAAGAGAGAGAGAGAGAGAGAGAGAGAGAGAGAGAGAGAGAGAGAGAGAGAGAGAGAGAGAAAGAGAGAGAAAGAGAGAGAGAGAGAGAGAGAGAGAGAGAAAGAAAGAGAGAGAGAGAGGCTAAAATTGTATGTTTTAGTGCATTCTTTGAGGGAGTTACAGGAGAAAAAGGATTGGAACAAGAAGGAGCCCTTGGATCCAATATTCTTTTAGTGTTCGCTCCCATTTTGAAGTAAAAAGCTATCACCTTGACCATTTGTTGTTAGATCTGTTCACTAGGGAGTTTATATCTATTTCCATCTTCTCTTTGAGTCCTTTAGTTGTTTGAGCACGCCTTGAAGATGAGACTTCAGATCTGGATAGTATGATCTCCCTTAGGCCAAAAAGTTCAAGCTTTATCAAGCTTTGGCCAACTTTCATGCATTAAACCCTTTATTGAGCTTTAGGTTGGCAAACTTAGCCCGAGATTCAATGCATGGACGTTAACCTTGCAGCTTTACATGGTATTTCAGCCTTAGAGGGATAGATCTAGAGTATGGGGCCTTAGTTCTGCTTAAAAACGTCTGAATAAGAGAACGGACTGAAGGGATTCGATGAGTGGGTGAGTCAACTCAACGAGTTGATTAAGGGTTTTCCCCGATAGTCTAGACGCGTTACAACTTGCCGAGTTGGTGAGACTGTAGGGTTTTAGTATACTACAACATCCTATAGTGCACATACAACCCTAAATACCTTAGATCTATGTTTTCACTAATTATAAATGCAAATGGTTTCCAAGGTATTAATTTTACAACTAGCGTGCAATTGACAAAAACAATATAAGATAATAGTTAGCATAAGATACCTTTTACTGGAGCTTGAAGTCTTAGTGTATTTAGCCTTAAAGATCTTAGCCCCAATAGTGTGGAAGCCTCAAGTGTAATCACAACACATCATGGACAAAGGATGAACTTGAGAGAGAATTCCATGCACACAAAAGACACCATGAACTCCAAGAAGATACAAGTGGCAATTTTGGGCAATGAAGTATCTATTTATATGTGGAATTTCGAGGGTCATGGATATAACCCAAATCCATGCCCATGAGTTTTTATGATCCATAGTTCATGTGGCTCAGCTCTTTATGTATCTATACATAAACATGGTCCAACATGGATCATAAGCCTAACACATATAAATATAACTAATTATCATAATTAGTCCCCATATATTTAATTAGTATCTTTTGACCACTAAATTAATTCTTGATCAATACTAATTAAAACATATGATTTCATATTAATATATCATAACTTATAATATATTAATAAACCATAAATACCATTCTCTCAAAAGTCCATCCTAACAAATTGTCCTGATGATATGCAACCCAAATGGACCATGCTACTTTTGGGGCGAATACATATCAATAATAGTTATGGGCTTAGATACCTAATCCAACAGTCTCCCACTTGGATAAGTCTAAAATTATTATTCAAGTATGACTCCAAGATCCCGACTAGCAATCATAGCTCTTAAAAGCCGCTATCAAACTCTGAACAAATCAATGACATGTCCATTAGCTAAGGGATCATATATTCCTCCATTATAGATATCATATGGACTGAGACACGGATTATAATCAATCACTCTATCCATTTGTAGTTTCTCGATTTCCAATTTATGACGACTGACTAATCGAACAAATCAAATCAGTCGAGGCCTGGCCGAGCACTTATGTTTGTCATCACCAAATCATCGAGGGGCCCACATATATTGATTTTATCCCTCCAAGGGTAAAAAGAAAGGATAAAATTCGACTCATATGGTTGTTCTACTACTTGTTGAATCATACACAAAGGGACGTTTTATAACATCGAGTTACCAAATGCGTTTTCGTGCAATCAATGTATAACCAACTCATAGGCAACAAGTCATATCTCTAGGTTTGAAGAATATAAGATATTATCGTCTCATGATAACTCGTGATAAAATCCATGAAGTGATTCATATGAGCATGGGTTGAATCCAATAATCGAATCCCTATTACAGTAGTACTCATGAATGTTGTAGTAACTCTTACTATGTCCACTACCTTGGATATCTACAAACCTAATTCATGACAGTCTTGCCTTAATACCTACTTCCAACGTATTATCGATTGTGGATGGTTTGAATAACTTAGTCATTCGGAAAGAATAACTTAGCTATTCTGGAAGTCAAAACATGCAAAGTGAAACACATGAATAATACTAATCCTCTATGGTTTCAAGCACCTTTGAAAGTAAATAGAACACCTTTTATTAAAACACCATATTGATTATTCATTATTCATTGTATAATGTTTCAAAGAATTAACTTCATACTTGAATTAAAAAAATAGTTTTCCCATGCTCCAAGCATGTAAAATATGTTTTCTAAACACTAGTCATGCCATACACCAAGTATGCACATTATGTTTATCTATCATCTTTACTTTGTGAAATAGAGCAATTGAACATGATTCCAATGATGCTCATTTCACAATCCCAAATTTTTATCGTAAATGTAAGAATTCCAAATTGCTACCATTTAACGAAATATGTTAGATTATAAACTTATATGCATTGATTCTCTCGTAATGACTATGCACAAAGTCACAAAGACTTATCAACAGACATTACAGAGCAATTCAATAGAGATCAATTCCATGGAAATGAAGTCTCAAATTCAAAGTACATTACTTTGAACATCCTTCTTACATTAAGCTTTCTAATCTTACATAAATTTGAAAAAACAACTTCCACCTATGGAAACCTTTCCAGATTCACATTTTGACTATCACTTCTAAACAAGAGTTACCTCTTTTCAGAATATGTCAATATGGTCCTTCCAAAATTAACACTTATACTTCCAATTGTCCATGAGCAACCATTCTTTGGTAAACCTCAAACTGTCCTCGACAATTGCTTAATCATTTTAGTCATAACCAATTCAAAAAATGATCAAAATCTCAGTCTAAGCTTTTAGAATTGAAATGAAGTATACTTTCCTCTCCCTTAATTATAGCAAAACAACTTTTCCTAATTGAAACCCTTTTATTTTCTATAATTAACATTTAACATAATAATCGTGCTCCCACTAACGTGATAATTATTAGCATAACACTTATGCTCCCACTAGCTTTGACATGTATCCATAAATTCGTCGGACTTCTAGAAATCAATACTTTATTGAATCTCTTACCAAAGTTCAGATTTTTGATGCTAGATGCTTTGATAAAACTTTATCACAATCATATACCTTTCCTTTGATAGCTCACATATGTGTCTAGATAATTTTATAGAACTATGAAAAGGGATTCCGTAATCATATTCTCAATTGTTTAGACCTTTTCCATTTCTCACAATTCTATGTTAGTGTGCTGGTTAACCACACACGCTCCACTAACGACTTTGAGAATGCAAATATCACAATTGCTATCTACTTAAAATCTACTTAGTGAAAGCGTTTCCTCACCATCATTTTCATTAATCGAAGAGAAACCTTATGACACTTATATTTTATGGTGTATTTGTTCATATCCATATGAATTTCTCATAACGATAATCACAAGACAAAGTTAGTGACAAATCCAAAATCATATGGACTAAACTTGTGCAACCTTAATTTCTTGCCACTTGGCAGCACAAGGGCCTACCATTGCTTCCAAGTTATTATCCAAACAATTGAGAACACATTGAACTCACATGTATAGTCAACTTTAAGTGGAATGAGCAGAAAAATACAAATATGTCAACACGATGGGTTACAAACCTCAAGTCATGTGCTAGTGATAAACAATAGGTTTCACCCTTGATTAGTTTTTGAAACTTTCAAGACCTTTAAGACTCCCACTTCCTCTTGACATATAAGATTCTCTTATCAAGAACCATTCCTTGATAAACAAATATTCAAGAATTAGTGCAGATTTTTATTAAGAAAAACACTTTACACAATTGGTCTTAGTTGGCCTTTGTCTTATCCAAGACATCTCAACTTGCCAAATTCAAATGTACAATAATAAGAAACATATCATTCTACATTTGACAAGTGTTTTAAACCTTCTTAAGATTTTGTCACTCAAATTACAATCTTGGAGTATGAATCTAAGACTTGTTATGGAACGAAGTATGATTCATCTTTTTGATTTTAACCATTTCACCAATCCACGATTTCTCTTCTTAGCCAAACAAATGCAGTAAGATGCCCTTAGAGAATCAATTGTGATATGGTTTCATAATCACTAAGATAATCATAAAACAAGATACTCAAGTAGTCTCCTATTTTGTCATATTGGAGAAACTTGTATCTTTTTGCCTTATTTGATTCTTCTTATTCGTTCTGCCTAACATTGATACTTTTCCTATGTTTCAGAATTATACTTAAACTTGTAAGTATAACCATATTTACTAAGCTTTAGTAAATCATGATGAATAGTCTCATCATTCTTTGTGGTGGACCCCATCCCCTAATCCTTTACTTGACTTACATATACATGTGAACAATGAATTAGTCTTAATTTCCCAAAGATGAAAATTCTCATTCATCATACAATAAAAGTCGCATGATTCCAAGTTTCTATTCATTTTAAACTTGGGTGATGAGAATCTTTCCTTATTTGGTAAATTATGATACTTCCACAAACGAAAGAATCAAATCCACTTTTGCAATATTGTTATCAATGGAACCATATAGACAATAATTTTTCACAAATGCCATTGTAAGGATGTTTAAAATAAATAAGATTAAAATTTTATTTTATTTTAAAACTTGCGGAAAACTTATCCTTGAAATACAAATACATATGAAAACAATGTTGTTATTTATTCCCAAACAATCTATCTCAACTCTTAAGCAATAGCTCAAAATTCTGATCACCGAACCATGCGATCGAAATTCATCTTCGCGATCAGAATCAGCATATACTTCTTTTAAGTTTCCTCTCTTTTCTTTGATTCTTAAAACATCAACATGCGACTTAGTCACATCATGTAATAAGAATCTCAGTATAGGAACTTAATAGAGTTAGATAACGGACTTTACCCGAAGTAGAGTCAAACGTTTTAACTTTACTAACCTTATGATCTTTCAGGTAAATAGGGCAGCTTCACAACTAATGCCCCTTCCTTTGGAAACAGAAACATATGGACTCTTTTGGAATGGTACACAGGACTATCTTAGACTTAGGCTTTCTCTTTACCATTTGTTCAGCCGACTTGACCATGGCCGATCCCTTTCCATTGGGAAGAGAAAGCTTTTCTGGTTTTCCAATGTTACCATTATCAATGTCGATGAAAGTTTGGGAAGTTGATCTTCCATTCAAATTTGCTTTTACCAGTGCTCAGTATCATTTCTGACTCAGCAGCACCAAGAAAATATGTAAGATCATTAAGGGTCAAGTCACTGTCACATAGTAGTCTCAAAAGAACTCACTATGTGACTCAGAAAGTGATTGAACATCCAACTTTCTCAAGACTTTGACACCCAACTCTCCCGGCTTGTCAATATGTGACTTCTTCTCCAAGATTTTATCACACATAGATCTTGCTTGCCAATAGAGCTTGAGTGACCTTGAACTTGTGGGTTAAAGAGAATAATTGGAGGGGGTGGAGGAAGTGAAATTCCAAGAGATTTGGGAAGATCATATATGTCTAAACTAGACATCTACAATGGGAGCTATTCAAGTTAGTTGATTTTTAAGTCCTTAATACAACACCCAATATCAAATATTAAGGCTAGGACCCAACACAATATTTTATAACTTGGAAGAGGGATGCCGTAATCCAAGCTATAATATATTTGAAGGTAGGAGAATGACAATTCACCAATTCCCATCATGAAAAATGAAATAATTTATTAGGTTTTAGTTGGATTTGAAACTCCTAGAACTTTTGAGATTCATTGAACTTTTCAATGGCATGTTTCAATCTCAATTGTTCCCTCTCAAATATTGTGATTGGGATGCCGATGATCATAATACAAGGTGTGAATAACTATGCAAATTGACTTGGTACCCTTAATATTTATCACCTATGTAATGCCCGGGATTCGGGCCTAAGCATTTTTGACAATGTAATAGTCTAGGTCAACTATTGTAACTCTTTTTGAAGTAATAAAGATGAAATATTTGAGTATTATGTGAAATTATGCGTATTTATGTGCTTATTATTTAATTATAAATGTATAATTAATAAAGAATAAAAATAAGCATCAAAATTAAAGTGTGAGATAAGCCCGATATCTTTATATAAAGTTGTAATGGTCGAAACAAGGATTCTGGGGATATAAAGAACGCCGAAATCCGAGTTAAGACGAAGAAGTTATGACCCGTCGAAGTTTCGCGACAGAACCAACACGATACCAGGAAGCGTAAATAGTGGATTTACGATAGAGCAAGATTTAGCCTTAACGATCTAAACGAAAGTCATAGAATGTGTTAAACTGAGAGTTTCCATAAAAAGAACACCCAAATCTGGCTTTGTATGAGGAAGCTATGATTTTTCGAAGTTTCGGCTTATCAATATACAACCCGAAATCCGAATAATAGAACGAGCGGTTTTAGCCGACACGACCTGATTGAAAATCGAAGATCTCGTTAAGAGTATCGTAACGAGGAAAAGATGGACGAAAATGGAAGTCGGATGAAGAAGTTGTGAGAATTTAACGGACCAATCATGTCCTGGCCTGTTAATAATATAACTTTTAAAATAGAGTCAAAATTAGCCGACAGAGTCTAAACAAACGTTGTAGAGTATGTTTCCACCTTCGCGTGGATATAAAGAACATCAAAAACGGAGCTCGTATGTGAAACTTACAAGTTTTTAAAGTTAAAGGGTAAAATTGTGAAGTCTGTTGCTAAATTGATGATGTGGCATGATCTGGACCATCGCTTGCTAACCACGGTGCTCGCTTCGGATCTTGACGTGTCACCCTCGCCTACGCCCCACGTCCAAAGGAGCTATGTAAAGACTATAAGTCGTAAAAGTCGAAATAGTTGTTTCTTTCGTTTCGCATATTAGTTATTTTACTAAGTCTCTTCTTTTTTACGAAGCTTACAGTTTATGACTTAGTATATTTTTTGTACACTCAAGTTTCCTATAAATAGGGACTAAGGATAGAAGTAGAGTAAGAACACTTTTTCTCTCTGCTTATTGTAATCAATTTCTTCATCAATATAATATCTTATTAATATTTACATCATGTGTTCATACTTTTCATTCATACATATCATGATTGCATTCCAAATCTCGATAACAATTCTTTACAAGATACGCCCCGCGTAACTTCGCGTCTGATCCATCTTATTGTGCGAGATAGCTGGCTTCGGCTAGCGTTCTTATCCGAGGAATAGGCCCCGCGTAGTGTTGTACACCCAGCGTACTGCCGAAGGCTCGCGCCTATAAATTGGCTGCGAAGCTCTCCGGATTTTTCACACATTTGCACTTCTCTCTCTAAACTAATTTCTCTCTCTAAGGGTTTTAACCCTCCCCTAAGCCTAGGTGATCCCCTAGAACCCTAAGGTAGCCCCGAGGCTCCCGGAGTCCCAAGAAAAAGAGTCTTTCGGTTTCGAAACGCTGCTCCAAATAAAGCTCGGTTTTCTTTAAAATCCGCTGTAAGTGAGCTACGCTTACGCAATTTTTAATATAGCTTTCAAATAATTATAGGAATGTTATTAGGTCCTTAAAATAAGTATTTGGGCTATTATTATGAGTTATATTGAGTGTTATTTAACTCTTATATAATAATAATAATAATAATAATAATAATAATAATAATAATAATAATAATAATAATAGTTAGACTATTAATTAGTCATGGTTAACATTAGACTAAACCCTAGTGGAATTGATACTAGGTTTTATCAAAGGAAAATTGTTTTGAGAGTATCGAAGCGTTGTCCGAGTGTTGAGTCACCACCTTTCAGGTGAGCGCATAGTTACTTTCATCTTGCATATAGATATGAAGTATTATATATATATATATATATATATATATATATATATATATATATATATTACGTGCTATGTGTGCATATTATTTGTATACCTTCTATCTATGCTGGATGAATGTTTTTATACAAGTTTTAAATGATTTAAACTGTATATGTATTTTATATCTACAAAAATGTTGGGGTAAAACATGGGTGGATGTAATAAGATGATGTGTGATAAAATGATGAGATGCCTCGATGTTGTTGTTGTTGATCCATTCATCTAGCGGAGTATAGATGACGACCACAGACTATTCTAGACAGTCCAGTGGAACGCTGGCAGGCTCACAACCTGTAGGTGTTGTGAACGATGTGTTCACCGGTGTACTCCATCCTCCTCATGGTTGCCTTTAGGACATTTATTACTAAGGAACCCCCTTAGCAGTAGTGTCCATCCCAATGATGATCCTTAGGATAGGTCCCTTATGATAGGTGTTTAGGCACGTAATGTGAGGATAACGGGAACGGGTAATCGGGTTATTGTTGATTGATGAAATTAATAGACTATTTATTGTGGGTTGAAAACCCTATGTGCTCACTAGGCTCCTAAGCCTGACCCACTATGTTTCTTGTATTACAGGTAGTGGTGCATGAGCATAGATGTGATGTTTTGGATGAGGGATTACGGATATAGGCTTGTAGATATGAAATAATGTAGTAAGGCTTATATTGTACTTTTATGCTTTTGATTTGTATTGAACATGACATCCCGAGTCTTTTAATGAAATACATTTCTTTGTAAATGCTTTTTATAAATCTTTATCATATTTTGTTTTGGGACAAATTCCGCAACACTTTTATTTATAATGTTACTCTGATTTTTAAGCAAAGCATAAACAAAATCGGTCTTTTCTGGCCGTGATTTTGGGGATGTCACAACCTAATCGATATGTCGGTTACCCACGCGCGCTCCACCGATCTATGATAAACATTAAGTCACCCTTTGCCACTCTTACTAGCCCATGTTAGTGTGTCGATTACCCACACAGGCTCCACCAACGACTTGGTAAGGTACAAAGTATAATTTCATGGGTTAGCACAAAATTCAAATTTTCCTAAGTAACTAAGATTGGGAATCTAATAAGTGTTTAGTTACTCAGTATATATCATTATAAATTTAATGAAGGGAGAATTATAGTCTTGTCAAACCCGTTTGGATAACGACCCTCCACCAGTCAAGGAAGTGGTGGTTGAGTGGACACCCGTTAAACTACCATTTTTTAGGCAATAACCTTATACCCCCCTTATGGACTGGCTTCATGAATGAGGCCTACTAACGGTAAGACTGACTTTTTTCTTATACATATATATATATATATATATATATATATATATATATATATATATATATATATATAGCTATTACCTATTAATATTATAATAGTATAAGGGTTGAATTTTTAATTTTTAAAAAGTCTAAGGGCTAACTTGGAACTAAAGTATTCATGGGGGAAACTTTACAAATTCCAAAACTTGAGGACAAGTTTTGAACAATTCAAAAATGTATGGTTTCCATAACCTATGAGTTTTAAAGTGGTTTAATGGAAGAACTCTTCAAGTTCCATAACTTGTGGACATGTTATGAAGACTTTAAAAGCATTTAACAAAGTGACTCTTCATTTTTTTCATAACTTATGGAAATTTTATGAGTTTTAAAATTCATAAATGTGACTTTTCATGTAACTTGAGGACAAGTTACAAAAACATATATTATGAACAACTTCTAGATTAATTTGGATTGAAAACAACTATCACATAATTTTTCTATTAATGTAAACTAACTCATAAACAAAAGCAATTCATATCAACAATTTTTCAAGAACTTAGCTAATCACATAAATTAACATAAATCTAGAAACTTTGACAATTATCCTTTATTTGGATGAGAATAAACATTACCATAGTACCAAAAACAAATTTTATAAACAAAAACACTTTGTGGTAATGATTATAATCCAAAACGGGCCAAAAACTCGAAGATATGCTGTCAGGGGATCTAAGTCGTCGAGTGCATGAACCACCTCGATGAGTTGGATGAATTTGTTCGTGGACTTGTTTAGTCCATCACTGTCCAGACAGCAAAAAATTCGATTTTTTTTTCAGTTTTTTCCAGCAACTTGCATCAAGTATAATTGAAAACAACCCATGGCTCTGATACCAGTGTAGGGTTTTAGTATACTAAACATCCTAGGGTGCACATACAACCCTAAATACCTTGGATCTATGTTTTCACTAATTATCCATGCAAATGGTTTCTAAGGTATTAATCTTACAACTAGCATGCAATTGACATAAACAATATAAGATACTAGTTACCATAAAGTACCTTTTGATGGAGCTTGAGGTCTTGGTGTATTTGGCCTTAAAGAGCTTAGCCTTAATAGTGTGGAAGCCTCAAGTGGAATCATAACACATCATGGACAAAGGATGAACTTGAGAGAAAATTCCATGCACACAAAAGACATCATCAACTCCAAGAAGATACAAGTGGCGATTTTGGGCAACGAACTATCTATTTATATGTGGAATTTCTAGGGTCATGGATATAACCCAAATCCATACCCATGGGTTTTTATTATCCATGTTCATGTGGCTGAACTCTTTATGTATCCATACATAAACTTGGTTCAACATGGATCATAAGCCCAACACATATAAATATAACTAATTATCATAATTAATCCCCATGGATTGAATTAGTCTCTTTTGACCACTAAATTAATTCCAAATTAATTCTTGATCAATACTAATTAAAACATATGATTTCATATTAATATATTATAACTTATAATATATTAATAAACCATAAATAGCCTTCTCTCAAAAGTTCATCCTAACAAATTATCTTGATGATATGCAACCCAAATTGACCATGCTACTCTGAGGTCGAATACATACCAATAATAGTTATGGGCTTAGACAACTAATCCAACAGAGACAACTTGACGAGTTGAGTTAGATTTTCCATATATTTCAAAGAAACAAAGGAACTCAACGAGTCGCATAAATGCACTCGACGAGTTGGGTCAACATGGACTATTGACTCGAGTGTTGACTTCTGTTGACTTTTAGGTTTTGGTCAAGTTATGGATTATGGAGACCATGAAGGGGTAAAATGGTCTTTCACCCTTTACGAGAATTTTAAAAGGGGTTAGCTTAACATGTTTAGATTTATTGTTATAAAGTGTTAACTAGTATGATTATGGTATGTAGGCGGAGTCTAGACCGATCGTTAAGTGCGAGACCTACTTGTTGACGTACAAGGTGAGTTTTCTCACTATACTTACCTAAGTGGTAAGACTGTGTGACTAGAGGGTCTTATTTGAGTTATTGACCGGGGGTCTTATGTGCTTATACTGAGTTATGTGATATTGTGCATTTTGTCTTTATGATTTATGTTATATATTATTCTACGATGTTTCCCTTACCTTGAGCCATATCTGGACTCCTTTAGCCCCTCTTTGTCATAAAGTTTCAGTCTTTATCAAGCTATGACATTTCCCTTACCTTGAGCCACTCCTTTAGCTTGTTTTGGGTCATTATCAGCTTGAATGCACGTAAAGTTTGCAACTTTACGTGATAAACATGCCCTAAGAGCTTAGATCTGCAATATGGATGCCTTGCATGGCTTAGAATGCATCTGTATGGATGAAGGATTGAAGGGACTCGGTGAGTCGCATAGTCAACTTCTTCGACGAGTGGCCATGGAGCTTCAACCACGAACCTTAAGAACTCGACGAGTCACTCTGGTGACTTGGCGAGTGGCCGAGCATTACAAGGAACTCGGCAAGTAGATGAGGGTACTCAATGAGTTGAGGTGAACATGGACTGTTGACTTTGACCATGGGTTAACCAGTTGACTTCTGGAGGACATTTTGGAAAGACTGGAAATTTACAGGTATGGTTTACAATGAATATAGGTGGTGGAGCTTGTGGCAGTGATTCGAGAATTTGAGCTTATTTTGCGAGTCAACAGTTGCGAGGTGAGTTACCTCACTATACTAAGGGGTCTAAGGCACCAAGGCCGACCCATTAGATATATTATTCCAGCAGTGTTAGTATGTTGAGTATGAAGTTAGTGTTGCATGCTAGTGGTTATGTCAGTTCGGTAGATATATAGGACTACTTGTGTTGTTATATGATTATCTACATGCTCATTGGTTATGTTATATGTTGATATGTTATGAGGGATGGGTTGAGGTGAGACTGCTCCATGTGGTAACCAACAAACCTAGGAGCATTCCAGTTATGGGATAACGTAGACTCGTACTGTAGGCTCGATAGCAATCCAAATGTGAGTTGTGGGCCCGTGCGGCAATCCAAACTCACATTGTGGGCCTAGAGGGAATCCAGTCTGTAAAGTTGTGGACCCATTGCATGTTGTTTAGTTTGTTATGTTATGATATTGCTGACACGGTTATGTGGATTGTATGTGTATCGATATTTTGGGGGAACCCACTAAGCTTTCGGGCTTACAGTTTCAATTTATTGTTTTAGGTATATCAAGGGATCGCGGAAAGGCGAAGGCATGATCGTACACCTCCTCCTATTTTGTTTATGGTTCTGGGAAAACTCTGATATTGAACTATTTTGAAAACAAAATTGTAATAACTGTTGCTTTTGAATGTTTTGAAAAGTTTTAAATTGGTTTGAATTTTTTTTTAATGTTACAAATTGGTATCAGAGCCTTGGTTTGAGTGAATTGGAGGAACATTCGTGTGAATCCAGTCTCAAATCAAGGAAAAGTTTCCAAAATGATTTCTAAAATGGTTTTCAAAATAAGTGAAGGAGGATGCAAGGTGTACGATCAGCCGGAGCCAGCAAGTAGACCCCAAAATACCATACAATTATTTGATTATGTGATATGTTAGAACAATATGCTAGTACTAGGCTAGGGATCTTCATGAATTGCATGATAGAATTGTCTGATTACATGATGCCTGCTAGCCTAGGGTTTTCCTTATATGAGATTGACATCATTACTGTATTGTGCATGCATCACGGTTGTATATAACTAAGATCTTATAGCCTAAGAATGTTTGATTTGGCCATATGTTCTGTTCTTGTTGATTAGGTCGTATGCTAGGACCGGATATTTGAAAGCCTATAGGGGCTAGCGTTATGTATGGCTAGTATACACGAGTGCTGCAGGGTTGGTGGAAATTTCATGGATGAGTGAGTAGTGTGAGGCGGGTAGGCCGGTTACAAGATATTTAGCATTCCTATATGAGTGAGGGTCGAGTAAAAACTATGGTTATGTGTATTGTTACGGTGTTGTGGTGATACTTAAGACAAATATGGGTAGGTGTGGAAGGTAGTATGGGCTCGTACTACTGAAAGCACAGGACCCATACGTGTAGCAAAGAAGTCACAACCCTTAAGGTATAGTCGGGAGTTGGATCCTAGTTATTATATGGATTATCTGATATCGTTTGGTATGTTTTCGAATGGTGATGACAAGATGCTTTGTGACAGGATCCAATTCAGGATTAGGAGCAGGAGATGGAGGCCAGGAGGGGCCAACAGCAGCTAAGCCTGTGGTGCAGATGAGTTCGAAGGAGTTGAATGTTAGGATTCGAGAGATCTTGCATGATGAGGTTGCTACTATGTTCCGGGAAAAACTGTAGGAGATGTTTGGGTCTATTAAGACCGCTATGGTCGAGTATTTTGATGAGTGATGCATCCCTTGCTGAGACGGCTGCTGCAATAGCTGCATCAGTTGTATCTGCGACAGGGGGAGGAGCCAGTAGGGGCTTCCAGTACCGGGACTTCGATAATATGAAGACCTTTACTTTTGATGGGACACAGGATCAAAAGGTCCGGTGTGCTCTGAAGCTGCTAAGGTCTGCGGCCAAGGATTGGTGGAGACTGACGACTGGGTTGTATACTGATGATCAGAGAGTTTTTGTTACCTGGGAGCAGTTCATGGACATGTTCTGTGCTCGATACATTCCTCAAGTCGAGCGGGAACGATTGTCACAGGAGTTTTTGAGTTTGAGGCAGGATGGGAAGTCGGTGACGGATATCACCCGCATGTTTATAGAGAGGGCAATGTTCTGCACAGAGTTTGCTTTCGACCAGGCTCAGATGACCCGATATCTGAGCATGCTCAAGACTGACATCCGTCAGTTTGTGTCTACCCAGTGATGTGATACTCTTTTGGAGTTACAGGAGGCCACTAGACGATGTGAGTTGGAGATTGAGATGCAGTTTAGGGAGCAGCGGTGGGCCCCGACACAATCGCAGTCGGCACCTAAGCGGTTTAAGACCGATGATTCTAGGATCGGGAGTCGGTAGAGTTGCATTTGTGGAAAGTGTGGCAAGGGTCATTTTGGAGTATGTCGAGCTGGTAGTGGGTGCCACAGGTGTGGCAAAGAGGGGCATTATGCGAAGGATTGTCTCCAGGTTTCCCCTGTCCTAAGTATGAGGTTATGCTACCATTATGATCGGGTTGGCCATGTGATGGCCAACTGCCCGTTGCTAGCCACCAAGCCGGCACAGGTTCCAGTGCCAGCTACATTGAGGATTGATGATGGGAGGTCGGTTAAGGTCGAGCCTCCAAAGGCTCAAGGGCGTGCCTTACAGCTTACGGTAGAGGAGGCCAGGGTAGCACCGGATGTGGTTGTTGGTATGTTTATATCATTTATCTAATTTATTATATTTGTGTTATTCTTATATGTTTTGCATGTGTTTAGGTACGTTTTTAGTAAGCTCCTTCCCCACTTTGGTTTTATTTAACTCGGGGGCGAGTCAGTCTTTCTTATCTCAGTCATTTAGTAGGGATTTTGGTGTACCAGAGGGCGAGTTACAGTGTCTTTTGCGAGTCTTTATCACCGACGAACATGGGGTTTCTGCTTCTTCAGTCTACCTAGGGTGCGAGTTGGAGATTTTCGGAGTGTCCTTTCCAATAGATTTGATTCTGATCCCCATGGGGGAGGTGTGTGTGATAGTGGGCATGGATTGGCTCAATTGGTTCGGTGCTATGATTGACTGTGAGGGCCAGCGAGTGGTAGTTGGAACCCCAAGTGTAACGCCCCATTGGAGGATATTCAGGTGGATGAAAACCTGAATTATATTAAGAGATCGATGTTGATTCTTTACTAGAAGACGAAAACCTTGAGGAACAAGGTTGTTGAGTTGGTGAAAGTCCAGTGGCATCATCACAAGGGTTAAGAATGGATGTGGGAGCCAGATGATGAGATGAGGGAGCACTACCCAGTGTTATTTAGAGCAGCGGACTTCAACTAAGAAGTCTGATTAAAGTAAGGGAGAATTATAACACTCGAAGTTGGTAAGTTTATCCTTTAACCCCCTTTATTGAAAAAACTTTCATTTCAGTCCTTTAGCTAGTATGCGGGGAGTAATAAGTGGTATGCTTGGTGTACTAGCCTAATGCCTGATCACGGATATCAACCATGTATGTGAGGCATACGTGGAGTACGTATGGTGTATGCAAGGCTTGGGAAAACCCTAATTTTTAGGGTTTGTTCCATATTTAAACGTCTTAAATCCCATCTTGGACCTCAATTGACCAACCTCCATCCTCCTTGTCCCAGAAAACGATACCCTAGAGTGTTTTGGTGAGTTTTGAGCTTGATAGAGTGTTTCATAGTGGTTTGTGAAGGAGAAGAGGAAGAGGAACACTTGAAGGAGTGGCTTCAGCTTGTAGATCCAACGCTAGCTTCTGATTTGCAGTCTTTTGAGGTAAAAAGCTGACACCTTGATGATCATATATGTTAGATCTAATTTATGGGGTATTTTGTGCACTTTTGAATCTTTTGTGTTAAAGATAAGCTTTTGATGTACTCTAAAAGCAATGGATGCTAGATCTTAGCTCCATCTAGTCCCCATCTTCATAAAAATGTGAACTTTATGGAGTATTATGATCCATGCATGTATTAAGACCTTTATTAAGCACTTTTTGAGCCTTTGAGTCCCATTAAACCATACATGTATGTAAAGTTGCCAACTCTACGTGATAAGTAACCGTATGGACCAGATCTGAGAGTTTGGTGAAAAGTCTTAATTGTTTAAGTGTTGAATGAAGAAGACTTGAGGACAGGGGAGTACGTTGGGCGTATGAGCTGAGTACGCCCTGCATACTTAATAAAGGTTGTTTTGGACTTAGCCATTTTCCGTTTTTGGGCCATAGTTGGATTTTAAATTTTGGGCCTGGTTGGACCATTAGACATCTATTTTGGGCTTAGGGCTAGCATGTTGGGCTTCTTTGGATTTTAGGTCTCTGATAGGTATTCGGTTAAATTTGGAAGATTGTGCCATAAATTGGGCTTTAGGATTTAGGCCTTTTGAATAGCTGAGTTGGGCCTTGGCTTTGGGCCAAGTTAGATAAAAGGTAAAATGGTCTTCTATCCTGGTTATGGGCCAAATAGCTTAGACTTTTGGTTATGGGTCAGAGTCCAATTAATAATTGGATGTTATTGATTTTTATAGCGCGAGGATTTTTTCGGGCCGGGAATTAGAGATTCAATTGAGTGTTTCAACAACTAGAGGTGAGTTTAATTATTGTGTTTAGTGGGTCGAAGACACCAATGTTGGCCTATGGTTTATTATGTTATGATGCTAGATGTCTACGTGACTCTTGCATGTGTTATGTGCTAGTACGCTTACTGGGCAATACCTGATGTCGGGTCTTCCTTGATGACTATTCTGTATACTATTATCTTTTTGATTATCACATGTGTTGTATGATTATATATTGATATGTTTATATGTATAATGGGCGGGGCATGATGACTGACATGTATGTATACCAAGCGGGGACCGATGACGGGCAGCGCCCATTATGTGTTTATTATGTGGTATTTTTGGGAACTCACTAAGTTTTATGCTTACGATTTTCGGTTTATGTTTTAGGTACTTCTGGTTCGAAAGGAAATAGTTCAGGACGATTGCAGTGCACACACCACCTCGTTCTGCATTTTATGATTACTCTGATGTTTCATGATGTATTTGATACATTTTGTTCCATCTTGATTTTATGATGATGTTTGGATTATAATTTTATTAATTTAAAAATGAGAATTTTTATCTTAATTTTTGAAACGTTACGCATAATAATCAATAAATCATTTATGTTGGTTTCTATTTACTTTATTATTTATATAATAAAGTAATACTCTCCAAATATCATTCTATTATGTTTCTAATTACGAGGGCAACCAAAAAAAGATTTTTTTTAATTATATATATATATATATATATATATATATATATATATATATATATATATATATATATATATATATATATATATATATATATATATATGAACTTGAACACCAAAAGTTATATACATTTGCAATATCCATTGTTATTCCCGTTTGGAGAAGACGGATGGTCACCGAGTCTTTAGTTAATGGGTGGGTGGTACAGGTTCAGAAGATATAAGGCTTATAAATTATAATTAATATGTATTATAGATACTAGCTAGTTTGCATGTTTTATCTTTTTATCTTTTAGTCAAAAACATTAAAATAGATCCTTCAAAATATTTAAATTAGGTTCTAAATTTTTTTTTTGCATATAACTTCTTGTAATAACGTATCTTCGGCCCTGACATAAATAAACTAATTTATAAAATACCTCTAAACAAAATAAACCAAACTTTCAAATTAATTTTATGTATTCTTTTTCTTTCATATACCATAATGGCATTGTTTATGCAAACATGTATGGTTTGAAAAAGAAGCAAACTACTCGAAAGTTGATTTTCACTTATGAAGAGTTAAGATGATAAGATCGCCGTACATTAGATTGACTACGTTATCTCAAACTAAACTAAGTTGATAAAGTTATACCCACCATTACAAGATTTGTAAAACCAAATATATATCTCACTAACTTTAGTATTTATGATATATAAAATATTAGTTGGATATAGAAACAAAATATGTCTCACTAACTTTAGTATTAATTTATGATATATAAAATATTAGTTGGATATAGAAACATATCATCACATGGTCATAATACAGCTGCTCTTTCAAGAGCCTTAACAAAACAAATTTAAAAGCCATGTAGACTTTATTCTTTTAGATGGTGCAATTTTTTAAAGACTAAAAGTTTCCATAATAATGATTTTTAAAAAAAAAATTTAATATGATAATAATTAACTAATGTATTTATTATATTAATTTATTATTATATAACCATATTTATATATTACATAATGTTTAATTTTAATTTTATTTAACTAATATTTATATTATAAAATAAAGTAATAAAAATATAATTATATAAGTTAACATACTTTAAACATCTTGATAAATCTATAAACACAACATATGTTCACTTACAAGTAAACAATAGCATGCATAAAACAATAGCATTAGTTTTTGTTTATTAATTATTTTCTTATTAAATTATAAATAATTATATTCATATTATTTTATCAGTTTCTTATTATTTATTTTAAGTAATTAAGATATATAATAAAAACTAAAGAAAAACCCCCGCTTTGCGGGGGTTGGAAGTCTTTCCATGAAAAATGTAGGGAAGTGAAATTGTTTATCATATGAATGTATAACAGCTTTAGACTTTGGGAATACTAAGGAAATGGAAGGAATGGTTACTTCAATTCCATCCAACAAAAACAAAACTTTTTTTTTTCATTCCAACGGAGTCAATGATTCCATTCCATACCTTCGCATTCACCTCTTTCTAAGCTTTATCTAAACAATACATTAACTTAACAAATTACTAAATTATGTCGCATCAACCGATCCAGTGTATATGTACTTTCGCACAGTGCTGCCAACACATTACAATTATATTCCAACTATATATCAACTTTAATCATTCATCAATAATCTAATAATCTGGTAACTAAATAAAAAGTATATTATATGATGGTGAGAAGTAAGCATCGTATGAGTGTCCACAAGGCTCTATGACCTATATATGCACACACTGATACATCATTTGGATGTTTTTTTTTTCTTAAATGTGATGAGTATTCCATCCATCTATAATCCCACTTAACGTGTCTAGGAGGCGCTATACTAATATTGTTGCATCAAAAGAAAACATATTACTATTTTTCAGTAGTTATAAATCACTAAAAATCTATATCAAATGCCATAAGTAGGATAGAAAGAAAGGAGGCATATGTATATACCTACGTGCATTTGAGGACATTTTCCTTGTATCTCAGAGTTTGATAGCCTGATCTTTTCCATTTGAAATTAAATAATGACCATCTCCATGACTATCAATGAATGTACACTACTAGAAAAACAGCCTTTTACGACGCTCATTGCACGTCGTAAAAGGCGCAGACGACGTGCAAATGCGCGTCAAGGAAGGCCCTGTCATAAAGAGAGACGACGCGCTTTTGCGTGTCGTCTATAGACGACGCGCATTTACGACGCTCATTTATGACGCGTAATTACGACACGCAATGCGTATCAAGGAAGACCCTGTCATAAAGGAAGACGACACGCATGTTAATGATACGCAATGCGTATCAAGAAAGCCCCTGTCAAGAAAGGCCATGTCATAAATGAAGATGACACACATTTTTGCGTATCATAATTTTAAATGTTTAAAAAAATATTATTTATAGATTTACTTAGTTTCAAATTAAATTTGTATTTAATGTTTCATAATAGAAAATAAAATATCATATACAAAAAATAGAATCCATTGCATAAATTTAATGTCATACAATTATATTTCTTACAATATATAGATTTGCATCTAATCTACTATGTATATCAACTAAGTAAAGTTGCATCTTGCCTTTCATAATTCTTTGAGACTAATGCTCCAAACAGCTGATTATATAGATAAGTAGTTGTACATTGGCCCATCTCACTCAATAATGACTTAGCCAAATTCAACTCAAAGTCTTTACTGCATGTTGTTGATAATGCTGCAAGATTTAAATCAAGTGGCTTTATACTCCTTTCTTCCATCAACTTTACCTGATGCACAAAATAAACAGAAACAAAAAAAAACATTGTAGAGGAAGGGGTAATTTGGGAAAATGTGAGGGGTATAATATAATAAGAATGCAAATACTTAATACCACTTTCATGCCATCATGGAAACGTGTTGTCACTACTAGAAAGTAGAAACTAACTAAATCAGTTTTTTTATCGGTTATGATTGTATCTATTTTCAGTGATTTTGGATTTGTAACTTATTAAATGATTGTATCTATGTTCATTTTTTTTTATCGGTTATGATTGTATCTATTTTCAGTTTTTTTTATCGGTTATGATTATATATGTTCAGGAATTAGGAGACATTTTCAACTTACATAATAATCTTTTTATTTGTAATTTTTATTGCATCCATTGAATCTTTTTGGATGTAATTTAAATGTATATATGTAATCATTTTTTGTTGTAATTTAATTTTGATCCATGTAATATGATTTTTTCAGTGACACTCAAGGTTGAATGTTTTAGTTATCATGATTATTATTATTATATCTTTTTATATATCTCAAATTTATAAAAAATATGGATTTTTTACCAAACGGATATCCATCGGGTTCCCCGTATCTAACGGGTTTTCTTTTACCCGGATCAATATGGAAACAAAAGTTGTATTTTATAAAATTACCCAAAATGACGAAAAACCAAAATATTTTGTTAAGTTATGATGTACCTCAATGTAGATGAAGTGTTCAGCTTTTTCAGTAAGAGAAATGTAAGCTTTGTGAACGCTCTCTTCAACTTGACTTGTCCCAGCTGACCATTGACTCACACTCCTTAAAACCTACAATTAAGAAATGTAAAAACCAAAAAATCTAATCTAATAATATATTTAATCATAAATAAAAAAAATACCTGACAACGACATGCAACACAAGGACCAACTTGACCTGTTTCATCAGCAGAAACAACCAGGTTACCTAGCATATCTGGAGTTGAAGTTTAAGATGATTAGTTTACTTGGAGTTAGTTACAATTTACCTGTTGTTGATTAGTTTCTTGTATCTACGCCTTTGTCTACCAGCTCCAACAGCCCTTATACATGTAAAGGACTTGAAAGAGTAAAACTTAAAGACTACATAGCCACTTACAGTGAAAGACAAAAGCCACCAGGCCAGCATCTCAGTGTACCAATCTATCATGACCACGACATAAACAAAATTCATTTTAATAAAACTAATTTCATTAAAATAACAAGCTAAACAACAAATCATTAATTTCAATTGATAAAACTTAATTCAAGGATAAAATAGATTTACCCGATATCAAAGGTCAAGTGTTCTAAATTTGCTTTGTACTCTTCAAGTAGGTTTTCCAAAAAAAGAAATCATTAATTTCAATGCACTTGTCAGTTTCTTTTATGTTAATGCTACCCGATGAGAGCGGTAGAATCATAACTAATGAATTCAATGATAGTGAAACTAGAATATTATGATATGAGTTAATGAGAGTGCAAGTTACCATTTTTTTTATTCCTTCAATAAGATCCTCACCAGCCACCAAATTAGATTCTGCATCTCTAGACTTCTGCAACTGCTCCATCAGCAAACACAGCTACACGCAAGGCCTGCAAATAAAAATAGCTTACAAAGGAGAACCCAAATAAAACTCCAAGTCTCTTTAAATTATCACTCGGTGAGATCACAATCCCTATGAGCATCAACTGCACATTAGGACAAAAGAGAACCCAAATAAACCTCAAAGACTAACTCATTTGAATGCACATAAGGAAATCTTGAATCACCAGAGAAAAAGGCAGATCTAATGAGATCACCAGACCAACAGTAGGAACGTATATGAGCATCAACTGCAACATCTTTCAGTTTTCCACCCCTAACCATAGATAACATAGGATATGAGTAAACAAATATAATGGTCTTGGTATTTGTATATGATTACATTACTTTATGGGATATTGTCAAGAAAACTGGTTCAGATTTGAACTCTTACCCCAAAATTTTCATTTAGGCTTCTAGTTTTATCCGCTGTTCTTACCTTTTAACACCTGTAAAAAGAGTAGAACTAGAAAAAACCCTATGGTACATACAGATGCAGTTACTCTATGCAACCAAACCAACCAATACTCTCTACATACATACATACAATATAGATACATATAGATAGATATAAAAACCACAAGAAAGAATAATAATAAAATAAAAAACAAAACTTGGGGAAAGGAGGGGTTCAATCTTGAATGCATTGGATCTCTCTCATCATAATACGGTTGCTGGTAACCTTAAACCCAAGCAGAGCTGGGTCGATTTTCCTCTCCTTTTTGCCTTTCTTTTTCCCACCACCACCACCAGTTTTTCTATTGTGTCCCTCTGCTGCACCCTCTGGATCTGGTGAGGGTGGCTTCCTAATAAGATGATTATTATTAATGCCACAAATGCATCACTCAATGATTACGTCCTCCTAAACCCACCACCACCTACCATAATCATCATGTTCTCCCTAGTTTCTCTTTCTCTGAAAGTTGATTCCACCTCACATAACCCCCCTTCATGAGATGATGATGATGATGATGAAGGACGTCTCACCAATATATTTATATTATCACTACTACTACTACACCTTTTTAATCCCCTGCTGCATACAAACCCTTAACATAAGAAACCAAAACATATCAATTATCTGTTCCAGGATTAATAACTGAAATTACCTGTCTTGACCCTCTCCAGCTGCTGCTGCAAAAGACTCAACCCTGTCATTGTACAAGCTTTTATTCCCACATGCTAATATCATATCAAAAAATAAATATATTTATTTACTACGCTACGCATAAAAAATAAATACCATCATAAACAGGATATAAATTTACTAAAATTATTTGGCATTTCCCCATGGTCTATAGCAGCAACACCACCTTGTTGATTTTTTGCGGCTACACGTATCATCATGTTGAAAAGCAAACCACCTGCATGAAAATTACACTTGACTCTCTTTCAGGCATCCCATTGTTGAAAGCAAACCACATGCATGAAAATCAAGAAATGAGACTTTCTTTCCCTAGCTTTTTACGAATTTGCCCTTACCTGACAAATTGTGCAGAAACTAAGTTCTTGATCAGCAGATGAAACAACTTCCAACTTAGAAGACATAAATACCCTTGTTTACAAATAACCTGAAATAAAATCCTCTGATAACCCTGATCCAGCATTCCCAATCTGCTCACCTAATGCAAGAAGCTCCTGCATATACACAAAAGGTCAATTTCGTAATTTGACTAAAAAAGAAGCCAATCTTTGTATACTCATAAGACATATGATCAATATCCGTACGCATATCTCTATGATGATCAACTCTTCATCCATAATTAGAAATATCAAGCATTGCAACACCCTGTTATTAGAAAAAAAAAAATTAATAAAAGGAATTTCATTTTCTTGCATGATTTGATTATGAAGAGAGTAATATTTAATAATAATAATTAACATCTTCAGGAAGAACTCTTAAATGTGGAAAGTCATGTGGTCTTTCCAAGCTCGGTTAGAAGAGGGGTTTATGTAGAAGCTAGTGTTTATAAAAATCCACAGTTCCATTGAAGGAAAAAAGTTAGAGCATCAATAGAGATGAAGATTGAAACCTGCTTGAGATCTGGTCGAGATAAATTGGACACGACAAAGAAATTCAACGCACTGTTCTTTAATGTCAAATAAATTGAGAAGATGGTCTGATTCACCTGTCGTTCAATGAAATGATTCAAACAGAAGCCCTAATTTTAAAAGACGATAGCTATACTAAAAAAAGAGAGTCAACATGAGAAGTATCAAGAGGTTCACATTACCTTGGAGACGACTTGAGAAGTATTAATCAAAAGTTTCAAGATCGCTCTGCTACAATGGTTCAATCCCGCATTTTGATTTCGCCACAACCACCACAATGGTTTTGACTAGCGATTCAGTATAGGGAATAAACCATACAAAAGCTATCAAATAACCCTTGGAGTGAAATTAAAGAAACCGTGAAGATTTTAGTGGATAGATGAAGAGAGATTTTAGTGAAGAGATGAAGAGCTGGGGAGGCGACGAAATCGATTTCTAACTGAAAAGAAAAATCTAATTGAATAGATAAACCTATTAAGGTAGCGGTCAGGGAGGTGAGACGGAACGCAATCACAGGTGTAGTGGAAGAGTCACATTCGTAGTCATCAGTGCGATGGAGGAGTCGCACACCCAATTGAGAGTGAAACCATTCAGTTATAAGTATTAGCTTATCGTTGGTCAATTTGTAATGAGGAAGGCCTGACGTCGCTGGAGGAGAAGTGACCAAAGGTGAAGCAAGGTGAATCATCCATTGTTTTAGAGCTAAGAGAGATGCGAGATTGTTTTCGTTCTTGAAAAAAACCCTAGCTAAAATGGTCACAACGATTTTGTGGAATTTAGTATTTGGTGATGTTTTGGGATTTTGTTGTGCGAGAAAAGACGAGTGGTTATGATATTAGGGTTTTTTGGGTATTGATCAGTGAGGAGAGGGAAGAACGATGGAAATAATGCAGAGGATGAACGAGATGTTTGATGATACTGAAGATGAAGGTGAGGGACCTAGGGCTTTTTCTTGCTAAGTAGAAGAGGCGGGGGGATTAATTTTTAGGGTTCAATAGGCGGGGGTAATTTTCATCGATTTCATTTCCCGCCTAAAACGCGTGTTTCACTTAAAAATTATAAAGTGACACCTTTAAATGACGCACATTTTATGAAAGGCGCCCTCCGCATTTCTTATTTTTCTTTTCTGACACTAATTTTAGGGCGTGCACAAATACGTGCCCTCTATCTTTCAAATTTTGCAAAACTGACATTATCTTTTAGGGCACTTGCAAATGCGCGTTGTCTATCAGCGAGTGTCATTGTTTGCGCGTCATTAAAGGGCTATTTTCTTGTAGTGGTAATGCGTTTAAGATGGTCGGTCAGGACACCAGATTCCAATCCTCTTGTGCGAAGGCATCTTCTATCCCATATCTAAACTACATCCCTGCCTCCTTGGATAAGAGTATTCTACAAATATATAAGAAATCAGTATATAGAGGTATTCATAATCCAATGTACAAAAAGTTGTAGATCGAGTTAGATGAACTTAGATTATAGCCAAATGACAAATATATTGGGAACATTCATTTCAAGATTGAAAATGAAATGTTGGAAGAGCAACATACCAATTGATTTAGTGCCTTTGTGTCAAAAATATATTACAACTTACTGGCGACAAATAAATACTTTTTAGTATTACTCATATAATCAACTATGATTTAGAAAATGTAATTTGAAAATACTGATGATACAAATCCCCTAAATTTTCCGTGATTTATGACCAAAATGGTCAAAATTTAAGGATAGAAAACATATTATGATTCTGTACTAACTTGAAAATTCGTCATGTCAATGTCACAATTTGGATGCAATCCAACCACTACCATGCTCTGAAATAGCCTTGAAGGTTCTTTCAATATCATTTGATGCTATAAAAAAATTAGAAAAGTATAAACAATCATCAAGAATTCAAGATTCAAGAATAAAAGATAGGAGTATAGAAAAAGAAAAAAAGAAAGATATTACATATTTACATGTATACATATTTACATACCAGGGCATCCAACTGAAAGCTTGCCCATTGACGTTTTTGGCTAGTTAATACTTCTGGATTGTAAGTTCTGCTTTTATCTTCAGAAGGAGGAGATAAGCCTTTAAGTGCTCTAAAAACTTGATTTTGAAGCTTTTGAAGAGGACTGGTATCCCCTTTTGATGAGAATACCACTGAAGGTCTTGGTGAAGGAGAAGGAGGAATAACAGCAGTTCCAGAAGCATCTTCAGTTGTCTGCACCAAAAATGAAGCACCCCAACTTGGGCTACTTGCCTCTTCATGAGTTCCATTACCTTTCTCCATGAGTGGAAGTGGAAGTCCCTTTTGTCGAGAATACTATAATTTTGGAGGTAAACGAAAAGAGAAAACTATGAGCATGGTTTTTCTTCCATTGCAAAAACTCAGAATAAGTAGAAACGACACCAAATTTCAGCATTGTTAGCATTACTCTTCATTCTTCTACCAATCACACATGTTAAAACGATGAATTTTCATTGATTTGAATCGATTGAAACGTGTAATCCACTGAACGATGAATACACAGAAAAATACAGGATAAGGAAGGTACTTCTCGTTCCACAGAAAAACCTAAAAGTACTGGAATAGTAATTGTTGTTGTTGCTGCTGTACACATCATGAACCAGCATAAGTGCATAACCAATCTATTTACACATTGAAACACAAGAGTCGAGAATTTTACAAGTAATTTTTAGCGAAAACTACATATAGATTTTCATCTTACAGGGGGGGATACAAAAACTACATTTTCTCGGTTCACTTGTTCATACCTTCTTTTGCAACAAATGGAAACTGGAGCGAGAAACCGAGCTGCTCTCTCTTCCAGATCCTTGTAAGGAACCCGATTGCCTATCAGTGCTAGATCTTTTCCGGTGAGATGATGGAATTCTCCATGTTTTGTTCGAGTTATTGGAGAGGAATGGATGAAGTTAGGGCTTTTCTGTGGAAGGAAGAAAGAGATGGAGCGGTAGAAGGAAGATACTGCAATTAAATCCTAAAATCAGCATATAGATTGGGTGAACGGCGATAAAGATAGTTGTGTAATCACAAACACTAAAAGTTGAGGAGATTGGTAGAGATGATGGAGACGATACTCATTTTCCTTCTGATAGAGGTTAAAGAGAGGAAGATGAATGACGGTGGATGGGGTAAAGGTGGCCGGATCCAAAATTAAAAAAAAAAAAAATGGTGCTTAACACATGTATCGACACCAATCTTATTCTTATTGGCTAACACGGAAATGAAGCGGTGGAGACACACGTTGATCTCATTAGAAAAAATAAAAATAAATAATAATTAAAGGTGGTCCAATCAACAGCAAGAACTGTTGAATTGGGAACCTTAGTTTTATATAATTATATAATATAAAATAATTGCTCATGTTTATATGGAGACCATTTCTGTAACACCCAAAATCAGAAAGGTCAAGAAAGGAAAGAAAACCTAAGTCAAAGGGTCAACTCGTTGAGTCCAAGGAGGAACTCGGCAAGTCTGAGCGGGATCCGGGTCGAGGAGTAAGTGACCGACTCGACGAGTCGGCAAAGGGGACTCGACGAGTCTGGTATGAACGAGGAAAACCCTAAATTCGGGACTTGTGCACTATTTAAGCACCTCATTCTCTTCCTTAAGGTTCCTTTACAACTCCTCTCATCCAGAACATCGAACCCTAGCCACCATATCCATTTTTGAGCAAAGATCTAGCCTTGGTGTTGTGATTTGAAGCTTGCAAGAGGAGGAAGTTCATAGGGGTGCAAGAGGAAGCCTTGGATCCAGAATTAGTGTGACTTTTCAGAGCATTTGAAGGTAAGAAGTCATTACCTTCATTCCTTTGCTCATAGTTTCCTATTTATCATGAGATTTGGGGCTTTTATGCCATGTCCTAGAGCCAGTTAGAGTTAGAAGTCCAGATCTGAAGTTGCTACCTCAGATCTAAGAGTATTCTGGTCTAGAGAGTCATAAAGTATCAGCCTTGGGGGTGTAGATGAAGCATGTTTGTCTTAAACCCGAGTATGGAGTGTTTTGGGCCTAGATCTCCTTAGCTACACGTAAAGTTTACAACTTTACGTGAGGAATAGGCCTTAGAAGAGTGGATCTACAGTTTGGAGTCCCTACATGACTCAAAAAGCCTCTGAATGCATGAAGGACTGAATAGACTCGGCGAGTCCTTCGAGTGGACTCGGCGAGTAGTATGAAGATTGGGAGGAACTCGACGAGTCGGATGAACAAATCGGCGAGTCTGTTGAAGATTGCCTTGGACTCGGTGAGTGTGTTCTTAGACTCGGCGAGTCAAGTCGCAAAACCCCAAACCCTTCAAGTTAAGACTCGAATCAGTAAGTTGAGTGGGGACTCAGTGAGTTGGTCAGGTTAGGACTCGAAAATCGATAGACTCGGCGAGTCGAGTCGCGAATGGAAGAACTCTGAGCATATGAACTCGGTGAGTCAGTAGGCAGACTCGATGAGTAGGGTTGACCTGGAAGGTCGAATTTGACCAGGACTTTGACTTTGACCAGACTTGACTTAGTTGACTTTCGGAGGACAGTTTGACAAAGTGTTATATTGGTATTGATAGCTCGGGGAGCTACTGGGGATGCAGTTCAGAAGAGTTGTCGGGCAGCAGCAGAGGGGTTCAGCAAGTTCAGCAAGTGCAAGTGAGTTTCTATTTGTGTGAATGGGTCTAAGGCCACAATGCCGCCCGGTCCATGTAGTTATGAGTGGAAGACCCAGGGGTTATCCCTAGGCACAGTATGCTAGTATGATATTCAGGATGAGGTCCAATGATAGCGGGCGAGTGCCCAAGGAGTGGTTTATGTGATAGTTTATACTTGTTGTCTATGTGATAGTTGTATGTACCTGGTAGGGAGGTGAGTGTGAGAGAGGTCTCGTATCTCACCAATGGCAGAATGTGGATGGTGTTCCACATCTCATTAGCAGCAGATCAAGGGTGAGGCCCAAGTTAGGGAAAGCGTGAGTGTGGGTTGCGCCTATAACTCACTACCAGTAGGAGCATGGATGGGGTTTCATGACTCATTAGTAGCAAGACAAGGGCGAGGCCCAAGGTAGGCGAGCCCTCAGGACATGATTTATTATGTTAGAAAGCGGGGCCCAGTGACAAGCGAGGCCTAAGTGAAACAGATTTGTATCCGAGTGGGGCTCGAAGCCAGGCGGGGCCTGGAGCGGCGGGGCCATTGTAGCGGGCAAGGCCCGAGGTAGGGGCGAGGCCCAGAATAGCGGGTGTGGCCCAGTATGTGCAGTATGTGGTTATGCATGGTATGTGGTAGGTTGGGGAACTTACTAAGCTTCGTGCTTACGGTTTTTAGTTTTGGTTTCAGGTACTTCCGGTAGCGGAGGGAAGAGCTCGGGGTGATCGCATGGCACACACCATAGATTAGACACCTTGGGAATGTTTTACTCTGATAATGAACATATGTTTTGGAAATTAATACTCTGATTATGTTTTGGATTGATGATTATGCTTTAAGTAATGTTTTATTAAAAGAAATTTTTAGTCTTGAATTTTGGGATGTTACAAGTTCAAAAAAAAAAATAGTATCGCATTCGTATAAAAATAATAATACAACCTTACATGATATACTAAAATTGTTAATAACATTGCATTGATAGCGATAAATTAACAATTTAAACGTAACATCCAGACTTTTTTAATGCATTAATTTGTGTTTATCTTTGATATTTATGGAGTGACTTGGCTAGTTGTGAGTCCAACTCGTCGAGTCGGGTCGGGTTGGCCACGTGGAATTAATGAGTGGACTCGACGAGTCAGAGAGCTGACTCACCGAGTAGGTCCTGAGCAGAGAAACCCTAATTTCCCAGAGTTAGGGTTTATATAAGGAAACTTATAGCCTTATTTGTGGCTCACCTTCACTGAGAGTAAACCCTAACGTCCTTTTGGAGCTAGAGAGTGTGAAAGGAGCTAATTTTGGGGTCTTGTGGTACATCTCTTTGTCATCAAGGAACAAGAAGGGGGCCAGTGGATCAGTGTTATTTCATCCAAGAGCTTCTGGAGGAGGTAAAAAGTTCCTACCTTTCTCCTGTGGTGATTAGATCTCATGTTTTAACGCTGAGGGCTTTCTATCACCTTTTTTTGTTGAGATATGAGTAAATGGAGTCCCTTTCTAGGTCTAGACTTCATATTTGGACCTTGTGAGATCCAGAGGGTCCAAAGGCTCAAGCTTTATTCAGTCACTAAAAGAGTTATTGTGTTTTGGTGCCTTGTTGGAGCATGTATTGGCATTATGAGCCTTATATGCCATGTTTGAACGTAAAGCTTACAACTTTTCGTGACAATCGACCCTTAAAATGGTAGATCTAGTGTTTAGAGTGATAGATTTGCCGTAAATAGTTTGAATGAGGAATCTGATCGAAGGGACTCGCCGAGTCCACGACCTGACTCGACGAGTCGGTGAGGGTTTGTCCCGATGGGTTTGATTGCGTGATAACTCGGCAAGATGAGGGTTAACTCGACGAGTTAAGCTGGACTTCCTTGAGAATTCTGAGGAAACAAGGGGACTCGACGAGTCGCAAGAGTGCACTCGACGAGTCGGGTCAAACATGGGCTGTTGACTCGAGTTTGACTTTTGTTGACTTTAGGGTTGGGTCAATCATGGGTAATAGAGACCATGGAGGGGTAAAATGATATTTTATCCACTTCAAGAGTTAGACAGATGGTGAAAATTGTATTGTTCTCTCCTTTTACTGGTGGTATAATGCTGGTAGTAGCCGTGTCGAAAATATCCGATATCCGAATTACTCATCAGATTTTTTCGACGGGTAAATCGGGTATCGGGTTGATTTTTTCGGGTATTCCGGTAACCTGACTTGTATCATGTCAATGTCATGATGACATATCGTTAAAGAGTACAAATACAAAAAATGGAAATACATGATTGAGAAATAATACACGTAAAGTTGGTAGTTAAGGGTGAGTGGGATGGAACAATCAACCTCATTATATGCACGTTTTTAAATATTAATGTAAACGTGTCCTATTTTCCACTTGTCATCGTGATATTGTACTTTACCATCATCTTTTAATAATTTATCTAATATTTTAGACAAATAATATAGCGTAAGAAGGTCTTGTGAGTTTAATGGTTCAGTGCATGTCCAGATTGACTTGAAACTGCCAGCAAAGATGGTTATATATCACAATCACTATGCTGAACCAAAAAGTATTTGTTAATTTAAGAATAAATTACAGATATGGTCCTGTGGTTTTATCAAATTTGTAATTTTGGTCTTTAGGTTTAAATTTTGATATGTTATATTCTTATGGTTTGTAAATATTACACTGGAGTCTTTACTTCATATAAAAAATACCTAAAATATCATTTCTTTCTTTTGTCATTTTCTTATATATATATATATATATATATATATATATATATATATATATATATATATATATATATATATATATATATATATATATATAAAAGCTCTTAATGCGTCGTGGTTTTAAATGAAAAAAACTCACTAAGTCCCTTATTTTTACTATGGAATTTACGGTTCCTATTTTACTCTAAGATACTCCGTTATTTTTCTCTCTTTTTATAATCGCTTCGCAAGGTCATCTTCTTCTCTCTATTTGTTTAATGGCAGAATCAGGTAAACACACCCTCTGTCTTTTTTTTAGACGCAATCAATAAACGTATTTTATTTCTGATTTAGAGTTTGTATTTTGTGTGAACATAGTTAGCTTATGGTGCTACGTTTTATCTTTCTTGAATAATTATGGGTATTTGAATTGACTATCCTTGATACGTAAGTATCGTAACAACTCTTGAATAATTAGTAAATTAAAGGCCTACAAATTATATACTAATAAAACGTATGTGAAGTTCTCTTAAATTTTGAGTAGCTTGAGGCTACCTGACAGTAGGCATAATGGCCACGTTTTATTTATTTTCAATTTTGATTTTGTGCTTCTCAAAGTAAAACATAAGTTAAGTAATATTATAGAGCGGCATACATTAATATGAAACTAAAAACTGAAATATATATATATATATATATATATATATATATATATATATATATATATATATATATATATATATATATATATATATATATATATATATATAAAAGTTCAGGTTCATTTGAGACCATTCTAATTTTGTGAGACCGTGAGACCAAATCTAAAAATAATTTTAAAATACAAAATAAATGGAAAAATCCAAAAATTCTTTTTTTAAATATTATTTTCGGAACTTGAATTAACTAAAAAATATATATAAAAAAATTAAAAAAAATTCCGTTTTTTTTTTTTTGAAAAATACGTGAAATATTCTAAACAGAATATTACACTGACATATTCTAACAAATAATTTTAAAATGCAAAATAAATGGAAAAATCTAAAAATTCTTTTTTTAAATATTATTTTCGGAACTTGAATTAATTAAAAAAATTAAAAAAAAATTAAAAAAATTCTATTTTTTTTGAAAAATACGTGAAATATTCTAAATAGAATATTCCACTGTACATATTTTAAAAATAATTTTAAAATGCAAAATAAATGGAAAAATTAAAAAATTCTTTTTTTAAATATTATTTTTGGAACATGAATTAACTAAAAAAATATAAAATAAATAAAAAATAAATAAAAAAAATAAAAAAAATACGTCTCACGGTCTCACAAAATATAGGTGGTCTCAAATGAACCTAACCCTATATATATATATATATATATATATATATATATATATATATATATATATATATATATATATATATATATATATATGATTGTAATACATTTGGTAAAATTCGGAATAATATGCGTGATTACATTGGCAGTCGGTGATAATTATGCATTTTCAGGTTAAATGTTCCCTATTTTCAATCAACATCAATCTTCATTCCTTCTCAATTGCAAAAACCATCATAATATAATGCTTAATTGTTTGATTTTTTTGAATGTGTAATTGAAATACATGTATTATTTTCTTGGTATAGCGCAGCCATAGGATAATGAATACATAAATCCAAATAGAGGATCAACCTTCCGGAACACATAAAACTGAAGATATGTACACAAATGATTATTTGAAATCAACACTTGAATTTGAGACAACGGATGGTAAGGGTGTGAACCATGGATGTGACGAAGATGAAGATATTGAAGTAAGTATTATGGGGAAGGTTTTTAATACACCTAATGATGCATATACATTTTATAACTAATTTGCCTTTGTACATGGATTTGGTATACACATTCATTGGAACTATAAAAATAAGACAACCAATGTTCCTTATCGGAAGATATATGTGTGCAACAAGCAAGGTCATAAAAGTTTGAAAGGAACTATAAAAATACGAATCATTGCTTGACAACCAATATTCTTTATCGGAAGATATATGTATCGAAGAGATTTAAGGACCGGGTGTCAAGCAATGATTCGTATTTCAAAAAGAAAGGATGGGAAATGGTTTGTAGACATGTTTAATGATACACACAATCATGAGTTGAGCACTACACCAACAAAGGTAATGAAACATCGTTCTCATGGGAAGATACACCGCTCAATAGCATGTAAGTTTCTTATGGTTTAACTTGGTCAATCAGGGTTGAGGCCTTGTTAAGTCAGAAAGGTTGTAAATGCAATGAAAACTCCATATGAAGTTGATGTTACTTCAAAACAATGTGTGGATGTTTTATCAGAGCAACGAAAACAATACAAAGGCAAAGAGTTTTATGGTCTTATTAAACATTTCCAAGGTAAAGCATTACTAGATAATAGCCACTATTTTGCCATGGATTTGTTTGATGATGGGTGCCCTAGAAATGTTTTTTGGGCTGATGGAAGATCAAGGGACGTGTATATTAAATTTGGAGATGTTGTTATTTTGATGTTACATACATGACAAATAAGTTTAAGATGCCATTTGCTCCATTTATTGGGATAAATCATCATGGTCAATCTATACTCTTTGGTGGCGCATTGCTAGAAAATGAGAAGGAAGAAACTTTCTAGTGGCTATTTGAGCATTTTTTTTAAATGTATGTTTAGCAAATATCCAGTGGCAATGATAACAGATCAAGATAAAGCCATGGATAATGCAATCAAGAAAGTGTTTCCAAACACTCGGCGTCGCTTTTGTGCATGGCACATTAAGAAGCATGAATTCAAACATCTTCGGCCACTTGTATCCCATTGTAGTGATTTTCAAGAGTCATATAGACAATGGGTAAAAAGTGATACGATTGAAGAATTTGAAACCAATTGGGAAGTTATACGTGTTAAGTATAACCTCGAAACTAATAGTTGGATAATAGAGATGTATAAGCAACGAATGCATTGGGCTAAAGCCTTCTTGAAGGACGTTTTCTTTGCCGGCATGACTACAAGTGGATGAAGTGAGAGCATTCATTCGTTTTTTGATGGTTTTGTTAACTCCAAGACCATGTTGAATGAATTTGCACTTCAGTATGATAAAGCAATTGAAACTCGAAGGACTGCCGAAGAAGATGGAGATTTCAAAACTATGATCTTCAAACCAGTTCTTTCTTCTATTCATCCAACTGAAGAAAACGCCGGTCAATTTTATACTAGAAAGATGTTTGATGTTTTCAAGAAATAATGGATAGAAGTTGTTAACAATTTAACTCATGAGACATTAAGCAAAAACACAGAAGAAATCAGATATCGGGTTGGGCAAGTAAATGTCGATAAAAACCATTGGCGAATTGTTATCTTTTATTTCTTGAATCAAGTTGTCAAATGTTCATGTGCTAAGTATGAAACATATGTGATATTATGCAAGCAAAGCCTTTATGTGATGAAGTGGAATGTTCAAACCCTTCCTAATCACTATATTCTGCCTAGGTGGACGCTTGATGCTAGATACAAGGTGGGCAGAGGTAGCATTGGACTTGAAGAAATAAATGATGAAAATGAAGTTAGTGCCTTAACTTTATGGTGTGATCGTTCGAATAGTACTAAAGCAATTAAAGAGGCAAGTGACTCCCCTTCAGAGATAAAAAGATTCAATACTTTTTGTAAAAAGTTTTTAGAAGATCAAATTATCCAAAAAAAGGTTGAAGCACATGAGAATGCATCTCAAGATTATTGTTTTGGAAGTTCTCAAGTTGATATGATACCTCAAATATCTGTCAGGGACCCTCTTCTTCCAACTAATACGAAATGGCATCCTAAAAATGCAACTAGAATTAAGTCTTCCTTAGAAATGATGAAAAAAAGAACATGCTCTTACTGCCAAGGAATGGGCCATTATACCACTAGTTATCCAAAAAGAAAGGTAATTATACTTAATTTTATTTTTCATGATTTTCCTAATCTCACACTTATATTATTTTATATCAGGTCGATGAATCGTTACATGAAAAACAGTGATGAGATGTGTAAGCTTTGTTGGTCTCCAAAATTTTAAAGTAAATTTTAATATTAATGTATTGCTGATGTTCAAACTATTGGTAGTTTAATAGTACGTGTTTTCAAAGAGAATTTATTCTTATATAATCAAACAATACATTGATATTGCATCAGGTTCTCAGGTTTCAGGGTTCTGGATTATGGTTCTTCAATTGTGTGTCTTCAGTTATCACGGGTTGGTGCTCGTTGAATTGAAGAGTGTGATAGATGTTTACAAATTACGATTTTTAACCATTTTTTTTGTCTTAGAGAGAGCTTACATATTTTTCGGTTAATTTATGCAACTTTTGTGTCTGTATTCATCTACTTGCAGCTTTTAAAGATAAAGAATTAACGGATATATGTTCACGAGATAGACATCAAATGATTAGAGTTTTTGTATCTGATGGTTTATTATATGTTGGTATTTTTACTTTTTCAAACTTTATAAATGATATTAGACAACCAACCAATATAGCTTATGAAAATTGATCATTTCACACATACATGTTTTTTGTTATGTGATTATACACACACCATGTTATTTTCATGCTTACAATTATTTTAGAGAATGAAAGGAAAAAGAACTAAACGGTTGTAAATATTGCAAAAATGTAACTTGAATATATATTGGATTTCACAAATTTGTAATTGGCATTAAAATGTGAAAAAGTCATACAATGAAGAGAGTTGTATACATGTTATCCTAACTAAAAAAATTTCACTAATTAAATTTTCAAGCAAAGTACATAAATATTTTTGCTAGATATTCATCCGAAATGATTGCATATGTGACAAGTGGGTGAGTTCACTCTAATCTTTGATATACATTATATCTTTCTTGGTTTGTCTGGATTCGTTCCTTGTGCATTTATTATGAATCTTGGAATTCTCCAATCATTTGTGTGAGCCTTTCTTTCAATATATTCTTCAGGGCTACTCACTGTTGAGTTTTTGAATATGTTAAGAAGTCACCACACACAACAGTAATGAACCTGGTGTTAAAAATAAGCGCCATGAATTTGAGTAGACAACTATTACCTTGTAACATTCACTTAGACATTTCATTGAACACCTTTAGGGCACAACCAAATCATCACAGTTTATCAAATGTCAGCAATAAAATCAATACTTAAATTCACCAACATCAAATAGTATTTAAAAAAAAGATGCCTTCAACACCATTACTAAATCCCATTTCAAAATTGCGCTACTATACTAGGCTTATAATGAGAGTACCACAATGCTCATTTTTTCGATCGAAGTCGGCATCAACATAATGAATCAACACAATAAGTTTAAAAATGGAGAAGAATCAAGAACAGGGAAACAATCATTTAATGTATGCCGCTCTATAATATTACTTAACTTATGCTTTACTTTGATAAACATTAAGTTACCCTTTGCCTACCTTGTTACATCAAGCTAGTGTGCCGGTTAACCACACACGCTCCACTAACCGACTTAAGCGAAGTGTAAAGTGCAATTTCATGAATTAGCACCAAATTTACATTTTCCTATGTAACTAAGATCGGGTATTACTAAGAGTTTAGTTACCTAGTATTTATCATTAATAATTTTAATGAAGGGAGAATTATAGTCCTTGTCATACCTATTCGGCTAACGACCCTCCACCAGTCAAGGAAGCGGTGGGTAAGAGTGCACACCCATTAAACTACCATTTTATAGGCAGTAACCTTATACCCCCTTATAGACTGGCTTCGTGAATGAGGCCTACTAATAGTAAGACGACTTGCTCTTATACATATATATATATATATATATATATATATATATATATATATATATATATATATATATATATATATATATATATATATTACCTTATAATATTGTAAAGTATAAGGGTTGAATTTTAACTTTTAAAATTCTAAGGGCTTAACTAGGAATTCAAGTATTCATGGGAAAACTTTACAAATTCCAAAACTTGAGGGCAAGTTTTGAAACTGTTCAAAACTTTTAGATTTTCATAACTTATGAATTTAATTAAAGTTTTAAAAAACTTTTAATGAAGAGACTCTTGGACATCCATAACTTGAGGACAAGATATGGAGCCATAAAAACTATTTATAAGAAAATACTCTTCATTTTTGTAACCTAAGACATTTTTATGAGTTTTAAAATTCATAAATGTGTCTTTTCATATAACTTGAGGACAAGTTACAAAAACACATTTTATGAAAAAAAAATTAGATTAATTTGGATTGAAAACAACTAAAACACAATTTTTTCATTAATCTAAACTAACTCATAAATAAAGGAAACATAAAACTTTTAGTAATCCATAACTTGAGAACAAATTATGGACTCCATTAAAATACATTTAGATCAAGAATTAACTAACAAACAATTTTGTAAATAATTACTATGATCTATCAAAACTCATAAGCATGAACAATCCATATCACCAATTTCAAGAATTACATCAACATGAATAAAACTTGAAATTTTGATTTTAACCTTGAAATTGGATTACTATAATCATTACCACTTTAAAAACACGTTTTACAAGTCCAAAACAGCTTAAGGTAATGATTCTCAACCAATTCCAGCTTTAAAACTCGAAGATATGCTGTCAGGGGTCCAACTCGTCGAATGTACAAACCAACTCGGCGAGTTGGATGATTTTTGTCTTGGACTCGTCGAGTCCCTTCATGGACTACGCGAGTCTGCTGTCCAGACAACATCAAAACTTCGTATTTCAGTCAATTTTTGCAAGTATAACAAGAAAACAAGCCTAGGCTCTATAACAACTGTTGGGATATGAGCATTCTAACAATCCTAAGTGTACATGCAACCCTAAATACCTTTGATCTATGTTTTCTCTATTATACATGCAAATATGAATATTCCAAGGTATTACTCTATCTAGCATACAATCTTTTGATACTTGGATAATATAACAAATTAGAATACATACCTTGTTGATGTAGCTTGTCTTCATGAAGCTTGAGTACCTAGTGCCCCAAGTGTGACACCTCAAATGGTTCAAACAACATCAAATGCACATGGAATAACTTAGACAGAAATGATACACTTCATGAAAATCAGCTAGCCCTTTCTATCACACATAGTGGCCGATTTTTTCCCAAGAATATGATATTTATATAGTGTCACAATTAGAGTAAACCCTTATTATCATGGCTTTCCATTTCCTTGGATCCATGGGTTCAAATATACCATGGAGCATCAATGGATCATCCTATAGGTTTTAGCCCAACTTGATAATCCATGAAGTCTTAGCCCACTATAAAAGCATGGATGATTTACACAATCAACCCATATATTTAATTAGTCTTCTTTTGATCACTTAAAAATTCTTGATCAATACTAATTAAATAATCTTTTTAATATATTAGAACTTATAATCTATTAATAAACCTTCAGTGTTATTTCTATCACTTTTAGTCTATCCAAATGCATGATGCCATACAACCCAAATGGACCATGCTGAGTCGGGTCAAGTACATACCAAATATAGTTATGAACATAGACACTAATCCAACACTCTCTGCATGAGGACCGCTCCCAAGCCTGTGATGGATGTATCACAGAACACCACAAAATCCCCAAATCCCTTTGGGAGAGTCAAAACTGGAGCCTCGCACAAACGCTGACGGAGGGTCTCAAACGCCCTCTGCTTCTTAGGGCCCCACCTGAAATCCACCCCTTCCTCATCAGCGAGTTAGGGGTACTGCAATCTTGGATGTTGGGATTAAAACCCTAATTGAGATTTGATGAACAAGATGTGGAAAATAAGAACAAACACAAATATGAAGATTAGATCGAATGATCACTCGATTTATTGAATGTGAGGAACAAATTACACTTAATAAATAAGAATCTAACTCTACAAGAAACCTCACAACGTGGCGGCTACATTTTGCCTAACTCTTAACCCTAATAATGAATAATACATGACTATTTATTGGGAAAAGACAAGTCTTGGGCTTTTAGCCTAGAATTCATCAAAGGGGCCCATTGCCGTCATCCATGGAGTGCTTTGAAACCCTAAAATCTCCCTCTCAAAGTATGGAATGGATGACAATGCTTTAACTTCCGAAACAAGCGTCTAGCGAATAAAGAGATCTACAACGAGGAATATATGAAGCAATCCACGAATCTTGATTCTTCAATAGTCTTCAATCACGGGCTCTACGATATATAAATTAAGAACTGAAGTAATATCTTTAAACTTCATTTTCGAATGTAATCCCAAAGAATCTTCATGAAAACCAAACCCACCATAAAAACCCATTCCAGAACAAAGAAACTGAATCACTTCTTGTCTTTGAAGACCTCCCCCTCAAAGTCACAATGATCTTCAAATAAGCTAATGATATAAGCCATCAAAAAATATAATGTAACAACCCAAACTTTAAGATTCGTAACGCCACTTGATCGAGAAAATACAAGAAGTCGGAGATATAACAAGTCCTTAGCAGAGCTTGATAAAGAACTTCCGCTGTAAAGGATACTTCTCTGTAAAAGCTTTAGCAGAGCTCGATGAAGAACTTCCACCATAAAAGCTACCTTCATAATTCTACCACAAGCTTTATTAAAAATCTTCAACTTTGAAAAGTCACAAATCCAAATTTCGAATGGCAATACCAAATTCTCCCCCGATTTATAATCAAAAACATGATTATAAAGCCTTCAAATGTTCATGAGAATGATCTTGAATGGATAAAAATTTACTAAGCTCCCCCGTGACACAATGATATAAACGATGAAGTATAAAATCCGAAAAAGTCGTGAAAATTTGACGTTATCACGAAAAACGACTTTCCGAACCGCCAAGACTTGATGGAATCCATAATTTTCTATTCTCAAAAAAATATGAGCGTTGAAATAACCAAAACTGTTCACCGGCCCTCAAAATAGTAAACTTTTCTGAATATTGGGCCGAAACTGTCATTTGCTGAAAGACAGGGGCAGGAATGGTAATTCTGCATCAATATACCCCTTTATTTGTAACACTTTCTGGGATTGGTCCAAAAATATGAAACTGTGAAAACAAAAGGGACCAAAAATGCCAATTCGCTGGAGTTATAGGGACCAAATATGAAACATTAAAGCATCATCTCCCTATTTATACTCCTGATAAAGGGGATGCAACGACTGGAATAAATGCAAGACCCCAAAATTAATACCGTGAATCATACTTTCGTTCCGTGTACTAGGATCACTTGAGAGATGTGAGATGCGAATCGACGATTCGTTCCAAGTACACCATAAGGGGATCTCCACAAACACGAAACCAGGTTTGTTCCAAGCTTCATGAAGCGAATCCGATTCCATCATCTATCGCTTCAATTCAACAGACCATAAGCGAAATGTGAATCATCACGCAAAACCAGGTTCGCTTTCGGTCCTCCCTTCTTTCGTTCCAAGCATAAACACATGAACCCAAGTTCGTTCCAGGTTCATTGAACTGAAACCATGTTCGGTCCGAGCACAGGTTCGGTCCAAGTGCATCAGCTTTATCCCAAGGCGTATCTCCATTCTTTCGTTACAAGAGCTAACAAACGAACCCAATCATAGGTTCGCTTCCGATCGCAGGTAAGGATTTCACACCGATCTTGACTTTTCTGTTGACCAATGTACGTCCCAATTGAGATTGATTCGTTTGCAGATCATGAAACACCCATATCACAATCAATTTCGTTCGTTTGTAGGTAAGATTGCGAATCAACATCATTGGATCGATGTAATTAAGCCTCTATTAAGAGACCTGCTTGGCCAAGCGAACCGGACGTCAAGCCAAATCACGATTCAAGATCTGACAAGGACCACAAATTTCCTTTGTTCCAATTTTATATTCCATCAATCTGATTCCAAGACCCATTACAGTTCCGATTTTGCCCTAATTTTGACTTTCTATGATTTGACCCTCCAAATTGAAATACACTGCCGTTCATCCATTCATCATCAGACCACGTGATTGGCATACCATGTTCATATGTTCTTCAACGGTTCATCTCAAGTGTCATAATTTCCATTTAACAAACACCCAATCAAGATGCGGAACAGATTAAGCAAATTGATTCAAACATCTTGATCAAATAAAATCAAGATCAATTTTGAGAATGAAACTGTTTTGAAACTATGACTCAAGAATAGAAATCGATAACAAATGATTAAATAGAGTCGAGACATGAATTCAATCTGAATATGAGAATGAGTTGGGAAATCACGATACAACATTCACAATTGAGATGTGTCGATGCGTGCATCAAAATCTGCGATGACAAGGAACAAGTCAAGGGCTTAAACCAATAAACTCGTTTGAATAAAAATCAAATGCAATTGGGCCACTATTGACGGAATAAACGCTTTTTAGATCCAAAACAAAATACCATGAATACAATGAACAGGAACATGATTATGTGGGCTAAAACATGGATCGATAGAAATTTAATGAATCAAAGGACTTTAATCGTAAACCAATCAGATTCATATATATATATATATATATATATATATATATATATATATATATATATATATATATATATATATATATATATATATATATATATATATATATATGAATTAAATGAGAATCAGATTGGAATTACCATGATGAACAGTAACAAAATATATAGATCTCTATGAACAGTAGATCGAACAAAAAAACTTGATTCCATACCGCCAAAACACCAACAATCTTCAATAACTCGTGCAAAAAATCATCAAATCAAGAACCGATACGTCAAAAATCAATAGATCTTCAAAGTCCCGCTCTGATACCACTTGTTGGGATTAAAACCCTAATTGAAATTTGATGAACAAGATGTGGAATTTTAGAACAAACACAAAGATGAAGATTAGGTCGAATGATCACTCAATTTATTGAATGTGAGGAACAAATTACACTTAAGAAATAAGAATCTAACTCTACAAGAAACCTCACAACGTGGCGCCTACATTTTGCCTAACTCTTAACCCTTATAATGAATAATACATGACTATTTATAGGGAAAAGACAAGTCTTGGGCTTTTAACCTAGAATTTATCAAAGGGGTCCATTGCCATCATCCATGGAGTGCTTTGAAACCCTACATTGGAGAAATCCTGAATGAATCTCCGGTAGTACCCTGTTAATCCCAGAAAACTCTTGATATCTGAGGGAGATTTTGGAACCTCCCACTTCATGACTGTCTTGATTTTGGCCTGGTCGACCAAAATCCTTTCCTGGTTAACGAGATGCCCAAGGAACTAGACCTCTCATAACCAAAACTCATACTTCGAGAACTTAGCATACAACCGTTCTCGTCTTAACACTCCCAATAACTCCCTGAGGTGCTCCTCGTGCTGCTCTCGAGTCTTGGAATATTCCAAGATATCATCAATATACACTATGACCGATCGATCAAATATCGGTTTGCAGACTCGATTCATCAGGTCCATGAATACTACTGGTGCGTTGGTAAGCCCAAACGGCATCACTACGAACTCGTAATGAACATAACGAGTCCGAAACACGGTCTTCTCCACGTCCTCTATGACCCTGACCTGATGATACCCTGACCTCAAATCTAGATTGGAGAACCAAGATACACCCTATAACTGATCAAAGAGATCATCTATCCTTGGGAGTGGATAATGGTTCTTCACCGTCAACTTGTGCAACTCCCTATAATCAATGCACATCCGGTGCAAACCGTCCTTCTTCCTGACGAAGAGGATCGGTGCTCCCTATGGAGAACTGCTAGGTCGAATGAACTGCTTGCCCAGTAGGTCCTGCAGCTGTGATGACAGATCCTGTATCTCAGGTGGCACCAACTGGTACAGTGCCTTGGCGATAGGGGCCACACCCAGCACCAAGTCGATTCGAAACTTGACCCGCCTCTCCGGAGGTATCCCTGGGAACTCCTCTAAAAACACATCAGCAAACTCCCTGACTAGTGGAACCTTTAAAACTTAAATCAGATCCCTGGCTCGCGTATCCACCACATACGCCAGATAACCCGCACACCTGTGCTGAATATACAGCCGAGCCCTGGTAGCTGAACAGAACCTTGATCCCACTCTGGTTCCATCGCCATATACAATCAATTCTCCCCCACTTGGGGTTCGCACTACCACTCGCTGGCCCTCGCAATCTATCATGGCACCAAATCGACTAAGCCAATCCATCCCCAAGATCACGCATACTTCCCAAATGAGAATTGGAATCAAATCTATCAGAAAGGACACTTCGAAGATCTCCAACTCGCATCCTCGGTAGACCGAAGAAGCAAATACTCCATGTTCGTTGGCCATAGAGACTCACAATGGACACTCTAGCTCGCCCACTGGCACACTGAACTCCCTACTAAATGTCTGAGATACGAAACACCAACTCGCCCCCAAGTTAAATAAAACCAATACAGGCAAGGAGCTCACTAAAAATGTACCTAAACACAGGTACAATCGACAAGCATAACACGTATATAATAAGTGAGATAAAGGATAGGAACATACCAGCAAGCACATTCGGTGCTGCCCTGGCCTCCTCGGCTACAAGCTGGAAGACACGCCCCTGAGCCTTTGGAGGCTCTGCCTTAACTGGCCTCCTATCTGAAATCCTCAATGTAGCCAGTGCTGAAGCCTGCGTCAACTTGGCGGCTAGAAGAGGATGTTGGGCCTTCATATGGCCCACCTGCTCACAATGATAACAAAGTCTGACTCCGGAAGCCGGAGTCTGCTGCCTGTAATCCCTGGCCAGATGGCCCTGCTTGCCACATTAATGGCACCCACTCCCAAATCGGCACGTACCTGAATAAGCCTTTCCGTACTTTCCACAACTGTGGAATGGATGTCCCCCAATCCTGGTATTAGCGGTCTTAGACTGCTTCAGGACCGGCTACGACTGTGTCGACACCTGCCGCTGCTCCCTTAACTGCAGCTCAATCTCCAACTCACGCCGCCTTGCGGCCTCCTGTAGCTCTAGTAGAGTATCACATCGTTGGGTAGACACAAACTATCATATGTCAGTCTTGAGCATGCTTAGATAATGAGTCATCTGAGCCTGCTCGGAAGCAAACTATGGGCATAACATCGCCTTCTCTGTGAACATACGGGTGATCTTCGTCACCGGCACCCCCATCCTGTCTCAAACTCAAAAACTCCTGAGCCAATCATTCCCGCTCAACCCGCGGAATGTATCAGGTGCGGAACATATCTCGGAACTCCTCCCAAGTAACAGCAACTCTCTGATCATCAGTGTATGACCCTATCATCAACCTCCACCAGTCCTTGGCTCTGGACCTAAACAGGTTCAGAGTACACCTGACCTTCTAGTCAGTAGGACATGACCAAGTAAAGAAACATCCCTCCACATCGAATACCCACCTCATAGCCTTAATGGGGTCCTAATCCCTATCAAAAGTAGGGGCTTTGTGTTAACGAAGTCCCTGTACTGGGAGCCCCGACTGGCTCCTCCTCATCCTCTTATCGTTGTTACAGCTGATGCAGTTGTAGCAGCAGCCGTCTCCGCAAGGGTTGCGTATCTGTCATCGAAGTACTCCATCATAGAGGTCTTGATTGACCCAAAGAACCCCAGAACTTGTCCCCGGATAACCTCGACCACCTCCTTGCGGATGATCTCCCTGACTCGATCCTCTATCAACACTGCCCCCTCCTGGCCGATAACCTCAAGCGCTGCAAAGGCCTCCTGATCGCCCTGCCCAAATCCCGATCTGGATCCAGACACAAAATTCCTCATAACCACCATACTGAAAATATAATAGGTAGATATCATACAATCCGCATAAATAACTGGGAACTAACTCCCCACTAAACCCTAGGGGTTGTGACTTCCTTGCTACGCATATGGGTCCTGTGCTTTCAGTAGTAATGGCTCAAAATACCTTCCACACCTACCCATATTTGACTCAAGTATCATCACAACACCCTAACACTATTCATGCATATGGAGGTCGCTCGACCTCACTCATCCATGAGACTTCCTGTAACACCGTAAAATTCAAAACAATTTTTCACATTTTTAAACACGTTTTACCAAACACATTTAACAACAAAATCCCATTTGTATGATAAATTTGGTTCACAAAATATTTCCCAAGATCAAAATACATAAAAATCCATGCGTGTGTACGAATCATGCTGGCGCCTTCCCGCGATCATCACTGGTACCTGAAACACATAACACATAACACTATAAGCATAAAGCTTAGTGAGTTCCCTAAAATACCATACATAACACATACTAGAGACTCGAGGCTATAACTTTGTGGGCCCGTGGGCCCTAACTCTGTGGACCCTCTGGTCCTAACTCTGTGAACCTTTCAGTTCTAACTCTGATATACTCATATATATACACATGATATAAACCACATAGAAACAATGCAGTACAACACATCACATAATAGCATACAATAACTCTGGCACATAACTCTAATTACCACTCTAGGTAAAGTATAGTGAGAAGACTCACTTCAGATGTCCCGGTAAATCACCAACTCGGTAGAAATATGATCTAGCCTCCGCCAAAACACATAAAGTAATACTCTCATAAATATAACTCTCAGAACTAGACTCCACTCTCTCTAGGCACCCTCAGAAGGGTAAAAGACCATTTTACCCCTCCTTTGGCTCAAAGGCCCTCATTGTTGACCAAACCCTAAAAGTCAACCAAAGTCAATGGTCAAACTTTGACCCGACTCGTCGAGTGCACTTGGGCAACTTGGCGAGTACACATGTGTCCACTTAACTCTTTAGTCCCATTTAATACATCGAGTCCCTCCCTTTACTCGACGAGTCCCAGGTAAAAATCGCGGGGCCACCCCGACTCAACTCGCCGAGTCACAAGAACAACTCGGTGAGTACATGCCATGCACAAACTCCATTGACCTCCTGAGGTCAGATCTGCTCCTCTAATCCATAGATATGGCCTTCCCAAGCATAATAATCACGTAAAGTCCAGACCTTGACACTCATATATCATCTAGATGGTTTCATTTGGTGATTTAGCCCTAAAAATGACATTCTAAGCTCATGACTCCCAAGATAATTCATAAAGCTCCAAGGGTTAATGTCTCTGGACCTCTTTGAGTCTAGATCCAAAGCATAAACTCGAGAAGGGACCAATTGCTCCACATAATCATCCTCAAAAGAGGTTAGAAAACCCTAACTCTAAGAATCAATACCAAGACTGAAGAAGGTCCGAATAAATACCTCAAGTTGAAGTCTCTGGACTCTGAAATCACTAGAATCACACCTCCTTCAGTCTCCTCTTGCTCTTGATCACCTTCTTCTTGCTAAACCAAAGATAGAAAGATCAAATATGGCTTCTCCTTCCTCCCAAACGATTTAGCTCACTTAGGGTGCTCTCAAGGGACTGGTAGCCGCAATAGGAGGCTATGAGTGCCCTTAAATAGGCTCCAACCCCGGGGGATTAGGGTTTCATTAAACAACGTGGAATCGCCGAGTCCACTAATGGACTCATCGAGTCCAAACACGAACCCGGATGATAATCCGTGACCCTACTCGGTGAGCCTAAGCATCAACTCGCCGACTTCCTTCACAAATTCCAAAAATAAAATATTAGAATAATATACCTGGGAATCCGGATGTTACACTTCCACCAACCCCTGTAGCACTAGTTTATGCTAACCATACATAACGTTGGAGCCTATAGACTTTCGAATATCGGATCCTACCCTAAGCTGTAATCAATAAGAACAAAACATTAGGCCAAATCAAACATTCTCGAGCTATAAGATCTTAATTATGTACAATCATCATACATACACAAGAAACTACATTAATGATGTCAATCTCATATAAGGAACGACCTAGGCTAGCAGGCATCATGTAATCATGCAACTCTATCATGCATTTCCTGAAATACCTAGCGTAGTACTAGCATGCTATTCTAACATATCACATAATCAAATAACTATATGGTATTTTAGGGTTCACTTACTGTCTCCAGCTGATCGTACACCTTGCATCCTCCTTTACTTATTTTGAAAACCATTTAAAACCATTTTGAAACTCTTTCCTCGATTTGAGACTGGATTCACACAAATGTTCCTCCAATTCACTCAAACCAAGGCTCTGACACCAACTTGTAACACCCATCAAAATCATGCCAAATTTCAACTTTTTCAAACATGTAAAACCATTTAACATTACATAGGTTGTTTTAAAAATAATAAATATCAGAGTATCCCAGTATCAAATCATAAAAATAGTAATAGCAGGAGGAGCAGTACGATCATGCCTTCACCTTCCTACGATCTCCAGAAGTACCTGAAACAAGAAACTGAAATTGTAAGCCCAAAAGCTTAGTGAGTTCCCCCAAAATACCCATACCCACGATAATACACATATAATCATAAACAACATATTATTGGTCCTGTCAACCATCGGGTTGGAATACCCTAGGCCCTTAACTAATCGGTTGGAATGCCAACATACTATGGGTCCAATCATCCTCAGGATGGAATACCCCCAGGCCTACAACCAATAGGTTGGAATACCCGCATACTATGAGTCCAATCATCCTCAGGATGAAATACTCACAACCCACAACCAACAGGTTGGAATGCCCATGTTTATTGTCTTTCACAAAAAGCAGATAAGCCTCAATCGCCAAACAAACATGTGCACATATAATAGATAATCACATAATAGTCTATAGACCAGTTTTTGGGATGTTGCTATGATTAGTGGTATGTTAGATCGGTTTGACTGTTATATGATACGAGCTAGCATATGATATCTATGTGCACATGTTTTTTTTTATTGGGGGTTGGGTTGAGGCGGTTGTGACAACCCGAAATTTCCATTTGTACGAACATTATCTATTCAATAGAAGCTAGTCCAGTTTCAGTGATTTTCAGACTTGTCCGAACAAGTTTGTGTGCATTAGGGTTTACGTTTTTGGATAAATCAAGAGAGTGGATGCTCCTGAAATTGTGAAGCTTGAACATTGTAAGTTTCATAATGATATAGTCCGACTTTCGGAATAAAAATATTTTCTGTCAAAATATTCTAGGACTATAAATAGATTTCTGAATTTAATTAATTCATTATTCACAATTCCAACTAGAGAAAAGCCAATTCTCTCTGACGGATCTTCGGGTTTTCATCCCGGATTGTGAGTCTACTTTCCTAAATGTGTTTCAATACTTGTTATATGCTTTATAACATCAATTACATGTCTAAACTGCAAGATCCGGGAGTTTACCGCCCAAGAACGTTCTTGGGGAGTAAACTCCAAAACGAAGCCTAAAGGCTTCCTAGTCCCGATTCCTTGTTAGACAACTTGTTTAGGGATTAAGGTATGGACATTTGAGACTAGACATCATTCAAGAAACACAAGTGATAGGAGTTTACGGCCAAGAAACTTTCTTGGGCCTAAACCCCTTTTTAAGGATCATAAATGCCCTAAATCATCCCCTAAAGCTTAAGGACTTTACCCTCTAATTCTTGTGCTTATTTTGGACACCAAAACACTTTAAAACCATAAGGTTTTAGGAGTTTATGGCCAAGGAAGGATCTTGGGCCGTAAACCCCTTTTTCAAGTGTTAAAGATGCCCTAAACACCCTAAAAGCCTTAAGACAATTTACCTTGACTACTTGGGACTTGGATGGGGAACAAATGACATCAAAATCACTCCTTAAAGGGAGTTTACGGCCAAGGAACATATCTTGGGCCGTAAACTCCAAGTGAAGGCACAAATGTGTGCCTCTTGTCCCATTTAGCCTTAGATAAAAACATGGAAGCTATCCTACATATGCAAGGGCCTCAAATGAATTAAAACCAACACCCCATAGGAGTTTACGGCCGTAAACTCTAGGGGATATGGTCCTTTGGCCGTAAACTCCCCAAAGGAGCATTCCAAGGCCTTAAACTACTTCAAGGATTGTTCCAACAAGGCTAGACTTATCCTAGGATCAAGATAACACTTCAAAACACCCAAAACCTCCATGTGAGGAGTTCACGACCGTAAACTCAAGGATTTTATGACCGTAAACTCCAATGGGTGGGGTTTGTTGGGTGGTGAACTCATATACAAGGCCATTTGTGCATTAAACCCCTTTTGCCTTGTCCCGTATCAACTTAGATGCAACCATTAGGACCTATAACACGTATATAAAGTGTATACATGTTCCTAAGTGTCTTAACTTACTTTGTTAAGTTATTATTTGGCTAATTAGTTATATATATGCTCATTATATGATAACTAGGCTCGAACGTGTGAACAAGTCTCCGTTTGCCACCTAGCACGGTACCCGATACATCAATCCAATCTACTCACCACAAGTGAGTTCATACCCCTTAAATCAACCTTTGAAATACTTTTAAATGTTTTAAATACTTTATGGGGGGGGGGGATACAAGTCAAATACTTATAGTTATTACATCAATCACATGTAATTGCATTAATCACATATGATTAATAAATAGAAAACCAATGATTTTATCACTGTTCAACTGTTTATTAAACTGTTTCACTTCAAATGTTTTACAAACTCTTTTTACTTATCAAATGCTTTTATTAAACTTTGTTTTACTTCTAATAAATTGCATGCCCATATATATGTGTGTGTGTGTATATATATATATATATATATATATATATATATATATATATATATATATATATATATATATATATATAAGTAATGTTTAAAGGGCTTAGGAAGGCCATCCGCCCTATTTCCTTTTCGCGCACTGAGATGTGGTCTGGTGGGATTTCGGGTGACCATCCGAAGGTCGTTTCAATATTAGTTATATATCATATATACATGTGTAGACATAAAATTACTTCCATATTCATATTTATCAGTACATCAATAGCTAGTTACCATCGGGGTAATACAATACATATACAACTGTACTAGAAACAATACATATACAATGATGCTAGAAACAATACATATACAATGATGCTAGAAACAATACATATACAACTATACTAGAAACAATACATATACAATGATGCTAGAAACAATACATATACAATGATTCTAGAAACAATACATATACAATGATGCTAGAAACAATACATATACAATGATGCTAGAAACAATACATATACAACTATACTAGAAACAATACATATACAACTATACTAGAGCGAGAAACATTACATATACATGAATACTTTAATTATTGTGATTTAAATCGGAGCATGACTTAAATGTCATGGCTCGAGTTGTAGCCAGAATTCTCTTGAAGGGAGAGCGTGAGTTTGCGTATAAATCTATACTGGATTGACAATCCTACACCTTGCTGCTAGCTACAGACGAACCTGCAGGTCTACGGGTGCCAAACGTCATTCCTTTATTACGACCATTCATTATGTCGTTGTTACTAGTCGATAGTATGGTGCAATTTATCACATAATGCCTTAATATAAATCTGGTTTAAGGTAATTAGTACAACAGTAGTTCTTATAATACAAGACTACAGTACTACAATGATTTACCCATTACATAGTTTACTGATAACCTCACTTAAACGTTAATGTACAAACTATATTTTGTTAAATGATAGTTACACTTGGGAAATTACACACTTTTACATCAAACGAGCATACCAAACAGTTGAGCCTTGGTAGAAGGCTACTTTAATAGAAAATATAGGTTTTTCTGAGAGATTCAAACTTTTACAAACAATTGCAAACCTTTACATACAGTTTACAAACTTATACTTGATACATGTTCAAACATTTTTGGATAACAAATACCGACACTAAAATACTTATGAACTCACCACCTTAATGCTGATAAACTCTTTCAAAATAACTTGTATTCTCAGGTCATCAGTAGACAGGTACCAAGGCCAGCTTTTGAGAAGATGGAGCGCATTCAAGACTCATCTTATTATTTTGATATACATTATTTTTGGTGTCTATACTGTACAGAACACGCTTGTATTAAAATTATATATTTAATGCAATGGATGATGTTGTTTGCTTATTTACATTTACTGTGTTGTGATACTTACATGACGTCCTCCGCCCCAGAACGTTTCCGCTGTTCTTGGCTTTGGGGTGTGATAGATTGGTATCAGAGCATTGTTTATAGTGAATCAAGTATATCAACCCATAAAAGATATACTAAACTATAAACCCAGTTGGGATTAAAACACTCTGACCAAGAGTCTATACTTAAAATACTAAAACATTTAATTAAGTATACTAGTCTACATTCATACTTAAACCAGTGTCACAACGACAAGAACAAAAGTATTACGATTGTTAAATATCACAGGTAAGCTCGGGGATATATGGTCAGTCCTGGGAATGGTATAGCCTGATCAACTATGCTGGTCCGAGGAGTGATTAGCATATGCCCTAGAATGGTCGTGATGTGTTAACAAGTCTAAAAACTTACCAACAATACCACAAGAAGATCAGTAGAACCTAAACTTAAAATACTATAGGTGTGTTTTGTACTACCAACTACATGTATACTATATCTTTATACCTCTCTTCTCGCGTAGATTTAAATGGCTGGATTCCATCACGGCGACCCGTACTTTCCAAATGAAGGCAACGCAGGATGGCTCGAAGCAGAGTCTGACGATGAACACCAAATCCCGTTGGATGATCATCAAGCTGAAGGCTTTTCGGATGGATCAGACTCTGAGCCCGAAGTCAACAACCTACCTCCAGTAGGTCAAGCCCCGAACAACAACCCTCGACTAGCTTTTCTAGGTCCCACTCCCTTGTGGGTAGATAACTTAAATCGCAGGAGTGACGAACAGGGTCAACCCTTACCATACTTTGGGGACCGAACCTTTTACAACGTCAGCGATGGTGGCTCTGCTGACCGAGCTCTACCTGTCATTATCCGCAGAATAGCTCGTAATGTCGAGCAAGGTCGAGCAGCCATCGACCGAGTCGTGGAGATTGATGCTAACTCTGGTGTCAATATAGTCCGCATTCGCCGTCTCGAAGAAGATATGGAACGGACCCGGAGAATCAATGAAACCCTACAGCAACGTCTGGTTGCCTCTCAAGCAGAAGTCATGGAACTTTGAGCTCGTCAAAGGGCTCATGAACGACACCTTCAAGAGGTGGTACGTCAAATGAGAGACCTCAGGGTTCTCCCGAGGAATACTCATCGCCGTTAGATGATGTCTAGTACCTCATTATCTTTTCGGTTAAGGATTAGCCTTTAACATCTGTGCTCTAAGTAGCACTTATCTGTAAAATATTCCTAACTTTCAGTACTCTAATTAGGAATCTAAGAACTGTCAAACTTTGCGTATGGTATGATGTAAGACCTACTGTTAGGTCAATTTTCATTGAACTCATTACATCAGTAATACCAGTATTATTGACAATTACCTACTCTGTGGGAAGAATCTTTACATTTGGGTTTTCCTACACATCTTTCTGGTTATGTTCTCAAACACTCATTCAATTGTTGGGCTATGGTTAGTTAGTCCATGTGTCATTCGCACATTACTTGCAAATTGATTCTTACCACTTTTCTCATCTTTAAAAACTTATAGCTGAAAGATGCCTCCTCGCAAATCTACCCGGAACAACCCTACACCTCCACCACCTCTAGTCATCGATACAGCAACCCTAAATGTTGTCGTAGCTGCAGCAGTGGCAACTGCCATGGCACAGTATCACTCTACTGATGCCAGCAAAGGTGGAACCCCGGTTAACTCCATTCCGGTTGAAACTCCTATGCGCTCGAGAGAGTGCTCTTACAAGGATTTCACCAACTGCAAGCCGAATTCCTTTCACGGGACCGGCGGAGTCATTGCTCTCTCGCAATGGTTCGAGAAGACTGAATCAGTCTTCGAAATTTGTTCTTGACCTGCTGCGAGCAAAGTCAAATATGTCGCATGCACCTTCGAAGGGAAGGCACTGACGTGGTGGAACAGCCACGTTAAATCTCTAACTCTCGTCGTGGCCAACGACATAGGCTGGGATACGATGAAAGATTTCATGATTGAGGAATACTGCCCGAGGGGCGAGATCCAGAAACTAGAGCAGGAGCTGTGGAGCATGACCATGAAGGGCACCAACATTATCGCTTACACTGCCCGATTTAGCGAACTGGTGGCCCTCTGCCCAAATATGGTTCCCACTAAAGGGAAGAAGATCGAATGGTACATATGGGGGCTAGTGCCTCCGTATCAGGGGAATGTCCTATCATCAAACCCCGCTACCTTCGACAGTGCCAAGCGACTGGCACAGCGACTCATTGACCATGGTGTCAAAACCCCTGCAACCACAACAACCCTAGCCATCTCAGAACCATCCAAACCCCCTGACACCAAGCGGAAGTTCTGGGATGACAAGAAGAGGCAGCGAGTTGCCAAGAAGCAGCAAATTGTGGCAGTACATGCCGCAGTAACCCCAGTTGCTGCTACTGCTCCGACGAAGCAGTATGCTGGAAGTTTTCCGAAGTGCAACAAATGCAACTTCCACCACAACGGCCCCTTCCGTGAAATGCAGTGCTCTAACTGCAACAGGAAAGGACACACCATCCGTTTCTGTAAGTTCCCAGCACAACCGATCACACAAGTCCCTGGCTCTGGCGCGAGCCCAACTTGCTATGGATGTGGCGAAACAGGCCACTATAAGAGGGACTTCCCCAAAGTGAGAAATGCTGGAGGAGCCGGGAGGGTACTGGCTATAGGCCACAGGGAAGCAGTTGCTGACCCGACAGTGGTGACTGGTACGTTCCTCCTCGATAACTCCTATGCATGCATTCTATTCGATAGTGGAGCGGAGCGAAGCTTCGTGAACCACAAATTTGCTCGCATACTTAAACAACAACCACACGCACTTAAAGAACAATTCACAGTAGAAATGGCTAATGGAAAAATAGAAAACACCAGTAGCATATACTTAGGATATATCCTAACCCTAGATAACCATTCATTCCTAATCGACCTCATGCCAGTCTCAATAAAAAGTTTCGACGTCATCGTCAGCATGGATTGGTTGAGTCTTCATCGCGCCGACATCATGTGCTTCGAGAAAGCAGTCCGACTAAACCTTCCGTCTAACGAAGCTCTTATAGTCTACGGCGACAAACCTGGTGCGAGTCTTCGCATTATATCAAGTGTTCAAACACAGAAATATCTGCGCAAAGAATACCACGCATTCCTTGCTCACGTCGTCGACACGAACCTCGAAATGAAAGAACTAAAGAACATTCCAGTAGTGAGCGACTTTCCCGACATTTTCCCAGAAGAACTACCTGGATTACCTCCGCAACGACAGGTCGAGTTCAGAATCGACTTAGTCCCAGGAGCTACCCCAGTAGCCAAGTTGCCCTACCGCTTAGCACCAGCAGAGATGCAGGAATTATCTGGTCAACTTAACGAACTACTCAGCAAGGGCTTCATAAGACCAAGCTTCTCACCTTGGGGAGCACCGGTCTTGTTCGTTAAGAAGAAAGACGGATCATTCCGTATGTGTATCGACTACAGAGAACTCAACAAACTGACAGTAAAAAATCGTTACCCTCTGCCTCGCATAGACGATCTATTTGACCAACTGCAAGGGGCGAACTATTTTTCCAAAATTGATATAAGGTCCGGATATCACCAGTTACGAGTGCTAGAGGAGGATGTTCCAAAGACAACCTTCCGAACTCGTTACGGACATTACGAGTTCGTGGTGATGCCATTCGGATTGACCAATGCGCCAACAGTTTTCATGGACCTGATGAACAGAGTATGCCGACCTTACTTGGATCAGTTCGTCATCGTTTTCATTGACGACATCTTGATCTACTCTCGAAGTAAGGAAGAACATGGCGATTACCTACGACTAGTTTTAGGAACTTTACGAGCGGAGAAACTTTATGCGAAGTTCTCGAAATGTGAATTTTGGATCCGAAGAGTCGAATTCTTAGGACACGTGGTAAGCGAAGAGGGAATCCACGTGGACCCATCCAAAATTAAAGCCATTGAGAACTGGTCAGCACCCAAGATGCCGACAAAAATTCGTCAATTTCTAGGTCTCGCTGGCTACTACCGCAGATTCATTCAGAATTTCTCCCGAATAGTGAAACCTCTTACAACCCTGACCCAGAAAGGTGTGGCCTTTGACTGGGAAGAGAAACAAGAGAGAGCGTTCCAAACGCTCAAACGAGCCTTGTGCACCGCACCAATACTATCTCTCCCCGAAGGGATAGAAGACTTCGTAGTCTATTGCGATGCATCGAACTAAGGGCTTGGGTGTGTTCTGATGCAACGAGGTAAGGTCATCGCCTACGCATCCAGACAGTTGAAGACACACGAAGTTAACTACACGACCCACGATCTTGAACTGGGAGCCGTGGTGTTTGCTCTGAAGATCTGGAGACATTACTTGTATGGAACGAAGAGCACTATCTTTACCGACCACAAGAGTTTACAACATATATTCGATCAGAAGGAGCTCAACATGAGACAACGATGGTGGGTCGAACTACTCAGTGATTACGAATGCGACATTCGTTATCATCCGGGTAAAGCCAACGTAGTAGCAGACGCCCTAAGTCGGAAGGAATATTCTGGTCGCAGATTCAAATCATTGTCAATAACCATCCATTCACACTTGTCTAATCAAATTCAGGCGGCCCAACTTGAAGCAATGAAACCTGAAAATGTGACGAGTGAATCTCTAAGAGGAATGGACAAGAATTTAGAAGCCAAGGGTGACGGAGCCTTATACTTCATGGACCGGATCTGGACACCAAAACACGGTGGTTTCCGAGACTTAGTCATGACCGAGGCGCACAACACTCGATATTCCATCCACCCAGCTTCAAATAAGATGTATCTGGATCTTAAAAAGCTATACTGGTGGCCTAATATGAAAGCAGAGATTGCTACCTTCGTAAGTAAATGCCTTACTTGCGCAAAGGTAAAGGTCGAGTACCAGAAGCCCTCCGGCTTACTGCAACAACCAAAGATTCCAGAATGGAAGTGGGAGCGGATCACTATGGATTTCATAACCAAGTTGCCCAAGACAACGGGTGGACTTGATACCATATGGGTCATCGTTGATAGATTGACCAAGTCTGCACACTTCCTGCCTATCAAAGAAACCGACAAGATGGAGAAACTGACGAGAACATACATTAGGGAAATCGTACGACTACATGGTGTGCCTATATCCATTATCTCCGATAGAGATAGTAGGTTCACCTCAAGATTCTGGCAATCACTACAACATTCCCTGGGAACAAGGCTAGACATGAGCACAGCCTACCATCCACAGACTGACGGACAGAGTGAGAGGACAATCCAGACTTTAGAAGATATGTTGTGTTCTTGTGTAATTGACTTTGGAAAAGCGTGGGATACTCATTTACCCCTCGTTGAATTTTCCTACAACAACAATTATCACACGAGCATAAAGGCAGCACCATTTGAAGCTCTCTACGGTTGAAAGTGCAGATCCCCTCTGTGCTGGGCTGAGGTGGGTGATACCCAATTAGTTAGGGGGCAGGCTTCCGACAGTACTCTCACTGGTCCGGAAATCATTCAGGAAATGACAGAGAAGATCGTTCAGATCCGTGAACGATTGAAGGCCTCTAGAGACCGACAAAAGAGCTACGCTAACAAACGCAGAAAACCTTTGGAATTTCAGGTGGGAGACCGAGACCTCCTCAAAGTCTCACCCTGGAAGGGCTTGATACGCTTCGGTAAGCGTGGGAAGCTTAATCCTAGGTACATAGGGCCTTTCGAGATTCTCGCAAGAGTCGGCCCCATAGCTTACAAACTTGATCTACCCGACACACTTCGTAACGTACATTCTACATTCCACGTATCTAACTTGAAAAAGTGTCTGTCCGACGAGACTCTCGTAATCCCACTCGATGAGATCGAGATCAACGAGAGCCTCAACTTCGTGGAAGAACCTGTAGAGATCATGGATCGTGAGGTCAAGCAGACGAAGCAAAGCCGTATCCCTATCGTGAAGGTTCGCTGGAACGCCAAGCGAGGACCGGAATTCACTTGGGAATGCGAGGATCAGATGAAACTGAAATATCCTCATCTTTTCGCTTAGTTATTTGTAACTTCTTATCTGCTTAAATTCTAATTTCGGGATGAAATTCCCTCTAACGGGGGGATGATGTGACAACCCGAAATTTCCATTTGTACGAACATTATCTATTCAATAGAAGCTAGTCCAGTTTCAGTAATTTTCAGACTTGTCCGAACAAGTTTGTGTGCATTAGGGTTTACGTTTTTGGATAAATCAGGAGAGTGGATGCTCCTGAAATTGTGAAACTTGAACATTGTAAGTTTCATAATGATATAGTCCGACTTTCGGAATAAAAATATTTTTTGTCAAAATATTCCAGGACTATAAATAGATTTCTGAATTTAACTAATTCATTATTCACAATTCCAACTAGAGAAAAGCCAATTCTCTCTGACGAATCTTCGGGTTTTCATCCCGGATTGTGAGTCTACTTTCCTAAATGTGTTTCAATACTTGTTATATGCTTTATAACATCAATTACATGTCTAAACTGCAAGATCCGGGAGTTTACCTCCCAAGAACGTTCATGGGGAGTAAACTCCAAAACGGAGCCTAAAGGCTTCCTAGTCCCGATTCCTTGTTAGACAACTTGTTTAGGGATTAAGGTATGGACATTTGAGACTAGATATCATTCAAGAAATACAAGTGATAGGATTTTACGGCCAAGAAACTTTCTTGGGCCGTAAACCCCTTTTTAAGGGTCATAAATGCCCTAAATCATCCCCTAAAGCTTAAGGACTTTACCCTCTAATGCTTGTGCTTATTTTGGACACCAAAACACTTCAAAACCATAAGGTTTTAGGAGTTTATGGCCAAGGAAGGATCTTGGGTCGTAAACCCCTTTTTCAAGTGTTAAAGATGCCCTAAACACCCTAAAAGCCTTAAGACAATTTACCTTGACTACTTGGGACTTGGATGGGGAACAAATGACATCAAAATCACTCCTTAAAGGGAGTTTACGGCCAAGGAACATATCTTGGGCCGTAAACTCCAAGTGAAGGCACAAATGTGTGCCTCTTGTCCCATTTAGCCTTAGATAAAAACATGGAAGCTATCCTACATATGCAAGGGCCTCAAATGAATTAAAACCAACACCCCATAGGAGTTTACGGCCGTAAACTCTAGGGGATATGGTCCTTTGGCCGTAAACTCCCCAAAGGAGCATTCCAAGGCCTTAAACTACTTCAAGGATTGTTCCAACAAGGCTAGACTTATCCTAGGATCAAGATAACACTTCAAAACACCCAAAACCTCCATGTGAGGAGTTCACGACCGTAAACTCAAGGATTTTATGACCATAAACTCCAATGGGTGGGGTTTGTTGGGTGGTGAACTCATATACAAGGCCATTTGTGCATTAAACCCCTTTTGCCTTGTCCCGTATCAACTTAGATGCAACCATTAGGACCTATAACACTTATATAAGGTGTATACATGTTCCTAAGTGTCTTAACTTACTTTGTTAAGTTATTATTTGGCTAATTAGTTATATATATGCTCATTGTATGATAACTAGGCTCGAACGTGTGAACAAGTCTCCGTTTGCCACCTAGCACGGTACCCGATACATCAATCCAATCTACTCACCACAAGTGAGTTCATACCCCTTAAATCAACCTTTGAAATAGTTTTAAATGTTTTAAATACTTTATGGGCGGGATACAAGTCAAATACTTATAGTTATTACATCAATCACATGTAATTGCATTAATCACATGTGATTAATAACTAGAAAACCAATGATTTTATCACTGTTCAACTGTTTATCAAACTGTTTCACTTCAAATGTTTTACAAACTCTTTTTACTTATCAAATGCTTTTATTTAATTTTTTTTTACTTCTTATAAATTGCATGCCCATATATGTGTATATATATATATATATATATATATATATATATATATATATATATATATATATATATAAGTAATGTTTAAAGGGCTTAGGAAGGCCATCCGCCCTATTTCCTTTTCGCGCACTGAGATGTGGTCTGGTGGGATTTCGGGTGACCATCCGAAGGTCGTTTCAATATTAGTTATATATCATATATACATGTGTAGACATAAAATTACTTCCATATTCATATTTATCAGTACATCAATAGCTAGTTACCATTGGGGTAATACAATACATATACAACTATACTAGAAACAATACATATACAATGATGCTAGAAACAATACATATACAATGATGCTAGAAACAATACATATACAACTATACTAGAAACAATACATATACAATGATGCTAGAAACAATACATATACAATGATGCTAGAAACAATACGTATACAATGATGCTAGAAACAATACATATACAATGATGCTAGAAACAATACATATACAACGATGCTAGAAACAATACATATACAACTATACTAGAAACAATACATATACAACTATACTAGAGCGAGAAACATTACATATACATGAATACTTTAATTATTGTGATTTAAATCGGAGCATGACTTAAATGTCATGGCTCGAGTTGTAGCCAGAATTCTCTTGAAGGGAGAGCGTGAGTTTGCGTATAGATCTATATTGAATTGACAATCCTACACCTTGCTGCTAGCTACAGCCGGACCTGCAGGTCTGCGGGTGCCAAACGTCATTCCTTTATTACGACCATTCATTATGTCGTTGTTACTAGTCGATAGTAAGGTGCAATTTATCACATAATGCCTTAATATAAATCCGGTTTAAGGTAATTAGTACAACAGTAGTTCTTATAATACAAGACTACAGTACTACAATGATTTACCCATTACATAGTTTAGTGATAACCTCACTTAAACGTTAATGTACAAACTATATTTTGTTAAATGATAGTTACACTTGGGAAATTACACACTTTTACATCAAACGAGCATACCAAACAGTTGAGCCTTGGTAGAAGACTACTTTAATAGAAAATATAGGTTTTTCTGAGAGATTCAAACTTTTACAAACAATTGCAAACCTTTACATACATTTTACAAAATTATACTTGATACATGTTCAAACATTTTTGGATAACAAATACCGACACTAAAATACTTATGAACTCACCAGCTTAATGCTGATAAACTCTTTCAAAATAACTTGTATTCTCAGGTCATCAGTAGACAGGTACCGAGGCCAGCTTTTGAGAAGATGGAGTGCATTCAAGACTCATCTTATTATTTTGATATACATTATTTTTGGTGTCTAGACGCTTGTATTAAAATTATATATTTAATGCAATGGATGATGTTGTTTGCTTATTTACATTTACTGTGTTGTGATACTTACATGACGTCCTCCGCCCCAGAACGTTTCCGCCGTTCTTGGTTTTGGGGTGTGACAGCGGTCCTATTTGTGTTGTAAGCCAACATACCCGGTGAGCGGTCCGGATAGGTTTTAGGCCATGCGAGGCAGTCCAATCATGCTGAAGGCTCGGGAGTGGTCCAGATAGGCTGTAAGCCCTATGGGGCGGTCCAGTCAGGCTGAAGGCTCTTTATGCATGATGTTCTGTATTTGTTATATGATATGGTTATATTTGTATGGCTTTGGTATTTTGGGGAAACTCACTAAGCTTCGGGCTTACTGTTGTTGATTTTGTTTCAGGTACTTCTGATGATCGCGGGAAGGCGAAGGCGTGATCATGCACCTCTTCATATTTCCATGATTTGATTATGGGAATACTCTAATGCTTAAACTATTTTGAAAATAAATTATAATAACTTAATGGTTTTAAATGTTTTAAAAAGTTTCAAATTGGCTTGAATTTTATGGTTGTTACAAGTTGGTATCAGAGCCTTGGTTTGAGTGAATTGGAGGAATATTCGTGTGAATCCAGTCTCAACTCAAGGAAAGATTTTCAAAATGATTTCTAAATTGTTTTCAAAATATCAAAGGAGGAAGCAGGGTGTACAATCAGCCGGAGCCAGTAAGTAGACCCCAAAATACCATACGGTTATTTGATATTGTGATATGTTAGAACAACATACTAGTACTAGGCTAGGGATCTTCAGGGATTTCTTGATATAATTTCCTAATTACATGATGCCTGCTAGCCTAAGGTTTTCCTAATATGAGATTGACATCATTACTATAGTTCCTGGTGTATGCAGCACGGTTATACATAATTAAGATCTTATAACCTGAGAATGTTTGGTTTGGCCTTATGTTTTGTTCTTGTCTAATCGGGGGCTTAGGGTAGGATCAGATATTCGAAAGTCTATAAGGTCCAACGTTATGTATGGATAGCATACACTAGTGTTGCAGGGTTTGTAGAAGTTTCATGGATGGGTGGGTTATGAGAGGCCAGGAGGTCGATTATGTGATATTTAGCATTCCTCTAGGAGTGAGGATTGAGCGCTCGCTATGATTATGTATATTGTTAGGGGCGGTGTAATGATACTTGAGACAAATATGGATAGGTGTGGAAGGTAGTATGTGCCCGTACAACTGAAAGCACAGGACCCATACTCATAGCAAGGAAGTCACAACCCCTAAGGTTTGGTTGGGAGTTGGTCCCCTGTCATTATGTGGATTATCAGAGATCTTTTTGGTGTTTTACCAGAATGGGGGTTACAAGATGTCTTGAGACCGAATCCAGGTTAGGATCAGGAGCTGGCAGCCAGGTTAGGCCAACATTATCAGAGGACCATGTCAGTGAGATCATTTGGGAGGAGGTGATCAGGGTTGTCCGGGGATAGTTTCGAGAGATGTTTAGGTATATTAAGACCGTCATGGTTGAGTATTTCAACGAGCGCTATGCAGCCTTTGCATAGACGGTTTCCACGGTAGCTATAACAGCTGTAACAATGGCAAGGGGAGGAGCTGGTCGAGCTTTCTAGTACCAGGATTTGTCACTGTGACATATTCTGATGAGCAGAGGACTGCAATTTCTTGGGACCAAGGAGATATTCTGTACTCATTACATTCTGCGGGCTGAGTGGGAGTGGCTATCATAGGAGTTTTTGGAATTGAGGCTTCAGGGGGGGTTACTCGAGGCTGGAATGCGAGTCTCGGGGACTTCGGAAAGGAATAATGATGATCATCAGCTGGAGTTATGCAGCTGGAAGTAGAACCATTAATTGATAGGATTGGAATGTCGTTTTCTAGGGAAAGGGTTGTGCCCTTTCAGTTTACGAGCTCGAAGGAGTGAGTAGGCTTGTGACCATAGGACTAGGTTGTATTCCAGATCAGGGTCAATTGCTAGCAGGGGTTGGCGACAATATTTTAGCACTGGTGAGTGCGGTTGGGTCGATGTGGCATTAATATCTTGTGATCTGATTCACATTGGATCTCTTGTGCCGGGCGACCAGGATTAATGGTACAATCTATTGCACTTTCGGGATTAGAGACTATGTCTTGGGAGTAGTTTGTAGCCCGGTTTAGGGAAGAGGTTGTTTTAGCTACGGTAGTTCAGCTGCGGATGATGAGCCGGTGAGTGAGTTAGGGTGCGAGGCCCTAAATGATATGATTTCTATAGCCGAGACCGGGAGAATTGTTTGAACACTTTGGGAAAAAGGGTATTATGTGGGAGATCTTCGGAAAGGGTCCCACCGGGATGGTTATTCAGCATTTTTAGGGTTCAATGGTTTTAGTAACCATTATTGATTGACAGAGGAAATCGCCAAGGGAAGTAGCTCATTGTTGAGACATTAGTTAGAGCATCTATCTTTGGACTTCAAGATTTGGGTGTGGGATATTCGAGCATAAGGGACTATTGGTTTCCATGGGATTTAGGAAGCATTCATCTAGTTATTAGGAGCGTGTGATCATTTGGGGTTGAATAGTAAAGGAGTACTAGTTGGAAAGGTCTGGTTGTCATTAGATTGATCGTTGGAAAGTGAGAAGGATTGGGAATTCTCAGATTTTCATGTATTATAAAGACTTAGTTGAATCTAAGTGGGGGAGAATCGTCTCCAAATGTAGAAGCAGGATCAGTTTTGAAACTAGGATAAGTTTCGCATCGTTTGTAGGAAGACAACCCTAATGGCTACTTGGTTTGAGTGTTGTGTGGGTTGGAAGTTCTGTAAAACTCGCCATCATGTGAATCATGTCTTCTCAGTGCTTGATAGTAGAACCTGGGGAAATTAGGTTAGGATTCTAGCCATGAATTAAGTTTAGTTGTGTGTTAGGTCGAGTGCGTGTTTGACCGGTATGGAAAATGTTGTAAGACTACGGGGGTAGCCGTAGCATTCACTAGAAATCAGTTAGTATGGGAAGTGTTGGAAGACTGTCGGGGTAGTCGTAGCATTCACTAGCGATCGGTTAGTATGGGAAGTGTTGTAAGACTACAGGGGTAGCCATAGCATTCACTAGCGATCATGTAGTATGGAAAGTGTTGTAAGACTGTGGGGGTAGCCGTATCATTCACTAGCAGCAGATAGTGCTAGAAGTGTTGTAAGCCTGTGGGTGTAGCCGTAGCATTCACGAGGTTAGTAAATAGTGCTAGATTGATGTAAGTTTGTGGGTGTAGCTGCAACATTCACTAGGTTATTAGATAGCATGAACGCGTTGTTAGGATGCGGAAGGGATGGTAGTAACCACCAGTTCGGGTGTAGCAGTGAGGATATGGAAATCCACGGATGGGTTTATGAGTTTCCCTAGAGGGATTAGACCTGGCTAAGCTAGTGATAAGACTGTAGGAACGTCACTACAGTTATGAGACCAAGCAATCAATGGATTGCTTAAGGTTGCTTATGATGTAAGGCTACCATTAGTCATGTAGCAATCGCTTTTAGCCGTGGATTTGGTAACGATGGGATTCGACGCATGGATCTGATCGGTTGGATTAGGAGGTTGTTAGAGCCACAGTGGCATGATAACTAGTAGCAACTAGTTCCAGAGAAGTATTTCGTTCGTAAGTCGTGTGATGCAACTATGTGGGAGTCCTTTGGCTCCGTAGACGAGTCGGAACCCGATAGTTCAGAGGATTGGCAAACGAATTGAGACTGGGCAGGTCTCGATAGATTTTGGAAAGCAGGCATGGGGTTGCATACCATTTCAGGCAGTTTAGTATTTTAGGTAACTCAGTGCTTCAGTAAGTTGGTATAATGATTTAGTATGAGTGGTCTGTCAGGGATTCAGACCCTCTCGAGATAGCAGATTTCAGATGGAGTAGATGTGATCTTGTCACGAGGAATTCATTTACTGGCGGATTTTAGGGATTTGCGAAGGTTGGTCAGGGTTACCCTAGAAAGGTTAGGGTCTGTCGAGGATGGTCACCATGTTACTAGAGTAGTTGGGCGTGTAAGGAGTTGTAAGGAATGATTTCGAGGACGAAATATAATTTAAGTGAGGGTGAGTTGTAACAACCCATTTATTAAGTAAATAAATAAATAAATAAATAAATGAACAAATAATAGCCATAAAATAAATAATTATATATCAAAGGTGGGTATCGAAGAGCTAAATGTCACAATTTTAGAAGTCGGGGGTTAAAAGTGTAAGTTTCGGATTGGATTCGTATATGATTATGAAGGCAGGGACTATTGGGTAATTATTGGGATTTCATTTGAAGAGATTTTCGGGCTAAGGGGTTGTTTGGTAAATTAGGGATCGACTTTGAGAGGAATATGGAAGCAGGGTATAATTGGTAAATATTATACCTAGATTGTAATGAATTTATGAAATCAGGGGCTAAAGGGTAAATGTTGGATTAAAGTTTGAAATAAGACATAGGTTTAACCCCGTATCCCATTTCCCTCTCATTAAGTCGATGGCAAAACCTAACCGTAATTTTTTCTTTAGCCGCCAGCACTTTGTGACTCCCCAGCTGGCGCCTCCCTTCTTCTTGTTTTTTTATCCAGATCAATTCGCTGCCTGCTGCTGGTGACACAGTAAGTGGCTTAGAGGACCATCGAGAGCGGAGCTTGAGTTGTGAACAACAAAGTGGGGGCTGCCAACGACCATAATAACGTTGGACATCGTGAATATCAGCATTGCTGTTCTGGATCGCCTCTCTTCTCCATTTTTTCTCCAGTTGTGGCTAACGGACGTCCGTTGCTGTTGTTTAATGCCGACGAATACGTGAGTCAAGGCCGATGTCGGGGCCAATGTACCTCTGTCTTCTCTGGTTATGACAACCCTTCCCCCTCTCTTTCTCTCTCTCTCTCTCTCTCTCCTGCCATTTCTATCATGTTTGTCGTTATCTCCACCCCGATGGCTATCACCTATTGATGATATCCTTTCTGGTCGCCGCAAACCACCATAAGAGTGGCAGTGATGTGTGTGTTCCATGTGTATTTTTGTATTTCAGCCAATGATGTGATGTTTGTGTGTGTTTCAGTCGTCACCGCGGGAGTGTATGGGTGAAAGGTTGGCTAGAAAACGCTAGAAGACCACCATGGAAGCCAACCATGGTGGTTGTCATCGAAAAAGCTCTTCTGCCACCACTAACCATCGTGAAAAGGTGGCTTCGGGCATGTTGTGGTGTTTGTACCCGGGCGTGGTGATGGTTTGAGGCTACATGAACGTTTCTTGGCCAGAGATCCGAAGAAAGACCCCATTGCCACCGCCGTGGAGTGGTGGCTTCCACCACGTGCCACCGCCGTCCACACTAGGTTGTTGTGTATATGTGTTTGTGTTAGTGTGTGTGTGTGTGATTATTGGGGTTTAGCATTGTATAATGTAACTAGAAAGAAGAATAATGAAACGAAACTCAAAACCACCTTTGTGAGGTGGTGGTTGCCGCCACCGGCCTCCATGTCGGGTGGCGGTGTGCCCTGTTTGGATTGTGACTCGTTTGGAATGCTTGGACAAATAGACTAAAACCCTAATGGGTCCAATGAAGCCCTAATTGATCAAAAGACCTAGTTATTGGGCTAAGATGGGGTTGGAAACCCTAATTTTGGTTTGGAAAACCCAAACATTGGATTTATGGGCCTTGGACTTATTAGGACCCACATTTGAGCCATTGGAATAGAATTGTGTATTAATCCTAATCACACCATATGACTTATCTAGTAGAGTGATGGACTTAATGGGTTAAGTGAGAAACACTTAACCCTAGTTGTCATTTTATGTGAAATCCTAATTTTGGGAATTTGATTGGAACCGCACTTGAATTATTCCTTAAACTTAATATATTAATTAATAACCATTTGCAATCAACCTAAAGAAATGTTGGACTTGATGGATTAAGTCCTTAATGGGTTAAGTAGGAAAACTTAACCCTAATCATCATTTCATGTAAGAAACCCTAATTTTTAATTAGGCCTTGAGTTGGGCCTTTCTATTGGGCTTTGGTAATTGGGCTATTAATGGACCATCCAAAATCAAGCATATGGACTAGAATAATTTAATGGGCTTTAGGGTAAGGTCCATGTAAGAGGTTTGGGCCCAATTTGGAAAATTGGGTCATATGTTAGCTTTTGGCCCATTGCTTAACTTTTGGGTCTTTGGAGTGTGAGTTGGACCTTGGGCTTGGAACCCAATTATTAATTGGGTATTGTTTGATGTTGATAGTTTGGGAATCTGTCAACCAGCAGCTGGAGTTTTATCTGCGGGACTTCAGCAGTGCCAGGTGAGTTAACCTCACTATATTGATAGGGTCTAAGGCACGAAGGCCGACCCTATATGGATTTTATTTAATTTATGAAATAATATGTTTATTGGTTTACATCCTAGTAGTTAGCATGGTGATATGCTTATGCTTATGCTTAGTGACCTGGTTAGGTCAGTGTCCTGGTTATATGATGATTCTATGTTAGTGACCGGTTAGGTCTGTATCCCGGTTTTTGGGATGTTGCTATGATTAGTGATCTGTTAGATCGGTTTGACTGTTATATGATATGGGCTAGCGTATGATATTTTGGGAAAACTCACTAAGCTTTGGGCTTACAGTTGTTGATTTTGTTTCAGGTACTTTTGATGATCGCGGGAAGGCGAAGGCATGATCATGCACCTCCTCATATTTCCATGATTTGATTATGGGAATACTCTGATGCTTAAACTATTTTGAAAACAAATTGTAATTACTTAATGGTTTTAAATGTTTTAAATTGGCTTGGATTTTACGGGTGTTACATAACCAGGTCACTAAGCGTAAACATAACTTCATCCTAACTACCAGGATGCAAACCAATAAACATATCATGCCATAACAATATACAATCCATAATGGGCCGGCCTTGGTGCCTTAGAACCTGTTGATATAGTGAGGATAACTCGCCTCGCAACTATCGAATCGAAAGATAAGCTCAAACTCTCGGATCACCGGCATAAACTCCACCACCTATATTCACCATAGAACCACACTTATAAATTCCCAATCTCCTAAAATGCCCCAGAAGGAAAATAGTCAACCCTTGGTCAAAGTCAAAGTCAACAACAAGGTCAACAGTCCATATTGACCTCAACACGTCGAGTACAACCAGCCAATCGCCGAGTTCCGTGCATAACTTGTCAACTTGCCAAGTCACTTGAGTGACTCGTAATGTTTGAGACCGTAAACTCCTTGGTCAACTCGTCGAGTTTCCATGCAACTCATTGAGTTCATGCATGTCCAAAGGTCGGGAAACCCTAGCTGACTCGCCGAGTCACTCTACTGACTCGCCGACCCCATGACAATCTTCGTTGGACTCTCCGAGTTGACCATGCAACTCGCCGAGTCCCTTCATCCGTTCAGATACTTTTTAAGCCATGAACAGGTTCCATATTGCAGATCCAACTCCCCAAGGCATGTTTATCACGTAAAGTTGCAAACTTTACGTTCATGCAAGGCTCTAAAGACTCTAAATGACAAATCCAAGCTTGTGATGGAGTTTTACTCATAAGGAGAGTCTTATACTTGCAAAAGATAGAAGCTTTTTGGGCTTAGAGACCCAAACTTCAGATCTTAGCTCATACATAAGAAAGCTTCCTAATATGCTAGAAAAGCCTTAAATTTCACCCAATGAGATCTAGAAGGAAATGAGGTCAAGATAACGACTTGATACCTTCACTTGATGCTATCTGAGGTACACGTTCCTTGATGCTAGCCACTTGTTCTCCAAGCTCTTCTCACCAAGAATCATCTTCTAAAGCTTAAAACACACAAATGGAGCACACACACTCATGTATTAGGGTTTTGCTGAGCTCTCAAGGGACTACAATGAGGCCAAAGGAGGCTAATGATCCCTTAAATAGGGTGCAAAATCCCGGAAATTATGGTTTCATCCACCAACTCCTACTCGTCGAGTCCTTTGACTCGGCGAGTAGGTCATTTAAACACATGGACCAACCCGCTGCTATTCGACTAGTCAGGGCAATCAACTCATCGAGTAGATATCGAAATGATGAAAATTTATAACCATAATTCAATACCCGAGAATCGGGGTGTTACAACAAATTAAAAGTTCAAGGACTTAAGTTGTAAAGGTTTAATAGTTGAACAAGAGACGAATTATAGAATCTTCCTAGGGTTGGGCGAAATTTGGCTAAGCCTCTAGGGTTTCTTGAATGCTCCATGTGGATAATTGGATAATTAGGAAACTAAATAATTTTGGATTTGAAATAATATTATTTTATTTCAAATTCGGGTTTCTATGGTTTTCCTATCATTCATAAATAAGACCCTTGGGATCCTCATTTTCGTCCATTACATATACCAAAAGAATAGTCGATTGTCCTACTCCCCTTTCCTCTCTCCTCAAGTGTTCTTATTGCTAGGGTTTGGGTACAAACCATTAGAAAAATTGGATTTCTGGTGCTTGCTTTCCAAAACATTTGAAGAAAAGAATCAACTTGATTATTTGCTATAATAATCGAAAGGTATTTAAACCCAAATCCCTTGTAATTTTCGGTTATTGTAAGGCTTCCTTAGGTTTCTTGATGTTCATACATCATTGTTATCAATAGAAAAAACTTAGATCCACATAGGTTGCATGTAAACTTAAATGTTAAGTTATTTCGCCTCATGCTATGAATTATAACCTATAAAACCTATCAGTTATAACTTCCATGGTGGTGGTGGTAAGTTTCTAATGGTTATAACTTTTATGGTAGCGGTGGTAACTTGCATTTGGTAACTTCAATTAAAATCGTTTTTGACTTGCTTTTCGGAGTAAAAGAAGATGCTTGATACTCTAAATTTAGGTCCAGACATTTTCAAGCAATATAAATTACCCTCTTTATATTTTCTTTTAGCTTTACCAAATTAAAAAATGTCTTTTGATAGATTATCCTAAAATGAACTTCAGACTAGAATGTTTCCTACCTAAATTTTTAACAACCCAAAACAATCTCGCGTAATAGTTAGAAACATTAGTGTTCAAAGACAATCCTCTCCATAAATATTGTAAATGTCAAGGATCCATAAAGCCGCTAAGTTATCAAGGAAAGGCAACCTCTACCTATATAAAAGAGCCCTATTGCTTCTTATGTCCAAAATTTAGAGGTTATGTGATTCGACCTAATACAATATTAAATGCCATTAATAAATACAATTTTAAACCATGTTAACTCTTCCACAATTATATTTATAACACATTTATTTCAACATTTTATCGAAAACAACAAGTAGTCTTAAGCTGCTTCAGCAAATCCGACTTGTAAGTTACCATAATCGAATACCGTATGGTACTTACCCATAAATACATCTCCCAAAATCCTACATCAAAATACAAATATGTCACGTAATTAATTTTAAATTTAAAAAAAAAAAAAAAAAAAAGTTATGGGAAATGTAATTATAATTTATACCATAGAGGTCCACGAGGAGGTGGCACATCTAGAGCACTAAATCCACTGATGCATTGTGCTTTTGCTCCCTCACCAAATTTCAAAACATACTGATCCATAAAAAATAATAGTTAGTAAATACCAAAATTATATTATAATAATATATAAATTAAAAAAATAAATAAAATAAATAAAGTTACCTGTTGAGGGGAGAGTTGAAAAGATTTACCACCAATAGTAAAACCAATATTCGGCATGGAAGAAAGATGTTTACAGTCAACAGTAGATTGACCCCCCGGACTTGGTAAATTCTCACACAGCTGAAATTTATAAAAACATAAATTTTAAATTTGGAAATTGGAAATTGGAAAGTTCTTTTTTTTTTTTTTTTTAATTTAGATTTATATTTCGTTGACCTTGTCAGCATAATTAATTATGGAATCCTCGGTCTTGTTTTTCTTGAGCTCCCTTTGCATCCAAAAAACCACCATCTCACAGAAAGTACACATTTCATCGTTTACACCGGAAGATTTTCCATTATTTTTATCAACCACACTTTCAATTATCATACTACTAAAAAAAAAACACAATTGATGGATATGAAATAATATGAATAACTAAAATAAATATAATTGTAAAGTAAGTGTGAAATTGACCTAGTATCATGAGAGCCTTCAAACATGCATAACTTCATTTGGGAGCATATTTTTTCAGGTTTTGCCTATAAGGCATTGAAATTAAAAGAAGTGATTATTAGGTGTAAATAATATTTATTATTTACTAAATGTTTTTTTAAATGAAAAAAGATACCTCAGATAAAAGCATATCAATTATAGACTTTCCATATTGTTCAACCAAAGTCTTGCATTCTTGGCTCATTAATCCATGAGCACCAATAGCTTGATTGATTTGAGTAACAACAGCCTAAAAAATTGGATTTGAGATTTTTTTTAATAATAATAAATGTCTTTTTCTATGTATTTTTAGTTTCAATTGATAAAATGTTTTAATCATTATACTTTGGGCAATCAAACAATAAAATTTTGACGTTTTTCAAATTAACCATTTTATGTTTTCAACATGTCGAAATACAAAATGGTTTATTTAAAACTAATATACATGTTTGAATGTGTATAAATGTCTATTTTACCCCTAAAAATAATAAATTATACATACCGTTGGACCAACCAACAAAGAGGTTCCAGAATCAGCAATTGCTGCACAACCATTGGTGCAAAATCCTAACAAAATAAAATATTAAAAAAAAAAAAAAAAGAGAAATCCTGAGATCAAAAACCATGAAAACACAATTTAAATATTAGAAATGAATCAAGGGTAAAAGAATGCCATAAAATTACCACTTGGTTCGTTTCCAATAAATACATCATTCATTTCAAACTATAAACAAGGAAAACAAATAAATGATTAATAAATTTTATTAAAAATTATAAAAAATAAAAAATGAACATAAGAATAATAACCTGCCAGTAGCCTTTTTGAGTAACAGGGACATAAATGTGTTCACCTCTGAAATGATTAGTATCAACACCACCAAACACAAGTTCACCTCCTTCATTATCTTTAGTATTTCGATTAAGCCAAAATGAAAACACAGGTTCATGAACAAGACCTTGGTCAACCATGTTATACCTAATATGGTCAAATATCAAACATTAATAAAAAAAAAATTACGTTTTTGGTCCCTAAGTTTTTTAAAATTGTAGTTTTGGTCTCAAATATTTTCCTCTTACAATTGAAGAGAGGCACCGACATTGTAGGAGAGAACTATTTGGAACCAAAACAGAAACTTTTGAACAGGGTCAAGGGTAAAAATGTAATTTACTCCAAGAAAAAGTTTGGAAAGTGAGTGAAGTACCAAACAGGAAGAGCACCCCCAACGGAGATTTCTTGAAACCCAAGGCCAAGAATACCATCAAACTTTGCTGCAACAAAAGTGATACCAGGCTCTTTGGTTGCTTCTATGAAATCCTGAAAAGGGGTAATTTAGTAATTATGAAAATGAAGAAATTCTAATAAAAAGATGCGTAATTTTTTTAATATTTAGTCTTTACCTGTTCCTTGATAGTAAAATCACCAAGTCTTATAGAATCTTGGCTAAAGAAACCAGAGATAGCACCAGTTCCATATCGAATTGCAGCAGATTTTCCTGGATGTAGAAAAAACATAAAACAAAAAAAAAATTAATGCCACATCAGCACCAACTCAGCAAACCTAAAAAGCTCAACATATATCTATTTTACAAATACAAAAAAGCACTTTTTATTTGTGATTAGTAAACTAAAAGAATAGAAGGTCAAAAAAGATGCAAAAAGTTATTTGGTCAAGCTTATAACTAAAAACATATGGAACATATGGAAAAAGCTATTCAATTGAAAAAACAAACTCCACGATAGGAGATTTGCTTCTTCAAATTATTTGACCCAAAAGCTTATGAATAAGCTCCTATTTTAGATGCTATAAGCATTTGAAGGCATCAAAGAACAAGAACATGACATCATACCATTTTTCTTATATGTACTTGATTGGCTGGACTTATATTTTGAGTGTAAAAGACAAGCAACCTACATCCATATCAACAGTAAGCAGCATTTGTTGAATCAAAAGAGACAAAAAAAAGTGTATTAGAAATCGATCCTTAATAACTAGAAAAGATTCACTCACTGAGAAGTAGCACTTTGTAGAAGGAACCCAAAGATTAGAACTTCCAGTGTCAAAAATAACAGTGAACTTTTGAGGTGGAGTGCCAATACCAATTTCACCATAATATTGAGCATCCATGTAGTTTTTTAGAGAAATTATGTCAGTGTCTGAATCCTTGAAGTTGCCATGGAGACCAGAGTTTCTTCTAGAATCATCTTCATTTGAGGCATCATGTTGGTTTAATTGGTTGATTTTTCTCTTTTTGAGTCCAATTCTAACCAATCCACCATTAGAAGCTGAATATGCATGAGGTGAGAAAAGAAACAACAGGAATGACAAGAGCAAGCTTGCTTTGAATATGGTACCCATGTGTAGCTCTGCAATTAGATATCATCATATTTCGTTTCAGAAACAAAATCTCGTAGTAAAATAGATCAAAGTTTCTTTCTAATATCACACTTTTTTTTGTACATAATCTGTAAAAATCTTTATGAAATTCTAATACTTGAGAGCTTTCACATTCATATAATGACATCAATTTCTAATTTCTTAACCAATTTAGACAATTGAGAATCAATCACTCTAATAATTACTTTCTAAAACCATAAAATTCTAACCAAAGTCGATCATCAGCCACTATCCAAATCATAATGCGAGAGTGCTAGAAGAGAATCTGAATGATCATCAAGGCAACAGGCCAAAAAAAAACCTTAATCCAACAATTTAGAGCCTTTTCCTTTTAAACGTAAGATTAAGCATAGCCAATATCCTTACATTCACTCAAAATAACAAAAACCTCATACTACTGACAAAATTCTCAAATTAACTTCAATTGTACACTGAACAAGATCTATTAACAACTTAATTCGTAAATCGAAATCAAGTATGATCGTAAGAAACCCGAAGCGCAAAGTACGTACCCTGAATTTACAACGGCGATCAAAATGATGACTGAGAATTAGTTTAAACAAAACAAAGAAGCAATTATAACAATATAATACATGAAATTCAATCAACTCATATGAAATCGAGTGATCGGAGACGACTGATAATGGCATATTGAAAGAGGCCTAACCTGCGTGACTGCCTCCAAAAGAAACAATGTGGAAAGTGTGAATATAGAGCAATATGGGACAGGAAAACAGAATGAGATAGTTCCAACACTACACGGTGGAGTTGTTCCTATTTATATATCGACATACACACCATTTTGTTATAATTATATTATATTATATTAATTATTAAATACATTAAATATAAAAAATGCCCATATTAGCCAACTTTTAAAGTATTTTACCATAAAATAGCCAATAGCCACAAAATTAAATAAAATAATCCAATAGTAGATGATTTGCAGTTAACCATCTGTGAAAATCTGATTCACTAAGAAAAAATTGTTTATTTTTCTATTTTTTTTAGATTTTTATAGGTAGTGTTGCATATTACTGCTAAAAAGTTTTTTTTCTTGATTTTTGCAATAAGCCATTGTGAAAATTCGGTTGATTGCAAAAAAGTGTTTTCTTCTTCATATTTTTGCATTTCATCATTGTGATTGGAACAACCCAAATGATATGATGGTTGTTACGAAGTTTTATGCGAAACTATGAAGTTTTTTTTCATCGAATAACCTATTCTAGAGCTAAAAAAAAAATATGATTTTCTCACAACCAAATTGTGAGTTTAAGATGCCTATTGAAAACCTTTTTAAAAAAGAATATAATGATAAAAAGTTTAGTTCAATCGGAGTTGATATGAAAAAGTTATTATAAAGGTTCAAAGTTAAGGTTTTTTTTTTTTTCACTAAACTAAAAAATATAACTTTTGGACACCCAAATTTGGAATATAATATATTCATGGAAAAACCTTATTACAAAGAAAACTATAAAAAAGTCAGCTAAAACAAAGTTCGTGTAAAAGAGTTATTAATGTTTGAAGTTTGCAAAAATAAGTAAATAAATAAATAAAATCGTAACCAACTACGTAAATCTACATTTTTGCATCCGGCCAAACTATGAAAATTATGGCTATTTTTGGCATTTTTTTTGGTTATTTTATAATAAAAAGTTTTCAAAAATAATTATTATGGTTATTATACGGTGAGCTAACTGATTATATCCATATTTCTAAAAACATTTTCAATAGTTAATCTTAAAAAAACATGACAAAACTGCAAAAATGGTCACTGTGGTATGCATTTTTTTGGAGTTTTAGTTCAAACCTCAACTTTTTTGGATTCGTGGTCCTTTTGATCATGTTTGTACGTAAATTTGATCCCTCGTAAAATTGAAATAACTATAATGCCCTTTCTGATATATTTTTTATGTTTTTTTATTTAATTTAAATAAAAAAGAAAATAAATAATTAACTTGAGCCCACATATCTCTCTCTCTCTTTCTCTCTCTCTCTCTCTCTCTCTCTCTCTCTCTCTCTCCAAACCTGACTACTCACCGCTCCCTCATCTTCTTCCCCTGGTGCCATTTCCCCTTACTGATAACACCGATAACAGAGAAAAATTCCTTAGGATGACTCTGATTTACAAGATGAATCGATCGATGAATGAGGTGGGCCGGAGCAATTACTAATCGATTACCTTACTCAGAAAACGCTCGATGAGGCCCAAATACCATATCGTTTCAATAATCCTCGGAGTCACCAGAATTATGAACAATAGCCTCACCAAAATCCTTCATGAATTCATCAGAATCTTCCAGGTTGTATGTGAGGTAAGCCTGCACGGTTGTTTTTTAAACTTGATCTTACAAGTTTGATACTTGGAATTTGAGAATCCTTATGGGGATTTTAAGAAGTCGATGAAGGAGACTCATGATTTAAAAGATTGGGATTGTTTGGAGAAGACAGTGGGTGTATGTATGTGTGTTTTGTTCTTGCTTCACCGAAATCCCTATACCCTCTTCCTCACATAACCTATGTTGGCTGACGATTCAATGACGGAGAAACCATGTCATAACCAGATCGGAGTTTTCAGCTGCAGTTGGGGGCACCAAAATGAAGGGGGAAACTAGATTGGTAACCACAAACAATGACATATTAGATGGCAGATCGAGAACATAAGAAACAACCACATAGGAGATGGTAGCGATAGAGGAGGCTAGAGAGGGTCGATGTTGTTTGTATTGGGGTAGCGAGAGCATATGGAACCTCAAACCACCATAGAACACCACCCACCTACCTCTTCGACTCGCACCTGAGGAGTTTGTGGCCTGACTGTTGCCGGAGAAGTAGGATGCATCGGAGTTTGAGGAATCGTCGATCGCTACCTCAATGTGTGTCTTTTAATCTCAGTGTGTGTTGATGAAGAAGACGATCAGGAGAGAGAGAGAGAGAGAGAGAGAGAGAGAGAGAGAGAGAGAGAGGATGTGGGCCCAATTAATTAATTATTTTCTTTTTCTTTTAAATTAAAATAGAAGAACATAAAAAATATATCACAAAAGGCATTTTAGTCTTTTTAGTTTTCCAAGGGACCAAAATCACAAGCAAACATGGTCAAAAGGACCATGAAACCAAAAAAGTCGAGGTTTGGAATAAAACCCCAAAAAAATGCATACCACAGGGACCATTTTTGCAATTTTGTCAAAAAACATTATATTGTGGCATTAGTTTTTTAATAACATTTATTTAATTAAAACATTTTGTTCAGAAAAACTCTCCAATGGTTAACCTTTTCAATTGTTCATATTTCGCTTTTATCTCATCCATTTTATGATACCCAAGTTGTTGGTTTTTCATGTTTTTCATATTATGAGTTAAAAATCTTTTTTCTTTGATATTTTTTAAGACTTAAACGAATCTTTCATTCCTTCATGTATTCGGTTACTTGGCCTACGAGACATACGAAGAGAGTTCGTTTTGTTTTTGTGAGAATGTGTTTTTAGACATCATATGGCATGCTTTTATAAACATAATGCTACAAATATACAAACTAAACAAAATATCTATGTAAACAAATCAATGGTTCAAAGACTTACTTTTCATTCAATCAATAACCTGGTATATATACAACCAGAAAAACGTAACAATCCTAATCACAACCAAGTTCTAAACAAAAGCCTATAAAATGGGAAAGGATAAAAGGAAACAAATCATAGTAATCAACTATGATAAAGATAACAACCATTGTATTTACTATGTCAAGTCCTTTTTCGAAAAATATAAAAGATGATAAACATATAGTTGTAAACATAAAATAAAAACAACAAATAAATGCCACCACCAAGTATTATATTATTAAATTTTTTGTTTTATTTTAAAGTTTGTAAATGATTTGATTATATTTATGCTTTTAAAGAGCTTTTTTTCCTCTCACCCACAACCCAAATTTTCTTAGACCGCTGAGTGAGAGGAGTTAGCGGACCCTAGTTCCCATGCTCTATAACATCATATAAATATAGATTTCATCTAGCGGGTGATCATTTACTCCTTTTCTTTTCTTTCTTTTTTTTACTTCTTAGATTTGAATCCTTCTACATATATCGAACGCCTTTTTATGTTTTCCTTTATTTCTAAATGAAAAGGCAGAAAAAAGCACTTTGAATTTGGGAGGTTTGGTTTCGGTTTTTGTGATTAAAGGTAACATATTTATAACATAACGTGTATCTAGGAAAGTTTATGGTTTATAATTGTGTATATATGTGTTCATTTGAGTTCCCATGCACCAGTTCCAATTCTTGATTTATGGATGTTATTTTGTACTTCTCTACAAGAATCCATCTCCTACTTATGCCAATGATCCTCCTATAGGTAAAATTTAAGTAGTTTTTGGTAATGGATCCGTATATTTTATGGAATATGTTGTACCATTTTGCTATTTTTATTTATTTATGGTGTTGTTTTGTTGTTTCATACCAAAATCCCCAAAATTCCTGAGTTATGTTGTGCTTGATATGGCAACATAATTAAACTATTTTATATCTCATATTTTTAAATTGAAGAAAGTGGAGAGGAATGAATAACTACATGGCAAGGCTTCTTTTTAAGAAGAGAAGTATAGAAAACGAAATAGGGTTCAACCGGAACAATTAATTCCAGGTTCTATCTTCTCATTCAATCAATAAAATGGTATTTATACATTAATAGATACAAACAGATAGATAGGAGAACAAATTATAATCCTGTCAGGAAACTAGGAACAAAAGAAGGATAAGATAAACATAAGGGAAGATAAGATAATATCGATTATTTTCTTCACTCCCCCTCAGGATGGAACGTGAAGATCAGGATCGCCCATCTTGCCTAGCAGAGAACGAAAAATGTTGGACCCATGAGGTTTAGTAAAAAGGTTTTCTAGTTGATCTTTAGTGTGGATAGCAGTAGAAATTACTTCTCTGGACTCAACTCACTCATGAACGAAATAGCAATCAATCTTAACATGTTTAGTGTGTTCATAAAAACCGGGTGGTTAGCAATATGTCATGTCGATTGGTTATCTAAGTAAAGTCGAGTAGCACCCATCTGAGTAGCTTCAAGGTCCTTTAACAAGTGGTAAATTTGTCAATTTTCATGTGTTGTTATTTTCAAGAGCTTGAATCTCTTTTTGCATAGCATCCTTCCAATGCTGACTTTTAACTGCTTGAGAAAACTATTTGGACTCATGTTGAGAAGAGATGGCACTCAAGAAAGCTTTGTGAGAGCTAGTAAAAATTTTTAAGACACAAAGTGAGATAAATGGTGTATCGTCGAGGAATCCGTGTTCAAAAAGGCGAATTTGAACACCGATGTGACCTTGAGAATTTTGGACTAGGTGTCTAAGCCCATAGCTATAATTGGTATGTACTTGACCCGAGAGTAGCAAGGTCCATTTGGGTTGCATATCACCAGGATAGTTTGATAGGATGGGCTTTTGAGAATAGGTTATTTATGATTTGTTAATATATTATAAGTTCTAATATATTAATATGAAATCATATTATTTAATTAGTATTGATCAAAAATTAATTTGGAATTAATTTTGTGATCAAAAGAGACTAATTAAATATGAGGGGTTGATTTGGTAAAATATTCACTCTGATGTTGTGGGCCAATGATCCATGATTCCTTAGGTTGGGCTAAACCCATGTGACAACCCATGGATGATCCATGGAGGTTTAAACCCAAGGAGCCTAAGGAATATGGAAGGTCATGGGCACTAGGGTTTACATGGTGCTAACCCTAATCTTGCCACACCATATAAGAAGCCCATTAGCATCCAAAATTAGCTACTAGACACACTAGTGTTCTTGGAGATCATTGAGTCGATTTTGGTGCAAGAAATACTCTCTTAAAAGTCTCCTTTGTTCTAAGTGTGTTGTGATTCCATTTGAGGTGCAACACTTGGGGCACTAAGTTCTTAAAGGCCAAACTCAAGAAGTTCTACAAGCTACAATAAAGAGGTAATTATATAACTCTCTTTTATGTTGATTATGTCATTTCCATGCTAGTTGTAGGCTTAATGCTTTGGAAACAATATTGCATGTATAATTACAGAAAACATAGATCTAAAGCATTTAGAGTTGTATGTGCACCATAGGATGTTGTAGTATATTAATATGTTGGATTAGTGTCTAAGTTCATAACTATTTTTTGGTATGTCCTAGACCCGATGGTGCATGGTCCTTTTGGGTTGCCTTCACCAAAGCAACTTGATAGGATGAATTATGGAGAGAGATGATTAATTATGATTTATTAATATATTATGTGAATAATATATTAAAGGAGAAATCATATTGGTTAATTAATATTAGTCAATAATTAGTTAAGAATTAATTTTGTGGCTGAAAGACATTAATTAAACTTAAGGGACTAGAACTGTCAATTGTATGATAGTTGAATATTGGGCTAATGGACTCCATATTAGAGGGGTGGACGAATTCTATGGGGAACCCCATTAGAAATCGTCCTAGGCCTCTAAGGAGGGAGTCCATGGGTTGCTTAGGGCTTAAGCAGTCAAATTTGGGTTTCCTTGTTAGATAACCCTAATAGCCTCACTATTTAAGGATCCCTAGAGCACCAAAAACGTGGCTAAGAGTTTCCTTAGAGTTTCCACACGTTTTTGGGTGCCTCCTCTCTTATCATTCTTCATCCTCTTGCTCTTGGTGTTTGTGAGCCATTAGAGGAGTGACACTTGTGACTCTAAGCTTTTTGAAGTCATTACAAGGAGGATTTGAGTTGTTATTACTATATAGCAACAAAAGGTATGTATTCTAATCTTCTTGGTGAATTTCGAAAATAGCATGACTCATTACGGTTTTATTATGTGTTCATAATGTTGTGTAACTAATAGTAAAACATAGATCCAATTCTAGGGTTGCATGCACACATAGGATTGTTTGTATAAAACCCATCATAACACCCATCAGTGGTATCGGAGCCTAGGATTGTTTTACACTATACTTGATGTTTTATTGGTTTTCAAAGAAAAAAAAAATCGAATTTTCTGCATTCTGGACAGTGAACTCGCCAAGTCCACTGGGGGACTCGCCGAGTCCACTCAGAAAAAGTCCAACTCAACGAGTCCAATTCATGTACTCGCCGAGTTGGTGCTCCAGTGCGTAGTTTTTCGAGTTTTTTTGGCCTGTTTTGGATTAGAATCATTACCACAAAATATTTTAGTTCATAAAATTTGATTTCTTTGATATGGTAATGATGATTTTCATCCAAATAAAACATAATTGTCAAAGTTTCATGATTTGTATTAGTTTATGATTAGGCTAATTTCTTGAAACTTTTTTGATATGAATCATCTTAACTTATGAGTTTAATTAGATCATAAACATATTGTGTGGTTTTGTTAGTTACAATTTTTGATCTAAATGTTTTTGATGAAATCCATAACTTGTCCTCAAGTTATGGAAAGTGAAAAGTCTCATTTTTAAATGTCATCATAAAACGGTTTTAAGTCTTCCATAACTTGTCCTCAAGTTATGGAACTTGAAGAGTCTTTTACATAAATGTTTTTATGAACTCCATAACTTGTCCTCAAGTTATGGAAAGTCAAGAGTCTTTTTATTAAATTTATATTAAACTCATAAGTTATGGATATTAAAAGTTTTTGAATAGTTCAAAACTTTCCCTCAAGTTTTGAAATTTTTAAATGCAAAGTCTCACTTTGAAACGTTTAGTTCCAAACCCAAGAATTTTAAAAATTTAAAATTCAACCATTATACTATTATAATATTATAGGTTTAATATATATATATATATATATATATATATATATATATATATATATATATATATGTGTGTGTGTGTGTGTGTGTGTGTATGTATGTATGTATATGTATATATAAGAGTAAATTCAGTCTTATTGTTAATAGGCCTCATTCACTAAGCCGATCTGTAAGGGGATATAAGGTTACTGCCTATAAAATGGCAGTTTAATGGGTGTCCACTCTCACCCATCGCTTCTTTGACTGGTGGAGGGTTGTTAGCCGAACGGGTTTGAGAGGACATTTAAATTCTCATTAAAAGTATAATGATATACTAAGTAACTAAACACTTATAAATTCCCAATCTTAGTTACTTAGAAAAATGTGAATTTGATGCTAACCCATGAAGCTGCACTTTGCACCTTGTTCAGTCGTTAGTGGAGCATGTGTGGTTAACCGACACACTAATCTGTGACTGACAGTGTGTGGAAAATGGTAGCTTGATGTTAATCATGGATCAATGGAGCGTGTGTAGTTAACCGGCACATTGATTAGGTGGTTGTAACATTGGGTGTACCAAGCTAGTTTTCATGGTTATTCTCACCTTGTTTGTAATCCTTGGCATCCTAGTCACAAACATGAAGGGCACAATCGAAATTTAAACATGTCATTGAAAAGCTCAATGAATCTCAAAGAATCTAGGAGTTTCAATCCATTTAAAACCTAATCATCAATTTCGTTTTTCATGGTGGAAATTGGTAAATCGGCATTTACGTACCTTCAAATATTTTGCATTTGGATTACGGCATCACTCTTCCGAATTGTAAAATATTGTGTTCGGTCCTAGCCTTAATATTTCATTTGGATGTTATATTAAGGACTTAAATCAACTAACTTGAATTTCTCCCATTGTAGATGTCTAGTTCAGACAACTATGGTCTTCCCAAATCTTTTGGAACAAGCTTTCTTCTTGAAGATGATATCCTACGTAGCGATCAAGGTGAAAGATTAATCCCTTTGTCGTGCATTAATGGAAATGGAAATCATACTTCACTTCCACCACCTCCTCCATTTATTATCCCTGGCCCACAAGTTCAAAGACTTGAAAAATTCAAGGTCACTCAAGCCTTATTAGCAAGTAAACACCAAGATGGAAAGTTTGTGTGTACACATGTCTTGGATATGAAGTCATACATTGACAGGCTGAGAATGTTAGGTGTTGTGTTCCCAAGGAAGTTGGCTATTGACTGGGTTCTTCAATCACTTCCCGAGTCATATAGTGAGTTCATTAAGAACTACTATATGACAGACAACGATATGACCCTTATTGATCTTACATATTTGCTTGTTGCTGCTGAATCAGCAATGAATTGACGCACTGGAAAAGCAAATTTGATTGGAAGATCTACTTCTCAAACTTCCATGGACATTGACAATGGTAACATTGGAAGTCCAAAAAAGATTTCTCTTCCCAATGGAAAGGGATCGGCCATAGTCAACCCGGTTGACAAAATGGTAAAGAGAAAGTCTAAGTCTATGATTGTCTCATGTGCCAATGCAAAAGAAGGCATTTGTTTTTAGTTTCATTTGAAGGGACATTGGAAGCGAGGCTGCCCTAACTACCTGAAAGATCTAAGAGAAGGTAGAATAAAAAGGGTTTGACTCTGCTTTAGGTAAGTCTACTTTCTGACTATATTAAGTTCCTAATTGTTGATTCTTATTACATCATGTGACAAGGTTGCATTTTGATGTTTTGTAGGATCATGAAAAATGAAGGAAGCTTAAAGGAAGAGTATGATGAATCAGGTCGTGAAAATGGATTTCAATTGCATGGTTCGATGATCGGATTTTTGAGCTGCTGCTTAAGAGTTATGATAGATTGCTTAGAAATTTGTAATAACATAGTTTTCATTTGTAATTGCATTGTAAGGAAAAGTTTTTCCGCATTTTATAAATAAATAAAATTTGTTTTTATTTTTATATCTCCTTGCAATGACATTTGTGAAAATTGATGTTTCTATGTTTCTATGTTACCAATATGAATTTGATTCTTTCGTTTGTGGTGGTGTCAAAATTTACCAAATAAGGAAAGATTCTCATCACCCAAGTTTCAATTGGATAGAAACTTGGAATCATGCAACTTGTATTGTGTGATAAATGAGAATTTTCATTTTTGGGAAATTAAGACTAATTCCTTGTTCACATGTATATGTGAGTCAAGTGAAGGACTAGGGGATCGGGTACACTTGGTGTGCACTGGTCAGGTCCACCACAAAGAACGATAAGACAATTCGTCATGATTTCCTAAAGTTTAGTAAATATGGTTATGCTTACAAGTTTAAGTATAATTTTGAACATTGGAATTGTTTCAATGTATGGCAGAACGAATGATAAGAATCAAATTAGGCAGAAAGATAGTACTTTAGTATCGTGTTTTATGATCATCTTAATGATTATGAAAACCATATCACATTTGATCCTCAAAGTTCATCTTAGTGCATTTCTATGACTAAGAAGAGGAATCATGAATTGTTGGAATGGTTAACTAAAAAAGGTGAATCATACTTCGTTCCAAATCGAGTCTTAGAGTCATACTCCAAGATTGAGCCTTGAGTGACATAATATTAAGAAAGGTTTATAACACTTATCAAATGTAGAGTAAAATGTTTCTTACTCTTGTACATTTGAAATCGGTACGTTGTGATGTCTTGGTAAGTACAAAGACGAACTAAGGCCAATTATGTGAAGTGTTAGTCTTGATCAGAATCCGCACTGACACTTGAATATTTTTTGTCAAGGAATGATTCGTGACGAGAGAGTCTTATATGTCAAGAGGTCAGTGGGAGTCTTAAAGATCTTGAAAGTTTCAAGAACTAATCAAGAGTAAACATATTGTCAATCACTAGCACACGACTTGAGGTTTGTAACCTATCGTGTTAACTGAAGGGTTTTGAGCATTCTAACACTCCTAAGGTGTACATGCAACCCTAGAAACCTTGGATCCATGTTTTACTAAGATACATGCAAATTTGTTTTTCCAAGGTTCATAACCTAACTAGCATGGCATGGGGAACTTTGAAACATAAAAAGCTAGTAGAGTTACATACCTTTTGGTAGTGGCTGATTGCTTGGAGTTCGAGAGCCTAGCACCAATAATGTGGATGCCTCAAATGGAAGTCACAAATCACCACAAACTTTGGAAACTTGAGAGAGTAGTAGAACACTTCAAGAAATCATCCACCCTTAGTTCTCACAGACACTAGTACCATTTCAACTGTCAATGACCATTTATATAGTGTGGTGGATTAGGGTTACATTCATGTAAACCCTAATACCCATGACCTTTCATTTTCATAAGATCCATGGGTTAAATCTCCATGGATTATCCATGGACTTACCATGCTAGCCTAGCCCATTCTAAATAAGCATTAGCCCACACTATATAAATACAAGAGTTCATATTTAATTAGCCACCATATTGATCACTAAATCATTTCTAAATTAAATTTAGATCAATACTATTTAAATAATATGATTTCATATTAATATATTAGAACTTATAATATATTAATAAATCATAACTTATACTATTCTCAAAAGATTATCCATATAAAATGTTCGGGTGAAGTGCAACCCAAATGGACCATGCCGGGTTGGGTCAAGTACATCTCAAATATAGTTATGGACTTAGACACCTTATCCAACAGTCTCCCACTTGGATAAGTTTATTAACTATAGTTGAAAGCATGACTTTAGGAACCGACCGACAATCGTAGCTCTTAAAAGTCTAGTGAACTATATAACACCATTTTAGATAAGGGATCATATAATCCTCTGTTCTGGATATCAACCAGACAAATACATGGAACAATGTCTTACTTATTGTCCAACAATTTGTTTTTCGATTTCTGATTTGTTTGACATAGAACTTAATCGAGCACATCAATTTAGTCCTGATCGGGCCCGATAAATGGGTCAACACAAAATCATCGAGGGGCCTAGATATCACTTCTAACCCAAGAAGGAACATAGAAACTTCGTCTCACATGCTTGTTCTACTACTGTTTGGATCATACATAAAGGCACGTTTGATAACATCGAGTTACCAATGTGTTTTCGTACAATCAATGTATAACCAACTCATAGTCAACAACTCATATCTCTAGGTTTGAAGACTTATATGATATTACCATTTCACGATCACTCGAGATAAATTCCATGAAGTGATACAAGTGAGCGTGGGTTGAATCCAATACTCAGAACTTATAAACACTCATGAGTATTGTAGCAACTCTTGCTATGTCCACCAACTTGGACATCTACAAGACAACTTCATGATAATCTTGATTCATATCTACTTCCAACATATGACTGACTGTGGAGAATTTAAATAATATGATATACCAAAACATAATTATTCTTGAAGTCAAAACATGCAAAATGAAAAGATAGTAAACGATTGAGAGATAGCAACAATTTACTTATAAATAAAAAACAACTTTTATTTATCATCAAATGTCAATTACACTTTACAAATTTCAAAGCTATCTAATTTCCAAAACTAATATCATCCTTTAGCCTTATCTGCCTCACATGCCGAAGATGCTTAACCCTACTCAGTTCCTTCGTGAGGGGATCTGCTGGATTCTCATCCGATGATACCCTCTTTTCCACGAGGAGTCCTTCTTCTATTCGATGTCTGATGAGGTGATATTTTCTTTCAATGTGTCTGGATCTACCATGATCTCTTGGTTCCTTGGCTAAGGCAACCGCACTATTGCTGTCGTAGAAAATCTCCATAGGCTCCTTTATAGCTGGTACAACTCCAAGGTCTCCGATGAAGTTATTCAGACATATCGCCTCCTTTGCTGCCTCACTTGCTGCTATATACTCTGATTCGCAAGTTGAATCAGCCACTGTCGCTTGCTTGGAACTTTTCCAAGTAATTCCTCCTCTGTTTAAGGTAAAGACCCAGCCTGGATGAGAGTGGAAATTATCCCTATCAGTCTGGAAGCTAGCATCACTATACCCTACTACTCTCAAGTCATCACTCCCACCGAGGGTAAGAACCCAGTCCTGAGTCCTCCGCAGGTACTTGAGAATGTTCTTTACCACAATCCAGTGAACCTTGCCAAGATATCCCTGATATCGGCTGACCATTCTCAATGCAAAGGCCACATCAAGACAAGTACAAGTCACAACATACATGATTGAGCCTACAACGGAAGCATACAGTACTCAACTCATCTCAACTATCTCAGCCTTTGTACTCGGGCTCTCAGCCTTGCTCAGTTTGGCATTACGCTGGATTGGTAACTCACCTTTCTTGGATTTCTACATGTTGAACCTTTTCCAAACTTTGTCCACATAGTTGCTTTAACTAAGTCCAATTAGTATCTTACTCCTGTCTCTCAAAATCCTTATCCCTAGATATAGGCAGCTTCTCCAAGGTCCTTCATAGCGAATCACTTCCCAAGCCAGGACTTCATGTCCTATAGAGTTGGGATGTCATTTACTATGAGCAGTATGTCATCCACATACAGTACCAAAAATCTAACTATACTCCCACTAGCGTTGAAATATACAAAAGATTCATCTTCGATCCTCAAAAATCCAAACTCTTTGACTTTCTCATTGAAACCAAGATTCCATCTGCGAGGTTCTTGTTTCGATCCATAGATGGATTTGTCAAGCTTACACACTCTATTAGGGTATTGTATGCTGACAAAACCCTCTGGTTGATTCATGTAAACATCCTCAGCTAACTTTCCATTAAGGAAAGCGGTTTTGATATCCATTTGCCATATTTCATAGTCATGAAATACAGTAATGGCAACATATCCCTAATAGACTTAATCTTTGCTACTGGTGAAAAGGTCTCATCATAATCAACTCCCCGAATTTGAGAAAAGCCCTTTGTAACCAGTCGCACCTTATAAGTATGTACATTACCATCCATTTCGGTCTACTTCTTGAAGATCCATTTGCACCCGACTATCTTACGACCTGGTACATTTTCAACCAAGTTCCAAACTTGATTGTCACACATGGACTGTATCTCACTGTCCATAGCCTCTTTCCATTTAGCAACCTCAGGGTCTGCCATGGCTTCCGAGTAGTTGTTAGGTTCATCCAGACTTACTAGTGTGTTATCATTGATAAGTGTATCACCTTCCGTAGTAATATGGAAACCATAGTAATGCTCAGGTGTATTCCTAACTCTAGTGGAACACCTCAGAGGTACATACTCATCTGTCGGATCAACGAAGTTTCCTCTTTAGGTTGATTGCTAGGGTTTGAGGTTCCTTCATCACTTGACTCTTGAATTTCTTCAAGGTCAATCTGCCTCCCACTGTTTCCTTGGCTTATAAACTCTCTCTCGTGAAAGACTCCTCTCCTTGCCACAAAGACCACATTATCATTGGGTATGTAGAAGAGGGAACCAAAAGATTTCTATGGGTAGCCGATGAAAATACACCATTCACTTTGAGGTTCAAGCTTGTCGTGAGTATCGCACCTCACGAAAGCCTTGCAACCCCAAATCTTGATGTAGTCCAGATTTGGAACTTTTCTGGTCCACATCTCGTGAGGTGTTTTGGCAACCTTTTTGGTAGAGACTAAATTAAGAATATGGGCGGCAATCTCTAAGGCATACCCCCAAAATGATATTGGTAGCGAAGCTCGAATCATCATGGAACGAACCATATCCAACAAGGTTCGATTACGCCTGTTAACTACACCATTAAGCTGTGGTGATCTGGGAGGTGTCAATTGTGAGACAATCCCACATTCCTTTAGATAGTCAAGGAACTCTGTACTAAGAGACTCTCCTCCTCGATCGGGTCGGAGCATCTTAATGTTCCTGCCCAACTGATTCTCCACTTCCTGTTTAAACTCGTAGAACTTTTCAATGATTTCTGACTTATGCTTGATTAAGTAGACATATCCATATATACTATAATCATCAGTAAAAGTCACATAGAAGTGGTTAGCATCCCTTGTGGTAGTTTTGAAGAGTCCACACACATTAGCATGTATGAGATCCAACAAACCCACACCCCTAGCACAAGAACCAGTGAAGGGTGACTTTGTCAGTTTCCTAAGCAAACAAGATTCACAACTATCATCTCACTTTAGGTCAAATGACTCCAAGACTCCATCCTTTTGGAGTTGGCCTATGCATTTCTTGCTTACATGTCCAAGATAACAATACAATAATGATGCTTTATCCAAGCTATTGGAAGAATCAATACACAACACATCATTTCCTAGGTTATCAACAACCGACACCATTTTATACACACCATCACAAGATAATGCCTTAAACTAAAGAACATTATTAAAGAAAGCATTAATACCAACACATTCATTATCAAACGAAAAGGTAAATCCTATTTGTACAAACCATGAAAGGAAATAATTTTTCTCACCATTTCAGACGAGTAACAAAACTTATTCAAATCTAAAACTAACCCACTACATAGCAACAAAGAATAAACTCCAATCTTGGTGACAGGTGAAACTTTCCTATTCTCCATGATCAAGTTTATCTTCCGATGCTCCACAGTCTCACTTCTTCTTAGTCCCTGCAAATAAGAACATATGTGAATACCACAACCAGTATCAAAGACCCAAGAATTATAATGGGGTGAGTTATTAGACAATATAGTGTAAATACCTGCATGGTTGGGTTTTACTTTCCCATCCTTAACATCTTGCAGGTACTTTGGGCAATTTCGCTTCCAGTGCGATCTTCGTGGAAATAGAAGCATTCAACCTCTTTAGGGTTGGCAGAAGGAGTGACAGAACCTCTTTTGGTTCCACTCGAAGAGGAGCCATCAATGGACTTTCCCTTGGTACCCATCTAAGGGCTATTCCTCTTATTCTCTTTAACTTGCCCGATTGCCAAGACAGGCGTCACGGTAGGAGTTGCAGTGGTAACAACCGATTTACTTTTAAGACCACTTTCTGCAATCTTCATAAGTCCTTGAAGTTTGCTGAGTGTAACTTCCACCTTTTTCTTGTGATATGTCATTTGGAATTGATCATAACAAGAAGGTAAGGAGTGCAAAATGATGTCAATTTCCAACTCCTCGGGAAATTTCACATCCAATTTCAGCAAACGGTCCACGAATCTTTGCATTTTCTACATGTGGCTCATGATGGGTTCACCATCCTTCATTCGGGTTGTTAATGTTATCATGGAGGAGATGATTTCATATCGCTCTTGACGAGCACTCTGATGGTATCTTTCCATCAAATCCCAATGCATCTCAAAAGGATAGAAGTTCTCATAGGACTTTTGGAGCTTGGCTATCATTGTGGCCAACATGATACATGCCACTTTGCTATCATCTCACTCATGTTCCCTAAAGTCAACGATCTCATCGGGAGTAGCAAACGACTCATCAAGTTCCTTAATCTCCTTGCCGGGGATATATTCCTTGTCCTCATTGCGTGTGACCATCCTGATGTTCCTGATCCAATCATCGTAGTTGGATCCATCGAAGATGACTCTCCCACAAAGGTTCATGAGAGAGAAGGAGCCAGTAGGGTTTGAGCCAGAAGTAGCATTGTTGGAAGACATCTGAAAAGAAAAAAAGGACAAGTTTAGATTAGATATAAAGATAGTGCTTAATAAGACACCAAATGTAATATTAAGTCTAGGACCCAACACAATATTTTATAACTTAGAAGAGGGATGTCGTAATCCAAGCTATAAAATATTTGAAGGTAGGTGAATGGCGATTCACCAATTTCCACCTTGAGAAACAAAATAAATTATTAGGTTTTAATTGGTTTTGAAACTCCTAGATTCTTTTGAGATTCATTGAACTTTTCAATGGCATGTTTCAATCTCGAATGTGCCCTTCAAGTTTTGTGACTAGGATGCTGAGGATCACAGAACAAGGTGTGAATTAACCATGGAAATTACTTGGTACTCTTAATGTTTATCACCCAACCAATGTGCCGATTAACCACACGCACTCCACCGATCTATGATAAACCTTAAGCCACCCTTTGCCTACCTTATTAAGTCCATGTTAGTGTGTCGGTTAACCACATACGCTCCACTAACACCTTATAGACCGGCTTCGTGAATGAGGCCTACTAACGGTAAAACGAATTGTTCTTATGTATATATATATATATATATATATATATATATATATATAGATATATATATATATATACTATTAAAGTTATAATATTATAAAGTGTAAGGGTTGAATTTTAACTTTTAAAATTCTAGGGGTTGGAAATAAAGTTTTACAAAGGTGTGTGAGACTTTACATGTTCCAAAACTTGAGTGTAAGTTTTGTGACTTTCAAAACATTTCAACTTCATAACTTATGAATTAATGGTTTATTAAAATGAGAGACTCTTCATTTTATGTGACCTATGTGTTCATTAATGGACTTTAAAAAGAAAGACTTTTTGTAATCAATAACTTGGGGACAAACTATGGATTCCATTAAAACACATGAAGATCAAGAATTAAACTAACAAAATAATTCCTATGATCTACCAAATTCATAAGTTCATGAACATTCAATTCAACAATTTCAAGAATCATATAAACATATATAAAACTTGAAAATTTGATAATAGCCATTGTAAATGGATTAGCATAACTATTACACCATCTAAAACAAGTTTTATAAGACTAAAACAGTTTAGGGTAATATTTCTAGTCCATTTCCAGCAACAAAACTTGAAATACTACATTAAGTTCCTCCTACTCGTCTAGTGCAAGAACCTACTCGACGAGTAGGATGAATTAACACAAAGACTCATTGAGTCTCCCCATGGAATCAACGAGTTCACTCAGCAGAAAGCAGTTTTATCGATTTTTTTAACAAATTTGCATTAAGTATCATGAAAACAAGCCTAGGCTTTGATACCACTGAAGGGTTTTGAGCATTCTAACACCCCTAAAGTGTACATGCAAGCCTAGAAGCCATGGATCTATGTTTTACTAAGATACATGCAAATTTGTTTTTCAAAGGTTCATAACCTAACTAGCATGGCATGGGGAACTTTGAAACGTAGTCCATGGGAATGGAAGGGTAAAGTCGTGATGAGCCTAAAGGCGAAATTGTAAGTTTGGGATCAGGAAGAGTACGTTGCACGTATATAAGGGTACGCTGGGCATACACTATGTAAGCTGTGCATACTCATAAATGAAGGAAACCCTAATATCTTGGCTTGGGGGATATATAAACATCCTTAAGACTCATTTCTCTCCTCCTTCTCAGCCTCCATCTTCCAGAAACATTCCCAAACCCTAGTTCTTTTGTGAGAGTGTGAGTTGGTGGGTATTTTGAGCTCTTGGAGGTAAAGGCATTGCACCAAGAAGTTGGTGTAGAAGATTGGCTTGAAGATCTGAAGTTGGTGTGTGTTTTAGAAGCTCCAGGAGGTAAAAAGATTGGAACTTTATTCTTGTATGAGTTAGATCTAGTCATTTTAGCTTCATGGAAGCATTCTTGTCCCAAAGATTCCCAAAATGATGCATGTCATGATGTGGACGAGATGAGTTGTCCTTTCAGGCTCTTGAAGGGGTTATGAGTGTTAAAAATGAGGTCCCAATGACTTAGGTTTCCCATGAATGCATTAGGAAGCTCTTAATGGATTAAGACCTTATATTAAGAGCTTTCTGGATGTACAAAGTGATAAAGTTCGAGACTTTATGAGTCATAGGAATATTTGGTCGATGGATCTGAAGTTTGGGCTTAAGTGCTTAAGCCACTAAGCACTTATGAGAGTTTTTGTTCAGCTCGCGTACGCCCCATGTAGGTAGAAGTATGCCCCACATACCGGGTCAATGGCCCATTTTTGAGTCAACATGAATTGAAGTACGTCCTGCGTACCAGAGGGGTACGCCCATCGTACGTCCTCTATTGGGGCTTTTGATATTGGGCTTCGAGTTTGGGCTGTCTGTGGACTAGTTGGACTTTGACCTTTGTTGGACATTATGGGTAAGGTGTTTTGGGCCAAGTCTTGGTTTTGGATCTTATATGTAGGCCCATTTAGGTAGTTGGGCCCAATTTGGAAAGTTGGGCCAATATTGGGCCTTTTTATATGGACTTGGATCATGGGTTTGATTTCAGGGCCTTGGCCCCAAATTAGAGGAAGCAAATTGGCTATTATTGTATGAGTGATTCTTGGTCAAGAGTTATACTCCCGTGTGTTGACTCATTATTTGTTATTCAATATAGTTCCGGATTGTCGGCGAGACAGTGGTTTGGGAATCTGCTTCTTCGGTTAAGATTGGCATTTTAAGGTGAGTTATCCTCACTATATCAACAAGGTCTAAGGAACCAAGGCCCGAACTTTCTCAAATTGTATACTAGTTTTATTTTATATGCTTATTTATTTGTTAGATTTGCATGCTTGTAGTTAGGATGGTATATTGTTATTGATCGATTAGGTCGGTATACTGGTTAGGATGTTGTTATCTTATATGATCTGTTAGATCCGTTTGTTATATATGGACTATTCTGTGGTTATCTGTTTATGTGCACATGATTGTTTGGTATAGGGGTTGGGTTGAGGCGAGTCCTACTTCGTGCTGTAGGCCAACATACCTAGGGCATACCGGATAGACTGCAGCCACAGAAGGGTACATTGTCAGGCCGGAGGCCCAACGAGCGGTTCGGATAGGCTGAAGGCCCCGCGAGGGCGATCTAGACGTGCCAAGGCTCGGAGAGTGGACCAGATAGACTGAAGGCCCGATGCGGGCGGTCCAGTCATATTGTAGACTCGGAGAGTGGACCTGGTGAACTGAAGGCCCACTGCAGGCGGACCGGTCAATTTGTAGACTCGAAATGCATGGCTGTTCTATGCTTGTTATATGATATGTATATGGTTATATGAGGATGGTATTTTGGGGGTAACTCGCTAAGCCTTCGAGTTACATTTATCGATAATTGTTTCAAGTTTAGTGGATGACCGTGGGATGGTGAAGGTGTGACCGTACACTTTCCTCGATTTATGATTATGATTCTGGGAACTCTGATATGAAACTGTTTTGGAGTCCTTTATGTAATAACTATTGGCATTTTAAATGTTTTTAAAAGTTTAAATTTTGGCATGATTTTATGGGCGTCACAAGTTGGTATCAGAGCCTTGGTTTGAGTGAATTGGAGGAACACTCGTGTGAATCCAGTCTCAAAATCAAGGGAAAATATTTTTAAAATGATTTTAAATATTTTTCAAAATATGTAAAGGGGGACACAGAGTGTACGATCACCCAAAGTCAGTAAATAGACCCCAAAAATACCATACAATTATTTGATTATGTGATATGTTAGAACAACATGCTAGTACTAGGCTAGGGATCTTCAGGAATTACATGATAAAACTGCCTGATTACATGATGCCTGCTAGCTTAGGGTTTTCCTTATATGGAATTGACATCATTAATGTAGTTAGTTGTGTGTGTATCATAGTTATACATAATCAAGATCTTATAGCATGAGAATGTTTGATTTGGCCTTATCTTCTGTTCTTGTCTGATTGGGAGCTTAAGGTAGGATTGGATATTCGAAAGTCTATACTGTCCAACGTTATGTATGACTAGTATACACTAGTGTTGCAGGGTTGTTGGAAGTTTCATGGATGGGTAGGTAGTGAGAGGCCGGGAGGCTAGTTATGTGATATATAACATTCCTCTAGGAGTGAGGATTGAGCGCTTGCTATGTTGTGTATATTGTTAGGGTTTTGTGGTGATACTTGAGACAAATATGGGTAGGTTTGGAAGGTCGTAAGGGCACGTACTACTGGAAGAACATGACCGATACGCGTAGCAAGGAAGTCACAATCCCTAAGGTTTTTCGTTGGGAGTTGGTTCTCGGATTGTTACGAGGAATATCTGATGTTTTCGGCATGTTTCAGCATGGTGGTTACACGGCGATTCGTGACTGGATCCGGGTCAGGATTAGGAGAGGGCAAATAGGAGGCACATACAGCGCCCGAGACTATCGGCCAGATGAGGCAAAATGAGATGGATGACAGGATTCGGGAGATCCTGCATGATGAGGTTGCAGCTATGTTCCGGGCTCAATTTCCAGAGATGTTTGGTTCTATCAAGATCGCCATGGTTGATTACTTTGATGGGATTTATGCAGAACTTTAGAAGGTAGCTTCCACGGCAACTACAACAGCTATATCAGCGGCAGGGTTGGGATCTTGTTGAGTTTTTTCAGTATCGAGATTTCGATAATACGAAGCCCCGACATTTGATGGCACCCAGGATCTGATTGTGCCTATGAGGTGGCTTTCTGACGTGTAGGGATGTTTCTTCACATGTTCTTGTCCTACTGAACAGAAGGTCATGTGTGCTCTGAACCTGCTCAGGTCCGGAGCAAAGGATTGGTGGAGGTTGATTACAGGATCATATTCGGATAAGCAGCATGTTGCGGTTACTTGGGATCGATTTTGGGATATGTTCCATACCCATTACCTCCAGCGAGTTGAGCGGGAGAGGCTAGCGCAAGAGGTTTTGAATCAGCAACAAGATTCAGAGTCGGTTACGGAGATCACTCGCATGTTTACTAAGAGGGCGATGTTTTGCACCGAGTTTGCTTCGGAGCAGGCTCAGATGACCCGATATCTGAGTATGCTCAAGACAGATATTAGGTAGTTTGTGTCCACACATAGATGTGATACCGTGTTGGAGCTGCAGGAGGCCGCCAGACGACGTGAACTTGAGATTGAGTTACAGTTGTGAGGGCAAAGGCAGGCCCCGGTACAGTTGCAACCGGCGCCAAAGCAGTCCAAGACCGTTGATTCTAAGGTTGGAGGACAGAGCGGCCGCACTTGTGCGAAGTGTGGGAATGGTCATACCGGAGTTTGTAGGTCCGGTGGTGTGTGCCGCAAGTGCGGGGAGGAGGGGCAATATGCGAGCGATTGTCGCTAGTTGGCCCCGGCTCAGGACATGAGGATTTGTTATCATTACATCAGGTTGGTCACGTGAATACCAACTGTCCACATCTTGTTACATGACCAGTGCAGGCTCCAGCGCCGGCTACATTAAGGATTACTGGCGGGGGTCCGGGTGGAGCAGAGCCTCTGAGGGCTCAGGGACGTGCCTTCCATCTTACAGTAGTGGAGACCAGTACAACACCATATGCGGCTGCTGGTATGTTTATATCTTGTATCTTCTTAATTATGATGATATTGTAAATTCTTTTCCATCCCTTTATGCGTATGTCATAGCAACATAGGAGAGTTTGAGGAATTTAGTATCGACGGGTTGTAGACAGTTAGTATCCAAGGGTGTTGGTGATCAGAAGTTAGGATCTCTGTTCCAGGGCTATTAGTTGTATATCGGAGATAAAAAAAAGTATTCAGATGAGATTTGGGTTTCTTTTGAAGATCGGTTGCACCATGATGGAAAGGTTGTTTTGGAGAGGTTGTTGACTCCAAGGTTAAGCGATCTGTAGATAAGGATGATAAGAAATAGTATGGACGGATAAGTTGAGTTGATTTCACCATCAGCATGTAATAGCTAGTGTCCCAAGTGGGGGAGAATTTGAAATTCTTGAATGAAACAACAGTCATTACGGGTTACTTCGCACATGTGGTAGGTGCGCGGGTTAGGGTTTGGGCTGCAGCTGCTTGAGTAGGTAGATAATCACCATGAGGCCTAGGGTTAGGCTAGGGCTATGTTCCACGAAATAGATCTGAAGTTCGGAACCCCAAGTGGATGAGAACATTTTGCATGGGAAGGGTCACCGAGAGGGGGTGGCCTAGGGTGATGCTCAATAGTTCAGAGCGGTCCGGATAAACTAAAGGCCGGTGGGGCATACCAGTCAGGCTGAAGGCTCAGAGAACGATCCAGACAGGCTGAAGGCCCGGAGAGGCTATCATCACCAGATTAGTAGATATCCCATCCTTTTTTTGGTGCTCCTGATTCGCTTAATGATATTGACATTCTAACGTTGAAGTCCATCAGAATCTCCATAACGACTTGGTGGAAGATATTTGGATTGTTGACCACATTGACTTGAATGTGGAACCTGTAGACAATCAGGTTCAGATATGATGCCTTAGGAGTACCAACATGTTTGGCTAAGTAAAATAGGCCTAGTCTATCCCTATATCCTACCAATGAGTTGTCTAACAATTTTTTGAAAATTAATAATGTGTTTATTTTTACTTGTTGTAACAAAACTTATTGCCTATTTTCTTTTTGTGTGACCAATCAGGTTCAGATAACATTGGATGTCACATGAGAGTGGTATGTAGAGTGCACATAACTCAACACACACCACATTAGAAAACAACGTCTTTTTCCTTTTATTGATAGATAGTGTTAATTCTATTTCATCTTTTACATTCCACATTCTAATGTTTGGGTTCCTTCACGACATTTAACAATGGCGTTTAGATACTTTGTTCTTTTATTTGATGATCACGCTCATTGTGTTCTTTAAGGCTATCTTGAGAGAATCTCTACACCAACATTTTGAAATGATAATTTTGGACCACTTCACTACTTCATGTGGCTAGAGGTGCTTGTGTGGGTTAAGGTATCATGTCAAGTATCCTCTAATCTCATTTCTCATGCAAGGCTAACTAGCTGTAAGATACTTATACACCACTTGATCCAGAATTTCGAATCACATCTAATGATGTTCTACTTTTACATGATCATAAGCTCAATCATCAGTACGTGGAATCTCTAGTTTATCTTATTGTCACTCGTATCGATATGGCCTTTGCAATTAATATTGCTAGTTAGTTCACGACAACTCCTAAAACTTCTTAATATACTAATGCTTTGAATATTTTAAGATACATCAGATGAACTATGTTTCATGGGTTATACTCCCTTACGTCATGATCGTAAACTCCATGGCCGTAAACACCTTGGCTGTGAACCGCTTGTGTGGTCGTGAACCCCTTAAATGCAATCATATGTGATTGTAACACTTCAATCAAAGTGTTTCCTAGCCCCTAAGGTAGTTCCCTATTATGATTATTTGTTATATACACTAATTATATACAAATATGTGTCATTATATGTTTAATAGGATCCGTTTTTGCTCGAGACTTCACTTAACACTTAGCATCTTTTATTGATCTTACATTCGAATCACTCACTACAGGTGAGTTCATACCCCTTAACTTATCTTTTAAACGGTTTTAAATGCTTTTACAAGGGGGAATACAAGTTGAAAACATTATAGTTATTGTATCAATCAAATGTGATGAATAACTATCAAACAAGTAGATTTCTTATACTTCAAAAATGTGTTATCAAAAAAACTATTTCAAAACCTTTTATAAGCTGACATCACGTCATCTGTAACCATTCAAATGGTTAAAATTCCTTTTTATGTTTAAAACTATTTTATATGCTAAACTCTTTTAAACTTAGATATTGTCAAAATCATCTCTTTTAAACTATTCCTTTTTGTGTTCCTTGTTTGGTTGTGGACTTAGGGTATCCGGTTGTTTATCCGAGTGTCGTTTGAAGCTTAGTTATATATTATGTATATATGTATAGATATAAAAGTTCTTACATTGGTTCAGCACCTTTAGGTAGCAAAGGTGTACAAACATACTCAGTCACTCAAACAACATTACTAATAAACTATAATAGGTACAATTTAGAGGATTACTATTCACTATTTCTAGTATAATGAAACATACAAGAGTCAGTTCATTCATGAGTTAGTTCAAACTTACTATAATGAGAAACAAAAAGAACATACTATGATGAGAAATAAAGAGAACATGCTATAATGAGAAAAAAAAGAGAACATACACTACACCATACAAAGAGAACATACAATACACTATAACAGAGAGAACACACTATACAAATACAAGAACACTATAACATTAATGTGAGCCACTACTTCATAGCATGGCAATATACTGCTATGTCACGTATTGTAACCATAGTCTCCTAGAGGGAGAGCATGAATATGTGTATAAATCTATACGGGATTGACCATCCTACACATTGTTGCTAGCTACAGTGGGAGCTGCAGGTCTACGGGCGACAAATGTCTTACCATTTCGATGTCTTCGAACATCGTGTTTTATTAGCAATCAAGTATGGTTACAACTATATCATATTTTACCTTAGTTTAAAACAATTGTTTTAAGGTATTTAGTACAACGGTAGTTGCTATATACAAATACTACAAGTACATCTTTATTATTTTCCCATTACATTCAAATTGTGATCTTCTCACATAAACGGTAATGTAAACTATATTTTTGGTAAATGATGGTCAGTCTTTGGGAAAACACTCACTTTTACACAAGTACAAACATACAGAACAGTCCTGTCTTGGTAGAAGACTACATTTCGGTTCAAGTAGAAAATATAGGATTTTCTAGGAGATACAAACATTTACAAACACTTTCATTAAACATATACAACAACTAACACTAAATACTTATAAACTCACCAGCTTAAATGTTGATCTACTCTTTCAAAATAACTTGTATTCTCAGGTCACACCAGTAGTCAGGTACACTGGACCAGGTTTTGAGAAGATGGAGCATATATAATACTCGTCTTATATTTTGATACATATTTTGGTGTCTTTCAAACTATACACAAAACACACTTGTATTAAATTATATTATTAATGTGATCGATGATGTTGTTGCTTGTTTACTATTATGCATTGATATGATACTGTACATGACGTCCTCCACCCCCGAACGTTTCCGCCGTTCTGGTTTGGGGCTGCGGCAGATTGGTATCAGAGCTTTGTTTATAGTGAATTGAGTATATCTACCCGTAAAAGATATACAACTATAAACACATCGGGATTAAAATACTCTAACCAAGAGGTTATACTTTTAAATAATAAAATATTTAACCAAAGTATACATACTTGCATTCATATTAAAATCAGTGTCGCTAGGGCAGAACAAAAGTATTGCGGTTGTTGGACAACACACGTAGGCTTGGGGACATATAATCAGATCTGGGAGTGATATAGCCTGATCAACTATATCTTTCCGAGAAGTGATGAGCATCTGTCTAGGAATGGTTGTGTTGGTGCAGCAAGTCTAAAAACATACCAACACTACTACAATGAAAACATTAGAACATAACATATACTTAAAATACTATAGGAGTATTTTGTGTTACTATAATTACTTATGTGCAAACTAAAAAGGTCTTTATTAGTATGTCAATAGTTGATGAGTGGATACACTACGGTTATATGTGATTTAAGGTGTCATAGACTTAGAATCTGTAATCTTTGCTTTACTTCCTGTTCCTTGTTTGGTTGTGGACTTAGAGTTAGGATCACTTATTCAAAGGTCTTTGCTGTTTTGGTTACATATGACTGGTATGCACTATGAAAATATTGGAGTAACTCGTAAGGATCATGTTATAACTATCTTACCTAGTACGTCTATTAATTATTTCTTTTACCCATATTCTCGCATAGATAACATGGTTGGAGTCCATCCCTACGGTGACCCGTACTTCCCAAACCAAGGAAATGGAGGATGGCTCGATGCAGAGCTGGAAGAGAATCATGCGATTTCGTTAGATTATGACTTCACAGAGAACTTCCCAGAGGATTCTGACTCCGAGCCAGAAGTCAATGATCTATCCTTGGTAGCTCCAATCCCGAATCCTAACCCTCGTTTGGATTTTCAAGGCTCGACGCCACTGTGGGCGGAAAACTTGGGAAGATGGAGTCAAGAGCAGGGTCAACCCATACTATACAATGGAGATAGAATCTTTTACAATCTGAGTGAGGGAGGCTCATCAGATAGAGTCCTACCTATTCTGGTTCGTAGGGTTGCTAGAAATGACGAATAGGGTAGGGTAGCCATCAAATGAATCATTGAATTTGATGCTGATGAGGGAGTCAATACAGTCCGCATTTACCATCTACAAGCTGTTGATTGAAGAACTTTGGACCACAATGTGTCCCTTCAGAGAGAGCTTACTGTAACCCAATCTGAAGTCAGAGAACTTCAAGCACGCCAGGCATTGTTCGAAAGGCGTATGTTGGACATGGAACGTCATTAGGCAGAATCAAAGCCTCATCCAAGCGGTTCTCTTCGCAAGTAGAGTCTACTCTACTTTGTCTTTTGGATATAATTAGGTCTAAGTATTGTAGTAACAAAAGAACATGGTTTGGCATGTGAAACTAAAGATTACACAATGAACATGGTTATTTGGGTGTTCAAGAGATGTATTGATTATGTATGGTGTTACAAAAATGGATCTAGATCTAGTCTACATAAATAACACACACTTACACACTCACTTTTACATCTCTCAATCACAGCTCTACAAGTAGACTAAACCCACCCTATATAAAGGTATTTACATGTCTCTCTCTCACTCTAACTCTCATTAGTCTAAAGGCTAATTCACCACATGCAAGTGGGTTTTTATAAAAGTCAACACATTACAAAGTCAAACATGAAAAACTTTGCATCCCAAGATTCACCCCCTCAAAGTTAGGAATGGATGACCCACTTCAAATATTCCAAACCGAGCAACTACGCCATCCGAGCCTCAAGGGTGACACATTTCGAAACGAACTTCAATCTTCAATTCTTCCATGATTCTTCAATTTGGGCTCTAGGATGTGAGACTATACAGCTGAGCACCAATAAATGATCACAAGCTTCTCAAACTCCAAATCGATCACCAAAAGTTGAGCAAAAAAACACCCCCTGAAAATCTTCAATAAAACCAAACCCATTTCGAAAATAAATCATTTTCGAACTTCCAATTGCATCATTTCATAAGCTTCAAAAACTCAAGGTCACTTCGGTCTCCAAATCCGCGTAATATGAAAAATTTAAGTTCGAATTTCCATACAAATTTCTCCCCCTTTTTATAATCAAAATTTGATTATAAAACCTTCAAGGAAAGAGAATGTGCTCTATTCGGAATTTTTCGTGTCAAAACTCCCCTTTAACATGTGGCATAAACTTTGTGCTTTAATCCGGAAAACCCAAGAAATATTCAATTTTTATCTTCGTTCACAGATTGCCTTTGACAAAATTTCTCAAAAATGGGTAGAATTTGTTAATTTCAAAATTCTGCAGTGACCCAGCGCGCCCAAAACAGCCAGATATGCAAAACACTCCCCCTTTTCCAAATCTGGGTAGAAAGCGTCAATTTGCACAAACTACATGGGCTTAAAATGCATACTCTTTAAATTCTCTGCAAAAACAGTCCTTTTCGAAAATGGGTATGAACCGCCAAATGTTCGAAACCTCAGGGACTATTTTCAACAATTTTTCCCTTTGTTCTCCAAACATACGAAGAGTACCCCAAAATTCGAAATTTCAGCCAATTTTTGAAGTTGGGTGAAAAGTGTAAAAAATTCAAAACTTCAGTCAATTGTCGAAGTTGCTAAATATTCGAAGTTATAGGTACTGCTTACGAAAGTTTTCCATTTGTCTTCAAAACATACGAAACATTGTGCCAATTCATACAAAGGTTTTAAGTTTTGTCAAACAGTCGAAAGTTCAACGGCCATATACAAAATTTTGATTTTCTTCTTTAATTCATACGAAACACAACCCCCTTCGTACAGAATGATCAACATCCTTCGCATGAATTCTTTCTTCCTTCCCTTGGTACGAAATCTTCAACCCCCTTCGTTAGATTGAATTAAACCTTCGACAATTTCACATCCATTTTTCATTTTCGAGCCGCTTATGTTCGATATTCAAGTAATTAATCCCAAATTGTATCACGACCTTCACTTTAACTATCTACTCCAACAAACCCATTCCTTCGATTTATGTTCCTCGTCCATTATTTTCCACTGAACAATCATGCCTTTGCATATCGCTTTTTCATGACATCAACATACAAGTCATATTTCCCCTTCGAAATCAAAACCATTCAAAGCTAAGTCGATTCTAAAAGTCAAGACCTCATTATCAGTTCACATCTTTCGATCTCACCATATCCAAAAATCCTTATAGACTTCGAACAAACTACTAACAAAAATCAATATTCAAACATCAATTTCCAGCCACTTGAATCGAACAAAAGCAGTCTATCATACCTATATTTTCTAACCCATTTCGATTTCAAATTATAGAAATGCTTGATTAGTACGAATCATGTGAAAAAATATATCATCGAAATTGAAAGGTAACACTTAACTTGAACTTAGAGACAACACTATTGATTTTGACTTCAAACTTAACCAGTCAAATTTGACTTTAATTTCACATGAATGATTCTCGAGTCAGATTAACAACCAAGATCATGAAAATCAAACAAATACTCTCAAAATCAAGTTTGATTTTAAACTTTATTGACTCAAATCAAGTTCGATTTCAATCAAAATTGATTCCACACAAGTCAAAAGCGAAGTATATCTCTTAGACATAATTGATTTTGAACATGAACTCTTTAATATTAAAACTTGAATTAGACTCCAATCAGCTCAAATCAAACGACTGTGAAAAAAAATAGCAACCGACTAGAATAGATTTTCGACTTCAACTGTGAAATGGGAAGAACATATTTATGAAGCTAAGTATTGTGAAGACAAAAATGATCAGTTATGGAAATCCGTGAACAGTAATAGATCAAGCAAATTGGGCTGAATTAAATCCAATGAACAATGATTTTATCAAAATTAGATTTCAAAATGGGCTTATTTGTGAATAACAACGAGTTCTTTTAGATCTTTAAAATTTTGGGCTCTTTGATCATCGATTTCGAAATTTGGATAGAAAATGAGTTTTGATCTAATATCCGAAAAATGACAGAATTACAATGAATTTTTGGACTTAAAACTCGATTCAAATGAACAATTTCTATTTGAAAATCATATCAAACAACAAATAGGATTGGATTTGGACATGATCAACAAACAAAAAATTGGATCACAACAAATGGGTTTTTCAAAAGAAAAATTGATCCAATGAATCAAAATGATCAAAAATCAAGAATGCAACGCACGATTCAATGAGATTAAGAGAGAGATCATAGAGACAGACTCACTAAAATTGCTCCAATTGTGACAAATGTTGCCAAATCGAGAATCGTTCTTCAAAAATCACTTTAATCATTGAAGACCCGCTCTGATACCAATTTTAGTGACAAAAGAACATGATTTGGCATGCGGAATTAAAGATTGCACAATGGCCATGGTGATTTGGGTGTTCAAGAGATGTGTTGATTATGTATGGTGTTACAAAAAGGGATTTAGATCACGTCTACATAAATAACACACACTTACACACTCACTTTTACATCTCTCAAGCACACCTCTACAAGTGGACTAAACCCACCTTATATAGAGGTGTTTACATGTCTCTCTCTCACTCTCTAACTATCATTAGTCTAAAGGCTAAAGCACCACATGCAAGTGGGTTTTACAAAATTCAACACATTACAAAGTCAAACATGAATAATTTTGCACCCCAACAAGTATAGACACTAGTATTAATTTCCCGCTTATTCTAAAGACCTTGAACTTTCAGTTTGTTCAGTCTATCTGCTGTCAAAATTTTCTTATTTTGGTATGATGTAAGACCTACTTCTAGGTCATTATTCCCGACATTGTTACATCATTAATGCCAATATTATCGATAGACATCTAGTCTTTGGGAAATCTGTATCCAAATGCTTTCATCGTTCTACTGTTAGTTCTCTATTTCAATTATACTATCATCTGTTTTGTTGGGCTATCGAGAGTTAGTCCATGGATCACTCTCATTGTACTCACAATTGATTCTTACTATCATCTTCATCTTTTTAATCTTTTAGTTGAAAGATTCCTCCACACCAAACACCAAGATGAAATCCACTGATAACCCCTACACAACCACCGCCTCCTCCACAATACAATCCGACAGCAATCCAAGCTGTAGTGTTTGTGGCTGTTTTGGCAACCTTAGCCTAATTTAGTGCTACTAGTACTAGCGGGAGTGGAACAACAGTTCATTCCACTCATGATGATGCTCCAGTGTACTCCAGAGAGTGCTCGTATAAGGACTTCACCAACTGCAAGCCCATGACCTTTAACGAGACTGGTGGAATCATTTCCCTCTTGCAATGGTTCGAGAAAATGGAATCGATATTCGAGATCTGTTCCTATCCGGAAGGGAGCAAAGTTAAATTTATTACCTGCGACTTCGCAGACCGAGCCCTGACAAGGTGGAATAGCCATGTCAAGTCACTAACTTTAATATTGGCAAATGTTATGGGCTGGGAAGCTCTGAAGGAGCTTATGATCGAGGAATACTGCCCGAGGGGCGAATTTCAGAAACTTGAACGGGAACTATGGAGCCTAACCATGAAGGGCTCCGACATAGTGGGCTATACTTTCAGATTCAGCAATCTGGTGGCACTATGTCCAGGAATGGTCCTTATTAAGGGAAAGAAGATAGAGAGGTATATATGGGGGTTGGTGCCTCTATTTCAGGGGAATGTTTTAGCCTCAAACCCCGCTACCTTCGACAATGCCAAATGATTGGCACAACGGCTCATTGATCATGGAGTCCGTAACCCAACAACAACAACAATCCTAGCCATCTCAGAACCATCCAAAGCTGCTGACAACAAGCAGAAGTTCTGGGAAAACAAGAAAACCACGCACAGAATGCTGCCAAAAAGCAGCAGGTCGTGGTTGTTCATGTTGCGATAACACCTACTGCCACTGCGCCATTTAAGCAGTATGTTGGGAGCTTACCCAAGTGCAACAAGTGTAGCTTCCACCACATTGGACCCACCGGGAAATGTAGTGTGCTAACTGCAATAGGAAAGGACACACTACCCATTTCTGTATGTCTCCAGTAAGGCCAATCAACCAAGTCCCCGACGTTAGTGTGGGCTAAGCTTGCTACGGATGTGGCGAGGTAGCCCACTATAAAAGGAACTGCCCAAAGGCAGGGAATGCCGGTGGAATGGGAACAGTTTTGGCTATAGTCCACGAGGAAGCGGTAGCCGACCCTACTTTGGTCACTAGTACGTTTCTCATCGATAACTCATATGCATGCATACTGTTTGATAGTGGAGCAGAGAGGAGTTTCGTGAACCAGAAATTTCCTCACTTACTTAAACAACAATCATATGCACTTAAAGAACCGTTCACCATAGAAATGGCTAACGGAAAGATAGAGAGCACTAGTTGAATATACATAGGTTGTACTCTAACTCTAGATAGTCATTCATTTCCAATCGACCTCATGTCAGTCTCAATTAAAAGTTTCGACGTCATAATCGGCATGGATTGGTTGAGTCTTCGTTGTGCTAACATCATGTGTTATGAGAAGGCCGTTCGCCTTAATCTACCGTCTAGTGAAACCCTAGTGATCTACGACGACAAACCTGGCACGAACCTTCGTATCATCTCGAGCATACAAGCCTAGAAGTACTTACGAAAGGAATGTTATGCATTCCTTGCTCATGTTATCGATATGAGCCAAGAGATAAAAGGCATAAAGAACATCCCACAAGTATGCGACTTTCCAAAAAACTTTCCATAAAAACTACTAGGATTACCACCAAAGCGTCAATTCGAGTTTAGAATCGACTTAATTCCAGGAGCTACCCCAGTAGCCAAATCTCCCTATCGTCTAGCACTAGCTGAGATGCAGGAGCTATCCTGTCAGCTTAACGAATTTCTCAACAAGCATTTTATTAGACAAAGCTTCTCACCCTGGGGAGCACCAATCTTGTTCATCAAAAAGAAAGATGGATCGTTTTATATGTTCATTGACTATAGAGAGCTGAACAAACTTACCGTTAAGAATTGTTCCCCTCTACCTCACTTAGACGATTTGTTCGACCAACTGCCAGGGTTGCATTACTTTTCAAAGATAGAACTGAGATCCAGGTATCACTAGTTACGAGCGCTAGAGGAGGATGTTCCCAGGACAGCCTTCCGAACTCGTTATGGACACTACGAGTTTGTAGTGATGCCATTCAGATTGACCAATGCGCCCGCGGTATTCATGGAATTAATAAATAAGGTGTGCCATCCCTACTTGGATCAGATCAATATTGTGTTCATCGATGCCATACTTATCTACTCTCGAAGTAAGGAGGATCATAGTCAACATCTATGTTAGGTCTTAGAAACATTACGATCAGAGAAGCTCTATGTGAAGTTCTCTAAATGCGAGTTTTAGACTTGAAGAGTCGAATTCTTTGGTCAGGTTGTTAATGAAGAGGGAATTCATGTGGACCCTTCCAAAATAAAGGCAATTGAGAACTAGCCATCAATGAAGACGCCTACAGAAATTCGTCAATTTCTAGGCCTCGTTGGCTACAATCGCAGGTTCATTCAGAACTTCTCTAAAATCAGGAAACCGCTCACTACATTGACCCAGAAAGGCATGGCCTTTGACTGGGAAGAGAAACAAGAGAAAGTGTTTCAAACGCTAAAGAATGACTTATGCAGCGCACCGATACTATCCCTCCCAGAAGGGATAGAAGACTTTGTGGTTTATTGCGATGCATCCAACCAAGGGCTTGGTTGTGTTCTGATGCAACGAGGTAAGGTTATCGCATATGCCTCAAGATAGCTAAACGCACGAAGTCAACTACACCACACACGACCTTGAGTTAGCAACAGTGGTATTTGCTCTGAAGATCTGGAGACACTACATGTATGGTACAAAAAGCACTATCTTTACAGACCACAAGAGCCTTCAACACATATTCGACCAGAAGGAGCTCAATATGAGACAATGAAGGTAGGTAGAGCTACTCAATGACTATGAATGTGAAATTCGTTATCATCCCAACAAAGCCAATGTAGTAGTTGACGCCCTAAGTCGGAAAGAATACTCTGGTCGTAGAGTTAAATCATTGACTATGACTATCTGATGAGATAAAAACCTTTAAGATCGAATAGATCTTTGAAACAGGTATATAAAGAATGTAAAGCAATACTCAAGAATGGATTTGAATCTGTCGAATGATTAAACTTTCAATCCTCAGCAGAGCTCGATGAAGAACTTCCGTTGTAGAGGATTCTGGGGTTACAAAAAGATAACTTCTATAATTACACCGTAAAACCCTAATCAATCGGTTATGTAAAAGATGCATGTAAGCATCTATAAATACACAAACCCTAGAATTTAAGATACGGATGGAGAGGCCCATACCGCACAAAGAATGGACTAGGAAGCGAGCCCAAGACGCAACACCAATAACCCAACAATCTCCCCCTTTGCGTCAATTGAGGCGAGACTTCACTCCAGCTTGCTTGCCCCCGCAGCACTGGCTTTCTTGACTGTCTTGAACAGGCAGAGGATGATGGCAAGAAGTGTTTGATGGAAGTGAATGTACCAGTTTATCATATCATTGAAGTACTTTTTGTCACTATCCGTTTTCTGCTTGCAACGATTGATTATACCCAGAACATGCTCTAGACAAGTGGTCGTGTAAAGATGTTTGTCAGCCAAAGCAAACAGGCATTTCTGGCCTTCTACTCTAGTGAACATGACTGAGTTCTGTTTCTGGTCAATCTTTCCCATCTTCATTTGGTTTATGTCGCTAGCAGAACCCACTGGAGTAATGATGGGCTTCTTCCTCAGGATATTAGCAATCTCTTGATCAAGCTTAGCCACCTCCAAAATATAGCAAACCAACATTCTCTTGAAATGGTCTATGACCGGACCATATTCAGCTTCATTGACAAGAAGAATGTTGTGCAGAACGATCCAATCGTGAGGGTTGAGGTTGGGAAGATCAGCCAGAGAGATAGAGTGCTCAGATTTTTCAAATCCCCTCAAGACCTTGAATCTGACATTAACAAAGTTACCTTCACGAACAAGCTTGAGTACCCGAACGTTGGTTATCTTCTGTGCGCTCCAAGTTTGGTACTGAGGTTGACCAGTCCTCAGGTAATAGTCTATAAGCTCCCTATCCACCTTCGGGTGAGGATGGGGAACTTCAGCTATATGAGCGAACGCATGGAAGATGAAGGCCTTTCGGGTCAGGGGCATGTCGAACTGGGAATCGATTGAGTTGACACGGTCTAGTGAGATGACCGGTTCTATCCAAAGAGTGCAAGGAGACTCAATGGCTTCTTTGATGAGCACCTCGAGGGTCCAAGGAGGAAATAGAGTTTTCTTGCTTTCAAGGAGATCATGAGCCTCCTTCATCTTCCTCTCCTTGGCCTTGGCTTCCCTGACTATTCGAGCATTTTCATCTAGCTCTCTCTCTCTCTCTCTGGACTGCTTCCTGACCAAGCTGACAATTGGCTCTTGATCATCACTCTCATCACTGTCATCAGCAATTTGTTTAGCTTTGGCTTGAGCACTCAAACCTGATGAAGGACCAGATGTTGTTTTGGGTGCTTTTGGAGGGACAAGTGATGAAAGTGGAATTGATTGAGGTAGAGAACTTGGAGGGGGTTTCTGTTGAGCTGTGGACTTCTTCTTTTCTCCCCCTTGTTTCGGATGGTCCTCCTGCTCAGGAATGCCTTCAATATGGCTAAGAAGGGCAAGAGCAGGAGCGAGCTTCTCTGTAAGACTTCGCCTCACCGAATAGTTGAGAATCGGATCATGGGCTTCAAGGATATTGGACGAAGCTCCGTGGACATCTGAAACACAACTCCTGACCATAGCTTTCTCGGATCAAAGAGAATCGATTTCCTTCTCGGCCTGGGAGAGCTGATGAGTTGCCAAGGTAAGCTCGGAAGACTTTTGGGCAAGCTCTTCCTTTGTGGTAGATTCGGCGGCTAGAGTGACTTGGAATGAGAGAAGACGATCTGCAACCGAAGACACAAATGATTGGTTGTCTTCTTTGAGTTTTTGGCAGAAGCTGGCAAATTGATCTTTTTCCGTCTCGAAGGAGTGAACCAGCTTCTCCACAACGGTGCGGATCTTCTTAGTGTTTAACTCTGAAGCCGCCTGTAAAGACTCCAGCCAGATCTGGGCGTCCTGAAATAGTTTTTCGACTTTTTTGGTCGCTACCGCACTGGCCTGCATGGATTTATCAATGGTAGCAGCAGCTGTGCTGATAGAGGCTTCATGAGCTTTTGTAAGTGACTCCACCATACTCTGAAGAGAAGCCTCTGAAAAGTGAGATGTTGAGGAGGAGGAAGAAGCCACAAGATTGTCAATCTTCTCGTGGAGCTCCTTGATGTGCTTTTTGGTGACCGGAGCATCATCATCATCATCACTCTTAAGTTGATAAGGGCTGTAGTAGATGGAGTCAAAAACGGTATCCTCCCCTCCCAAAAAGGTTTCGGTTTCAGTAGATGGAGTGGGAGATAAGGGTGCAGTGGGGGTTCGGTGGTTATAGTGGGTTCGGGTGCAGATGTAGGTTCGGGTTGTGAAGTAGAAACCCCCGTATCAGATACATTGGTTAGAACCTCACGGGTGGTAGTGGTGGTGGCTTCTGTAAAAAGTGGTGGGGGAAGGGTGGTTGATGTGGTTTGAAGAGGAGTAGTTATGGGGGGAATGGAAATAGGGTCAGATATAGAGGGAATGGAAATGGAGGAGGTTATGATGGGAATGGAAAAGGTGGGTATAGGAGAAGGTGAAGGAGGTTTTGATGAAAGATGTACTTCATGATCAGGGGAGTGAGGTGGGGTTTCGCCACGAGCTGACTCATCGGAGTCAGAGTGGTTCTCTTCTGAGTCGCTGGAAGAAGAGGAGAGAATGACTTTTCTCTTAGGTTGGACTCTCTTCTTCTTTTCTGGTGGGGAAAGATCTGGTTTTGAGGGTTTTCGCTTCTTAGGAGAAGGACCCTTTGCCCCCTTTGCTGCTTTCTTTATCTTCCCTTGCTTAGGTTTCTTTCCGCGAGCAGCAGGTTTATCTGCATCATTAATGGACTGAACCATTTCAGCAGAAAGCTCTCTTGGGCCCGAAGGACGAAAGTCCTTGTAGGCTTTCATGATGATGCTCTCATTTGACACCCCGGCGGACATAGAGTCCGGAATGGATCCGACGAAGGAAAATTTTGTCGGATCGGTGACAATAATTTTGGTGGTGTGGAAGACGCTGATGTTGGAGAGAAGGGAACCTGCAACAGTAGGAACATGGAGTTTATCCATGACCCACTTGGTGATGAGCGTCCAGAACCTGGCATAGGATACCTCAGTGTGGCGAGAGGAGGAGGCAAGGCTCTGAATGAGTTGTTGCCATAGAACCGAGCCATAGTCTAGGTTAAGGCCGTGATAAAGACCATAGAGAATGGTCATAAACATTTTGCTGGCCCCATCAGAACCAGAACTACGCTCGGAGAGCCCTTTGAAGAGAATGGTGAAAAAACCATTCCATGGGGGAGGGAGACACGATTTCTTGAATTTTGTAACTGTTGTGAGAATCTCCGTGTACCCCATATTGTAGAACATCGAAAATAATTGGCCGATGGTAATGGTGTCGGGATTAACCCTAGATTCATCGGCTTCAAAGCCTAAGAGCCAACAGAATCGTTGCTTAGAGATGGAGGTCTTGTGAGAAAGAAGATCAAAGTAGATGCGATCCACTGATCTGTCATAATGAGCTGTTGAGAAGACCTGGGAGAGGCATTCCATTGCTACAAGCTCGACTTTGGAAAGAGCGAGCACCAACGGAGAGTATTTGAGGCACTCCACCATGGGATACATGTAATTTTCGTACGCCTTAGGGTTGAGATCAATCACCAGACTTTGTTGGGCACGGATTGGAAGAATGTTTGTGCGGGAAGAGGTTTCCTATACTGATGAAGAATCCGCCATGGTTGAAGGAAGAAGATGATGAACAGTAGATGAGAAATCGTCCGATTTTGCTCTTTTGAGTTTTGAATGTTGTAAATTGGGAATGAAGCAGATGAATTCCTTTATACCGTGGGTAGAGGAGAGAGAAAGATCATCCCCAAATCTTCTTGATACAATAAAACGGTTTCGGATTTGACTGAAGCGCGACGGTTGGCACCCCCGATGATTACGCAGGAGAGAGAAGAACTGTTCCGTTTTGCACGCGTGCCCATCACCTCACTATTGAGGCCGTTACTCTGTCGGCTGAGTCAGCATCTTATCTGTTTAATAGCTGTCATCCAAACATAAGATTATAAAGTAACCGAACGAGAAGTTTGGAAAATCAAAGATTTTCGTGCATAGAGTGTAAAAGATAAGGAAATAAAGCGAGATATATAGGGGAAGAGTGATGTCAAAGTAGACACAAAACTGATGATCCCGGGCACGAATCACTTTCTTCAAGGTCAAGAGAGACCTTAAAGTGTTTTTATGGATTCCCGTTGAATTACGATCAAGCACTTTCTAAGAAGTGTTAAAAGGCATCTTTTTGTTAGGCATAATTGGGTGGCTTTCGCTTCAATTTAGAAACCCGGACCTTGACATAAGACCGAGACTAAATGAAGTACTTGTGAGACCGATGTGGTCTGTTGAACAAGTAGGCTGGATAACAGATATAGTGACTTGTAAAAATATATGATGATGAAATCTCAAAAAAAAAAAAATAAACTGGATTCTAGGGGAAGAAATGTTATGGTAAATAACAAATTCATAAGAATCGCACAAACAAAGAGAGATTTCATGTTAACCGTCAATTCATGATAGGTATTGAATGTTGGGTTTCACTGAGCACGTAGTGACACGTGGCTTAGATCATAAACACAGATATTGTGCAACCATAAACCTCAGTGGTTAATTCTGAGAGTCTCAAGGGTTACGATATGGGACCGAAATATGATGGAGAAGATAAGGTGGTGAAGAAAAGCGATAGTACCTCTGCTGAAAATAGTGACCAAGCAGTAAACTCTCAACTCATATGAGAAAAGAGTAAGGTAGCTCAGCATTAGAATAAATGGAGCAGCCTTATTGGGAAGACAAGGTTTGTATATACCTAGTCATTAAGGCTTTTATTCAAAATCAGTTGAGGCTTTTGGACAACATGCAGCAGCATGCTTCTAGGGACACTTAACTAGGTAAAATAAAGAATGAGACAAAAATTTAGACAAACCAAACAGAATAAAAAAAAAACCGAACCCGAAATGGACCGAACGGTCGGTTCATTTCGGTTCCAAAAAAAAAAACTTTTGGATTTTTGGAAAACAGCTTTACAAATGAGAAAAACCAATACAGAATAATTAATAATAATAAGCAATAAATAATATTAAAAAAATTGAACCGAACCCGAAATGGACCGAACGCTCGGTTCATTTCGGTTCCTAAAAAAAATATTTTTGGATTTTTAGAAAGAAAGCTTTACAAAAAGTGTACAACCATAGATAACACCTTTTTGAGATTTGAGCGAAAATATGTGTTATGGGACCGAACCCGAAATAGACCTAACGCTCGGTTCATTTCGGTTCCCATGTGAACCGAACCCGAAATGGACCGAACGCTCGGTTCATTTCGGTTCATTTCGCTCCTTACTTTTTAACTTTGGGATGAAGTCTTTGGTACTGATTCAGATTCCATCATTCCTAGACCATGAAGGATTTTATTGAAACTGGCTTCAGGTAGAGCTTTGGTGAAGATATCTGCCAGTTGATCGGTGGTTCGAACAAAGTGAATTTCGACATTACCATCCTCTACATGATCCTTAATGAAGTGATACCTTAGTGCTATATGCTTGGTCTTAGAGTGTTGCACTGGGTTGTGACAGATCCTAATTGCACTTTCTGAGTCGCAATATAGTGGGATCTTTTTCATGTTAAGCCCATAATCCCGGAGCTGGCTTTGGATCCATATTACTTGAGATGTGCAGGAGGCGGCTCCAATGTACTCTGCTTCGGCTGTAGAAAGGGAAACGCATGTTTGCTTCTTTGACTGCCAGCTAACCAATTTCCCATCAAGAAATTGGCAACCCCCTGTGGTGCTTTTCCTGTCTAAACCACATCCTCCAAGGTCAGCATCAGAGAAGGCTTGAACAAAGAAGCCTGAGTTGGATGGATACCAAAGACCGAGAGAGGTAGTTCGCTTCAGATACCTAAGTATGTTCTTCACTGCAAGCATATGAGGTTCTCGTGGGTTTGCCTGAAACCTAGCACAATAACATACGGAAAACATGATGTCAGGCCTGCTAGCAGTAAGATACATCAAAGACCCAATCATCTGGCGGTATAGCGTAATGTCAACTACTGGTTTCTCCAGTGAAGGGGTAAGTTTGGTTTCGAAAGCCATTGGAACTTTGACCTTTGAATCTCCCTTCATACCAAATTTAGCAAGAAGAGTTTTGGTGTATGCTTCCTGGTTGATAAAGATGCCTTCGGGTCCCTGTCTAATATTTAAGCCAAGAAAAAAATTAATCGGACCCATGGAGCTCATTTCAAATTTAGTCTCCATCAGCTTTCTGAATTCAGCTGTTAAGCTAGGATTCGTTGAGCCAAAGATGATATCATCGACGTAAATTTGTACAATCATAAGGTGGTTACCTTCCTTTTTACGAAAGAAGGTTGGGTCAACCGAACCTTGTTTGAATTTAGACATCTTTAAAAACTTTGTTAGCATTTCATACCAGGCCCTAGGAGCTTGTTTCAGACCATAAACTGCCTTGTCCAGAATATAGCAGTGATTTGGGAACTTCTCATTGACGAAGCCGGGAGGTTTCTCTACGTAGACTGTTTCTTCGAGTTCTCCATTCAGAAAGGCACATTTGACATCCATTTGGTATACCTTGAAGTTTTTATGTGCTGCATAGGCCAGAAAAATGCAAACAGATTCCAGCCTTGCAACTGGAGCGAAAGTCTCTTCATAGTCAATCCCTTCCTCCTGACAGTATCCTTTCACGACCAGACGTGCTTTGTTTCGAATCACATTCCCTTCCTTGTCCATTTTGTTCCTGAAAACCCATTTGAGACCTACAACTGATGCATTTTGAGGAGTTGGAATGAGGCGCCAAACTTTGTTCCTTTCGAATTCGTTCAGTTCGTCTTGCATAGCTTGAACCCAATCGGAGTGATCAAGAGCAGTGTTAACTATCTTGGGTTCAACTTTTGAAACGAAAGAATTAAACATATAGAATTCTACTTTGGAGAATAGGGAAGTTTGTTTTTCTTTAAGTTGCGATCTGGTCAGAACCTTTTCAGAAACATCACCTACAACTTGAGAGACTGGATGATTTCTGGTCCATTTGATGAGAGGAGGATAATTTGGATCATAGGAAGGATCCAATTCAGCGTTTACCATTTCTTCTGGTTCGGATTGACTTTCATTGTCAAAGAGCATATTGACATTCTCCCCCTCGAATGAAGAGCTTTCTGAAACAGTCGGACTTTCGGGTATATTGAAGAGTTTGGGTGCTCCTGTGCCTTCAGATGCTGTGGAGTGATCAGATGCTACAGTACCTTCGGGTGATGCATTACCTTCAGGAGTTGTTGTGCCTTCTGGTGTTGAGGAGCGTTCGGGTGCTACAGTACCTTCGGGTGCTGCAGTATCGGCGTGCTCCCCCTCGACTGATGCTCCTGAACTGGGCATTTCTTCATTCATTCGCCTTGTAACATCTTCTACTAGTTGCTTCAAATGATCCACCTTGTTGTCTGCTGCGCTGGCTTCCGAATTAATGGCCTTCTCTAGTTCATCAAATAACTCAACAAACTTCTCAAAGAGATTTGCAATTGATGCTGTGACTTGACCTGTTTGAGGAAAGATTTCACCGGTTGAGTTTATGATTGCTGTTGACTTTTTGACATAACTATCATCAAAGGTCACATAATACGTCTCTTCTATTTTCCTTGAACGTTTGTTTAATACCCTATATGCTTTAGAAGTGAGAGAATAGCCCAGAAAAATCCCTTCATCGGCTTTGACATCAAATTTTTTGCGATGCTCTTTAGAATTGAAGATGAAGCATCGGGAACCGAACACATGGAAGAATTTGACATTCGGCTTCCTGTTGTTTATTATCTCATAAGGAGTGAGCGTGAATCGCTTATTGAGATATGACCTGTTCTGTGTAAAGCAAGCTGCAGATATAGCATCGGCCCAGAAATATAAAGGTAAAGAAGCAAAACTTAGCATGGTTCGAGCTGCTTCACACAAGGATCGGTTCCGCCTCTCAACTATACCGTTTTGTTGAGGTGTGTAGGGAGCTGTGAAGTTGTGGGTAGTTCCTCTTTCCGCCAGGAATTCTTCGAATTCTTTATTTTTGAACTCCAGGCCATTGTCACTCCTGATGTTTCGAACTACTTTCTTCAGTTGTACTTCCACCTGCTTGATGAACACCTTTAGTTTGTGAGTCGCTTCAGATTTAAGCTTTAGAAAGAACACCCATGTAAAACGTGAAAAGTCATCAAAAATAACAAGAATGTACTTGCTACCACCGATACTTTCAATTGATGAAGGACCACACAAGTCAATGTGAAGTAACTCTAGTGGTTCAACAACTTTTGTGTTTATAATTGATGGATGACTTTGACGACTCTGCTTCCCCATTTCACATGCCGCACACAAATGTTCTCTATCGTACTTGAGCAATGGAAGACCACGAACATGACCTCCGGTGACAAGTTTGTTGATGTCCTTGAAGTTGAGATGAGAAAGCCTTCGGTGCCACAACCAGCTTTCATCAGATTGTGCTTTTGATAACAAGCAGATTGCTGGATTCCCTTTGATTGGTTTGAGATTTACGGGAAACATTTCACCTTTGCGCTCTGATTTGAGAATAACTTTGTTCGTCTTCTTCTCAATAATTTCCGAACCCTCATCATCGAACGAGACCTTGAGACCAGTACCTCCAACAAGCTGAGATACACTGATGAGATTATGTTGTAGTCCCTCTACATATGCAACTTTCCAGATTGAGAAATCACCGTTTGTAATCATCCCGTAGCCTTTTATGGTTCCGAAGGAGTTGTTCCCAAACTTGACATTTCCACCGTTTGAAAGAGATCTGAATTCTCTAAGCTCTTCCTTCCTCCCTGTCATGTAACGTGAGCAGCCACTGTCAATATACCATTCTTCATCGAACTGCTTGTCACTGATAACCTGCACAAATTAAACAGATTTAGGAACCCAAATTTTCTTGGGTCCACGTGAGCCTTTCACAGGAACAGGAGCAGAAAAAGAGATGTCAACAAAAAATGTTCTTTTTATCAAAGTTGTTTCATTTTTCTTTTTGATGGTGTAAACCTTAATCTTTGTGGGATCTAGAGCTTTTGGTTTAGTCTCTGATTTAACTGACGAAACCTTTGATTTTCCTTTCAGGTCAGTTGGAGAATTAGAATGAGATTGAGAAGAAGAATGATTGGAAGAATTAGAATGAGAGAAATTAGACTCAGATGATTTCTTGATTTGATATTCTAGGTAACTCTTTCGGTTTTGATTATCAGTGGAACCGAACCTAGACTTTTGGTCTCTTTTGCTCTCAGAACCGAACTCCTGCTTTTGGTTGTTACTGTGCTCTGAACCGAACTTCTGCTTTCGGTTGTTATTTTTCTCTTGAGATCCAACAATATTTTTCTCTGACTTTAAATTTTTGTCACGATGTGAGAAATAGGCATTTTGAGATAGCCAAAACTGTTTTCTTTCAGAAAGATTCTTTTTGTATCTCTGATTCCTTTGTCGTTTTTGATTTCTCATTTGTTTCAGCTGATGATGGATGTTCGCCTTTTGATTTTGACTGGTGTCAACAAGTCCACTTTGAACCGATGTTGATTCTCTTGAATCTGCCTTATCTTTAGGAACATCTTTTGTACCACTGGAACTCGGCACGTCAAAGTTATCAGGTTTGTTGAGTGGCTCAGGAATGTATCTTCCTTTTCCTTTCCAGGAAGTTTGCTCTGATAGACCAACAGTTTCATCAGCATTGTCAATAGGAGCCGACCAGAAGAATTCATCACAACCATCGGCATTTTCTTCGTTTACAATGGCTGTGAGTTCGGTTGTCTGACGTTCGGTTACACCTGTGACTTTGTACACCTGATTTGGTGTTGTCCTTACCTTTTGGTAAACAACAGCTTTTTCTTTAAGTTTCGGGGACTTTTGTTGGGACAAGCGAGCGAACTCCACAGAATTTTCTGAGATGAGATTTTTGTGGATTTCAGGTTCACTTTTGACAAATTCAGAGCAGTCAACTTCGTCCTCTACAGAAATTTCACTCATATCATTATCCTCATTGAGCTCAGATGCATTTTCAACATCAATTTTATTTTCTGAGCTCAACTTGGCAATCAATGAGTCAAATTTTTGTATGGTTTCGATCCTTAGATTCAGTTTGTCATTTTCATCCAAAAGGTTTTTCAGCATGTCCTTATGGTCTTTGGACTTAATGAAGGATTCAATTTTGTCTAGACCATACATATACGTTGGACTAACATCCTCAGACGAAACCACACTTTCACAATTGTATGCATCAGCATCAATTTCATCTTCCTTAAACTCAAGAAAGGGTAAAATCATGCGATGAATCTTTTGCCCTATTTCACAATTCAAATGAAGCTGAGTAATATTAGTATAAAAACGTTTGGCAATCAGACAAAAAACATTTCGCTGTTTCAAAAGCTTTAAATTGTCTCTTTGCAAATAAATGTTTTCATCTTTTATTTTGATTAACTCCGACTCCTTCAGTTCGATCCACATCCGCCGTTCCTCACTCTTCGAAGATGCCCTACTTAATTGGTCAGTTAGGTTAGAATTGGTGACCCGAGTTTGAGTTAAACTACTATCTAGATGAGAGATTCTTGAATTAACACTTTTTAATTCCTTTTCATATGAGCATTGTGGGACTTTAAATGAGACAAAAACTGATTGTACCTTCTTGATCAGTTCATCAAGTTCGCTGAACTGCACGCTGAGTGGTTTGGCAGTAAAGCACAGATTCTATTGTTCCTTGTCATCATTCCCACCATCAGTGTTGTATCCCCTCATCTGAGAGACGTCGGATACCATCAAGCATCTTCCTCCACTGCTCTCTTCTTTCGCTACATAAGCCTTTCCATGTGAAGGCTTCCTCACTTCATCATCTTCGGAGTCGGTTGACCAAACCTCCACGCCACCGAACTCATCATTAGCTACCGAACCCTGCACAATTAAAGCATTCATAGGAGGATTAGCAGCAGATTTCTTCATCCTTAATTCATCAAGCTTTTTCATCAACGCAACTTCTTCATCATTTTCCTCGTCCTTTTCTGCCATCTTTTTGAGGACGCAGTCTTTTGCATAGTGGTTCTTTCCTCCACAATAAAAGCAGCTTACTCCAGAATCTCCTTCAGCCTTCGGTTCCTTCTTTGACTCTGCAGCCTTCGGTTCATCTTTGACTTTTTCAGAGCTATAACTCCCTTGCCAGTTTCGGTTCCTGTTAGTGGGGAATCTCTTCTTGATGAATCTCTTGGGGTTTGACACCATCATAGCATAGTCCTCAGACGTGAGATCATAATCATCCAAGTTGAGATCTTCGTCCTCTATCACCGCTTTGCTTTTCGACAGGAGGGCCAATGAACCAAGACCTGAAACCACGTTTTTCTCCTGTAATACGATCTTCTCTTGAGACTTCAGTATACCCACCAGTTTCGCTAGAGAATAAGATTTGAATTGCTCATGCGCTTTAACTGTGGACACAACAGCTCTCCACTCAACTTCCTTTCAATACCATGTTTAATCATCTTGCTAAGAAGAAGATTGAAGCGATCGAACGTTTGAGTCACAGTTTCTTCGACTTTCTGCATGAATTCACCAAACTCGGATAAGAGTAAGGTTTGAATGGAGTGTTCAAGATCTTCGTCCGTAGAATACAATTCGCGAAGCATGTCCCATATTTCTTTGGTAGTAGTGCACGAACTCACCAGCCTGAAAGTGTCAGATTGAAGAGCGAATCTGATTATTCTCAATGCTTTAATATTGCACTGAAATTTATCTTTTTCGTCTTGGGCAACATCTTTAACATCTTTCAAAAGATCATTATACTCCTTTTGAGTTTTAATAATCCTTGAAGTTGCAGAATGAGCAAAGGGTCCCGAAACGATTGCTTCCCAGATGAGGTATCCATTGTCCTCAGATCCTATAACATAGTCTTCAAAGTGATTTGCCCAGACTTCATAATCTTGGGTGTAAAGGATGGGAATCTTCGTTGTTGATCCAATGATGTTCGAAATATTAATGGGATTAGATGGCGACTCGTCCATGCTTGATGGAATAACCTGTTTGAAAGATCAGACTTGTAATATATAATATTAGGGCAAAACGAACAAGTAATGAGATACGTCAATTATGGGGTGACGGCTCAATAAATATTAGTTAATGCGGAACAAATCCTAATAGCTTCTTTCACAGAAGAGATGTGTATGAATTACACAGCCTCCCGCTCTGATACCAATTGATGAGATAAAAACCTTTAAGATCGAATAGATCTTTGAAACAGGTATATAAAGAATGTAAAGCAATACTCAAGAATGGATTTGAATCTGTCGAATGATTAAACTTTCAATCCTCAGCAGAGCTCGATGAAGAACTTCCGCTGTAGAGGATTCTGGGGTTACAAAAAGATAACTTCTATAATTACACCGTAAAACCCTAATCAATCGGTTATGTAAAAGATGCATGTAAGCATCTATAAATACACAAACCCTAGAAAATAAGATACGGATGGACAGGCCCATACTGCACAAAGAATGGACTAGGAAGCGAGCCCAAGACGCAACACCAATAACCCAACACTATCCATTCACACTTATCCACACAAATTAAGGAGGCTCAACTTGAAGCCTTGAACCCTGAAAATGTGCTGGGTGAACCCTAAAAGGGATGGAAAAGAACTTGGAAGTCAAGGATGGCGGAGCCTTATATCTCATGGATCAGATCTGGACACCGAAGCATGGTGGTTTCAGAGACTCAGTCATGACCAAAGTGCACAACACTCGATATTTCGTCCATCCAGGTTCAGATAAGATGTATCTGGATCTTAAAAAGTTATACTGGTGGCCTAACATGAAACCAGATATTGCTACCATTGAGCAAGTGCCTTACTTGCACCAAGGTTAAGGTCGAATACCAGGACCCCTCAGGTTTACTTCAAAAACCAAAGATACCTAAATGGAAGTGGGAGCGGATCACAGTGGACTTCATAACCAAGTTTCCCAAGACAAACGGGTGGTCTCGATACCGTATGGGTCATCATAGACTGGTTAACAAAGTCCACACACTTCCTGCCTATCAAAGAAATGGACAAGATGGAGAAACTAACTAGAACTTACATTAGGGAGATCGTACTACTGCATGGTGTTCCTATATCCATTATCTCAGATAGAGATAATAGATTCACTTCAAGGTTCTGGCAGTCGCTGTAAAGTTCTCTAGGAACTAGGCTGGACATAAGTACAACCTACCATCCGCGAACCGAAAGACAAAGTGAGAGGACAATTCAAAATTTGGAAGATATGTTGCGAGCCTGTGTGATAGACATTGGGAAGGTATAGTATACTCATTTACCCCTTGTTGAGTTTTCCTACAACAATGGTTATCACACGAGCATAAAGGTTGCTCCATTTGAAGCTCTTTATGGCCATAAGTGCAGATCCCCTCTGTGCTAGGCTGAGGTGGGCGACACTCAGTTAGCTAAAGGACGGATTCCTAACAGCATTCTCACAGGTTCGAAAATCATTCAAGAAATGATAAAGAAGATCGTTCATATTCATGAGCGCTTGAAAGCCTCTAGAGACCGACTGAAAAGCAACACAGACAAGAGAAGGAAACCTTTGGAATTCCTGGTTGGTGATCGTGTTCTATTGAAGGTCTCACCCTGGAGGGCTCGATACGCTTCAGAAACTATGGAAAGCTAAATCCAAGATATGTAGGGCCTTTCGAGATTATCGCTAGAATCAGCCCTGTAGCTTATAAACTAAAACTACCTCGCGAACTCAGTAACGTACACCCTACTTTCCATGTCTCCAACTTGAAAAAGTGTTTGTCTGACGAGACTCTTGTAATCCCACTCGACGAGATCAAGATCAACATGTTGGATTAGTTTCTAAGTCCATAACTATAATTGGTATGTACTTGACCCGACTCGGCATGTTCCATTTGGGTTGCATGGCATCGGAACAGTTGGATAAACTGTTTGTGAGAAGAGGCATTTGTGACATATTGATATATTATAAGTTCTAATATATTAATATGAAATCATGTTATTTAATTAGTATTTATCAAGAATTAATTTGGACTTAATTTAGTGATCAAAAAGAGACTAATTAAATATATGGGGATTGATTGTGTAAATCATTCATTCTTATATAGGTGGGCTTATGATCCAAGATTCCTTATGTTGGGTTTAACCCATGTGGTGACCTATGGATACTCCATGGAGGTTAAAAACTATAGAGCATAAGGAATGGGTAAATTCATGAGTCACATGGTGTAACCCTAATAGCCATACTATATATAGACCTCTTTAGCTCAAGAAATTGGCACTAGTGATACTTGTATGAGGGCTAACCAATTTGAGCATGAAGTGTCTTCTTCTCATGGTTATTCCAAGTGTTGATGATGTAGTGTGAACCATTTGAGGTGTCACACTTGGGGCACTAGGCTCTCGAGCTTCATGGAGTCAAGCTACATCAAGAGGTATGTATTCTAACTTTTTATATTACCCAAGTATCAAAAGATTGTATGCTAGATAGGGTAATACCTTGGAATATTCATATTTGTATGTATAATATAGAAAACATAGATCCAAGGTATTTAGGGTTGCATGTACACTTAGGAGTGTTAGAATACTCAAAACCCAACAGTGGTATTAGATCCATGAGTTGTTTTCTGTTATATTGATGCAAATGTTTTATTTTCAAAGTTGAAAAAAAAAACGGAAAAAAACATGATGTTTGTCAAATGTTAAGATAATTACTTGTTTTTTGTAAAAAAAAAAAAAAAAAAAACTAATTATTTGTAAAATTTGAATCATTTGCTATATGAGTTGAATTAGGTCAAATTTAGTAAAAGATAAAATGATATGATTATTTGTTAGTTTTAAAAGTTTGGTCTAAAGTGTTTTTTTTTAAACCTCCATAAGTTATGGATATGAAAAGGTTTTTAAAAAATTGATTCAAAGTTTTATGGAGTTACAAAATTTGGTGTTAATGTTTTAAAAGAATTCCATAACTTATTCTTAAGTTATGGAACATGAAAGTTTTCATCATAAAAGAAGCATTTAACTCCATAAGTTATGTATTACCAAAAGTTTTATGTTTCTTTGATTTATGAGTTAGTTTAGATTAATAGAAAAAAAAATTGTGTTTTAGTTGTTTTCAATCCTAATTATTCTAAAGGTAGTTCATAAAATGTGTTTTTGTAACTTGTCCTCAAATTACATAAAAGGTCACATTTATGAATCTTAAAACTCATAAAAGTGTCATAGGTTACATTTAAAAGTGAAGAGTATTTTTCATTAAATAGTATTATGACTCCATAACTTGTCCTCAAGTTATGGATGTTTAAGAGTCACTTCTTTAAAAGTGTTACTAAAGAATAAGAGGTTACATAAACAATGAAGAGTCTTCATTTTAATGAACCATTAAACTCATAAGTTATGAAATGAAAAGTTTTGAATAGTTTCAAAAACTTGCCCTCAAGTTTTGGAATTTGTAAAGTTTTCCCATTAATACTTTAATTCCAAGTTAAGCCCTTAGAATTTTAAAAGTTAAAATTCAACTCTTATACTTTATAATATTATAAGTTCATAATATATATATATATATATATATATATATATATATATAAGAGAAAGTCGTCTTACCATTAGTAGGCCTCATTCACGAAGCCGGTCTATAAGGGGGGTATAAGGTTACTGCCTATAAAATGTCAGTTTAATGGGTGTCCATTCTCACCCACCGCTCCCTTGACTGGTGGAGGGTCGTTATCCAAATAAGTAGGACAAGGACTATAGTTCTCTCTTCATTAAAAGTATTAATGATAAATATAAAGTAACTAAATGTTTTTTATAATTCCCAATCTTAGTTACTTTAGAAAAATGTGAATAAGGTGCTAATCCATAAAATTACACTTTGCACTTTGTTTAAGTTGGTTAGTGGAGCGTGTGTGGTTAAACGGCACACTAACTCGTATTTAACAAGGTAGGCAAATGGTAACTTAATGTTTATCATAGTATCGATGGAGTGTGTGTGGTTAATCGATACATCAATTTAGGGGTAAACACTTAAAAGTACCAAGTAATTTTCATGGTTACTCCACACCTTGTTTTGTGATCTTCAGTATCCCAGTCACAAAACCTGAATGGCGCACTCGAGATTGAAACATGTCATTGAACATTTCAATGAATCTCAAAAGATCTAGGAGTTTCAAATATTCTATAGCTTGGATTACGGCATCCCTCTTCCAAGTTATAAAATATTGTGTTGGGTCCTAGCCTTAATATTTCATATTGGGTGTTATATTAAGGACTTTAAATCAACTATCTTGAATATCTCCCAAAAGATGTCTAGTTCAGACATCTATGATCTTCCCAAATCTCTTGGAACTTCACTTCCTCCACCTCCTCTAATTATCCTCCCTAACCCACAATTTCAAGGTCACTCAAGCCCTATTGGCAAGTAAGGTCTATGTGTGATCGCATCTTCGAGATGAAGGAACATATTGACAAGCCGGGAGAGTTGGGTGTCAAAGTCTTAAGAAAGTTGGATGTTCAATCACTTTCTAAGTCACATAGAGAGTTACCTTTAGGACTACTATGAAATAGACTATGACATGACCCTTAATGATCTTATCTATTTGCTTGGTACTTCTGAATCAACAATGATTTAGAGCTTTGGTAAAGCAAATTTGATTAGAAGATCAACTTCCCAAACTTCCATGGACACTGACAATGGTACATGGTAAAGAGGCATTGGCTGTGAAGCTGCAATATTTACCTAAAAGATCATAAGGCTGGGAAAGCCAATAAGTGTGACTCTACATCAGGTAAAGACCACTATCTAACTTGATTAAGTTTCAAATATGAGATTCTTATTACATGATGTGACTGGGTCGCATGTTGATGTTTTAAGAATCAAAGGAAAAGTGAAGGAAACTTAAAGAAAGAGTATGATGAATCTGATCGCGAAGATGGATTTCTATAGCTTGATTGAAGATTGGATTCCTGAGCTACTCTTATAAGTTATGATAGATTTCTAGAAAACATGTAATAGCATAGTTTTCATTTAATGTTGCATTGTAAGGAAAAGTTTTTTCCACATTTTATAAATAAATAAAAGTTTTTTTTACTTTATTTTATATCTCCTTGTAATGGCATTTATGAAAACTTGATGTTTGTATGTTTCTAGCAATATTGAAAATATGAATTTGACTCTTTCATTTGTGGTAGTGTCTAAATTTACCAAATAAGGAAAGCTTCTCATCATCCAAGCTTTCAGTTGGATAGAAACTTGGAATCATACACGTTGTACAGTATGATGAATGAGAATTTCCTGCTTTGGAAAATTAAAACTAGTTCCTTGTTCACATTTATATGTGAGTCAAGTGAAGGACTAAGGGATCAAGTACACATTCTTGTGCACTGATCAAGTCCACCACAAAATATCTATAAGACTATTCGTCATGATTTACACTTACAAGTTTAAGTGTAATTATGATACATTGGAAAATTTTTGATATAAGGCAAAACGGATGAGAAGAGTCAAATTAGGCAGAAGGATAAAAGTTTCTCAAATATGAAAAGATGGGAGAGTCTTTAGTATCATGTTTTGTGTTCATCTTAATGATTAAAGAACCATATCACAATTGGTCCTCTAAGGAAATCTTAGTGCATTCTTTTGACTGAGAAGAGGAATCTTGAATTGTTGGAATGGTTAAATCAAGAAGATGAGTCATACTTCGTTCCAAAACAAATTATTGGAGTCATACTCCATGATTGTAACTTGTATGACATATCTTAAAGGAAGGTTTCTTAACACTAGTCAAATGTAAGAGTAAATGTATCCTACTCTTGTACATTTGAAATTTGTAAGTTGTGATGTTTTGGATAAAACAAAGACCACCAATTGTGTGAAGTGTTTGTCTTGATAAAGAATCTGCACTATCTCTTGAATATTTGGCAAGATAGTCTTATATGTCAAGAGGATAGTGAGAGTCTTAAAGATCCTGAAAATAATTTCAAGATCTAATCAAGAATAAAGAACCTGTAGTTTAACACTAGCATACGACGTGAGGTTTATAACCTATCATGTTGACATATTTCTACTTTTGTGCCCATTCCAGTATAAAAGTTAGCTTCGCATATGAGTTCTTAGAGTTTTCAATTGGTTGCATAACAACTTGGAAGCAATGGCAAACCCTTGAACTGCTAGGTGGCAAGAAATTAAGATTGAGTTCAGTCCATATGTGTTTGGATTTGTCATTATCCTTGTCTTGTGACTATGGTTTTGACAATTCACATGGATAAGAACACATGCACCATGAAATCTAAGGGTCATAAGGTTTCTCTCCGATTCATGAAAATTATGGTGAGGAAACACTTCCACCAAGTAGATTTGAAGCAGATAGCAAAGGTCCAAACAATTGAGACTATGATTATGGCATCCCTTTTCATAGTTCTGAAATTGTTTAGACACATATGTGTGCTATCTAAGGAAAGGTGTATCATTTCGAGTACATGTCAAAGCTAGTGGGAGCATAAGTGTTATGCTAATACTCATCATGTTAGTGGGAGCATGATATTTATGATATGTTGCAAGTTAGCAATTTTAATTATAGAAAAACAAAAGTTCAATTGGGAAAAGTTGTTTTGCTATAATTAAGCGAGAGGAAATTATACTTCATTTAAATTCTAAAAGCTTAGATTGAGGTTTTAATCACCTTTAGTTAAGGATATATATATATATATATATATATATATATATATATATATATATATATATATATATATATATATATGAATTTTTTGATGGAATGGCTCAACATAAGGAAATTCTATATGTAGGTCTATTATTTGCGTTCTAAAATTCGATTATGATTACGGCATCCCTTTTAATAATCTGAATTATGAGAACTTGGCAAATAGAAATATTGTAGCAAAAGGACTGGTCTAGTATCATGTCTTTATGTGAGACATCATGAATCGTGTCCCATATGCTTCGGATATAAGATCCATTGCATGTGCTATAATATTCATCCTTTCTAAAATTTTCCAAACGCCTGAGGCATTAGGAAGGGAAAAGGTATAGAATTGGATATGACTAAAAGGATTAAACAATTGTCGAGGAAAATCTAAGGTTTACCAAAGATTGGTTGCTCAGGGACAGTTGGAAGTATAATGTTAATTTTTGGAAGGACCATATTGACATATTTTGAAAAGAGGAAACTCTTGTTCAGAAGTGATAGTCAAAATGGGAATATGGGAAGGTGGAAGTTGTTCAATAAATATGTGTAAGATTACGAAACTTAATGCAAGAAGGATGTTTCCAAGGAGTTGATCTCCTTTGGAATGCTCTGTAATGTTTGTTGTCAAGTCTTTGTGACTTTGTGCATAATCATTATAAGAGGATCAATGCATATAAGTTTAGAATCTAACAGATTTAGGTAAATGGCAGGAGTTTGGAATTCTTGCATTTGCGGTAAGGATTCAGGACTGTGAAATGAGAATCATTGGAGTTATGTTCAATCGATCTTGTTAACAAAGTAAGGATCATATATAAACATAGAGTGCATACTTTGTGTATGGCAAAGCTATTGTTTAGAAAACATAGTGTACATGCTTGGAGCATGGGACAACTATTGTTTTAATTCAAGTATAATGTTGATAGTTTGAAACAGTATGCAATGAATGATGGGTAATCAATATGGTGATAAATAAAAGATGTGTTATTTATATTCATAAGTTCTGAGACCATATTGGATTCGATTATTCTTGTGTTTCACTTTTCATGTTTTGACTTCCAGAATAACTAGGTCATTCTTCCTGAATGACTAAGTTATTCAAACCATCCACGGTCGGTCATATGTTGGAAGTAGACATGAATCAAGACTGTCATGGGTTAGCTTTTAGAGGTCTAAGATGTTGGACAAAGTGGTGCTACAACATTCATGAGTGCTCATAAGTTCTGAGTATTGGATTAAACCCACGCTCATTGGAATCACTTCATGGATTTTATCATGAGTGATCATGAGACGATAATATCTTATATTCTTCAAACCTAAAGATATAGTTGTTACTATGAGTTGGTTATACGTTGATTGCACGAAACCGCATTGTTAACTCGATGTTATAAAATGTGCCTTTGTGTATGATTCAACAAGTAGTAGAACAATCCATATGAGTCGAAGTTTATCTATTCATTTTACCTTCGGGATAAAAGCGATATCTATGGGCCCCTCGATGATTTAATGATGACACATGTGAGTGCTTGGCCAAGCCAAGACTAATGTGATTTGTTCACTTAGTCAGTCGTCATAAATCAGAAATCGGGAAACAACAAATGGACAGAGAGAATGATTTATAATCCATGTCTCAGTCCATATGATATCCAGAATGGAGGAATATATGATCCCTTATCTAATGGACAAGTCATTGAAAAAGGTCAGAGTTCATCGAAAAGGTCAGAATTCGACAATGGCTTTTGAGAGCTACGATTGCCAGTTAGGTTTTGAATTCATACTCAATAATAGTATTAGACTTATCCAAGTAGGAGACTGTTGGATTAGTGTCTAAGTTCATAACTATAATTGGTATGTACTTGACCCGACTCGGCATGGTCCATTTGGGTTGCATGGCATCGGAACATTTAAATAGACCGTTTGTGAGAAGAGGACATTTGTGACATATTAAAATATTATAAGTTCTAATATATTAATATGAAATCATGTTATTTAATTAGTATTGATCAAGAATTAATTTGGACTTAATTTAGTGATCAAAAAGAGACTAATTAAATATACGGGGATTGATTGTGTAAATCATTCATTCTTATATAGGTGGGCTTATGATCCAAGATTCCTTGTGTTGGGTTTAACCCATGTGGTGACCCATAGATACTCTATGGAGGTTAAAACCCATGGAACATAAGGAATGGGTAAAGTCATGAGTTACATGGTGTAACCCTAATAGTCACACTATATAAATACCCCTTTAGCTCAAGAAATTGGCACTAGTGATACTTGTATGAGGGCTAACCAATTTGAGCATGAAGTGTCTTCTTTTCATGGTTATTCCAAGTGTTGATGATGTTGTGTGAACCATTTGACGTGTCACACTTGGGGCACTAGGCTCTCGAGCATCATGGAGTCAAGCTACATCAAGAGGTATGTATTCTAACTTTTTATATTACCCAAGTATCAAAAGATTGTATGCTAGATAGGTAATGCCTTGGAATATTCATATTTGTATGTATAATAGAGAAAACACAGATCCAAGGTATTTAGGGTTGCATGTACACTTAGGAGTGTTAGATTGCTCAAAACCCAACACAACGATATCCTCAACTATGTGGAAGAACTAGTAGAGATCATGTACTAAGAGGTCAAGCAAACGAAGCAAAGTCGTATCCCGATAGTGAAGGTTTGCTGGAATGCCAAGTAAGGACCTGAATTCACTTGGGAGCGCGAGGATCAAATGAAACTGAAATATCCTCATTTTTCGCTTAGTTATTTGTAATTGATTAATTGCTTAAACTCAAATTTCGGGACAAAATTCTCTCTAACGAGGGGATAATGTGACAACCCGAAATTTCTATCTTGTACAGTCATTCAATTCAATCACAGTCAGACTTGTTTCTACTATCTTTTAGCCTTGTTAGGGGTCTGTTTGAGTGTTCTAAGCCTAGTACATTCAAGGTTTGGGTTTAGGGATGAGTTAAATTAAGTTCATCAAGTTGCATTCGAACCAAGAACTCCATCAAGAGGAGTTTAGGATCACAAACATGAGTATACAGCCATAAACTCAAGGTGGCCGTGAACCCATGCCCATATATATATATATATATATATATATATATATATATATATATATATATATATATATATATATATATATATATGTTATTCCTTCATTTTTTCACCCTTTCATACACTTCCAAGTCTAGAAAATCGATTCTCTCTCAAGTATCATCAAGCATTTTCATCTTGTTCTTCAAATTAGTAAGTGTTTCTTCCATTGTTTAGTTGATACCTTGCTTAATCTAGTGAAACTCCATGATTTCATCCATGAAATAACCTCTTTTGGTTAGATCTTCAAGATCATCATCTTTCACCAAGAACACACACTATTTCTTGATGGCCGTAAACACCCCCTTCAAGCTTCAAAAACATAAGTATCCTTTCCATATACTAGTTTCCCTTTAGAATCTTGAATTACACCCATGAAATCAACCACTTTTGATGGATCATCAAGAATTTACGGCCACGAGCATCTCCCTTGGCCGTAAACCCTTCTCAAGAACACGATGGGCCGTGAAAAACATTAAACAAAAACCTTTACCATGATCTTCTTAGGCTGTAAACTCCCATGGCCGCAAACTTCTTTGGCTATAAACACCTTGGCCGTAAACACCATGGTCGTGAACCCCTTAAATGCAATGATATGTGATTGTAACACTTCAATCCAAGTGTTTCCTAGTCCTTAAGGTGGTTCCATATCATGATTAGTTGTTATATACACTAATTATATGCATATATGTGTGTCATTAAATGTTTAATAGGATTCGTTTGTGCTTGAGACTTCACTTAACACTTAGCATCCTTTATCGATATTACATTCGAATCACTCACTACAGGTGAGTTCATACCCCTTAAATTATCTTTTAAATGCTTTTACCAGGGGGGATACAAGTTGAAAACATTATAGTTATTGTATCAATCACATGTGATTAATAACTATCAAACAAGTAGATTTCTTATACTTCAAAACAATGTTATCAAATGGTTAAAATTCATTTTTATGTTTAAAACTCTTTTATATGCTAAACTCTTTATCAAACTCTTTTAAACTTATATATTGTCGAAATCATGTCTATATAGATATAGTTATATAAGTAAGGTTTAAAGGGATTAGGACTGATAACTCACTTTATTTCATGTTCCTTATTTGGATGTGGACTTAGGGTATCCAGTTGTTTGTTCGAGTGTCATTTGAATCTTAGTTATATATTATGTAAATATGTATAAATATAAAAGTTCTTACATCAGTTCAGCACCTTCGGTTAGCAAAGGTGTACAAACATACTCAGTCTCTCAAACAACGTTACTAGTAAACTATAATAGGTATAGTTAAGAGGATTACTACACACTATTTCTAGTATAATGAAACATACAAGAGTCATTTTATTCATGAGTCAGTTCAAACTTACTATAATGAGAAACAAAAAGAACATACTATGATGAGAAATAAAGATAACATGCTATAATGAGAAACAAAGAGAACATACACTACATTATACAAAGAGAACATACAATACACCAGAATAGAGAGAACACACTATACAAATACAAGAACACTATAACATTAATGTGAGCCACTACTTCATGGAATGGCAATATACTGCTATGTCACGTTTTGTAACCAGAGTCTCCTGGAGGGAGAGCATGAATATGTGTGTGAATCTATACGGGATTGACCATCCTACACCTTGCTGCTAGCTACAGTGGGAGCTACAGGTCTACGGGCGACAAATGTCTTACCATTTCAATGTCTTCGAACATCGTGTTTTATTAGCAATCAAGTATGGTTACAACTATATCATATTTTACCTTAATTAAAACAATTGTTTTAAGGTATTTAGTACAACGGTAGTAGCTATATACAAATACTACAAGTACATCTTTATTATTTTCCCATTACATTCAAATTGTGATCTTCTCACATAAACGGTAATGTAAACTATATTTTTGGTAAATGATAGTTAGTCTTTGAGAAAACACTCACTTTTACACAAGTACAAACATACGGAACAGTCGTGTCTTGGTAGAAGACTACATTTCAGTTAAAGTATAAAAATATATGATTTTCTAGGAGATACAAACATTTACAAACAAACATTTACAAACACTTTCATTAAACATATACAACAACTGACACTAAATATTTATGAACTCACCAGCTTAAATGTTGATCTACTCTTTCAAAATAATTTGTATTCTCAGGTCACCAGTAGTCAGGTACGCTGGACCAGGTTTTGAGAAGACGGAGCATATACAAGACTCGTCTTTTATTTTGATACATATTTTGGTGTCTTTCAAACTATACACAAAACACACTTGTATTAAATTATATTATTAATGCGATGGATGATGTTGTTGCTTGTTTACTATTATGCATTGATATGATACTGTACATGACGTCCTCCACCCCCGAACGTTTCCGTCGTTCTGGTTTGGGGGTGCGACATCATATCACTTGTTAACATTCAAATTTAGACTATTGTTCAATGACTCACCAAATCATGTTGTATAAGAAGCAATCCTTCACTCATAAGCCCATTGCAAGAAGCAATCATTCAATCAAAAGTCTACTATTGAATGTAAGTATCATGCTCTAGCCAAAAATACTTAGGAGCTATAACTGTCACAGTGGCTTCTTTTTTATATGGGTGCCACTCAGTCATCTCCTATTTTTCTTTGGTGTGGCAGCTGTAGTGCGATGCTTATTTCCCATAATGAGGTTTTTACAAGTGCACAATTCACATTGTGATCGATGGCCATTTTATTTGCCAACATGTTGGCAGTCACTCGGTTGGCCTTATTTTAGTCTTCTCTAATGATTGGATTGTTGATATTTTTTCCAAGTCTCTCATTATCGAACAATGAATTTCCCCAAATGCCCTCCATGCATTGACGTTTGAATTGATACAGCGAATTATGGGCGATCAGTTTGGAATTTGATAGCAAGAAATTAGGAATTCCATAGCAAGATCAGTCATATCCAAACTTAATCATCAATTCTTGAAGGTAGATTCTTTTTTAAACCCTAATCCTCCCCCTCTCCATCAATGGTTTGTTGCAAGAAACGTTCAAAATGCTACATCCAAGTAATTAGCCTTTGATTTTGGATTTTGAACTAAGCTACAACAAATTTGGGTGAAATTTATTTTATGTAATTGGTTTTGGAGTTGTGGTTGAATTTTTGAAAGGAACTTCTGCCCCACCGATTACTTTCGCTTCACATTCCTTGATTGGTTGTCGTCTTCATCACAACTCGGTAAGCCTGATTTCTCTAAAAATAAGTTTAACATTGGACTATCTTTTCTTTCACCTCCATTTCCATCATCATGATTTCTTCTAAAGAACATCAAGTCACCTTAATATTTTCATAGTTTTGAGAAATTAGGGAGTTGTGAAAGGAAGAAGTAATCAATGTTGAACAACATCTAGAACTAGGAGGTCAACAGTCAATTATTAAACCGATTGTGTGTGTGGCTTTGTGATATACATGTTGAAGAATTATGGATTTAGGGGTATATGTGACTGGTCAATTGAGGAATTATGGATTTGTGACTGTAACTTTTTCATTGATTTTATTTTATATTTCTATACCCTAACTATTTGATGAAATTCCAAGAATACTTCACTATTTGTTTGTCATTGGTTTATTTTCATTTTTGAAGGATTTCCAAGACAAACATGAGGAACCTATGTTTAATGGCTTATACTTTGCTTTCCCTACTTCGGTTGGAGTTTCTGATTAGCTAAAAGGTAATGCCAAATTTATTCCAATACTCAGTTACCTAATAAATTATAAATGACCATGTAAAGTAAGTTTTCGGAGTGGAGACTTTTCCATTGTTGATTATCGAATTGTGAAATATCAAAAGGCGGTCTTAGTTAATAACAATATTTATGGAAATAATGAGAAGTACAAATTATGATTTTTTTTCTAACAAAAGTTTGATTGATAGAGTTCTAGAGTTTAAGAGTCGGATATATGAATTAAAGTTAGCAAGAGGAGATGATAACAAGGTGAAAAATGGAACATCCAGTTTATATAAGAAAGAAAAATAAAACCAGAGTTACAATACAACTAATAAAAAGAAACATGTGGATAAACGTGAAATGGAGGGGCATCCTATCGCAGGGTGGGAAAATCAACAATACTTAATGATAAAGGAGGTAACTTCACTAGAACTCGCCAAGTGATCAACAGCAACACTAATTTTAGACAAAACAGATTTGAGATAGTTTGAAGATTTCAAACCATTCGATGGAAGGCCATGAAATAGTTGGTAATGGTAATATATTTTTCCAAAGCCCGGCAACAACAATGATTTTTAACATCTACGGTGAAAATCTATGATGAAAAGTCCATCTCAGGGGAGGCTTTGAGCAGGGGCAGATTCGTCAATCCAGGGCGAGAAGCCCTATAGATAGGAATATCAAAATATAGACCATCCACACACTCTACCACACCTTCAACGCAGCAAAGCAATAAACATGTGCAATGGTACCACCGATCCTTTGACGGGGGTGTTTTGGTCCAGATTTCCATCAGCTGTGGGGCCATGGTTCCTAGCACCAGATTGTTGGTATAACTATCTGTATTCTTCTTTTGGTTACTTCAATTGACCATTAATTCAATGTTGACAGTTTAGAGGAACTTGGCTCGACTGTGAGTATCCTTACTAATAACTACATTTTTTTCTATGATATCAAAGGTTAATGTCATAAAATAAGCTGCATATATGCCAGTTTTACCCTCCATGTTATTGGCTGACAAAGGTATATTTTTCTAACCCCATGATGCCATGACTGATTAAAGTGCAGGAAAAATCTTTGTAAACATATATATATATATATATATATATATATATATATATATATATATATATATATATATATATATATATATATATAGATGGATGGATTTTTGATGACATGATTACAAGATTCTCTGTTAAAAATGCAGATCATAATCGAGATCCATTTATAGATGAACAACTAAACCTTGTCAAATAGTGCTTATCATTTAGACCAGAGTCCATGTTGATGTCCTATACCTTCAAAAAACATAAAACTATTTTATATAATAGTAGATGAAATGCAAATTTCTTATTTAACAGGCTAAAAAACCAATAAATACAAGGCTAAAAACACAAGAAATAACAATGTACTTCTATTAATTTGTTTAGGATAGTATGATTTTCATTTATTATTCTACTATAACATTGTACCTTAAACAATCTACAAATTATAGCAAAAAGGTAGTTACGTAAAATTTTCAAAGTATAATGTTCAAATAAGAAAAAGTTCAAATTGCATTGTTATTTAATTTTCAAAGTATAATGTTCAAATAAGAAAAAGTTCAAATTGCATTGTTATTTATCACTAACATTCATGAGTTTCCATCCCCCTTTTTTGTCTCAATTGATAATCATGGATGTCAATTTTTCAAACTAATCTTTGTTTCAGTATTCATGACATGTATTTGGCTATATTGATACTTTTTCTGTACAATGATTACATTTAGAAGCCATTTAGTTATTTTATTTGGATATAATGATGATAGAAAGAATTTTTTTATGATTTCTTCAAAACGGTATTTATAATAGTTTACTGTTTAATCATTGTGATGTATGGTTTGAATTTAGAAGATTTATGGTGTAAAGTAATTTTCATCAAAAAGAAATTGTAATTTGGTTTCTTTTGTTTAGGGACCATATGAATTTTTAACCTCCTTTGACTTTTGATACAAATTTGTGATTTTTACTTCCTTGGAGGAGGAAAGCAGAGATGCACTTGTATTACCCTTAAGATTTATTGTGAATATTGTATCATGAAATATGCATTGCTATAATGAACAATCAATTTGTTCATATTTGTTATTAGTTGACTTTTTTATTAAGTATAGAAATTTATTTTGGCTTTTACTTTTCGTTCTAAAATATTAAGGGTTAACTTTTCATTAAGTAGTTGTAAGTTGGGTTATATCTTTATTTATTTATTTAGATAAACACTAATATTATATTGTTGCTTTTGTGGTTTTTATAAACTTTGTCTAACAAATGAATAATATTATGTTATAATGGTTGTAAACAATCAACCTTAAAACTTAAAACTAAAACTCAAAATTCTAAACTGGAATTCTTAAACACTAAAACAAACTATTCATTGATGCTTTGTGTGTAGTTTATACTACAATGTTAAAAGAAAAAAGTTTTATTTAAGACCTAACAATTCCAATAAAATTTATTTTTAAATGGATACCTCTTCGAAAGACAAATACAATAGCCAAACTAAAGCTTATTTTTCTATTTTATTTGTCTATTTATACGGTTTATTTTATTTATTACAAATGATAGTTTTTTGAAACCGGCAAACGAAATATATTAAAACCAACGAAAAGGAAACAAGCCAAACAGTGGTATTATTGTTTGTGATGAGAAATTTATGCATGAAAGTAATATAATAAAAAAAAAATACAACATGTTATACATATCTATATTTCATATTAGTTTAATCTTTGTCATTTTTTTTATTACAATGATATAGGAAAACATTGTTTATAAATATTTAATCTTCATTCATTTCTATTTAATATTTCTTTTAAACTATGTGCATACTATTATTAAAATAGCATCAAATGTTTTAAAGAAGTATTTGGAAATTTATGATTTATAATTAGCTTTTTTCATTTTGAATATTATTGCTTATGTATTTGTAATTTCAGTTATATCTTATTTGAAAATATTATTTAATTGTCTATTTTTTTTCGATTATTTAGATTTGTTATTTCATTGTACAATATGATAATTTTATTATTAATTTAGACATAAAAAACATTGTTTATATCTTCAAAATATTTTGAATATTAATTTAAAATAATAATTGTATAGTTACAAACAAAACATCTACATATCTTTAAAAATAAATGCTTGCAAATCTATAATTAATATTATATTTTTAAAGTCTCAATATTATTTTACAAATAAGAAAACCTACTACGTTCAAAATAGAGAAGTAAGAAAATTAGGAAAATTATATTTAGATAATAAGAAAATTATCATATAACAATATCATTATCATTATTTATTGTGTTTTTAACTCTATTTAAATTTATATTGTATTGTATAAAATCATAATTTTATCAAATGTCTATACATACAAAACGTAGATCGGTATTCACAACAATATATATATATATATATATATATATATATATATATATATATATATATATATATATTAATTTTAACTAATAATTATAAACTTATAGACAAAACTTTTATCTTTGCAATTTAATATTTTTTTATTTTTTTATTATCAAATTATAAATAGTGCTTTTCTTTTTTACCTGTGGTTTCTACAGGTTTTAACCTAGTGTGTTATAAACTAAACCTACCGTTCTTTCACACACACAAAAAAACAATTTTTTAGCAAATAAACACCAAAAATACATAGAAAAATAATTTACAAAAAAATGCAATAGTTTATTAACCAAAAATACACCAAATAATCAATGGTTTTCATCTTTCCCATGATTTTATCTATAAAAATCAAAATGGAGGAACATATAATTCAATAAAAATAAAAAATTAGACAAACAGAAGCAAGACGCATCACTCATCAGTTTATTTTAGACAAAAACTAACAGAAAACTCCAACAATTCGTTAATAGGTGCAGCAGGTTTGGTGTAGATAGAAAAGTCAATAAATGATATTTTCCCTTCTAAATCTGTCTAAAAATTTATCGGTTCGAATGAAAAAGAATTTTTTTTAATTTTTAAAAGAATTCTTACTTCTAGAATGAGGTTTTATTGGAACGGTATGTTTGTCTATATGCACAAATGGAAAACTTTTTGATCTTCTTGATTCTTGAAGTCAATTGTTCTACAATTAGAAATGCATATCAATTTTCAAAATCTTTAAGTAGGGATGAACATATTGGAGTATCCGGCCAAATTTAGTGGAACCGGAAACGGCGGTTCCAAAGATGTTGGAACCGGAACCAAAACCGCTTATATTGATTCCTAAAATTTTGGAACCGCTCCTAGAATCACCAGAACCGGTTCCGGGTACCCGGTTGCTAAAAACTTTTAAACTATTTTAAGTCAAAGATCATGGAATTCTTTAACAATTATCTCATAAATAGAGACACGACGATTTATAACGAGCATATCCATGATCACAAATAAGATGTAAGATAGGATGCAAAGTTATCGACAATTTGATAGTCATTTGTATTTTATAGCTTCTATTCATTCAAATTCACTTAGCCCTCGGACGATATGGGACATGGGATGTTTGGGTACTTCTAGTTATATCAACATTGTAAACATTGCCAACCTCTACAACATTAAACCCTTCTGCAGACGACAACTTCTTACCGAGTGCGGACGATATGTCATCGGCATAGGGTATACCGACGACATTTCGTCGGTAGAGGCCTGTCAGGATAGGTCAAAATAGTCGTTGGCATCAGTGTCGTCGGCATAGGTTCCCCTATGTCGACGACTTGTCGTCGGTACAGGTTTTATCGAGAATATTTCCGAAAAAATAAAGTTCTATTAATTATCTGTGGCGACGACAAGTCGTCGAGATAGGTACCATGTGTGTATGTGTGTTTTTTTTACAGATTCTGTACATTTTCATTCCTACATTTTTAAGAAATCCAAACACTTTGCAACATATATCAATTGAGATACAATAACTAACTAGTATTGTTCAAAATCAAAGCATCAAATTTAACTCTAATAATACAAAACATCAACCATTATTTTCATCATCATCATCTTCTTCTTTTCCTTTTACTTCCATCCTCTCGGGCTCGACAATTTGTTGAGAGGTACTTCCTTGCTGGAGTTGAATAGAGAACTCGGAAATGGTGGTGGTTAGAATCTTCACAACGAGAACAACTAACACAAGAAAAAGACAAATATACCCCAAACTCGACACCGAATAAACATTGGATGAAATCCATTAGTTGATGCTTTGCCCATTCTGAACGCATGTAAGGGTTATCTTTACATGATGGGTGTTTTCAAGGGGCACCAAATTGTAATTTATCTTTGATGATTTTACCCTTTTGAGCATCAAGAGCAAACTTTTGCAGGATTGACAGTGCTTTATGATTGACAACAGTAGCCTGTAAAGAGGGAGAAGAATTGACATAAATTTCTAACAAATTAGAAAGACTAGAAATTTGTCTTGGATTATTTTTGAATCTATGAAATCCTGAAGCATAAAACTTACTTGCAAATGTACTATATACGCATCTATAATGTCCTCGAATGTACGTGGATTTGGCCCAAGCATCTCAACAATCAACTCCCACTAGAAATTTAAATAAACAAAATGTATAAGTTCTTTAAATTTTAAAGGCATTTAGAACCAAAGGTTTATATACTTTGGCTTGTTATGGAGCTCCATCCAAATATCTTTTATATTGAATGAAAAGGGGAAAATAACAATCTTTAATGTTTTATATGGTTCAAATTTTCATAATTAGAAACAAGAAACAAGATATCAAATACGGGATTTAGTTACCTCACGTGAAATGAAACTATCAGGAAACCAAAAATCTGTATAAGCTGCATATGAATAACAACTTCAAAATTATGATGAATTTCACAGGAAATACATAAAATTAAAAAAGAAAAAAAAAACGAGAGAAACCCCAAATTCTTACCTGTTGTGGCGGTGAAGGAGAAAAGTTGAAAGGAGAGTGGAGTCGCCAGTGGTGAAGGCCGAAGGTGGTGAACGGTGGACAGTGGTGATCAGCTGTAACCAGGAAAAAAAAAACGCAAATTCGTAGTAAAAAGCTTCAACAAACACTAACAAACAACAAATTCGGAGTATAAAGGTTGACCAAGAGTGTATCTATTGCTCGTCGCCGGTGAAGGAGTGCCCAATCACGATTTTCGTCGGGAGAGAAATGGGTGTCGTCTCCTGCTGCAAATGAACGATGGACTGGACTTCTGTTAGGGTAAAACCATATGCCAACAACAAGTCATTGGTATAGGGTTTACATAAACGACGTCGTCCCTAATTTTGCTAAAACATAAAAAATTAAAAGTGAAAAAACTATATCGACGACTTGTCATCGGGATAGATATTTCACACGGATCGTCACATGGCTTGCCAGCGACTAGTCGTCGACATATCTTACAAAAACTACTTCGTTTTGAATTTCTGTACCAATGATAAAAATTAAATGAAAAATAGTTTTTTTTGTCGACATGTCATCGGCACAGGTTTTCAAAAGACCGCGAATAATTTCATCATTCCCGCTGAAATTTATAGCGATTACACGTTGTCGGTACAAATCTTCTAGTCAAACAAATTTGGTTGAAGTTGGCAAAAGCTATACCGACGACAAGTCGTCGGCATAGCCCGACTTGTTGCGACAAATTTTGATCGTCGGGATAAGTGTCGTCGCCATACTTGTAGTGGTTAGTTGATTAACCAATATTCTCATATATAGATGTTAACTTTCATTGTCATTTTAATAGTATAAACTAGTGTGAGAACCTGTGGTGAACCACAGATCACGTTATCGGTGGACGTTTACCCATGCAAATCTTTAAAACGTGAAATAACTTTGTTTATGACGTGAAATCTTGAATGAATTAAAAATCGAAGAATGTCGGAAAGGTATTGCTTTTGCAACGTATAACATACATCTTTTTTTGTACAATAGAACAAAAATGGTTCCATAGATGCTAACACTTCTCACATACACGACTATAAACATGAACAATAAACACACTAAAAACTACAAATTGAAAACTAAATGTCATTAGATATCAAACAAATCTATAGAAACAATAAAAGATTACTAATGTTTGGAAATTTTTTGTCTGAAGATGACATAGTTATTAAATATTTACAGATTATTGTTTATAAACACAATGTGTTGAATGTAGTCTATAAAATGGGCATAAAACTATAATAATTAGAGTTTAGGTTAAGTCTAAGTATGTTATGAAAAGATCAAATAGTTTCATTGTTTTTTGGCATGTGTTCCTGCGTTTGCTTTGCTATGGTTTCTGTATTTCTCATGTTTGGGACGTTGTTTTTTTGGTGTATCTGTAAAATGTAAGATGTTCATTACGTGTATGCAATAAATAAACTGCTATAAGTTGTTTTTACCTGTATTTTCCATTTGGAGGTTTTCCGGTTTCACGTGATTTAGTAGGGGTGAGGGATTCCATAGTTGTTGTGGTTTGTTGTTCCATTGGTGTTGATAGTGTAATTTGTGTTTTTTGTGTTGATAAGATTGTTGGTTGTGTTGTTTTTATGTCACTGGTTGTGGTGACTGTGAAACAGATATTTCTAGTGGAAGAAAGTTTTGTGCATTCTACATATACATTCTTTGTCAACCCTTTACTACGTTCGAGTGGTTCAAGTAAAGTTTTTGAACCAGTTATCATACATTGAATATTAGTGATAATTTAATACATTTACTGTTTATAAATGATTGCAAACAATCCACAATTACTTGACCGTGGTTGACGACGGGTTCAACACTACTTTTTTTTAGATACACTATTTATATAACCATTTAGCATTACAAAATACGGTAAAGTGCATTATGTCGTTATGTAAAAATGCAATATAAAATCATAGAATATGATAATGGTTTTTTCTTAGCTTTTATTAGGTAAAAAATCAGATTAAAAAAGAATCTACCTTTTACTAAACTTTTTTATTCATAAATTTACTATTGTGTATGATTTATGTTTTGGCTAAATAGTTTTAAAAGGTATTGAAAACTTTGTGATAGAAAAGCTAAGTTGTAAATTTTCCGTCTAGCATTACTAAATACGGTTAACGGTATTATTGCCCTTTCGTGAAAATGTAATATAATTTTTTTTTTCAAAATAAACTACTTGTAAACCCATTTCATGCTGAGACTTTTACATTTGAATTTGAAAATTTCTATTTTTTATTATTTTATTATTATTTTTTTCTCACCAATGATGAAACAGTGAATGATACAAATAACTCTGGTGATATTTTAATGCTTGACAATTTGAACCCTTATAAACTTCCAGACGTTGTAAAACTATCAGGAGACATGAAAGATTGTCCCAAGGGCACAAGGATCATTAGACAATCCCAAGGGGGTTTAATACAGTTACCGTTAATAAACGATTGTAAACAATCCACACTTATAGGACCGTGGCTGACCACGGGTTCAATGAACATAGAAGGAGAGGATTCCTTTACTTTTTTTGTTTTGAGTAATGGTTATGGTTACTACAAAATCTAATGAGAGTGACCTTTTTATGAGTTTTCGCATAAATTTAATTATATGTATGCTTAATTTTTAGCTAAATAGTTTAAAAGGTTTTCAAAATTTGTGACAAAAAAGCTATAAAGGGTAATTTTGTCATTATTACTTTATATGGTTTTTAGAATTTAGTTTTACATTGAATGAACTTGTTAAAGGTTACATTGAATGAACTTGTTAATGGTACGTTTTGCAGATTTTGTGATAGAAAAGCTATAAAGGGCAATTTTATCATTTTTTTGTTTAGCTTTTGTTAAAGGCTTTGCAGATTTTTTGATAGAAAAGCTATAAAGGGCAATTTTGTCATTTTTTTGTTTAACTTTTGTTAAAGGTTTTGCAGATTTTTTGATAGAAAAGCTATAAAGGGCAATTTTGTCATTTTTTTGTTTAGCTTTTGTTAGTTAATAATTAAAAAAAAAATGAAAAAAAAGGGTAAGTGACATTAGTGTATGGTTTTAGAATTTAGTAGCATTCAATGAACTGGAAGGAGAGGAGCCCTTTACCTTTTTGTTTTGAGTAATGGTTACGGTTACTACAGAATCTAATGAGAGTTACCTCTTTATGAGTTTTTCCGATAAATTTAATTACATGTATGCTTATTTTTAGCTAAATACTTTTAAAGGTTTTGAAAATTTGTGATAGAAAAGCTATAAATGGTAATTTTGTCATTATGACTTTATATGTTTTCACTGCTACACTAAGCAAGCAAATTTTTAGAAAGGAAGCGGAATATTACAGACGAATCGGTTGAAGGATGTTAATCCCTTGAGATTCTACGATGATGATATTTTGATCAAGGTACTATTGAAGATAGATAAGTTTCTAATGTCCTTTTGGCATTTCATTCTTTTTAGTTTTTTTATTAGAATAATGCTATCATAGGTTTAGTTTGCAATTAGTTGTGGCATTTTTTTAAAGAATATGCCATTCTTTTTATTTTTTATTAAGTATAATGCTATTTTTGGCTTAGTTTGCTACAAGTCCTGACATTTTTAAAGTATTATTTCTTTACTTTGTGTCATTAGTCTTGATATTGGTTCACTTGATTGAATTTAAATTACTATTACATGATCTCCATGTTGCTAATTTCCAATTTTTAATTACCAACTTCTCTTCTATGGTCAGCATGCCTCCAAGATTACAAGATAACTTCATTACCATTTATTTATTTTTTCATTTTTTCAAGAAAAAAGGGTTATGGGATCATTTTTCAGGCTAAAAGATTATGGGGATGTTTGGTTCAGATACCACCATATCTTCACAAATTGGGCAATGTATAAACTTACTTTTCTTAATGTTTAGATGTTAATGTTTGCAGAACTTGAACAGCTACGTTGAACAATCAACACAATGCCACTTCAGGCCATTACCATCATCATCGCCACCCATGTTCCCTCTTCACTAAAATAGAAAATTACATTATTTTAACTTTATTGTTAAGATGCATGTATGATTTTTAGAGTTTAGTTTTACATTGAATGAACTTGTTTATGTTTTGTACTTGTTCAACAGGTAAAGAAGACGCGGGTAGTCAAAAGAGAGACGAAAAAAGTGAGTTAAGGGTAGCAAAAGGCGACAATAGAGGGAGAAAAGCAACTACTCGGCTCAATACCAGCCGATAACCACCATATATAAACTTATCGTTGGATAATTTAGAATCCGGGACAAAAAGAATTCCAAGGGTATTTTGGGAAGTTTTTTATTTTTATTGTTAACAGGAGGCAGAACATTCGATTAAAAAAGTTACAATTAATATTTCAAATGATTTGAAGAAATTTTGCATGAAAATAGAGAACCTAAAAAGTTATTCTGTGATTTAGTTGAAAAGCAGTTCCAGGGGCATTTTGGGAGAAATTTAGAGTTACAGGGCTTATGCATCTTTCCAGGGGTATTTTGGGAAGTTTTTATTTGTATTGTTAACAGGAGGCAGAGCATTGGATTAAAAAACTTACAATTAATATTTCAAATGATTTGAAGAAATTTTGCATGAATATAGAGAACCTGGAAAGTTTTTTCTTTGATCTAGTTGGAAAACAGTTCTAGGGGCATTTTGGGAGAAATTTAGATTTACAGGGCTTATGCATCCTTCATAAAATGTAAGACCCCTAAATTTAACAAGAGCGTTTCACACCTGGATCTAGTTTCTTTATGTTTAATACTTGATTTATTTTCCTTCTTTACAATAAAAATATACGTTAGAATCATTTGACATTTCTCCTATGGGTAACTATATTCTTCTAATGGACACAAGAAAACTATAATTATGGACTCAGAAATTTGATCAACGAATATATACATTAGTATTGGACTTACCATTATGTTCATGTTAAAGTATTTTTGTTGCTAATACAAATCGACATGAAAATAATAATTTGCCACAATCATTCAGGAAAAAAGTTTTAAAAAAACCTAATTGATTAAAAGTGGTCAAAAAACTGAAAGAAGAGCAACATAGAAAATCAATATCGATTACAAAAAAAATATATGACATACCGTAATTCCAATCAACAACAAAGAACACAAGCGATTGGTGGCGATAATTGAGCGTAGAGGTTGTTGGCGACAGAAATCGAAGAAATCGAAATCCTGATTTCTTAGGCGGCAAATCGTCGGTCGTCAAACCCAAAAGTTTGAGACATCGCTCAAAAAGACGATAGGATTAGAAAGAAGTGTAATTGAATGAGAATCATAATAAAATTGAAACAGCCAATAACATACCGAAATTTCTTACACAACAGGGTACAGTCGCTTGTTTGCAAGCATTCGGTGACGACAATAGATTGCAAGAGGTTTTTAGCGAGACAAATTGAATTCCTATATTCATGGACGATAAGACATGATGGCGGTGGAGACGGTGGTGGAAAGACGCTGCAATTTAGTGGTGGCAGACGAAACTTACCTTCAATACGTCAATGGATTCTCGAGTTATCGGCACTCTTCTGGAATCAAACGATGTAAGGGTTCAAGGGACGACACATTTTTAGGGTAAAGAGGGACCAAATCTTTAATATTAACAAAATGATGTGGCTGAAATCTAAATTGCATAAAACATACTGTTCGTAAACACGATGCCTTTTAATATATAAGTATAATTATAATGATTCCACTATAACTATTTTTAATGGTATCAACTCTAAATATTGCCGTGTAACTATTGAGTTGTGTTTTTTATAAAAGCATTTTTAAGTTTCTTTTTAAGATAGCAATGATATTTTAGAATTTAGATAATCATATTATGTATGTATTGAACAAATAAATAAATAAATAAATATATATATATATATATATATATATATATATATATATATATATATATATATATATATATATATATATATATAATTTAGGATGAGTCCAGTTAACCTTAAGGTAGATCACTTGACCTATCTAATTTTAAATTTTTTATTATTAATTATATATAATAATCCTTTGTGACCTACCCTAATTCTTTTTAACGACCTACCTAATAAGTAATAAGAACGGAAAGGCCACACATTTTATATTTCACTTATTCGTTAGCCCAAAACTGAATTTACTTGGCCCAATGCATTTAAAATTTTTTAAAAAAATAAAAAATAAAAATAATTAAATAAAAAAACTAATCGCCACTTCATTCCTACGCAAGTAGGCAACAACCAACAAACCAACAGACGCCGATCAAGCAATCACTGCCGACGGCGTTTGAAACTGTTACACGCCGGCAGCCGACGATCATCCCTTCCGCCACCGACCATGGTAGCGGTTCCAATAATCCAATTTCTTCACAACCCATAAGCTTCTAACTTCTTCATATCAGGTTTGTAAATTGTAATTGCCTAATTTCGTCAATTTCCATTGTGTTTGATATTTTGATACATGGTTTGAAATTAGAAATTAATAGTTTATAATTAAGTAATTTATGTAATTTGAATTTGTTTGATACTTTGATAAAATGTTTGAAAATTGATACAGTGGTATTTATTTTTGATATTTTAACATAATTGGATATTTAGCTCGTCTTTGCAATTAATACTAGTTTTTTATTTCTTTGAAATCAATTTTATTTATTTATTTATATAGTTTGATACTTTGTAACAAAACATATACAATATTTTTGATTGTTATTTGTCAATTGTCCTTTGTTTAAAAATTAAAATCAATTATTGTTCAAGTTTTAAAAAAAAGGTAAATGAAAAATAGTAGATAAAGATAATGAAAAACCCAAGCATATGATAGTTGATTTAAGTTCTGTTGATCCTATGGAATGACTATTTATGAAAGTTTTATCATATGAATCTAAGAGTAGGGATGAGCATCGGAACCGTTCGGTCGGAACCGAACTTGGTGGAAAATAAGAACCGAACAGCCAGTTCTACTGGTTCTTAGAGAAACATAATTGTAAAAAGGTTTTCAGCATAGTTTGTAAAGACCTATGTACACAACAAAAAGAATGATAAAATTTTAAGTGATAGTTTTGTGTCATATATTGAAAAAACGTGTTTTAAAAAATATTAGTAATGATAGAATTATGAAGACAAATTAAAATATAAGACTTCATCCGGTAGAATTGAAAAAAAAAAAATTGCTTATACGAACCGACCTAGAACCCCAACTAGTATTTTTTGATTTTTTTTATATTGGTTTTAATTAAATAGTGAACCACATGTGTTAAAGTTCTAGACTCACTGCTATATATATATATATATATATATATATATATATATATATATATATATATATATATATATATAACTGGTTCTAGCGGGTATCCATCGGGTAGCGGTTCCAAGAAAATAAGAACCGGAACCGAAACCACTTATGGCGGTTCCAAAACTTAAGGAACCGGAACCGTGCGGTTCCGGTTTGGGAACCAAAGGTTCTACAACGGTTTCGATTCCGAAAGCGGGTACCCTATTTCGTTGCTTACCATAAATTGGTCAAATCTCAAATATGGCTCCATTAAATTCGAATTCTTTCTGAAAGGTTAGATAAAATGCTATTTGTATTTGATTCTGTTAACATATAGTTTTTACTCTAAATTCGATCAAAGTCAACGTATTTGTTTTCTTTCTTACTTTCAAATTTATATTAACAGAATTGGAGAAGAAAAACGAAGAGCATACCTGATTTTTGGTGAACTGTGGACAACGACAGTGGTGCTACGGTGGTGTCTAGGTGCAGGCATCCAAATGATAGCAAACGAAGATTGTCCTCTTCTTTTGGGTGGGGGGAGGGGGAATAGGATAATTTGGATTTATGTATTGTTGAGGGACCAATATTGACAATTGTCGATTAGGTACTCTAGGGTTATATTGTCCTCTTCTTTTGTTCTACACATGTACATACTCATGAAATCATGGGGTGACTTTTTTATTATCTAACCATGGATCGGTTCCATCAACTACTTCCTCCTCTTAGTGAATCGAAGTCACGCACTGAATAAAATAATACCTGAATATATTCAAACTCGAAACCACTTGAGCTCACGTTCGCTATTAGGTGAGAACGACAATAATGGCGTTGAATTTCGTTGACTTCTCTTTTTGTCTCACATGCATAATGATTTATTATGCTTCCTATTAATTATTTACCATACAATATTTATTCATCTCTCATTAAACGAATAAATTATGTTTATCATTATTATGTTTATGTTTATTGTTGTTGTTATCTCTAAAGATAAGATTATATAGAAACAATGAATGCAATCAGTAATAATTAAAAACGATTTAAAACATGTGAATAATAAATATTGTGTGCTTATATATATGTATGATTTGACTATTGCTTCAAAGAAAATCAAGATAAATATTTACAAAAAATCAAAACAAACAGTAGAGTAAATTTCTAATTTTTCTCTCTATATATATAATTATTGAGTAATGATAATTAAAAAAGAGTCTGCCTTATTCAAACCACAAAGAATGAAAAAATCTATTACTAAAAACAAAGAAAAAATGTGTGTATAAATTAATGACCGAATAATTAAAAAAAAAAAAAGGAAAAAAAAAAAACTAAATCCTTTTAATTGTAATGAATTAATTGCCTTTATTGTTTCCATGGCTAATATTATTACTAGTAGTTGCACTGCCATTGTTGTTGCTGTTGGTGGTAGTGACGTTTCCATTATTAGTATTGCCACCGTTGTTGGGCTGAGCGCCACCGCCAAAAACAGATGAAATCGCCGCCGCTAGAGCTGCAGAGAAGTTTGGGTCAGCAGTGAGGGCGGTGACAGTGTCAGCCAAAGCTGCCGGTGACGCCCCTTGGTGGTGCAACGGCGGAAGACCGAGCTGGGAGCTGGCTCCAGCCGCCTGATCCATATCCTGCGACATTTGTAGACCGGAAAACTTCGACTGGTTGTATAAAGCCTGCCCGAATATCTGGGGGAGGAGGGCGGCGTTTGCTCCGGTGAAGTTCTGTTGTTGAGGGTTGGAGAAAGGTACCTGAAACTGACCTGGGCTACGTAACTGTAACGGGTTCGGAGTTTGAGTCAGGTCTAATGACACCGTCGGGAAGGGGGCGGAGGCGGAGATGGTGGCCATGCTTGAGGAGCAAGAAAGGAACGTTCTCGCTAGGAAATTGGAGTTCATGAGGCCGTCGGAGCTCGGCATGGACCCGGAGAGTAGCATTCTAGCGGCGGAAGAGGTGGTGGAAGCCATAGCCATCGCCGCCGGTGGTAATGGGTGGTTGTGGTTGCCTTCGTAGGTGGTGATCAGGATTGTTCTATCTTCTGCACATCGTTGTACCTGAAATTAATCATATATAATCAATTATTTACTTTAATTAATATAACAAAATCTCAGTCAAATAATTAAATACTGTTCTTGAAATAAACAATCGTACTTGTTTCCTAACTGGACAACCAGCTGCCATGGTGCATCGATAATACGCTCGTGGACAAGGATTTCCTTTTGCCATTTTTTGTCCGTATTTCCTCCATTGACACCCATCTGCAATCTAAAAAGCTTACGAAATTAATTTCGATTTCATATAACGAAATTAATCAAGCTCAATCGCGATTATCAACATTTATATACCATGGGAGCTTCTGATCGAGCTCGAACGGAAACCCTAGCTTTTCTAATTGTTGCTTCAGTAGCTTGATCGATGTTAGTGGTGTTGTTATTCTTCGAAGAACTCAACCTAGGAACCTTATTTGAATTACCAGCCCTAATCACTTGCTGATCCGGACTCTCTTCCCTTTGATCGATGTTACTGTTAGTATGAAGTGGTGGTGATCTTGAATGTTCATCAGATGATGACTGTGAAATTTCTTCAGTTTCAGCTGCAGTCGGAGCTGCTAAACCTAGATCCATAAACGGTCTCGGAACCATCGTAGCTGCTTCACTTCCTCCACCTTCGTTACTGGTAATTTTATGATCTTCGTTAGATTGTTCTTCATGACTTTGTTTTTGTTGCATCATCGTTACTAGATGTGTTTGAAGCGTGTTGTAATTCATCGTCACTTGATCCAACACTTCTCTCAATCGTTGATTCTCCGTGTTCATCCTCTCTAGCTCAGCTTGAACCACTGCTAACTACATATATTTCAAATTTTAGTTTTCAATACGATTCAGTATGAACATGTAAAATTTAGGTCAAAAATTTTAATTAAGACCTCATTCTTAGCTCGTTTATCCTCAGAATTGGGAGAGTTTCCGTCATCAACTACCGACTGATCACTACTTGTGTTCCCGGTTACGAGATGTAAACCAGTCTGTAGTACGCATCATAAACAATCAAATTCAATCAACAAACACGAGAAATTAATCAAAAAAACGGATTCATTTGATTACTCTGGTAATTACGTACGTTGATATTAAAATCCAATTCGGTGACAGGAGGCGGTGGATCGGAGGAGGAGACAGGCCGCAACCTGGAACGATCTTCTTCTTCTTCTACATCATGTGTTTTGTCGGAAAAGAAATCCATTTCGCTTATCTGTTTGTGAGGATGATGATGATGATGATTATGATGCTGGTCATGGAGGTTGCAGTTGAGGTTGAGTGGGAATTGGATTGTGGTGGGTGGTGGCGGTGGTGGTGAAGATGAGGAGGTGTTGACGTTGCCGGTGGCGGTGGCGGCCTCCATGTGTCTCCACGTGGTGGAGCGGTGGTCCGGGAAGGAGTTGATGGCGGTGAGTTTGTGTGGAAATAGTAATCTGATGGGATCTGAATCAAAGGAGAGTCCACTTGATCGTTTGGCCATTTATGAAGAGAGAAACAGAAATCAAGTCTCAAAGAGGCAGTGGACTCGGCAATAAAAAGGGGAAGTTGAGACTCAAGACTTAATACTAAAAAAGAATATACAAATAAAAACAATATACTTTCGTCTTAAAAAATAAAAATCTTTTATTAACATATTTATCTAATTAAAATGGTCAATAACTCAACGTCATACATAAAATTATTTAAATAAAGAAATAAAATTAAACAAAAAAAGTAATTTTTTTTTTTAATTTTAAATAATCAATATTTTATTTTATTTTAAAATTTAAATTGTAAATAGGACTTTATTGGAATAAATTTGAATTATATTTATTGACAAATAGAATTATTGATTTTTTTCCTCGCCAGAAACTTATGGGATTTGATTTTGTTTTTATTCTTTTATTGGAAATTTCTTGTTATTTAAGTAAGCATTAGACCACAAAATTCAATTCAATAATACATAAATTTGAAAATGTAAGGAAATAATGGAGAAAGAAAAGGGCACAAGAATGAAAATTGACCACACAACTTGGATGTAATCGTTTTATTCAACGCGATGGCCAATAGGAACGGAAAATTGTTGTGGTTTTATTTTCAATTAAGTAGTTATATATATGGGCCAAAAGATTTTTAATTATATTTGTTTTTTTTATTTTTAATGGCCACCTTTATGTAGTTTTCATGATTTAAGACATTTGTTACATAGTTAATTACTTAATTATATTTGTTTTACATTTAAATATTTATTTTATAACAAAACATTCTCATATTTGTGTTATTCTGTGATATGCTATGATTGTTATAATTTTACTACGTAGCTATCTATTTACTATCAAAAAATAAACATATTTATGTAACTTTAACAATCGAGAACAACTAGTAAATATTAACTTGATTTCAATTTTGGTTTAGTGATAATATTTAATCTTAAATTCTTAATTAAACATTAACTTGATTTCAATTTTGGTCTTAAAAATAAAAGCCTATAAATTGAATTGAATGATATTCTTAACTAAAATTATTTTAATGAAATTTATTTGAATATATTAAAATATTGTTATTTAATAATAAATTTAAAAAAAAAAAACGAAAAAAAAAAAAGAACAAGAGAGAAGATTGTGACAGGTGGCATGTGGGACCCACAGGAGTTACGAAAGTGACATTGATTGCGTCTGAGATTTGTCAAAGATGAGATTGACGCGTTCCCAAAAAATTCACCGCCCCAAGCGGTCCGGCACTTCCTCGTGACGACGGGTTACTTCTATTAACTTTCATTTTAAACCCTAAACATTTTGCTATTTACACTTTTAACTCCCTACTCTTCTAGATAGTCTTAAGCTTAGTTATAATAATAGAATAAAAATATAATACTATTTGCAAAGTAGAGAAAAAGTCAAGGGTTGTAAGACGTGATCTTTTTTCATTATACTATTATAGTAATTAATATAAATAGTTAAAATGATTATTAAAATCGTTAATTTGATTGCAAATCAAGAGGTGATGGTATCGGTTTATCTCCAATAAATGATTAGCACTTCTCATTTTAGTCAAAGTAATTCATTAAGTTACTTGAGTTTTAATATAAAAGCAAAACGAAAAAAAAAAAAAAAAAAAAAAACTGCAATAAAACTGCAAAAACCGAACGGCATAAAAACCAAACGGTGCGGTTTTTAAATTTCAAAAAACCGAAGTTACAGTTCTCAGTTCGGTTTTAACCAAAAACCGTACCAAACCGAACCATGCTCACCCCTAATATTATATGTATGTATGTATGTCAAACTAGACCTTTGAACACATTTCTTTTGTGGATTTCAACTCCTTTTATCCTTCTTTGGTAATAAAAATGTGAAAATTTAAAAAAAAAATGACAAATAAATACTTATTGATATATTACATTTTTTTTTTTTGAAAAAAAAAACTATTATCAAAAAAACATAACAAAAAACTAATGGGGAGATACATGATACAATAAATTAAAATACGTTCTTTTAAGTCAATGATACCACAAGCCAAAAACTTATTATAACAAGATGAACCCCAAAAATATATATATATAATAATAATAAACGATATAAAAGTTATTCCAAACACATTAAAGAAATCAACATAATTTACTAAATATTTATTTTGTTTTTTAATTAGCACATTTGTAAAGTTATTTCAGGTGGAAAAAACTAAGAAAAGCCAAAAGTATAGGGAGTGAAAAGCAAATTGACTCATGGGGAAAACAGAAAAGAGATATTAACTCTTCTTGCAGGGATAGTACCCACAAGTCAACGAATTTCGTGGACCGGAAAGGACCGGTTTGATCCGATAAGTGGGGCCCAGTGACGACTTTGCGGGCCATGTGTACCCTTTTTTCTTTTACGACCTTGCCACGTAAGACTATTCACCGCCTCTTCCTCTTCAAGCGGTCGTAGAGTGACTTCGTTCGTTGACTCGCTCTCATTTTGACCGGGTTCCGTGCTCTAAAGCTAGATATAGAAAGTAGATATAGAAAGTAGAAACACAATTTTTTTTTTAAACTATTATTATTATTATTATTATTATTATTATTATTATTATTATTATTATTATATTTCGTTTTTTTAATCAATAAAAAACTTACTTATCACAGTACAATGAGTGAGAATACAAACAGTAACAAGTTGCGCCGCTAAGACCTGTCCGTGCACCCTCTGTCGCACATCAAGGCCGGGCCAAGACGATAGGAGGCCCGGGACAAAATAAAAAATGGGATCCTTTTGAAAATTTTATGTATTCGTATATTACACTATTTTATACATACATAACAATACATTTAAATTCGTACACCATAGAATAGGGAAAACTAAAAGTACAATGTTATTAGAAGTACAAAAATACTAAAGTCTCATCCCCTTTGTTTCTTCATTAACTTGTACATAAGTTGTTAACCTCCAACTGAAGTTGATTTATCATCGACACAAAGTTGTTAGTTGAATTGCTTAAATCCAGAATACTTGTTGTTGTTAATAATGTGGAAGTAGTTGAAAAAACTATATAACAATAGAAAATTCTATATATATATATATATATATATATATATATATATATATATATATATATATATATATATATATCAAAAACATAGAAATAGAAATAAAAAAAGAGTACCATTCACAAATCAAAAATAAGAATATTAACATTACAAATCGAAATTAAGCAATAACGTTCAAGAACTGTCTCTAACTAAAAAATATTAAAATTTGATTATGTCTCTAACTTGAACAACCTCATAAAAATCGAATTTCAAAAAAGAATAAGAAATTTTAAGAGCGATAGAACATAAAGAGATTCATAGTCATATTATCAGAAATCAATTTCACCTCTAACAGTCGATTCTAAAAACTGAACCTTCAAATTTCTAGAAATTGAGAGAGAAATCCAATTGAGGCAGTGACTGGAACTCTCGATTCAAATCTATAGGCCAGATTCCTAAAATAAATCAAATAACCTGATTAACTTCTCATTGGTGCTATATCAGAAAAAGGAAATCGACAACAAGAAGAGAAACAATAGAGTTTCCCGTTTTCTGAAATCGTGAAAAGAACGAGACACGATCAGTCTCTCAATTCTAAAATAACATTTGATTCACTAATAGTTGTTGTGGACGAATTCAGAAAATCAGAAAAGAATGAAAGAAATCGATTAACTTGAAATCTTGAATAAGAAATAAAAGAATGATCGTTAACTCTTACTTTTGGAGAAGACGTCGTTTGGATTTTCCATGACAATGTTTGGATTTTCTATAGAAATCTGACTGTTGAAGAGTTACGACGCCTTGGAATTAGGACGCACGCCAGGTAAGTCTCGTTCTCTCCCACGCTTCATCTTTTGGAATAGTTTCTGGATATTGGGATTTGAAGTAGTCCAATAGACTAAAAAGTAATGGGTTGTTAATATATAACCAAAATAACAAGTTAAAAATTGGGACCCTGTAGCATTTGGGGGCCCGGGGCGGTCACCCAGCTTGCCCATGCCCACAGGCCGACCCTGTGGCACATACCAGTTGTTGATTTGGTGTCGTAGTGTGCGGCGAACAGGGGCGGATTTAGGGGGGTCCAGGGTGGCACCAGCAACCCCTGACTTTTCCGACCGTAGTGAAAATTTTTCAAAATTTTTATTTTTTCAACTATTATGCAACCCCTAATTTTTCTGTATAATCTCTACTATGAAATCTTACGTCTGCCCTGACAGCGAACACAACTCCGACCAATTTTCTTACCGCACCATTTTTCTTTCTTTTTCACCGTTGGAGTGTGTGTATGCGTGTGTTGTGTGTGGTATGTATGGTATGGTATGACATCCACCGGTTTTGTGGAATGAGAAGACAAATAATATGGCTTTGACGTGACACTACAATATTCTGGTGAGTGTGGTATGACACTATATGGCTTAAGTTTTTTGTATGATAAAAGAAAATTTCTTTTGAAGATGATATAAATTACCATGGTAGTTATTAAGAAATTGTCATAAAATGTTTCTTTTGAACTATTGTGTTTATTTGTCATGTAAACTTATATTATATAGAGAATGATTACTTTACTGAAGAAATAATATAACGTTTTTTTTAATTACATAAACCAACACTTTTTGAAAATATTTTAACAAGCCTAGCTATTATTATTATTTTTTGCTTGCTAATGATTAGTACATTAAATCGACAACTTTGATTGTAGCCCAAAATTTTCATCTATTTAATTATTTATTGAAGAATATATTAGGTTGTTTCTTTATGAATTCTTGGTGCACATGTATTGGCAATTCGGCAGAATTGGATGAATAAGTTGGTGCTGTATTATTCTTTTATTTTCCTATTTCGGGCTAATACGAAAGTTTAGGGGTGATTGGTGTGCAAAATGTTTTGAAAAAAATAAAATATATCAACGGAATTGAAGTCTAATATTTATAATAATATGTGGTTTGTTTGTTTTGATACCAGAAAATGAAATGGAATTAACTTGATAATAAATATTGCATCATTTTTAAAGTTTCACTTATCGTTAAATATTTAATATTTATTTATTGTAATATATATATATATATATATATATATATATATATATATATATATATATATATATATATAAGAAGAAGAAGGATGTTTTGGTCGTTTAGTATATAAAATAAAAAAAGAAAATAATTTAGTAATAAAAAATTAAAATGTGAGGTAATTCGAATAAGAAATTATAATTTGTAATGTATTTGGTTGGAACTGCAATAAGAAATTGTAATGTGTCATGTATTTGGTTGATTGAATAAAAATAAAATCATTTGTAAAGTTTTGTTTATTAAAATTTTAATTATTTATCTATTCTGCTAAAGAGTATGCTTCAGAATGGTTGTGGTTGTCCTTACATTTTTTGCTATACATAATTGTTGTTGAATTGTATTTTGTAGCTACACTCTAAATAGCTACAAGACTTTGTTACATAATGAATAAGTTTATTAATTGACATGTTTTTCCACAAAATAGTTAAAATAAATAAACTTTATACACATAACATAAGATCAAGCATACTAAACAGATAAAAAAACGCCAAAACTCTATTAAATTGCTTACAGTGTTCAAGTTCCAACTTCTCACTAAACTATTCTTTTTGCCAACTATCAGAATAGAACCCTCTAACTTTTAAGGGATAGACATTTTTCAAACACTTTGATACCGTTAAGCCAAATGTTTTTTTAATAATAAACAGGTAACTAGTTAGCAAAGAAGCAAAGAAACAGACAAGGATATTGTTTAAGAAATGAAGAAATGACAACTCTGTTAGTCTAATAAGATTTTGGTTTTCATTTTGTGTGGATATTATGTTGGCCCATTAGCTAGGAAATCCTAATTAGCTAGTCTATAAATTATGTCATTCCCTTTCATTGTAATTGTACTTCTAGTTTGATAATAACATGAAACTCTAGCCATTTTATGTCTTTTACTTGTTTCTTCACATATTAGAACTACATTTGATCCTTTGTTCATGATAGTTGGAGCGAGTTATATATAACATGCTGACATTTTGCAATTTTGGGTATGGTTTTCTTGCTTGTTTATGTATTCCGTTTGACAATTTGTAGTTTTAGGTATGGGTTTCTTACTCGCTTATGTCTTCCGTTTGATTTGATTTATTCATTTACGTTGATTTCGAGGGTTTCATTTTGCTTGTTGGTTTTGGTGATTATTGTTGGAGTTTTGTTTTACTGTTGTTTGGTTTTGTTTTTTTGTCTATAGGTTTTGGTTTAATGCATATGGAAATATGGCACGAGATGATTCTCTTCAGTCGATTAGTACACAACTCGATAAAAAGGACTATGCCTACTGGAGTTATGCTATAAAGAATTTCTTACGGGGAAGAGTATGTGGGGTATTATGATAGGTACCAAGGGCAAACCAACATATAACAATACTGAAAATTATGCAACTTTATTGGTTTCATGGGAGACTCATAACTCTAGGATCATTACTTGGATTAACAATTCTATTATCCAATTTATTGGTACTCAGTTGGCGAAGTATGACACAAGAAAGGAGGTTTTGGATCACTTGAATAGGCTATATACTCAGTCTAATATTGCAAAGCAATACTAGCTAGAGTTTGATATTAGGTCCCTCCAACAGAACAATCTTAGCATTTAGTAATTCTATTCAGTTATGTCGGATTTGCAGGATCAGTTGGCTCTTATATAACTTGCTAAGTTGAAGGCTTTTAATCCTTATAATGATAGAAAGAGCAATATTTGGTTTAGTTCTTGATGGCCTTATGTTTATATTTTGAAGGCTTGCATGGATCAATATAGCATCACACACCTCTTCCCACTGTTGATTCAGTTGTTCATGAGTTGACTGCTGAAGAAACTCGTATCAATTCCCATGATGACAAAGGTCCCAAGACAGCCACTCTTGTTGTCTTCTCTGTTCCACAACGACCTCATTCTTTAAACCAGAATCGTCCCAAAGTTGCATTTGATGAGTATGCTTTCAGTAAGAAGAACCATTGGAAGGAAATTTTTCCTTTCCTGTTAAGCAAGGGAAATCTTCAGCAACATCAAACTAGATCACATGTACAATCTCATCCTTCACAACACAACAACTCTTCTAGACAATCCCATCCATGTTCCCTGTTTCCACCTATTAGGCCACCACAATACGTTGTTGTTACACCTTCAATCGAGAATAAGATAAATTTTACACATTCATGTAAAGTCCTAAAAATTCAGAGTAAAATTTTCATGTTTAAAACTTTAGGCCATATAATTAAATTGTTCCAAAACCAATCAAAGTAATTACATCATGTAAACATCAGAGTAAAAATCATAAGTAACTAATGCATAAACTCTAGGGGATGCAGTGAAGTCACGTCAGACCCTTCCCTTTAGAACTAAAAGTACATGAAACCATAAAAATAAAACCGTAAGCACAAAGCTTAGTGTATTTTCCCAAAATACCACATAACATACATACAATAGAGATTTCTATGTACAAATCATAGTCCTAGAATTTCCATTATACAATGAGTCATATCATGGTCTTTCCTTGACAAGTTGGGGGCCAAAACCCGTGTCTTACAAACAAGTTCCAAGAGTCACCTGATGGTCTTCCATGCAAGTATCACAAAGACAACTAACATTCTTGTGACATCCTCATTTTCACAGCCAGAAAAAACCGATTTTTCTATTCTTTGTTTTTAAAATCATAGTACCATTTTAAAGAAAAGTATTGCAGAATTTGTATGATAAGGATTTATCAAAGCATTTTCGAAGAAATGTATTTCATTATATTAAAACCTTGGGATGTCATGTTCGATACATATCTAAAGCATAAACAGAACAACATAGGTCTTACAACATTTATTTATATCTACTGGCCTATAATCCGTAATCCCTCATCAAGTCATCCAACTATGCTATTGTGCCACTACCTATAATAAAAAAACTGAGTGGGTCAGGCTTGGGAGCCTGGTGAGCACATAGGGTTTTCAACCCACAATAAATAGTTTATTGGTTTCATCATAACAATCAAGCCGATTACCCATTCCCATATCCTCACTTTACGTCCCTAAAACATCTATCATAAGGGACCTATCCTAAGGATTTTCATCGGGGTGGACACTACTGCAAAAGGGGTTCCTTAGCAATAATTGTCCGTAAGGCAACCATGAGGGGGATGAAGTACACCGGTGAACACATCGTTCATAAACACCTACAGGTTGCGAGCCTGCTAGCATTCCACTTGACTGTCTAGAATAGTCCATGGTCGTCATCTATACTCCGCTAAATGAATGGATCATCATTAACATCGAAACCTCTCATCATTTTATCAAACATCGTCTATTTCATCTACCCATGTTTTAGCCCAACATTTTTGTAGATATTGTAGGGTTTCAAAGCACTCCATGGATGATGACAATGGGCCCCTTGATGAAGTGTAGGTTAAAAGCCCAAGACTTGTCTTTTCCCTATAAATAGTCATGTATTATTCATAATTAGGGTTAAGAGTGAGGCAAAATGTAGCCGCCACGTGAGGTTTCTTATGTAATGTTCGATTCTTTAGTCTATGCTGAAAGTGTAATTTATTCCTCATATTTGAATAAATCGAGTGATCATTCGACCTAATCTTCATATTTGTGTTTGTTCTTATTTTCTGCATCTTGTTCATCAAATCTCAATTAGGGTTTTAATCCCAACAAGTGGTATCAGAACGGGTCTTTGAAGATCTATTGATTTTTGAAGTATCGGTTATTGATTTGATGATTTTCTTCACAAGTTATTAAAGATTTTGGTGTTTTGGCGGTTTGGAATCAAGGTTCTTGTTCGTTCTACTGTTCATGAAGATCTATAATTTCCTTCTACTGTTCATATGGAACAGATGCACATGGTGATGGATTTGATTGAAAGTAGATTGTTGATCTGGAAACAATTTGAAGAAGATGACTTTCGTGTTTGTCAAGTACGATGAAGGGTTTCGCTATCGAGGTTAGATCTCAGTCGTAATGGTTGTGTGATTAACTCACAATCGTTAATCAATTGAGACTGTTATGTATAGTCAAACCAAAAAGGTCAAAATCAATGATGAAATTAAATTGGTGCTGCTAATATGATCAGAACAATGAAAGAAAAGTGAATCTTGACACCTTTTGCAAGTTGAATCTGTCTCGCTTTCGAATTAGCTTCAATTGGGAATCTTAACATTCATCTGCAATCGGAAACGTTTTTGTGCTCAGAATATTGGGGTTAATCGGAAGTCCTTGTCACTCGGAACTTTCAGTATTCAAAATTGAAATCGGATTTGGAACTCAATCGGAACAATTTGAGCAGATGTTGTTGGTGGTCAATGCTAATAGTCAAAATTGAAAATGGATAAACTGCGAACATCATACCTGTAAACGTTCGCATTGGTTCTGTGGACGATTAGGAACGAAAGGGCTTGAATAAAATGTAGAGTGAGAACATTAAACGAACCTGTGAATGAGTTCGTGTGATTGTACTTGGAATGAAAGAGGAAAGGACCGAAAGCGAACCTATGATTGGGTTCGTTTTTTTGCCCTGGAACGAAATTGAGTTCGGTTGGTACCTCTTGGAATGAAAGCACTTGGAACAAAAGTAATGGAACGAAAGGGGGATGAATCGAAAGCGAACTTGTGCTCGGACTGAACATAGTTTCGGTTCAACGAACCTGGATTGAACCTAGGTTCGGTTGGTTGTGCTTGAAACGAAAGTGACTCAGATTCGCGTCTTCATGATAGGAAGCGATGGAATTGATTGGAATCGGTACTTTGGTTTTCGTCTACGATTTGATTCATTCCAATTGTTCTTTTAATCAGTCGATATATGGGAAGAAGACACAATGTTACATTTTTGGTCCCTATAACTCCAGCGAATTGGCACTTTTGGTCCCTGTTGTTTTCACAGTTTGATATTTTTGGACCAATCCTAGAAATTCTTACAAATAAATGGGTATATTGATGCAAAATTACCATTCCAACCCCTGTCTTTCAGCAAGTGACAGTTTCGGCCCAATATCCAGAAAAGTTTATTACTTTGTGGGCCGGTGAATAGTTTTGAATTCTTTAATGCATATATTTTTTTTCGTTAACAGAAATTTATGGATTCTATCAAGTCTTGGAGGTTTGGAAAGTCGTTTTTCATGATAACGTCAAATTTTCACAACTTTTTCGGATTTTGTACTTCATCGTTAATATCATTTTGTTACAGGGGAGCTTAGTAAATTTTTATCCATTCAAGATAATTCTCATGACCATTTAAGGCTTTATAATCACGTTTTCGATTATAAATCGGGGGAGAGTTTGGTATGGCCATTCGAAAATGGATTTGTGAATTTTCAAAGTTGAAGATTTTTGATAAAGCTTGTGGTAAAATTATGAAGATAGCTTTTACAGCGTAAGTTCTTCATCGAGCTCTGCTAAATTTTTTACAGAGAAGTATCCTCACAATGAAAGTTCTTTATCGAGCTCTGCAAAGGACTTGTTATATCTCTAACTTCTAGTATTTTCTCGATCAAATGGCATTACGAATCTTAAAGTTTATGTTGTTACATGATATTTTTTGATGGCTTATATCATTAGCTTATTTGAAGATCATTATGACTTGGAGGGGGAGCTCTTCAAAGACAAGAAGTGATTCGGTTTCTTTGTTCTGAAATGAATTTTTATGGCGGGTTTGGTTTTCATGAATATTTTTTTGGATTACATTCAAAAATGAAGTTTAAATACATTACTTCAGTGCTTGGTTTATATATCCTAGAGCCCGTGTTTGAAGACTATTCAAGAATCAAGATTTGTGGATTGCTTCATATATTCCTCGTTGCAAGATCTTTTTATTCGCTAGATTCTTGTTTTGGAAGTTAAAGCATTGTCATCCATTCCATACTTTGAGGGGGAGATTGTAGGGTTTCAAAGCACTCCATGGATGATGACAATGGGCCCCTTGATGAAGTGTAGGTTAAAAGCCCAAGACTTGTCTTTTCCCTATAAATAGTCATGTATTATTCATAATTAGGGTTAAGAGTGAGGCAAAATATAGCCGCCACGTGAGGTTTCTTATGTAATGTTAGATTCTTTAGTCTATGCTGAAAGTGTAATTTATTCCTCATATTTGAATAAATCGAGTGATCATTCGACCTAATCTTCATATTTATGTTTGTTCTTATTTTCTGCATCTTGTTCATCAAATCTCAATTAGGGTTTTAATCCCAACAGATATAAAATACATATAAAGTTTAAATCATTTAAAACTTGTATAAAAATGTCCATCCAAATAATATGCACACATAGCATGTAATTTATATAATATACTTCATATCTATGTGTAAGCTAAAAGTAACTATGCACTCACTTGTTAAAATGACGAATCAAAATTTGAGCAACACTTCGCTTCTTAACAATATGATTTCCTTCAAGGAAACCTAGTATTATTACCACCAGATTGTAGTCTAATATGTACTGCGACTAATTATTAGTCTAGATTCGTCATTAACTCAGAGTCTACTTCATGATCTATCAAGTAAGGAACAACCAAGTAGGATCATATCGGAGGTAGTGTCCATTTGATATACAAAGTATATTGTTTGGAAGTCCCACTTTAAACACACCTCAGTAAATCACAGCCTAGGCCTCATTCCCATAAGTAGATCAATTAGTATAATGACTTTGAATCACTAATAAATCTTATTTAGAGGTTCATAATAACGATATTATATATAAATATAAGCTATATTTAAAGTAGGGTAGGTGTAACTCACTTACAACGGGTTATACTAAAAACCGGGCTCCATTGGAGCAGAGCTTCTGAGCCGAAAAACTCTTTTTCTCGAAGCTGTCGAGCGCTCTAGAGCTTTCTTCTAGCGCTAGGGGAGTTTCCTAGGGCTTTAGGGGGTTTTGGGAGGTTTAGAGAGAAGTTAGAGAGAGAAAGAGAAATATGGAGGTGTGAATAAATGAAGGTGGAATAGGTTCTATTTATAGGCTAAAATATGGCTCAACTTTGTGCCACATGTCACCATCTGGCGGTAAGACTTAGGGAGAAAGCAATGACCCAGATTCAGCTACGTCACCCCCTTTGTAGCAACACCCTTCCAACTTCTAAACCTCAGAAATTTCGCATAGAAGCTCCGTTTTCGATGTTCTTTATATCCACACGTAGGAGGAGACATAATCTACAACTTTCGTTTGGATTCAGTCGGCTAATTGTTGACGGATTTTAAATTAAACAGTATGAGAATATTACATTGTTAATGACCTTGTAATATTCATAACTTCTACATACGGACTCCGTTTTCGACTGTCGTTTTATATTTGAGCTCCTATTAATGAGATATTCAATTCTAATTTAGGTTGTGTCAGCTAAAAAACGTTCGATCTGAAATTCAAATTCCGAGTTGTATACTGCTATGCGAAATCTTAAAAAAATCATGACTTCTTCATACAAAGTCAAAATTTGATGTTCTATTTATGCACGCTCTTGGTTTAACGTATACTACAACTTTCATTTAGATATCTAAGGCTAAAAAGTAGTTTATCAAAAATTCACTTTTTACGATTCCCGATGTTGTGCCGGTTTTGTCGTAAAACTTCGACATGTCATAACTTCTTCATTATAACTCGGATTTCGGCGTTCTTTATATTTCCAGAATCCTTGTCACGACCACTACCACTTTCTTCATAGATATTGGGTTTATCTACACTTTTATTTTGAACGCTTATTTTCACTCTTAATTTATTATATTTTATAAATAAGTATAATGCACATAAAATCACATAATACACATAATATTCAAGTAATTCCTCTTTATTACTTCAAAGTGGGTTACAATGGTTGACCCTAACTATTACATTATCACATTAATGATTAGCCTAGAAACACAGGCGTTACAATTCTACATACGACTGCTACCCTATTCTTGCATATAAATTGTTGAGAGCCATATCCAAGTCTTTCATGCAATTACCAGGTGCCACCACTTGGTGTTTCTACATAACACAATCCAGTGGGCCAACATTGGTGCCTTCAACCCCTATGTATAGTGAGGAAACTCACAAGAATCATAAGGCTGACTAAATCCCAGCTCAATGTCGCGCCGACCATGGTTAATAGCTCTCACCACCAAAAGATGGGTGTTAAACACCTCCTATCATTCCACATAAGGAAAACCTTAAGTCAAATTTATAAAAATATAAATTTGACAAAAAGTCAACCCATTCCAAAAGTCAACAGTCAAAGTCAACGACCAATGTTTAATTTAGTCAACTACCATGTCGTGGCCTTCATTGGCCACGTCGTGGCCCTCATACGATCAATTAGACAGGAATTTCCCATTCAACACATCTTAGGGACCCATGGCCACACTGTGGGCACTGAGATTTTAACAGCTTAATGGATTAAGTTGTTTCCTTCGATTCTAAGAGCTCCAAAGCTCATATCTGGTCGATTCTATAGTCTAAATGGATAAAGTTTCCAACTTTATCCATTAAGACACCCAAACCCAAGAACAAGATTCCAAAACCTAAGTTCATATAAAGACAAAATCCATAATGTCTTAACCATTAAGCCCTTAATGTGAAAAAGTCTTTAACACAACCACTCCAGAAGGGTTTATAATATTATATCTATCATAAAGGTGGAAGCTTTATATACATGTATGTCCAATACATGTCTAGAACCTATTTTAAGTCAAAATGAGCTCTAAAGACCAAAAGTGAAGAAAATGACAAGAACTTCTACCAGAGGCTACATTTATAACATATGATGCTCTTAGGACTCAGGAGAGTCATAAATTTGCGAACGTTATGAGTTCTTTCCTTCCAAACTTGCTGAAACATGAAGAACATGGGATAATATTCAAGATCTAACCACTTTAAGCCATAAAGCAAGGAACTTGGACACTTACAAAGATCTAGAGATACCCAAACGAGATCTTCACTTCAGCTAAGATGCTCCACAATCCTTTCCAATGCCTCTTCTTTCTTCACAAGCAACCAAAGTCACCAAAATGGACTCACAACTCTTAAGGAGGAATTAGGGCTAGGGTTTCTGAACTTGAGGGTGATAGAGACTATTAAGGAACCCTAAAAATGAATTAGATGGTTTTCAATACGAAGGGAACCTTAAAAGTGTCATGGGCTTGGGCCATAACAGCTGCCACCCTGTGTCCTTCCTTGGCCACGCCGTGGCAGTCCAAATAATTCGCAATCCATCCAATAATTTCCATGTCGTAGCACAGAGTCTCTTCCAAAATTTCATCTTCGATCCTTGATAAATGTAAGATTAACCAATATGGAACACTGGTGTTACAATTCTCCCCCACTTAAATTGGATTTTTTCCTCAAAATCGCTCCTTACTACTTACCAGGCTAATCGGACAATCCTACCAGGATCCTGATTCAAACTAACAAGTAGACTCTTACAGACTACTACCTTTCAATCAAAACTCAATGTTAGAAGGACTCACATACCCCGATGATGAACGAATCCTTTCCCCACTTAAATTTTAACCAAAGAAGGATAACCATCACTACTCTGCCCAATATCCATAAATCCAATACTTTGTCTAACTTCCCAACATACAAAACCATTCTAAAACATCGACAATACGACTCCACTTTGCAACCCAAATCGAACAAAACCCTTCGGACCCTGATTTATCTCGCAATTACCAGAGAAAATAACCTTGATCATTTGTCGACGCCTTTAACCTTGCACTCGAAAACAAAGGTGACCCACAACACAAGTCTCAGTAACTGGTGTCCAACTGATGCATAATCTCGTCCTGCTAACCAAACATTTTCATTTTTGATCTACCCAATATCTCTGGAGCTCCGAGTTGGTCTACCAATTATCTGAAGTGTCGAATTCCCGACTGGTCGCTGAAACCAACACCCTCTCAAACAACCATACCATGAGACTTTATCCAAGAGTCTATCTGGTAGAAGCTACTCTGGCTTGCTTGCATAAAAGGCTCCAACAGCCCTCCTATTCCAACCAGCAACAACATGACCAACCTTCACATGGATGAAAATGGCCCACTTTGCTCTAAGTGAATGCTACCGGCCCAACTATAGTCTTACATAACAATCGACCCTAATTTGGCCTACAACCTTTCCTCAATACCATTAATATTGTGGTCCTCCCACATTATCACAACCCATAATGCCAGGGTCTAACTATACTTAGAGAAAACTACGAGCCAAATCATAGATTCACAACACCATCACACTTGCTCATTGACCAGGTGAATGCTATGATCCACCCCATAGTCTTACAACACCTCTACCACTACCTGCCAACCTAGTGAATGCTACGTCCATCCCGCAGTCTTACAACACTTCTACCATTACTTGCTAACCCAGTGAATGCTACGTCTATCCCATAGTCTTACAACACTTCTACCACTACCTGCCAACCTAGTGAATGATACAGATACCTTGTAGTCTTACAAGACTTCTACAATTGCCCTGGTCCCAACCCATGGTCTTGCCAATTAACCACAAGGAATCTTAGCCGAGAAGCAATACAAGCCAGAACTCTAATTTTTCGAATCCTAACAGGCATTCGGGAGTTGTTTCAAAACTTAAGGCCTTCATCAGATAAGAACAGGTAAAGAGGTCATAACACATCCCTCATCCCAAGACTAGTCACTAACCCAAAATGCATTACCACTGGTACTCTATGCTCTCAGAACAAGATAACCAAAATTTTCATCATATTCTTTTTTGATAACAACAGACCGCTTCACATAATCACTTGAATAAACCTTAACTCAAACCACCCCTAGAATTGGCTCTCCACTTACCTAGGGTATGGAACCCCCACTCCACCCCTCCGTTTCACGACTGGAACCATTCCAATTAATCTAAATGGTTCTCCGCCACTTGGAATTAACTGCACTCTGCCGATCCCATAATCATTGGATTTTCGTACAATCTTACAACCCTAACTGACAACAAGCACGACTAAAGTCTTTATTGAAGTGGATGGATCACCAATTCTACAACTCACTTGTCAAACTATTAATGTACTCAAAATATTTACAACGATAAAATTCGATTTTGATGACAATCCCAACGTCTGAAACAAACCCGTACGAACAATGAATCACCTTAAACCAAGATTGATAGGTCACCACCGCTCATAACCTACTAATGGTAGCAGTCGACAACCTGTGATTACAAGAACTAACATTCCTTGACCATCCAACCTTAGTGTACACACACCTTCCAAAATCAGATAAATATACCCTAAAATCTCAAAAAACTTAAGATCCTCAAGCACCTTCCACTGATTCCACTTCAAAATTATTGAGCGACCTTAATTGATAATAGAGAACTACCAAATCAATTATTGATACGGGTGGATAGCTAATCAAATGACCTACTTACTATGGAGCCATTCATATGAGAATATGAAATCGACCACACTTGAAGGTATGAATTTGAAAACTACCAATCTTACACCCACGGTCGTCACAATGCTTCATTACATTGTATCCACGAAAGATTCCTACAAGCCCTGAATTCAAATTTGGCATGCTCACGATGCAGATTCCTTGGACTCATTGTTGAAACCACCAAAAATCAAACCGACTGTTGGTCTCCCAAGTGGAATACTCAATTTTCCTCTAAGCACGGGTCTCGGTATGCAAAATGGAATATGAAGATTCTCAAAATATAATGTCTACACCATCATGAGGAAAATTTTGATTTCTAGTTGAAGACTTGATAAACCAGACATAGTGTCTCACAAACAATCATACAATCATAAGAAAAAAATAATAGTAAGAGAATGATAGAAATGAATACAGCACATACCTGCGATGCTAGTGATGGGTTTTAGCCATAAGAACTTTCCTATGTGCGCATGCAAAACCCTAATGCTTGGATCTAGGCTTTCTAATCAAACATGCTTTGAATCCAAGACTTCTAATGACTATTTAGGTGTAATAACAATATTGAAACAGATCTAGAATCATACATTTGAATTCCTTGTTGATCTTGTTGTCTTGGAGCTTCTAGAGTCACAATTGTCACTCCTCTAATGGCTTACAAACACCAAATAGCAAGGAGGATGATTTGGGAGAGAGGAGAGGGGAGGAATTCGGCCAGAGTCTCTCTACTTTAGATGGGATGCCGAATTCCCTCAGCCATAGGGTATATATATACTTGTAGACTCCTTAAGGGTTACAGCTTAAACCCTAATTGGATAACTTAGACTTTAAGTTAATCCATATCCTTTCCTTGATAACCCTATGGATGATTTTGGCTTATCCTAGCCTTAGAAATCGTCCAATCCTTTATCAATAAGGATTTACAGTCTAAAGTTTAACTATCAAGCAATTGACAATTTATACCCTCTTATTTAATTAATCTCTTTAAGTCACCAAATTAATTCTATGACTTATATTAATATAATATCCTTTATATTATTCTCATAATATACTAATAATATTTACTCTCTGTTAATAAATCATCCTATCAAGTTGCTATGGTGAAGGCAACCCAAAAGGACCATGCACAATCGGGTCAAATACTTGCCTAATATAGTTGCAGCCTTAGACACTATTCCAACAGTCTCCTACTTGGATAAGTCTAGTAACTATATGCGCAGGTACATTCCGATTTGCAATCGTATCTCTCAAAGATGCTGTCAAACTCTGATCTAATCAATCTTGTCCTTTAGATAAGGGATCATATAGTCCTCTGTTAGATATCATGCTGACAATACTATGGAATAGTTAGTCTAGCATTTGGTTTCTCGATTTTCGATTTATTTGACATAGAACTTAATCGAACACATCAATTCAGTTCTGACCGGGCCCGGCACATAAGTCAAATCAAATCATCGAGCGGCCGAGATATCACTTTTTCCTTCTTAGGATAAAAGTTACAGATAAACTTCGACTTATATGCATTTACTTATTCATTAACCAACTACACACAACAATGCGTTTTATAACATCGAGTTACCAATGCGTTTTCTCATTATCATTGTACAATCAATTAACCAATAAAAGACCATATATCTAGGTTTTAAGACTATATGATATTATCATCTTGCGATCACCCTTTTATATCATATTCCATAAGGTGATTACAGCAAGCGCGGGTTTGTTCCAATGCTCAAACCTAGTTCATAAGCACTCATGAACGTTGCAGCAATCTTTTGCTATGTCTAACACCATTTAGACACTCTACATACCTATTCATGACAATCTTCATTCATATCTACTTCCAACATATGAACGATTGTGGACTATTTGAACAATTCGATTATTCTTAATAAACTCAATTATTCTGGAAGTCAAAACATGCAAAGTGAAACAATAGTTAAACAATTAACATAAGACAGTAACATTACTTATAAATAAAACTCCTTTATTTAATCATCAAATGTTAATTACATTTATCTATTACACGTTTCTAATACTATCTAATCTATGCTAACATCATCCTTCAACCCAATACTCCTAGCATGCTGCAAGTGATTAACCATACTCAGTCCCTTTGTAAGCGGATCTGCTGGGTTATCTTATGATGATATCCTCTTAACTACAAGTTATCCTTCTTCTACACGATGTCTAATAAAGTGATATTTTCTGTCGATATGTCTTGATCTACCATGATCCCTCGGTTCCTTGGTCAAGGCAACCGCTCCTTCATTATATAAGAAAATCTCCATGGGCTCCTTTATGGTAGGTACAACTCCAAGATCACCGATGAAGTTCTTTAGCCATATTGCCTACTTTGACGCTTCGCTCGCTGCGATGTACTCTGATTCGCACGTTGAATCAGCTACGGTTTCCTCCTTGGAACTCTTCCAAGTTACTGCTCCTCCATTTAGGGTAAAGACCCAGCCCGACTACGAACGGTAGCTGTCCCTGTCGGTCTGAAAACTGGCGTCGCTATACCCTCGCACCTTCAAGTCATCACTCCCTCCAAGGACTAAGAACCATTCCTTCGTCCTCCGAAGGTACTTAAGGATATTCTTCACCGCAACCCAATGGGCTCTGCCAGGATTCCCTTGATATCTACTAACCATGCTCAAAGCAAAGGCTACATCAGGGCGAGTACAAGTCATAGCGTACATGATTGAGCCAACTGCGGAAGCGTATGGAACTCGGCTCATTTCAGCTATCTCGGCTTCAGTACTCGGACTTTGAGTCTTACTCAACTTGTCATTGTTTTGTATCGGTAATTCTCCTTTTTTCGAGTTTTCCATACTAAAACGTTTTAGTACCTTCTCTAAGTAAGTGTTCTAACTAAGTCCTATTAGTCTCTTACTTCTTTCTCTTACTATCCTTATTCCCAAAATGTAGGAAGCCTCTCCGAGGTCCTTCATAGCGAAGCACTTCCCGAGCTAGGACTTAACCTCCTGCAGAGTCGGGACGTCGTTTCCTATGAGTAATATGTCATCGAAATATAGAACGAGAAAGCTTACTACACTCCCACTGGCTTTGACATATACACACGATTCATCTTCGCTTCGTACAAATCCAAACTCTTTGACTTTCTCATCGAAGCAAAGATTCCATCTGCGAGATGCTTGCTTTAGTCCATAAATGGACTTCTCAAGCTTACACACTCTATTCGGATGCTTCGGATCCACAAACCCCTCTGGCTGAGCCATGTAAACATCCTCAGCCAACTTCCCGTTAAGGAAAGAGGTCTTGACATCCATTTGCCAAATCTCATAATCATGAAATGCGGCAATAGCTAGCATCACTCTAATAGATTTTATCTTCGCAACTGGTGAGAAGGTCTCTTCATAGTCAACTCCGGGAGTTTGAATAAAGCCTTTCGCAACTAATCGCACTTTAAACGTGTGTACCTTTCCATCCACGTCGGTCTTCTTCTTGAAGATCCATTTGCACCCAACGGTCTTACGTCCAGGCACATTATCAACCAAATTCCAAACTTGGTTATCATACATGGATTGGATCTCGCTATCCATTGCCTCTTTCCATTTCGCAGACTCCGGGCCTGCCATGGCTTCCTTATAGCTATTAGGTTCATCAAGATTTATTAGTGTACTATCACTAATATACGTGTCCCCTTTGGTAGTAATATGAAAACCATACAACTGGGGTTGAAACCTAACTCTCTCGGAACATCTGAGAGGTAATGATATGTCAATTGGTTCAACCGGAGTTTCCTCCTCGGGTTGAGTGCCAGCGGTTGAGGTTCCTTCATCCATCGACTCTTGAATCTCTTCAAGATCGATTTGCCTCCCACTGTCTCCTTGGCCTATGAGTTCTCGCTCTCGGAAAACTCCTCTCCTTGCAACAAAGACAACATTTTCCTTCGGTCTATAGAAGAGATATCCAAAGGATTTCTGTGGGTAGCCGATGAAAATACATCGCTCACTACGAGATTCGAGCTTGTCGTGAGTATCTCGTCTTACGAAAGCCTCGCAACCCCAAACCTTGATATGTGCTAACGAAGGAGCTTTCCCCGTCCACATCTCGTGAGGTGTTTTGGCAACCTTCTTAGTAGGGACTCGGTTAATGTGACAACCCGATATTTCAACTCTTTGTAATGACCTAATAGGTCAAGTATTGTAAACATCTTTGAGTTACTAAAATTAACTTTGATAATGAAATGTCCAAAAAGTTTCTATTTAAATTCTTCTATGCTTAGATATCATCAAACCATGATCGTATGTAAAAAGAACGCCCAAATCCGACTTCGTATATTGAAGTTATGATATTTCAAGTCCAGCTTAGCAACAAACGGCAAAAAAAAAACTCGAAACGGAGATCGAGCGACATTTGGTCGGAATGATCTAAACGAGAATCGAAGGTCTCGACAATGGTAGTTCAACGGTAAAAAGTCTGGCAAAAACCGACGTCAGATAAAGAAGTTATGAATTTTTAAAGAAATTCCTTAATCACGTCATTTTAATAAATAAATAATAAAAATAATTTCGGAATTTGCCAACGGAATCTAAACAAAAGTTGTAGATCGTAGTCTCACCTTCGCGGGGATATAAAGAACGTCGAAAACGGAGTTCGTATGAAGGAGATATGAATTTTTGAAGTTTGATAAATAATTTATATATAAATTTTATTAAAAATTCGGTATTATCCGAAGAGGAGTCAGCCTAGGGCCGAGGTACGCACCGCGTACGCTCGTACGCCCCGCGTACTCGAAGGGCACGGCCTCGGAACGTCCACGTCGCCCTATGCGAAGCTATCCGACCCGCTGTCCCGTCCGACCCACTCCGTCCGAAATACGTAAGCGATGACGTACGGGTACGCGCTGCGTACGCCCGTACGCCCCGCGTTCGGAGGCGGTTCAGCACCCCTATAAAAGGGATGCGAGCCTTTCCGAAAATGTTGTTCATTTCCTCTCTTTCTCTCCCGATCTTGCCTCGATTTCCGTGCCCGTTCAAACCCGAAGCTCTGGTCTTTTTGCTCAAATCCCAAGGGTCGATTTTACTCCCGAGATTCCCGAGAATCCCGTGAAAAATCCGTTTCGCGAGACCAAACTCTGCCCGGTTTTCGATCTCGCTATCTTCGAATTTCCAAGTGAGTTCATACCCCTTTATCCAACCTTTGAAATGCTTTTAAATGTTTTAAATACTTTATGGGGGGGGGGGATACAAGTTAAACACTTATAGTTATTGTTTCGATCACATGTGATGGCGTTAATCACATGTGATTAATAACTAAGAAACCAATGATTTTATCACTGTTCAAACTGTTTTACTTCAAAAGGTTTTACAAACTCTTTTACTTATCAAATGCTTTATTGTAAACTTTGTTTTACTACCTATAAATTTGCATGCCTATATATGTATAGCTGTATAAATAATGTTTAAAGGGCTTAGGAAAGCCACCTATCCTATTTCCTTTTCCTCGATTTGGATGTGGTCTGGTGGAATTTCGGGTGACTATCCGAGGGTCGTTTCAATATTAGTTATATGTCATATATACGTGTATAGACATAAAGGTACTTCCATATTCATGCTTATCAACACATCATTAGTAAGTTACCATCAGGGTAACACGGGATCATACTACTACGATTTCTAGATCAACGAGTCAGTTCATTCATGAGTCAATATTCATTTCTAAGAGAACATATACAACGATACTAGAACAAGTAATATTATATTACATATACACGAACACGTTAACAATTGTGATCCACTGTATGGGAGCATGTCTTAATTGTCATGACCCGAGTTGTAGCCAGAGTCTCTTGGAGGGAGAGCGTTGAGTTTGCGTATAGATCTATACTGGATTGACTATCCTACACCTTGCTGTTAGCTACAGTGGGACCGACAGGTCTACGGGTGCCAAACGTCATAACTTATTTTTCGACTACACGTTGTCGATGTTACCAGTCGATAGTATGGTGCAATTTATCACACGATACCTTAATATAAACCCGGTTTAAGGTAGTTAGTACCGCAGTAGTTCATATAAAACGAAACTACCGTACTACAATAATTTACCCATTACATTTTGGTGATAACCTCACTTAAACTTAAATGTACAAACTATATTTTGTTAAATGATAGTTACACTTGGGAAATTACACAGTTTTACATCAAACGAGCATACAAACAGTTAAGCCTTGGTAGAGGGCTACTTTAAACAGAAAATATAGGTTTTTCTGAGAGATTCAAACGTTTACAAACACTTACATACATTTACAACTCATACTTGCGACAGGTTCAAAACGTTTTGATAACGAACCTCGACACTAAAATACTTATGAATTCACCAGCTTAATGCTGATAAACTCTTTCAAAATAACTTGTATTCTCAGGTCATCAGTAGACAGGTACCGATGCTAGCTTTTGAGAAGATGGAGCGCATTCAAGACTCATCATACTATTTTGATATACATTATATTTTTGGTGTCTAAAACTGTACGGAACACGCTTGTATTAAAACTTTATATTTAATGCAATGGATGATGTTGTTTGCTTATTTACAATTACTGTGTTGTGATACTCTACATGACGTCCTCCGCCCCAGAATGTTTCCGCCATTCTTGGTTTTGGGGTGTGACAGATTGGTATCAGAGCATTGTTTATAGTGAAGCAAGTATATCAACCCATAAAAGATATACTAAACTATAAACCCATTTGGGATTAAAACACTCTGACCAGGAGTTTATACTTTAAATAGTTAATTAAGTATACTAGTCTGCATTCATACTAAAACCAGTGTCACAACGACAAGAACAAAAGTATTACGATTGTTAAAATATCATAGGTAAGGTAGGGGATGTATGGTCAGTCCTGGGAATGGCATAGCCTGATCAACTATGCTGGTCCGAGGAGTGATTAGCATATGCCCTAGAATAGTTGTGATGTGTTAACAAGTCTAAAAACTTACCAACAATGCCACAAAAAGATCAGTGGAACTTAAACTTAAAATACTATAGGCGTATTTTGTGCTATTAACTACGTACATACTATATCTTTAATACCTCTCTTCTCGCGTAGATTTAAATGGCTGGATTCCATCACGACGACCCGTACTTTCCAAATGAAGGCAACATAGGAAGGCTCGAAGCAGAGTCTGACGATGAACACCAAATTCCGTTGGATGATCATCAAGCTGAAGGCTTCTCAGATGGATCAGACTCTGAGCCTGAAGTCAACAACCTACCACTCGTAGGTCAACCCCTGAACAACAACCCTCGACCAGCTTTTCCAGATCCTACTCCCTTATGGGCAAACCACTTGAATCGTTGGAGTGATGAACAGGGTCAACCCTTACCATACTTTGGGGACCGAAGCTTTCACAACGTCAGCAATGGTGGCTCTGCTGACCGAGCCCTGCCTGTCATTATCCGCAGAATAGCTCGTAATGTGGAGCAAGGTAGAGCAGCCATCGACCGGGTCATGGAAATTGATGCCAACTCAGGTGTCAACACAGTCCGCATCCGCCGTCTTGAAGAAGACATGGAACGGACCCGGAGAACCAATGAAACCCTACAGCAACAACTGGTTGCCTCTTAAGTTGAAGTCATGGAACTCCGAGCTCGTCAAAGTGCTCATGAGCAACACCTTCAAGAGGTGGTCCGTCAAATGAGAGACCTTAGGGTTCTCCCGAGAAATATTCATCACCGTTAGATGATGTCTAGTACATCATTATCTTTTGGGTTAAGGATTAGCCTTTAACATCTGTGCTCTAAGTAGCACTTGTCTGTAAAATATTCCTAACTTTCAGTACTCTAATTAGGAATCTAAGAACTGTCAAACTATTCTATATGGTATGATGTAAGACCTACTGTTGGGTCGATTTTTCCTTGAACTTATTACATCAGTAATACCAGTATTATTGAAATCTATCTAAATTGTGGGAAAAATCTATACACTTGTGTTTTCCTACTAATATTTCTTGTTGTGATTTCAAACACTCATTCAACTGTTGGGCTATGGTTAGTTAGTCCATGTATCACTCTCACGTTGCTTACAAAATGATTCTTACCATTTTTCTTACCTTTATAAACTTATAGCTGAAAGATGCCTCCTCGCAAATCTCCCAGGAATAATCCTGCATCACCACCTCCTCCGCCTCCGGTCATCGATACTGCAGCCCTAAATGATGTCGTAGCTGCAGCAGTGGCAACTGCCATGGCTCAGTATCACTCTTCTGATGCCAGCAGAGGTGGAACCCCTGTGGAATCAATCCCGGTTGAAACCCCTGTGCGCTCGAGAGAGTGCTCTTACAAGGATTTCACCAACTGCAAGCCGAAGTCCTTTCATGGGACCGACGGAGTCATTGCTCTCTCGCAATGGTTCGAGAAGACTGAAGCGGTCTTCGAAATATGTTCATGCCCTGCTGCGAGCAAAGTGAAATACGCCGCATGCACTTTTGAAGGAAAGGCCCTAACGTGGTGGAACGGCCACGTTAAATCTCTAACTCTTGTCGTAGCCAACGACATAGGCTGGGAAACGATGAAAGACCTCATGATTGAGGAATACTGCCCGAGGGGTGAGATCTAGAAACTAGAGCAGGAGCTGTGGAGCCTGACCATGAAGGGCACCAATATTGTTGCTTACACCGCCAGATTCAGCGAACTGGTGGCCCTCTGCCCCAATATGGTTCCCACTGAAGGGAAAAAGATCGAAAGGTACATATGGGGGCTTGTTCCTCCATATCAGGGGAATGTTCTAGCATCAAACCCCACTACCTTCGACAGTGCCAAACGGTTGGCACAACGACTCATTGACCATGGAGTCAAAACCCCTGCAACCACAACCACCCTAGCCATCCCGGAACTCTCCAAACCCGCTGATACGAAGCGGAAATACTGGGATGAAAAGAAGAAGCAACAGACGGCCAGAAAGCAGCAAATTGTGGCAATACATGCCGCAATAACCCCTGCTGCTACAACTACTCCGGTGGGTGGGTATGCTGGAAGTTCGCCCAAGTGCAACAAATGCAACTACCACCACAATGGCCCCTGCCATGAAATGCAGTGCTCTAACTGCCACAGGAGAGGACACACAGTCCGTTTCTGTAAATCTCAGGCGAGACCGATCGCCCAAGTCCCCGGCTCTGGCGCGAGCCCGACCTGCTATGGATGTGGCGAAACAGGCCACTATAAAAGGGACTGCCCCAAGGCAAAAAATGCTGGCGGAGCAGGGAGGGTACTAGCGATAGGCCACGGGGAGGCAGTAGCTGATCCGACAGTGGTGACTGGTACGTTCCTCCTCGATGACTCCTATGCATGCATTCTATTCGATAGTGGAGCGGAGCGAAGCTTCGTAAACCATAAACTTACTCGCATGCTTGATCAACCACCACACGCACTCAAAGAACTATTCACAGTGGAAATGGCTAATGGAAAAACTGAAAGTACGAGTAGCATATACCTAGGTTGTACCCTAACTCTAGATAACCATTCATTCCCAATCGACCTCATGCTAGTCTCAATAAAAAGTTTCGACGTTATCATTGGCATGGATTGGTTAAGCCTTCATCGCGCCGACATCATGTGCTATGAGAAAGCAGTCCGTTTAAACCTCCCGTCTAATGAAACTCTTATAGTCTACGGCGACAAACCTGGTACGAGTCTTCGCATTATATCAAGTATTCAAGCACAAAAATATCTGCGCAAAGAATACCATGCATTCCTTGCTCACGTCATCGACACGAGCCTCGAAACGAAAGAACTAAAGAACATCCCTGTAGTGAGCGACTTCCCCGACATTTTTCCAGAAGAACTACCCGGGTTACCTCCGCAACGATAGGTCGAGTTCAGAATCGACTTAGTCCCAGGAGCTACTCCGGTAGCCAAGTCGCCCTACCGTTTAGCACCAGCTGAGATGCAGGAACTCTCTGGTCAACTTAACGAACTGCTCAGCAAAGGCTTTATAAGACCAAGTTTCTCACCTTGGGGAGCACCAGTCTTGTTCGTTAAGAAGAAAGACGGATCATTCCGTATGTGTATTGACTACCGAGAACTCAACAAACTGACGGTCAAGAATCGTTACCCTCTGCCTCGCATAGACGACCTATTCGACCAACTGCAAGGGGCGAACTATTTTTCTAAGATTGATCTGAGATCCGGATATCACCAATTACGAGTACTAGCGGAGGATGTTCCAAAGACAGCCTTCCGAACCCGTTACGGACACTACGAGTTTGTGGTGATGCCATTCGGATTGACCAATGCGCCAGCAGTCTTCATGGATCTGATGAATAGAGTATGCCGACCTTATTTGGATCAGTTCGTCATCGTTTTCATTGACGACATCCTGATCTACTCCCAAAGTAAGAAAGAGCATGGTGATCACCTGCGACAAGTTCTAGAGACGTTACGAAAAGAGAAGCTTTATGCGAAGTTCTCGAAATGTGAATTTTGGATTCGAAGGGTCGAATTCTTGGGACACGTGGTAAGTGAAGAGGGAATCCACGTGGACCCATCCAAAATTAAAGCCATTGAGAACTGGTCAGCACCTAAGACGCCGACAGAAATTCGTCAATTTCTAGGTCTTGCTGGCTACTACCGCAGATTCATTCAGAACTTCTCCCGAATAGCGAAACCTCTTACAACCCTGACCCAGAAAGGCGTGGCCTTTGACTGGGAAGAGAAACAAGAAAGAGCGTTCCAAACACTCAAACGAGCCTTGTGCACCGCACCAATACTATCCCTGCCCGAAGGAATAGAAGACTTCGTAGTCTATTGCGATGCATCGAATCAAGGGCTCGGATGTGTCCTGATGCAGCGAGGTAAGGTCATCGCCTATGCCTCGAGACAGTTGAAGACACACGAGGTTAACTACACGACCCATGATCTTGAACTAGGAGCAGTGGTGTTTGCTCTGAAGATCTGGAGACATTACTTGTATGGAACGAAGAGCACTATCTTTACCGACCACAAGAGTTTACAACACATTTTCGATCAAAAAGAGCTCAACATGAGACAACGAAGGTGGGTCGAGCTACTCAGTGATTACGAATGCGATATTCGTTATCATCCGGGTAAAGCCAACGTAGTAGCAGACGCCCTAAGTAGGAAGGAATATTCTGGTCGAAAAATCAAGTCATTGTCAATAACCATCCATTCACACTTGTCTAATCAAATTCAGACGGCCCAACTTGAAGCCATGAAACCTGAAAATGTGACGAGTGAATCCCTCAGAGGAATGGACAAGAATTTAGAAGCCAAGGGTGACGGAGCCTTATATTTCATGGATCGGATCTGGACACCGAAACACGGTGGTTTCCGAGACTTGGTCATGACCGAGGCGCACAACACTCGGTATTCCGTCCACCCAGGTTCAGATAAGATGTATCTGGATCTTAAAAAGATATACTAGTGGCCTAATATGAAAGCAGAGATTGCTACCTTCGTGAGTAAATGCCTTACTTGCGCAAAGGTTAAGGTCGAGTATCAGAAGCCCTCTGGTTAATTGCAACAACCAGAGATCCCGGAATGGAAGTGGGAGCGTATCACTATGGATTTCATAACCAAGTTGCCCAAGACAACGGGTGGACTTGACACCATATGGGTCATCGTCGATAGATTGACCAAGTCTGCACACTTCCTACCTATCAAAGAAACCGACAAGATGGAGAAACTGACTAGGACATACATTAGGGAAATCGTACGGCTACATGGTGTGCCTATATCTATTATCTCCGATAGAGATAGTAGGTTTACCTCAAGATTTTGGCAATCACTACAACATTCCCTGGGAACAAGGCTAGACATGAGTACAGCCTACCATCCTCAGATCGACGGACAGAGTGAGAGGACCATCCAAACTCTGGAAGATATGTTGCGAGCCTGCGTGATTGACTTTGGGAAGGCATGGGATACTCATTTACCCCTTGTCGAGTTTTCCTATAATAACAATTATCACACGAGCATCAAGGCTGCTCCATTTGAAGCCCTCTACGGCCGTAAGTGCAGATCCCCTCTGTGCTGGGCGGAGGTGGGTGATACCTAACTAGCAAGGGGGCAAGCTTCCGACGTTACTCTTACCGGTCCGGAAATCATCCGGGAAACGACAGAGAAAATCGTTCAAATCCGTGAACGATTGAAAGCCTCTAGAGACCGACAGAAGAGCTACGCAGATAAACGAAGGAAACCTTTGGAATTTCAGGTGGGAGACCGAGTCCTTCTCAAAGTCTCACCCTGGAAGGGCTTGATACGCTTCGGCAAGCATGGGAAGCTAAATCCGAGGTACATAGGGCCTTTCGAGATTCTTGCAAGAGTCGGCCCCGTAGCTTACAAACTCGATCTACCAGGCGTACTTCGTAACGTACATTCTACATTCCACGTATCTAACTTGAAAAAGTGTCTATCCGACGAGACTCTCGTAATCCCACTCAACGAAATCGAGATCAACGAGAGCCTCAATTTTGTGGAAGAACCAGTGGAAATCCTGGACCAAGAGGTCAAGCAAACAAAACAAAGTCGCATACCCATCGTGAAGGTTCGCTGGAACGCTAAGCGGGGACCTGAATTCACATGGGAACGCGAAGATCAGATGCAACGCAAGTACCCACATCTATTTCCCTAATCCACGAGTGTTCTCTTACTTTGAATTTCGGGACGAAATTCCCTCTAACGGGGGGATGATGTGACAACCCGATATTTCAACTATTTGTAATGACCTAATAGGTCAAGTATTGTAAACATCTTTGAGTTACTAAAATTAACTTTGATAATGAAATGTCCAAAAAGTTTCTATTTAAATTCTTCTATGCTTAGATATCATCAAACCATGATCGTATGTAAAAAGAACGCCTAAATCCGACTTCGTATATTGAAGTTATGATATTTCAAGTCCAGCTTAGCAACAAACGGCAAAAAAAAAAACTCGAAACGGAGATCGAGCGACATTTGGCCGGAATGATCTAAACGAGAATCGAAGGTCTCGACAATGGTAGTTCAACGGTAAAAAGTCTGGCAAAAACCGACGTCAGATAAAGAAGTTATGAATTTTTAAAGAAATTCCTTAATCACGTCATTTTAATAAATAAATAATAAAAATAATTTCGGAATTTTCCAACGGAATCTAAACAAAAGTTGTAGATCGTAGTCTCACCTTCGCGGGGATATAAAGAACGTCGAAAACGGAGTTCGTATGAAGGAGATATGAATTTTTGAAGTTTGATAAATAATTTATATATAAATTTTATTAAAAATTCGGTATTATCCGAAGAGGAGTCAGCCTAGGGCCGAGGTACGCACCGTGTACGCTCGTACGCCCCGCGTACTCGAAGGGCACGGCCTCGGAACGTCCACGTCGCCCTATGCGAAGCTATCCGACCCGCTGTCCCGTCTGACCCGCTCCGTCCGAAATACGTAAGCGATGACGTACGGGTACGCGCTGCGTACACCCGTACGCCCCGCGTTCGGAGGCGGTTCAGCACCCCTATAAAAGGGATGCGAGCCTTTCCGAAAATGTTGTTCATTTCCTCTCTTTCTCTCCCGATCTTGCCTCGATTTCCGTGCCCGTTCAAACCCGAAGCTCTGGTCTGTTTTGCTCAAGTCCCGAGGGTCGATTTTACTCCTGAGATTCCCGAGAAAAATCCGTTTCGCGAAACGAAACTCTGCCCGGTTTTCGATCTCACTATCTTCGAATTTCCAAGTGAGTTCATACCCCTTTATCCAACCTTTGAAATGCTTTTAAATGTTTTAAATACTTTATGGGGGGGGGGGGGGGATACAAGTTAAACACTTATAGTTATTGTTTCGATCACATGTGATGGCGTTAATCACATGTGATTAATAACTAAGAAACCAATGATTTTATCACTATTCAAACTGTTTTACTTCAAAAGGTTTTACAAACTCTTTTACTTATCAAATGCTTTATTGTAAACTTTGTTTTACTACCTATAAATTTGCATGCCTATATATGTATAGCTGTATAAATAATGTTTAAAGGGCTTAGGAAAGCCACCTATCCTATTTCCTTTTCCTCGATTTGGATGTGGTCTGGTGGAATTTCGGGTGACTATCCGAGGGTCGTTTCAATATTAGTTATATGTCATATATACGTGTATAGACATAAAGGTACTTCCATATTCATGCTTATCAACACATCATTAGTAAGTTACCATCGGGGTAACACGGGATCATACTACTACGATTTCTAGATCAACGAGTCAGTTCATTCATGAGTCAATATTCATTTCTAAGAGAACATATACAACGATACTAGAACAAGTAATATTATATTACATATACACGAACACGTTAACAATTGTGATCCACTATATGGGAGCATGTCTTAATTGTCATGACCCGAGTTGTAGCCAGAGTCTCTTGGAGGGAGAGCGTTGAGTTTGCGTATAGATCTATACTGGATTGACTATCCTACACCTTGCTATTAGCTACAGTGGGACCGACAGGTCTACGGGTGCCAAACGTCATAACTTATTTTTCGACTATACGTTGTCGATGTTACCAATCGATAGTATGGTGCAATTTATCACACGATACCTTAATATAAACCCGGTTTAAGGTAGTTAGTACCGCAGTAGTTCATATAAAACGAAACTACCGTACTACAATAATTTACCCATTACATTTTGGTGATAACCTCACTTAAACTTAAATGTACAAACTATATTTTGTTAAATGATAGTTACACTTGGGAAATTACACAGTTTTACATCAAACGAGCATACAAACAGTTAAGCCTTGGTAGAGGGCTACTTTAAACAGAAAATATAGGTTTTTCTGAGAGATTCAAACGTTTACAAACACTTACATACATTTACAACTCATACTTGCGACAGGTTCAAAACGTTTTGATAACGAACCTCGACACTAAAATACTTATGAATTCACCAGCTTAATGCTGATAAACTCTTTCAAAATAACTTGTATTCTCAGGTCATCAGTAGACAGGTACCGATGCTAGCTTTTAAGAAGATGGAGCGCATTCAAGACTCATCATACTATTTTGATATACATTATATTTTTGGTGTCTAAAACTGTACGGAACACGCTTGTATTAAAACTTTATATTTAATGCAATGGATGATGTTGTTTGCTTATTTACAATTACTGTGTTGTGATACTCTACATGACATCCTCCGCCCCAGAATGTTTCCGCCATTCTTGGTTTTGGGGTGTGACAGTTAAGGATATGGGCGGCAGTCTCTAAGGCATACCCCCAAAAAGAGATAGACAGTGAAGCACGACTCGTCATAGAGAGAACCATGTCCAGCAAGGTTCGATTACGCCTTTCTGCCACACCATTCAATTGTGGTGTCCTAGGTGGCATCAATTGTGAAACTATTCCACACTCCTTGAGATAATCGTGGAATTCAAGATTTAGGTACTTTCCTCCTCGATCGGATCGAAGCATCTTGATCTTCCTGCCCAATTGATTCTCCACTTCATTCTTAAACTCTTTGAACTTTTCAAAAGTTTCTGACTTTTGCTTGATTAGGTAGATATACCCATATCTACTATAGTCATCGGTAAAAGTCACGTAGAAGTGGTTTCCATCCTTTGTGGTAGATCTAAACGGTCCACATACATCGGTATGTATGGGGTCCAATAGATCCTCACCCCTTTCGCACGTACCAGCGAAGGGTGACTTAGTCATCTTTCCAAGTAAACAAAACTCGCATGTGTCATCTTCCCTAAGGTCAAATGACTCCAACACTCCATCCTTTTGGAGTTGGGCTATGCGTTTCTTGTTGACATGTCCAAGACGACAATGCCATAAGGATGCCTTATCCATACTATTGGAAGAATCCAAGTACAAAACATCATTTCCTAAGTTATCAACAATCATAACAGTTTCATAAATTCCATTACATGGTATAGCTTCAAAGTAAAAGACACCATTTAGATAAGCTAAAATAGAACCATTCTCATTATTAAAAGAAAATCTAAAACCTTGTCTAAACAAACCATGAAAAGAAATGATGTTTCTAGCCATTTCTGGCGAATAGCAACAATTGTTCAAATCTAAAGATAAACTATTCCTAAGCACTAAAGAACACACTCCAATCTTGGTCACAGGCGACGATCTTCTGTTCCCCATGATTAGATTTATTCTTCCATGCTCCACGTCTCTACTTCTTCTTAGTCCCTGCACATTAGAACAAATGTGGTAACCACAACCGGTATCAAGAATCCAAGAAGGATTGTGGGAATCATTATATTTAATTGTATATATACCTGCGAAAGATGGCTTGATCTTTTCTTCCTTGATGGCTTGCAGGTACTCCGAGCAGCTTCTCTTCCAATGTCCTATCTTGTGGTAGTGGTGGCACTCTGCCTCCTTCGGGTTGGAGCGGGGCTTAACGGGATCAACTTTGGTCCCACTAGAAGAGGCACCATCTCGGGCTTTCACCTTGCAATGGTTCTTTGACGAAGCCTTCCTCTTCTTTCCCTTTCCTTGTCCAATTGCCAAGACAGGAGCAGCGGGCGGATTGGGAGTTGGTGCAACAGACTTGTCCTTGAAGTTTCTCTCAGCGACCCTCAAGAGACCTTGGAGTTTGCTTAGGGTGACCTCTTCTTTGTTCATGTGATAGGTCATCCTAAATTGATTGTAGCTCGGAGGCAAAGAGTGAAGCACCATGTCGATCGCCAAGTCTTCCCCAAAGTCAACATTTAACTTGCGAAGGCGGTCGACATACGTTTGCATCTTTTGCAAGTGCACGGTAAGAGATTCTCCATGACCCATCTTAGCGGACATCATGTTGGTGAAAATCTCATAACGCTCTTGTCTCGCGTTTTGATGGTATCTCTCCAATAAGTCTTGATGCATTTCGTACGGATACATGTCCTCGTAGGACTTTTGGAATTCGGAGTTCATAGTCGCGATCATGATGCAATGCACTTTCGTTGCATCACGCTCGTGAGTTTCAAAAGCGGTGATTTCGGCGGGAGTAGCAATTTCGAGGTTGATTTTCTCGAGCTTATCATCGAGGACATACTCCTTATCCTCATAGCGAGCAATCGTGCGAATGTATCTTATCCATTCGCTAAAGTTCGTTCCATCAAAGGTGACCTTTTGACAAAGGCTCATCAAAGTGAAAGAACTCGCAGCAGCATTGTTGGCGTTCGACATCTATAATTAGAAAGGACAAAGATAGATTAGAATATGAATCCCTAATATTCACCCAATAAGAAATTAGGGCTAGGATCCAACAAAAATATTTACACATTAGAAAAGGGATGCCGTAATCTAATATGCAAACAATTTGAAGGTAAGTGAATGACGATTCACTAATTCTCCACCATGAAAAACATAACTTTAAGTCCTAAATGTATTGAGAATTCCTAGGTTTGGATGAGATTCATTGAAACTTTTCAATGGCATGTTTAAATCTCGATATGCCCCTCTCGTTTGTGACTGGGATACCGAGGATCACAAAGTGGGTGTGAATTACCATGCAAATTAACATGGTGCCTTCATTGTAACGATCACCTATTCGATGTGTCGGTAAACCACACACGCTCCATCGAACTATGATAAACAATGAATCACCCTTTGCCACCTTCGCTTAGAACCAATTAGTGTGCCGGTAAACCACACACGCTCCACTAACTTCTTAGCAAGGTGCAAAGTGTAATTTCATGGGATTGCATCAATTCACTTTTCCTAAAGTAACTAAGATTGGGAAATTTTATGAAAACATGTAGTTACTTTGTATTTCTTATTATACTTTTAATGAGAGGATGAAGTTGCCCTATCCTACCCGTTCGGCTAACGACCCTCCACTAATCAAGCGAGCGGTGGGTGTGAGTGTACACCCATTAAGCGCCATTTTATAGGCCGCAACCTTATTTATACCCACTTTATAGACCGGCTTCGTGAATGAGGCCTACTAACGGTAAGACTAGCATTTAAGTTATACATATATATATATATATATATATATATATATATATATATATATATATTAATCTTGTAATATTATATTAGTATAGGGTTGTATTTTAAACTTGTAAAATTCTAGGGTTTGAAATTTAAATTGTCTAAATTAACCTTTTAATCACAAATGATAAATTTCAAAACTTGAGGACAAGTTTTAAACTTTTAAAACATAAAGGATCAAATAACAAATAATCTAAATCACATAATTATCTATATTTGATTAATAATTATCATATAAGGAAATCAAATATTTTATTAATTGATAATTATCTTCAATTAGATCAAAAATATAGTCATCTATATCACAAAATCGGATTAGGGTTGATCTAGTATGATTAATATAAGTTTCCATTAGATAAATATGAAAAAAATCCCATTTTTGGCTAATACTGACGCTGGGACTCGCCGACACAAAGGGACTCGCCGAGTCAGGTCTACTCGCCGAGTCCACTTTGGAACTCGCCGAGTCCATGACTCAGAAACATAAAAATCAAAATTTTCAGTTTAGTTTCATACAATCAAGCAACAATTCAATGAAAACCAAGCTAGGCTTTGATACCACTGATGGGTTTTAGCCATAAGAACTTTCCTATGTGCGCATGCAAAACCCTAATGCTTGGATCTAGGCTTTCTAATCAAACATGCTTTGAATCCAAGACTTCTAATGACTATTTAGGTGTAATAACAATATTGAAACAGATCTAGAATCATACCTTTGAATTCCTTGTTGATCTTGTTGTCTTGGAGCTTCTAGAGTCACAATTGTCACTCCTCTAATGGCTTACAAACACCAAATAGCAAGGAGGATGATTTGGGAGAGAGGAGAGGGGAGGAATTTGGCCAGAGTCTCTCTACTTTAGATGGGATGCCGAATTCCCTCAGCCATAGGGTCTATTTATACTTGTATACTCCTTAAGGGTTACAGCTTAAACCCTAATTGGATAACTTAGACTTTAAGTTAATCCATATCCTTTCCTTGATAACCCTATGGACGATTTTGGCTTATCTTAGCCTTAGAAATCGTCCAATCCTTTATCAATAAGGATTTACAATCTAAAGTTTAACTATCAAGCAATTGATAGTTTATACCTTCTTATTTAATTAATCTCTTTAAGTCACCAAATTAATTCTAATTAATTCTATGACTTATATTAATATATTATCCTTTATATTATTCTCATAATATACTAATAATATTTACTCTCTCTTAATAAATCATCCTATCAAGTTGCTATGGTGAAGGCAACCCAAAAGGACCATGCACAATCGGGTCAAATACTTGCCTAATATAGTTGCAGCCTTAGACACTATTCCAACAGTTAGCTGATGGAACTCGGATGTCCTTGACCTGTGACTGAAATGCTCGGATCCTCACCACATTAACCTCCACTCTTTCCTCGCGACCATCAGTAATCCTCAGAGTAGTTAGAGCTGGTGCCCTCACCATTACACGTGACAATCCTAGACAATCATCCCTCTTGCGGCCCACCTGGTTTCAATGGAAACCTAACAGACTCATTCCCTGGGGACAATCTCTGCTAATATAACCAATCCTGCACACTTGTAGCAGCCCATACCCCTAGATCGAGATTCCCCATGAAGTTGTTTCCAGCATGTTTTATACTGAACTTGTCCCTGCTGTTCCCTCACCCACAAATCAAAAGTCTTGGATCTCTTCGCACGGCCCCCATCTATCTGAGTCTACTCTCCCTTCCTATTCCCGAGGTGCTCCAAATCAATCTCCCGTTCTCAGGCTCTGGCTATCATGTCCTCCAAAGTCTGACAAGTTGAAAAGCTAACAAATTCTCTGATATCATTTTGCAGCATATCATGGGACCTTGTCTTCTTCATCTCCTTATTTGCAGCGTATTGCGGAACCAATAAGGTCATCTCTGTGAATTTGGCAATGATCTCCACCACAATCTCAGTCGTTTAGTGTAGGTCCTGAAATTCCCTCGTCAACTGCTACACCTCGATAACTGTTGAAAACTCTGCCCTAAATCAGGTCACAAACTCATCTCATGACATCATCTCAGTGACCTTGCCTCCTTTTTAGAGCACATTCATTTCTATAGCATTCCTATTCAATCATATGATGGAAGTCGAGAGGAGTTTCATACTATTGATCCAGTTAGCGTTGACATTGATGACCCACCACATGTTGTTGATCTACCACCTGTCGTTGATCCTCTGCCTGCAGCTCATCAGGACCCCCCCCCCCCCCCCCCCCGCATCAAGGTCTTATTGTAATAAGAAGTCCACAAAGTTTCATGACTTTGTCTATTCCTCTTAACCACCAGTGTTTGCCTCCTTTATTGGTAATGTACATCGTTTCTCTAAGCCAACATCCTACAAAGAGGTCGTCTTTGATCCCCTTTAGTAGACCACTATGGCTGATGAACTTGTAGCTCCTTATCATACTCATGCATGGGATACGGTTCCACTTCCGCAGGGAAAGCACACGACTAGTTATCGTTGGGTATATAAAATCAAAACAAAGTTTGATGGACCATTTGAGCATGATAAAGCCAAACTTGTTGCGGAAGGGTACACGCAAAAATATGGTATGGATTATGAGGAGACCCTTGCTCTTGTTGCAAGAATGACGACTGTTTGTACATTGATTGCATTTTCTTCCATTCTCCAATGGAATATTTATCATATGGATGTCAAGACTGAGTTCTTGAATGGTGATCTTCATGAGGAAGTATACATGTCTCCTCATCCAGGCATTGCTCACTAACCAGTTACTTTTTTTTATTACTTTGGAAGGCACTATATGGTCTCAAACAAGCCTCCCACGCTTGGTTTGAGAAATTTCTATAGTGATTACTTCGCTTGGTTTTCGACCAGGTAATCATAGTTCGAATGTATTTATTCGGTATACAAGTGTAGGTCGGATTATTCTTTCCTTATATTTCGATGACATGATTATTACTGGTAATTATTGTGATGGTATAGAGTCTTTAAAGCGTGATTTGGCTCACCATTTTGCTATGAAATATGTGAGCTTTATGCGTTATTTCTTGGGGATTGAAGTTGCTCAATCTCCCAAGGGTTATCTTTTATCTCAAACGAAGTATATTTCAGATTTCTTGAACTAGCACGACACGGATAATCAGATAGTTGATACTCATATAGAGATGCAAAGTATTATCCAACTGATGGTGTCCCCTTATCAGATCCAAACCTTTATAATATCATTGTATGGAGTTTGGTTTACCTCACTGTCACTAGACCGGATATTGCTTATGGAGTTCATGTGGTTAGACAGTTTGTCACTGCTCTTTCTACTATTCATTGGGAGCTGTTCTTCATATTTTGAGATATATTCGTGGTACTCAGTTCTGCACCCTTATGTTTCCATCCACATCCTTTCTTGAGCTGCTTGTCTATAGTGATTTTATTTGGGATAATGATATTTTATGATCGTAAGTCCACTTCTGGGGTATTGTGGTTTTCTTGGAGACTCGTTGATATTATGGAAGAGTAAGAAACAGATGTTGTCTCTCGATCTTCTATAAAATCTAAGTATCAAGCCACTTGTGAAATTGTTTGGTTGAGATGGCTTCTTGCATATATGAGCGTTCACATCTCTCAGCCTACTCCTTTGTATTGTGACAACAAGAGTGCGATAATGATTGCCAAGAATTCATTGTTTTATGAGTGCACAAAACACATCGATATTGATTGTCATTTCACACGTCATCATCTCCCGAAGGGCACCATCTCTCTTCCTTATGTTCCTTCCACTTTGCACACTGACAATATTCTTAAAAAGTCATTGACTGCTCCTCCTTTTATGTCTGACAAACTCTCAATGCTTATTGTTGTTGCATTGTGAGTTTGAGAGAGGATGTTTGCCTAATAAGATTTTGAGCTTTATATTGTATTGGATATTATGTTGACTCGTTAGTTAGGAAAACGTAATTAGCTACTCTATAAATTATGTTCTTCTCTTTCATTATAATTGTACTTCTCATTTGATAATAATACGAGTCATTCCCTTTCATTATAATTGTACTTCTCATCTGATAATAATACAAAACAATAGCCATTATGTCTTTTATTTGTTTCTTCACAAACTCACTCGAGTCAATTACAAGTCATTTATTTTTTTGATTATGTATAGTTTCATAACCATGTTTAATATATTAATTATCTCTCAAGTAAATGTGATGCAAGATGAATGTGATGAAAGCCATTCAAAAAAACTATTTTTTGTCTCTAGCTACTTACAAACTCATCGAAGTACGAGATAAAAAAACACTAATGGTTACAGTCATAAATGTGGTTGATCCCCATTACAAAACTTTGGTGCTGTTGCAAGTTTCTTGTGACCCTCTTTAATACATTTTGTGTGTTTCATATTAAAGATATATGAACCCCACCCAAACTTAATGTCTAGATTCCTTCATCTCTATCATGTATGCATGTGTATATACAGCTTACAAACAATGAAATTGCCACTTCTTGTGAACCTTCTAGTTCATATTTAACTAGCAAATGTGACTTCCAATAAATGTTAAGAGGTTATGTAACGTAAAAGGTATTGAAATCGTTGAAAAAGTTTTGGATAATGTATTATATCAAAGATCATTGTTTCTTTACATATGACGTTGGACGATCATGATATATGAGAAAAGACTTGAATGGTTTCAAAAGAAAATGATATATATATATATATATATATATATATATATATATATATATATATATATATATATATATATATATATATATATATATATATATATATATATATATATATATATATATATGGAAAAATGAATATACCCTTAAGGGTATATAAACTTAGGTACCCAAACACATAATACTACATCGTTTTGTATGATAGATATCCATTAAAATTGTCCAATGTTGTTATAATACAATTTATAATTTGATTTACTTCCAAGATTTTTATTAATTTCACTTTTGTCTCCCTTTTACATAAATTTCATTTTCAACTATAATATATATAGCATACTAGGTTTTTGGCAAAAAGATGTGATGTAAAGAAAGATAATAGTGAAATTTCGAAAATCTTAATTGTAAATCAAGTTAGGAATTGAAGTTAAAGGGCATTCTAATGAATATATCAAACAAAACAACGTATTATGGTGAGTTTGGGTACCTAAGCTTATGTACCCTTAAGGATATATTCACTTTCCCATATAAGGGTATATAAGCTTAGGTAACCAAACACACCATAATACGTCGTTTTATTTGATATATTCATAATAATTTTCTTAAACATGAACCTCTAACTTGATTTACTGTCAAAATTTTTGAAATTAACTATTATCTTTCTCTTATATCACATTTTTTTGTCGAACACATATTAGACTACATATATTATAGTTGAAAATGAAAATTATGTAAGATGAAAATAAATATGTAATTTATAAAAATTATGGAAATAAATCAAGTTAGAAGTTATATTATAAGAACATTAGATAATTAGAATGTATTATATACTCTTAAGGGTATATTCACTTTTCCCATATATATATATATATATATATATATATATATATATATATATATATATATATATATATATATATATATATATATATATATATATATATAAGATATCGATTTTTTTGGAGATTCGTGGAAAGTTTCAGCCAATATTGTGTAGTACTCTACAGAAAATAACAATTGAATAAATAAAATTTTGAATTTTGTGTGTTTTCCTATTTGCACTAAAATAAAATAAGAAAACCCTATATAGATTCTATAAAAGATGGCTAGTTTGAAATCACGGCAAACATGGAGTATGGGCATGATGGCTCGTCGTGATTTTGAAAGCTCTTTGCAATTAGAAAATTTAGGCCCTAAAACAAGTAAATTCTAAAAATAAAAGTATATTCCGTAATATTTATTTCATCTCGTAAGGTAAATAACGTCCTCATTTTCAAATTATTTTATTCTAGTGATATGTTTTTCTTGAACCCTAAGGTTCAAAAATAAACAATTATTGTTACATTTTGGTTGAAATGTAAGGTTTTTAGAAAAAGATTAAGATATAAGAGTATATTAGTCAATTGCATAGAATTAACAACTCAGCTTGATATCAGAATCCCATTAAAAATACATAAATCACAACTTCAACTATTTTAAAATATGAAATGTTCATGATTTGCTCAACCTCCAACTAGCAATTTTGTTAATGCACCCACATTCAATACTTAAAGATAGGGGTGCAAATGAACCAATATGTTTGTGAGCTACTCAAAGGTAATGAAATACTTGAGCTTAATATTAAATTCGTTTATTAAATAAGCTCGAATTCGAGCCTATGTCACTAAACTTGATTAAGCTCACGAGTTTAAACGAGCTTATATATAATATAATTTATTGTTATTATTATTATTTATTAAAATTAAAACATATTTGGGGCCGAAATTAGGGATTTAAAGTATTAGTAAACGAACTTTTTAACGAGTTCGAATCAAACTTAAGTTTATTTTGGCACGTTAGATAAAAAACAAGCCGAACTTGTATAATTATTTACGAGCTCGAACCGAGCTCAATACAATAAAGCTCGAATCGAATCGATCTCGAGCTCAAGCATCATATAATTTAAACGAGCCCAAGCCGAGTCTGACCAGGCTCGAGCTCGACTCGGCTCGTTTGCATCCTACTTAAAGAAAACAAACTCTAAAACCAAGATTGAAACAAGGTCAAGCAAGTAATCATCATGCAAATGAATGAAATAGACAATTCTAACAAGAACTTGAAACATGTTATTTCTATTTTCAAATCACTGATCAAGTTCACAACGTCATTTAAAAAAAAAACTACATAATTCTAACATAACTACATCTTGTTTAAAAGGTATAAACATTAACCAACAGCAAAAAAACATTGCAATTAAAATATTTACGATATTCAACTGCTCAAGCACCTCATACAAAAACATTTTGTACACAAACTGAACATATAAGACGTGCACATTGAAAAGATGCGTCATCTAGTTATAATGATACTTTGTGAATAGTCCAAACAAATTCAATAGCGATACGTGTAAAAAAATAATAATAATAAGTGATTAACTATTTATAAATCATTATCCTTATTTAAATACATATATAGATTTTAATTAAAACCCATCCCACATTATATAATTAGTCGTTTTATTCAAACTCTTAACTTGTTACCTAACTAATCCGATATCCATTATTTATTCCGCCAAAATCCACCTACGTATTAACTAGAATCTTTTACTTTGAAACCACAAAAACCAAATGTATAATAATAGTATTAAAAGCAATCCCTCCCAAACTGGTTACGAAATCTCAGTTGTTATATATTTTCATTATAATATTCATGTTTTGGTGTATGATTAAATACTATAATAATATGGGAGGCACCAGAAATCAATTTCTACTCGAATCAAATTCAACATATTGTTAATTTAATTATGACCACTGTATATTTAAATGTATGCATTTTCCTTCACTTTGTTTTTTTTAACTTGTTAATAGAATTTCTTGGGATTAGGGTATGTGATTTTTATAATCCTTACATTAACGATAAAATAAGTAGAAGATTCAAAATTGAAAACATAAGTATAACATTATATGAGTGCATTAAGTTAATAATATATACATGGATTAACTGTAATTTGTTTGAGTGGAATTCCTCACGTTCACAATATATATATATATATATATATATATATATATATATATATATATATATATATATATATATATATATATATATATATATAGAGAGAGAGAGAGAGAGAGAGAGAGAGAGAGTTCAATTGAGAAAACAAAAAAAGATTCAGAATGTGGAAATCATTCTCAGTCACTCATTTAATTTAAGTATAAAAAGACACAGTGGCAAACTTGTAAATATGTTAATAACATTCAATCTTAAATACGTAACTATAGAGAATTCGATAACAGTTCGTTCATCATCAAAAATTTTCCTCCAACCTTCAATAATCATCCAGATTTCTTCAACTAAACCGAAAATTTTTCGCTGTTCTTGAAATTGGAATCAGAGTTCTGGACTCGCAATCACACTCGACATTGAAGGACTCAGAATCGGTACTCACAAGTTCCCAATCAGATTTTCGAAAATCAAAATCAAAATGAGAAATCGATCAGACATAGGATGTCGCATCTGAAGTCGAAATCGGAAGTATATGAGGATTTGGAATTGATAACTTGATGTTTTTAACATTTTTAAAATTTTTAAAATAGTTAACTTGTATGCACTCTAACTGTTTGATGAAATACATAAACTAAATTACGACGTTATATTCACATATGAATATGTTTTCTCACCTGAATCAGTATACGATTATTAAAAACGCAAAACAAATATGCAAGTCCGTATGTTATTCATATCTGAATAACATATAAAAATTATATATATTTGTCAAAATACCTTCAAATATTCATAAGTGAATATACCTTGTAATATTCATATGTGAATATACTGTGTAATATTTATAAGTGAATATATCATTTAATATTCACAAGTGAATATACTATGTAATATTCACATGTGGTATACCATGTAATATTCACATATGAAATATCATTTAATACTCATAAGTGAATATACCATATAATATTCATAAGTAAATATACTATATTAGTATTCACAAGTGAATGTATCGTGCAATATTAAAATATGAATATACTATATTTATTATATGTTATATTCATATATGAATGATACTTAAATTGTAAAAAAAAAATCATACTTTTTATTCATAAGTGAATAACGAATGTAGTGTAATAAAACTTGATGCATTTTTATTCACTTATGAATAACGATAGCTGAAAATATAATTTTTTTTTCTCTTAAAACTATATCAATATAGATGTGTATTTGTAGAGAACAAAAAATCATGAATTTTGATATATTTAAAATCATTTTTTGATAAAAATAGCTTCTAAAAATTAAGAAAAAAAAAACTATGTTTTTGTATATATATTAAGGTAATGATTAGCATAGTTTAAAGAAATATGTTTTGGTGGAAAACACATGTGCATTCATTTCTCATTTCCGCCAGTACGTTGAAGGCTTTTGCAGCAAAAATAAATGATTGGCTGAGAATGATTCCCCATTCTGAATATTTTTTTTTTCTCAATTGAACCTTCCACTATATATATATATATATATATATATATATATATATATATATATATATATATATATATATATATATATATATATATATATATATATATATATATATATATATATATATATATGGAAAAGTGAATATACCCTTAAGGGTATATAAGCTTAGGTACCCAAACTCACCATAATATATCGTTTTGTATCATATATATACATTGTAATTGTCTAATGTTCTTATAATTCAACTTCTAACTTGATTTGCTTTTAATACTTTTATAAATTTCACATTTATCTTCCTCTTACATAATTTTTATTTTCAACTATAATATATATAGTCTATTAGGTGTTCGGCAAAAAGATGTGATGTAAGAGTAAGAAAATAGTGAAATTTAAAATTTTTTTGAAACTAAATCAAGTTAGGGATTGAAGTTTAAGAACATTATAATGAATATATCAAACAAAACGTCATGTTATGATGAGTTTGGGTACGTAAGCTTATATACCCTTAAGGTAGATATATATATATATATATATATATATATATATATATATATATATATATATATATATATATATATATATATATATATATATATATATATATATATATATAACAAGTTGCAACAGAATTAGAAAATGACGTTCAAAAAATCTGTTATATAAGTCTACAATCAGAAGAGAAACTCAATTACCAAGCTTCAAAATTTACTTCAAATGCCCATTTTTTATTTAATTATTCATTAGACGCTGATTTTGATAGTACATTTCCTGATATAATAGTCGATTGAAAATGTATAAATCGAATGGAAATATATACTTTTAAAGCATCTATAATAAAGGAGCTTTTTAGTTGAGTAGGTTTTTTCATGAAAAACGAATAAAACTCTATCTTTTATAATATGAGAGTTTTTTTCATTTTGTTTTTATTAGTTGTTTTTAAATGTTGTTTAGTTATAATTGGTTAAAAATCTATGGGTCTCATACAATAAATGAAAAAGTTATTGGTTAGAGCTTGTTAATTAACAAGTTTATTCAAAAAAAAAAAAAAAAAAAAAAAAAAAAAAAAAAAAAAAAAAACCTCACAACGTGGTTTTCGTTTTCAAAAGTTTTTTTTAGAAAAAGTTATTGAAAAAAAATCTGAAATAGCTTCTATTTTTGATGTTCTTAAGAGCAATTTTGTGACAAACAGACTAAAATAATTAAGCAGTACATATTAATTAGGTCGATCTTAATTTACTTCTTTAGGCTGAATTTATTTTCAATATAATTAAAAAAAATCATAACTTTGAATATCTTTGATGTTACTAAGTAATTGGTGTCACCTCCTAATAGCAAAAATGTTTGAAGCTTGTTTTGTTCCGTTTTGTTCCATATGAGGATTAAGAGACACACTTTGCATAGATTTCGTACATGAGTTGAGCCAAAACTCAAATACCCTTCGAAAAAAAAAACATTTTTATTGGTATAAAATATATTTAAATCGAATCAGTTTTTTCTTGATTCGATTTAAATCTTCGATTTAAATCTGAAACGAAGAAAATTAAGTGATAAAACTAAGGAAGAAGAATTTGAATGTTGAAAACATTAGCTATAGGGTTAAGGGATAAGGTTTTTGACTTTAAGGTTCTTTATGGCATCATTGTATTTTTCGGTAGTTTTTGGTCAAAACATACATTATTGAACACGAGTTTTATGTTATAAAGTATCAGCGTTACATTGATTTGTATAATTTAATCATTACTTGAATTTTTGTGGTTTACTTTAGCCAGTTGAATCATATATTAATGAAGCTTGTAAAATACATAGTTCACACTTGTTTAGATTCAACAAACATTGTCATAACATAGCATATGGTAAAAAGAAAATTAATGATATAAAATAGTCCTTAACAACTGTCATATTTAAATCAATTATATTTTAATTATATTAAAAAAAAAACTATTTTTGATATTATTATTGAGTTGTCCGAATAGATTTTAATCGGGTAATTTGGTATTTAATTTTACGTGGCATTTGATATAATGATATGGGCAATTTTATACGTATTGTGTCCGTGACATCCATGTGGATATATCTAAAATTTGTCACACTGATCATAGTAATTAATTTAATTTATTATTATTATCCTATATTAACATGCATATATTCGTATAGTTATTATGGTTCTCGGCACTTTAGGGCTCAGCCCATTCTTATATTTGTATTCTATATAGTTGTGTATAATGAATCAAGATCTTTATGGGGAAATATACGTCTGTTATGGTATCAGAGACTAATTTTCAATAACATGTATATATTCGTATAGTTATTATGGTTCTCGGCACTTTAGGGCTCAGCCCATTCTTATATTTGTATTCTATATAGTTGTGTATAATGAATCAAGATCTTTATGGGGAAATATACGTCTGTTATGGTATCAGAGACTAATTTTCAATAACCTCTCTAATTTCTCTCCTTTCCCATCTCTTTTCTTCATCGTCTTCCTCTCTGTTCTCTTTGGCCGGCCCTAACAAAGAAGCTTCTGACAAGCCATTTGACATCACAAACATCCACACTTATGTGCCAATCACCCTCAACACCTGAACTATGTGTTGGATTAGGTATCTAAATTTATAACTATAATTGGTATATACTTGAATTAATAGTAATATAGTCCTTTGTGCTCCCTCAAACCTAGCAATTAGATATGATAGCTTTTAGAGAGAGATTGATTGATTAATTTATTATATGGTTAATAAATTAATTAGAAATCAAAATAAATAATTTTTTAATATATTATGAGAATAATATATTAATTAGAAATAGTAATATTTAATTAAGAATTAATTAGAATTAATTAGATTAATTAAAAGTATAGATGTTAAAGTGTAATTGTTCAATAGTTAAGTAAAAGACATTCTAGAAGCTCCCATAAGCCTTGGGCGGTTTTATGGAGATTCTAGAGGGTCTAGAATTATCCTTAGAGGATAATTAGGAAGCCAAATAAATACCAAAAGTAAGATAATGTCATTTTATTGTTTTGAGACTTATCTAGGGTTTCTTGGTACACTATATAAAAGCCACTATAACTCATATTTTCGTCCAAGCTTTCTTATAGTAGCTAGGGCCGAAAATCTAACCTTTCTCCTCCCCCCCCCCTCTCTCTCTTTCTCTCTCTCTCTCTCTTCAAACTCCTTGGTTACTAGAGTTTGGGTGTGAACCATTAGAGGCACGATACATGTTGTGCTTGTTCTAAGAGTCCTTTAAGGAGGAATTCAAGAGTGTTTTCTATAACAATCTTCAAGGTAAGTTTCTTGTTCTTATGAATTAGTTTTTCATAGGAAAGTTTTGTAGGATGATGATTCATAGTATGTTGCCTATATCTAAAAGACGATGATCCTATTAGGTTGCACGTGCCCTAGTTATTTGAATTGTTTAAATGTTTTTCGCTTAGTGCATTGTAGTTTAAACCCCAATAACCCATCAGTGGTATCAGAGCCTAGGGTTTTCTTTCACATATTTTCACATTGGTGAATTAAAAAGAAACTTGGTTTTGCAATTGTCGTAGCTCACGATGTGGGCAAAGAGGCTCATGACGTGGGCTTAGTCAGGTCCGAATATGTTTGTTGAAAATCAGGTCTCACGACGTGAGCTCGGTCCAGATCCGAGGTTTTATGCCTTATCTACCTAATCTGTTTTTTTTAATAATTATTTGCTATACTTATCCCCCAAATCCGATTTTGGTGTATCTATGATGATAAAATAAAATCCTAGAAGTTAGGAGATAAGCATTTAACTTAATTAATTGTTTAGTTGATTAATATGATTTATCTTTTAAGTGTATAAATAATAAATCTATATATAATCCAATCATTGCGCAGTCTTGCGAAGCTTCCTGATAAAATTCATAGTGATGTCTTCTCATTTCCATGCGGGAATCTCCAACGACTGCATCTTGCCATGAGGTCGCTAATGCTCGGCTTTGACTATCCTGCAAGTCATGCACTGCTCCACGTACCATGCCACATCCCGCTTCATGTAGGGCCACCATTAATCAGGACAAAGATCCCTATACATCTGCGTCACCCCGGGATGAATGAAGAATCTCGACTTGTGAGCCTCCTCCATCAAAACTTGGCGCACACCACCCCAATACCAAACCCAGACTCTTTATGCAGAGTCAACAGTCCACAGATATCATAACTGAAGGAAGCCACCTAACCCACAATACGCTCACTCTTCCTTCATAGCCATAACACGTGCCTCACGCATTCGCTCCAACAACCGAGTAATCATGATCATCCTCAAACATAGGTCTCTGATCGGAGCCGCGACCGCCTTGCAGCTGAGAGCATTGGTCACCACATTGGCCTTCCCTGGGTGGTAAAGGATCTCACAGTCATAATCCTTCACCACATCTAACCATCTACACTGCCTCATATTCAGATTCAGCTGATCCATTAAGTACCTCGGGATCTTGTGATCCGTGTAGATGGTACACCAGACCCTATAAAGGTATTTCCGCCAAATCTTGAGGGCGAAAACTACAACCCCTAACTCCAAATCATGTGTCGGATAATTTGCCTCATGAGACTTCAACTGCCTCGAAGTGTAAGCAATCATACGACCACACTACATCATTACTGCCCCAGACCAAATATCGAACCATCACAATAAACCACAAAGTCATTAACAACCTTAGGCAGGGTCAAGATCTGCGCCTCACACAACCACTGTCTAAGAGTCTCAAAAGTTGCTTGCTGCTCAAGCCCCAACAAAAAGTCACTGAATTCTTAGTCAGTCGGGTCAAGGGAACAACGATCTTTGAGAAATCCTAAATGAATCTCTGATAATAACCAATCAAACCGAGAAAGCTCTGAATATCAGATGGAGACCTCGGGACCTCCCACTGCATGACGACCTCAACCTTGGTCGGATCGACTGGAATACCCTTTTGGTTGACAAGGTTCCCTAGAAAATGCACCTCATGCAACCAGAACTTACACTTGGAGACCTTTGCGAAAAGTCTCTCCATCCTTAGTGTCTCCAACAACTCCCTCCGGTGCTTCTCGTGCTGCTCCCGAGTCTTGGAATAAACCAAGATATCATCAATGAATACTATTACAGACCGATCCAACATCGGTGTGCGTACGTGGTTCATGAGATCCATGAATGCGGTTGGAGAATTGGTGAGCCCAAAAGGCATCACCATGAACTCATAATGACCATATCGAGTCCGGAAAGCTGTCTTCTGCACATCCTCATCTTGGACCCGCATATGATGATAACATGATCGCGTAATTAATCTTGGAGAACCAAGATGCATCCTGAAGTTGGTCGAAAAGATCATCAATCCTTGGGAGGGGATAACGGTTCTTCCTCGTTACCTTATTCAACTCCTGGTAGTCGATACACATACGATGAGACTCGTCCTTCTTCACAAACAGAATCAGGGATCCCTACACTGAACTGTTTGGCCTAATGAATCCTTTGACTAACAACTCCTGTAGCTATGTAGACAATCCTGCATCTCGGGAGGAGCCAATCGATACGGTGTTTGGCTATCAGAGCCACACCTAGAGCCAAATCAATCATGAACTCCACCTGCATCTGCAGAGCTACCCCTAGTAAAACCTCAAGGAACATATCCGGAGAATCCCGCACGATCGGCACATCATCCACAGTCACATTACCCTTATCCCGGGTATCCATGACATAGATGTGACAACCCGATATTTCGAATCAATTTAATGATCTAAGCTCAAATATTGTAACCTATTATGAGATTAGTAATATAAGAGTAGAAAATGAAATGATACCAACTCTCTTTATGAATATACTAAGTGGTAGATATCGTAACAAGGTTTTCAAAAATATAAAGAACACGAAAATCCGAGTTATAACGAAGAAGTTATGACCAATCAAAGATCCACAACAAAACCAGTAAAGCACTGTTAAACGTAAAACACGAAATCTCAATAAAATACTTTTTAGCCTTAGGTACCTAAATGAATGTCATAGATATCATCAAACCTTGAACGTACATAAAAAGAACGTCCAAATCTGACTTCGTAGGAGGAAGTTATGATTTTTCTAAATTTCAGAGTAGCAGTAGACAACTAAAAACTTGAAATAGAGATCGAACGATATTTAAACAACCTAAACGAGAATTGAGGATCTCGATAATAGTAGTACAAAGGTAATAAGACAGATGAAAACAGACATCAGATGAAGAAGTTATGGATTTTTAACGAACTTTTCCAGTCCCGACATGTTAAAAATATAACGTTAAAAATAAATCAAAATTAGCCAACGGAGTCTAAATGAAAGTTGTAGAGTATAATCTCACCTACGCGTGGTTATAAAGATCGTCAAAAACAAAGCTCGTATGCGAAAGTTATGCATTTTAAAAGATTGGGGCACACAAATCGAGGGGGTATGCCCAGCGTACGCCATGTGGGGCCTCGTATCGACCATGTCTTCCCTATGCCCCTCTACCCCCGTCCCATTCGAAGTCCGGAAGCCGAGGAAAGCGTCATGCATGACGTACGCAGGAACGCCCAGCGTACAAACAACGCCCTGCATACTTCGGAGTACGCCCAACGTATGATGCTAGGTTCCCCTCAAATATATAGGATGCGAGGGTTCCGGCTTCATTTGCTAATTTACACCATTTCTCTCCCATTTTCTCACTTTCAAGGCTCTCGAGACTATCCCGACATCCCGGTTTCATATCCAAGCTCTGACGGAAGTTCGAAGCCCCAAGATTTCCTGAGGAATAGACCACTTTCCGGTCGATGTGCTGTCCGAGAAAAGTCTCGTTTTCTTCAAATCATCACACTTTCCAGGTGAGTTCATACCCCTATCTTTTCACATTTTTACTATGTTTTAGGAGGGGGGGGGGGGGGGGGGGAGGGGAATACAAGTGAAACGCAAGAAAAACTTATGTTAAAATGCAAATCATTGCATACAGTTTCTAATGCTTTATTTACATTTTATGTATAAATGTTAAAAAAGTAAAATAACATTATTACAAATGTTATACTTTACATGCAAAGTTGGTAATACACTAAGGTTTATCATTTAAAAAAAACACACTTTTGAAAAAACTATAATAGGTATAGTTTACGAGATATTCATGATATTTTACACTTTATAGGCACTATGGAAAGGAAATACTTACCATTATAAGAAAAATGGAATTTTCATACGTAAACCTATTTGATACTAACTTTTGTGAGACATTTACTTCACGTACTTTCAAGTACGCATTTCAAGTCCTGTGTTATAAAACATAATCTCCTGTAGGGAGAGCGTGATACTTGTGTATAGATCTATATGGGATTGACAAGCCCGCACCTAAACTATTAGCTATAGTTAGACCAACAGGTATGGGGTGACAAACGTCATAACACTCCAACGCCTGAAGAACATTGTTATAGGCAGTCTAGGTCGATAGTACGGTTATAAAACTCACATGGAGTATTAAAACATTATGATTTACGAGGCTAACAAACGCCTTAGTGATTATATATACACATATAAATTTACTTACACTATTTTAGGTATGGAAAATACTTTTGCATTTTTGATTTTGGGAACTTTTAAAACTACTATTCATTTATGGAAAATATTGGATTTTCTAGATACAAACTCAGTTACTTTATACAAAAAGGCATACAATTCTTATACAAAAATTGTTTATGAACTCACCAACTTAATTGTTCACACTTTTTCGAAACTACTTGTATTTCTCAGGGATTCAGTAATACAGGTAAACCACAGCTTTTGTGGAAGGGACAGTAAGGCATCAATTTCAAACTTATTATATCATCATAATGTAATTTCTTTTGAAACATGTAATACAATCAATAATGTAACTTTTTAAATTATATTTATGATGGTTGTGTTTTCTTTCTTTGCTATTTACTCAACTGTTATGATACTACATGAAGTCATCCACCCCTGAATGTTTCTGCCATTCTGGTTTGGGGGTGTGACAATAGACGATAAAACCTGTACAAACCTAATGAAGATGGAGCCTGGCCGTCGCTGTAGAACACATAACCGGCCCACATTGCGGTCTTTCACCCTGAAGCACCAACTCCTCCCCACTTGGGGTTCGTATTTGTAACAACCTAATATTTCCATGTCAATGAAAGTGAAACCACAGTCCAATCCTACTTGCATTGTATCATCTATAACCTTGGAGGCATGTTTATAAGCCAATAACTCTATACAACTTGAATCCTAAGATGATATAAGCTAATGTAAGTCATTATAAGTCAAAAGTTTAAGCTTAAAACCATAAATAAACACCCTATATAAGGGTTTACAGTTTTAAGGATCTAAAATATGGAGATTTCAGTCCGATAATCTAAAACAAATAGGTTTACGGTTGGAAAATCAATTCAAAAGGGGGTTTTCGGTTTGTCTTTGACCGAAAACTCTTGCTTTCCAAATGCCTTGACCGCAAACTCTTTTCCCTTTGACTTTAAGACCGTATTCCTTTATGGAAGTGTAGGACCGAAAACCCAAAGGTTTAGGCCCATTAGGACTGAAAACCATCCCTATATATATGTATTTACCCGTGAACCCAATTCATTTCTCAATTTCCCAACCGTAAACCCAAAGGTGTAGGCCCATTAGGACCGAAAACCATCCCTTTATATATATATATATATATATATATATATATATATATATATATATATATATATATATATATATATATATATATATGTATTTACCCGTGAACCCAATTCATTTCTCAATTTCCCAACCGTAAACACTTCCATTTTGCTCTCAAAAAATCATCAGAATCCTCTCAAGTATCATACGAAATCTTCAAATATTCAACCGAAATCCTTCAAATCTTCATAAGATCCTCAGGAACATTCATCCCATCTTCAAATCTCCATAATTTCACTAAGAACACATCGAACCCACCTCCCCCCCCCCCCTATACACACGGAAAACACTTAACAACACTCAAAATAATTCCAAATAATATTTGTAAGTATTTCTTACATAATTAGGGTGTTGTCTAACACTTTAATTATTATTTAATTCATTATTCAATCTATTATTTAAATTAATATCTTATTAATTTAAATACGACGTCGGATAGAATTATTTTTAGGATACAACTATCTCCACGAACGTTAGCCTGAGGATCGCTACTACAGTTTTGCTATTCAAACACGAACTTACATTCGAGGCGAGTTCATACCCCTACGTTTTCACTAATTTTCAATGTTTTTATGGGGGAGGGAGACAATACAAGTAAAACACAAGGACTCTTGTGTTAACATTCAAACGATTTCAAGCCGTTTCAAACCATTTCCAATTGTTTCAAACTGATTTATTGCTAAATCTTATCAATATATATATATATATATATATATATATATATATATATATATATATATATATATATATATATATATATATATAAGGTTCAACAGATTTAGAATTGGCAATTCCGTTCTAAATCATGTTCCTTGTCTGATTGTAGGTTTAGGATAAAATTACATATTCGACTATCTTTTTACTCTTAATTATATATGTTGTGAATATATAAGAATATAAAATATATTTCATTAGATTGTTAACCCTTTTGTAACATGTCGAGTAAAAGTGTATTTTTTTCACAAATCTCTTAGTACCGCTTTATACACACTGTTAAATTGCACAGGTTTCAGTTCATTATAGAGCATACATGTAAACTATAATAGGTATAGTTTGTGAATCACTACAATATTTTGATAAGTTCAATAAACGAAACAAGAGCATACATTTAAACTATAATAGGTATAGTTTGGGAAACACTACACTATTTTACAAGTTCAAGAACAGTATACAGAAACAAGTATACAAACTATAATAGGTATAGTTTATGGAATACTACTCTATTTCACTATTTCAAGGATACACTACTAAATAATTATTGAAGTATAATTATTTTACATTACAAAGTACAATACTACAAGGTAATACATACAGTTTCAAGTATAAGAGAACACTATAACACTACATGTAAACTAGTTAATACATGGTTGTGAGGCACTACTTCATTGTACCCATCAGGGTACAGGTTCAAGTCCTATAAATTATAACCAAAGTCTCCTGGAGGGAGAGTGTGAATTTATGTATAGATCTATACGGGGCTGAAAATTTCGCACCAGAGCTGCTTGCAACAACTAGGCTGACAAGCTTGAGGTGACAATTGTCATAACATTTCGACGCATGAAGAACGTCGTAGAGGCCACTAGTCATTTTAGCATGGTTATATGAAACTCACAATAGTATTAAATAAAACATGGTTTATGGGATTCACACTACTTCAATCGTTTTATTTTTAAAATAGAACTACATTACAATACACTAGTTTACAGTACCGCTGGTGGATTCGAGGCACTCTCTTATACAAAGGGTTTTCAGACAAATGCAGTACAGAACACTATTTTTCAATATAGTACAAAATACAATTCAGAGAAACATTCATGATATAGTTTTATTTATTAATAAGACTACAATATACTATTTCAGAGCATAGTAACAAACATACATTTTAGTCTTAAGGCCTAAGACTACATTTCATTCACTAAAGAAATTTTTTTTTTTATTGAGGAACATACTAACATTTTTCAAAGAACAAAGACAAGATTTCCATCATCAAAACATACTTATGAACTCACAAACTTAAGTGTTGATAAACTTTCAAAATCACTTGTATTCTCAGTGAACAAGTAGACAGGTACACTACAGGTTTTTGAGAAAACGGAGAATTCATGGTGGCTCATCTATAGTTTTTGCTATACATTTTGATGTTATACAAACAATGTTGCAAACATAATGTAAACACTATATTATCAATGCAATGTTTGTTGTTACTTTGATTACTATTATTCAATTGTTGTGATACTGTACATGACATCCTCCACCCCCAAATGTCTCTGCCGTCTCGGTTTGGGGGTGTGATAGAACCCAAACTACTGATGCTCGCAGTTGTTCACTACCCCCATTAGGGTTCAATTAATCCATGCCCACAATAACCTTGGTCCCACGTAGAGGGATGGAAACCAGATCAACTAGATACTGCTCAATAAATAACTGGAGAGTACTACCTCAATGAACCCTCGCAACCCGAACATACCTATCATCAGCAATCTCAACATCTAGAGGACAATCCAACTCCCATAGAGCTCTAGCAAATCTCTTGCTAAGTGCAAGAGATACAAACGATCGGGTAGCACCCGAATGAAATAATAACAAAGCAGAGATACCATTCGTAAGGAACAATCCTAAAATAAAGCATATAAACATAAGCAAACAATTCAATATAAATAAACAGATAAGGAGAAGATACATACCCATTACAACATCAGGAGTTGCATGCGCCTCCTCTTCCGTCAACTGGAAATCCATGCTCTTCATCGTAGGCACATCTTGTCGGCTTTGGCGGTCGTTAGTAATTCCGGAGAGTCATATCAGCGGGTGCTGATACCGGCCCTGCTGTAGCCAAAGTTGGACAATGGTCCTTTTGTGCCCCCCTGATTGCACTGAAAGGTAATCAGATCAGATACCAATGTGATGGTGGTGGTAGCAGTACAATCCATGTTCAAATGACCAGTCCGGCCGCACTTGAAGCAGCCAGAACCACCCACCCTGTACGTCCCCTCGTGCGACCTGCCACACTTGCCGCAGCAGCCTTGGCCCTGTTGGCCCTTCCCTCTCAAATCAACTACCTTAGGCCTCTTCCTCGAACCCTCAACACTGGAAACAGAATCAGGCTTCCTCTTCTTCTCCAGCTCCAGATCAATCTCCCTCTCTTTAGCCCTCGCTATCATGTCCTTAGCATCTTGCAGTTGGATCGGTTTACAAACGATCGAATATCACTCCCCGACATCTTATGGTACTCGACCTTCTTCATTTCCTCTTCCGCAACATACCGTGGAACCAGAAGTTCCCTCTCCTTGAACATAGCGGTGATCTCAGTCACCGTCTAAGTAGTCCAACGAAGATCCTAGAACTCTCGCGTCGACTGCTGCACCTCAATCACTGGTGCGAACGCAGCTCAGAAGCTAGTCGAAAAATCACCTCAGTTCATCGAATCTGCAACATCATCACCCATAACATGTCCTACCTCCTCCCACCAATCAAATTCCCTATCCTTCAAGAGGCAGGAAGCTAGTCCGACCTTGTCCCCCTTGGGACAATGGCTGGTATGGAAGGGGTTAGCAACATATGCTGGCCACCTGTTGCTCACAATAGGATCCCTCTCAATGCGAAAAGCGCTTAGCCGCTCATCAAGAATCTCCAGAATACCCTCCTTGTCCGTGCCAAATATCACAAAAGTCTGATCAAGGATACTGCATGTATTCCCAAACGAAATGAACTCCCTCGTATGGTCATCAAGCTTCCCGACTCCAGAACCCGAGCCCAAAACCTCCCTAATACTTGAACTGCCAACTGGTCTGCCTTACTACCACCATACTGAAAATAGATCGTATAAACAATCATAATATGCATCAAATATACACATTGGGTAATCATAACTCCATAAGTTCCCTGGCTTCATCTCATCCCTCCTTAGATAGAGTACGGATCCCATGCTTCTAGTAGTACGGGCCCATACTACCTTCCACATCTATCCGTACTTTTCTCAAGAAATGCCTTGACTTAAACGAGTTGCTTATACCCAACAATTCCTTTACATATAAGGCTCCCAACACTAGATCTCATCCTAGGTTTTCCTAGGGCAACTCCACACGAATCTCCGCCATCAGCTACAAAAGGAACTCCCCCTAACTTCCTCTAACTAGCCTACAAATACAATTACATATTACAAAAACTAGATAATTCTTCGAATGAGAGGTCTCACACTACAACAGTTGGACTCAAACAAGAGCTGCACAATAGGGTTAAAATCTAAAACTCTAAAATTATTTAGTTCCCATAATATGTAACTTAACATATTCGTTTACTAGTTAGCTGAGGCTAGTTAGAATTCCTAAAAGCACAAAGCAAGCAACATTCGAGTATCAAGTAATAAGAAAAAAGTATAACTTAATCAAGCCATCCTGTTACTGACTGATCAGTACTAGAACACAAGTCTACAAGCTCATACAACAAGCATACAAATGCATCTCTCTTAGATCCTTAACCCTAACCTAGCATGCAATTCACAAATTCACAATTCAAAACATATCATAAACATGTATGGGTATTTTGGGAAAACTTACTTGAGCTCGATTGATTGCATGCACCACACCCTTTATTATTTTAGAAAACCTTTTCTTAAAATATATTTCTTTTTGAAAACTTTACCGAATCTTCAATTTGAGTTCAGACGCACCCGAGAGTGCGCTCGAATCCCTCTAACCAAGACTTTGATACCAACTTCAAACATCCAAGAATTATGACCAGAAAATTTCATTTTTGATTTAAGTAAAAACAATATTCCAAAACATTCTTCATACAACCCAATAAAATAAATATGTCAAACAGCATAAAAATCAAAGTATGTCCCATAAACAGAATCCATATGGTGTGTGCGATGTAGTCAACCCGACCTATTCCCCTTGGAACTGGAAGTACTTGAAACATAAACTAAAACCGTAAGCACAAAGCTTAATGAGTTCCCAAAATATCACATACCTTACATATCATATAAAAGGGATCGCCCACACTCGCATAACGGGCCCCGCCAAGTGAGATAAGGTCCCCACACAATGAGATACGGGCCCTGCCTACACTCAAATAATAATGAGATACGAGCCCCGCCCCATCGAATAACGGGCCCCGCCCAATAAACATACATATACAAGCACATACAAGTATCACACAAACAACAAGTATAATAACATAACCAAACGATGGTCGGACTTGGTGCCTTTGGCCCGCTAAACCCAGTAAGGAAACTCACCTTGAAAAGTTGAATGAAATGAATCATCCCTGACTGCTGGTCCTACAACTCCCCGAGCTATCAATTGCCACATAAAAAATAATTAACATTTGGGATCTACATCATAACCAAAAATCACTACTTAGGGTAAAAAGACCATTTTACCCCTAAACTACTTTGGTCCAAGAATGAAGCCCATAACCACAATCAATTGGGCCCAAAAGTTAAATAATCCAACAAGGCCCAAAATATGGCCCAAATCCCAGTTGGGACCAATGCTTTCACAAGGGTGTTATCCCAAGGCCAAATAATATTCTTAGCCCAAAAAATCCCAAAATCAGATGGCCCAACTAGACCCTAACCTTCTAAGCCCAAAAAGAAACCCAACACTAAAGCCCAACATCAAATGGCCACCTGACTGAGTACGCGGGGCATGCTCAGCTTGTACGCTAAGCATATTGGCTCAAGGGCTTGTACGATACGCGTACAAGCTTGTATGCCCAATGTACTTAACCAAATTAGCCACCTTCTACTTTAAGCACTTAACTTGTTAAGACTTCACCTTAAAGTGTAGATCTAACCTCTTTAAGTTGAAATATCATGTAAAGTTGCTAACTTTACATCAATGCATGACCATAAGAAGCTCTAAAGCTCAAAAAGGACTTAATGAAAGACTTAATGAATGCATGAGGTCCCTAAGCTCCGTAAGGTTGGCATCTTTATGCCTAAGGAGCCCATGAAGACCTTAGATCTGAAAGAATAAGCCTTTGGGATGTGCTAATCCCAACATCCATCCAAACCATGGCTAAAAACATAACTATTTAACCCAAACGGAGATCTAAGAATCTAGCAATCAAGATAAGAACTTGATAACTCAAACTTCTTGAAAAATGGGTTGTGGTTATGGATCCAATACTTTCTTCTCCAAGCTTAGAAACTTCAAGATCTTCTAACTCCTTCAGAATGAACAAAATGAACACTAAGCTCTCTTCAAAGGCGCAAATGCTTGACAATGGAGGCTACAACTCGTTTAGGGTTTTGGAGGCTTTTGGTGCTGGTAAAGAGGCCATCCGCAAAAGATAAGGATGCTTAAATATGGTATAACACCCCACATTAGGGTTTCATTAAAGTCCACTTACGTCCAACATACACATACATACGCCCAACATATGCGACCTAAGTCCCGTCTTAACATAAACCCAGTACGCTGAGTTTACCAAGTGGTATGCCCCACGTACTGGCTTCTCAACCAGTACGCTAAGTGTACCAAGTTGTATGCCCCGCGTACTACATCAATCATTACACACTCTTGGTTAAAGAATCCACAATGACCCAGATAGAATCTAGTCATTGCACAGTCCTGGGAAGCTTCGTTATAAAATCCATAGTGATGTCTTCCCATTTCCATTCAGGAATCTCCAACGACTGCAACTTTCCGTGAGGTCGCTAATGCTCGGCCTTGACTTCCCTGCAAGTCAAGTACCGGTCCATATACCATGCCACATCCTGCTTAATGCATGGCCACCAATAATCAAGATGAATATCCATATACATCTTAGTCATCTCGGGATGACTGGAGAATCTCGCCTTGTGAGCCTCCTCCATCAAAACTTGCCACACACCGCCCCAATACAGAATCCAGACTCTCTGACATAGAGTCCCCAATCTGCTGCTATCATAATCGAAGGAAGCCACCTGACCCACAATACGCTCTCTCTTCCGGTGCTCTTCCTTCATAGCCACAACATGTGCCTCACGAATTCGCTCTAATAACAGAGTAATCACGATCATCCTCAAACATAGGTCTCTGATCGGAGCCGCAACCGCCTTGCTGCTAAGAGAATTGGCCACCACATTGGCCATCCCTGGGTGGTAAAGGATCTCACAGTCATAATCCTTCACCACATATAATCATCGACGCTATCTCATATTCAGATTCAGCTGATCCATCAAGTACCTCAGGATCTTGTGATCCGTGTAGATGGTACACCGGACCCGATGAAGGTATTTTCGCCAAATATTAAGGGCGAAAACCACAGCCCCAAACTCCAAATCATGCGTCGGATATTCTCCTCATGAGGCTTCAGCTGCCTCGAAGCGTAAGAAATCATACAACCACGCTGCATAACTACTGCCCCAGACCAAATATCGAAGCATCACAATAAACCAAAAAGTTATCAACAGCCTCAGGTAGGGTCAGGATCGACGCCTCATATGACCATTGTCTAAGAGTCTCAAAAGCTTCCTGCGGCTCATGCCCCAATGAAAAGTCACAAACTTCTTAGCCTGTCGGGTCAAGGGAACAACGATCTTGGAGAAATCCTTAATGAATCTCCGATAATAATCACCTAAACCAGGAAAGCTTCGGATCTCAGATGGAGACCTTGGAACCTCCCACTGCATCACGGCCTCAACCTTGTTCAGATAAACAAGAATACCCTTCTGGTTGACAAGGTGCCCTAGAAACTGCACCTTGGAACCTCGCATTGTACTGTTTACATGGATCATAAAAGTTTGAGATACCTGATAGACCTGCCGAATCTGAACATGAGGCGGCGTAGGTGGCTGGACGTGGTTAAGGATTTTGACTATGAGATTATTTACCATCCAAGTAAAGCGAATGTGGTAGTGGATGCTTTGAGCCACAATTCGGATGGGTTTTTGTTCATGCTGATGTGTATGAGGATATCCGTTGATTACCAACTTTTGGGATTGATCGGAGAGGCACAGGTAAAGGGAGTTCGGAAAGAGAACTGGAAACAAGAAAGTATTAGGGGTGAGATTGAGAGATTGGTCACAGATAGTCAAGCATTATTGACCCGGTGTGGTCGGGTTTGGGTTCCAGTTTTTGGTAGGGTCAGGCAGATTATGTTATTATTGGCTGTGTAAGAAGAGGGAGATAGCCTGGTATATCGAGAGATGCTTGACATGTAGGATGGTCAAAGTTGAGCATTAGAGGCCGCATGGCAAGCTGTAATGTAACAACACAAAATTTTACTAAAATTTTAAACTTTTCAAAACCAATCCGAGTAATCTAAAATTGTTCAAACATCCACATAATTCATAAATTATTTCAAAATGATTTCATATCAGATTTCCCAAAAATCCAAAATCATAAAATTTGAGGATGTGTGTGTCACGCCTTTGCCTTACCATGGTCACCTGAAATACCTGAAAAAAAAATCAATAAATGTAAGAACCGAGTGTGCCAACCCTTCTTAGACAAATTCATAATCGTATTCATCGACGATATCTTGGTCTATTCACGAAGCGAAGAAGAGCACATCCAGTATTTGCGACTAGTATTGGAGACTCTAAAAACTGAGAAGCATTATGCTAAACTCTCTAAGTGTGAATTTTGGCATCGAGAAGTAGGATTTCTTGGCCATGTGGTTGCAAAGAAAGGGATACATGTGGATCCCTCAAAAATCGAGGCGATCGAAAATTGGACGACGCAGACAACACCAACGGAAATTTGACAATTTTTAGGGCTTGCGGGATATTACCGAAGATTCATTCAAAATTTCTCCAAGATCGCAAACCCACTCACCACCCTGACTCAGAAGGGTGTGATGTTTACTTGGGAGACTAAACAGGGAACTGCCTTCCAATCGTTAAAACAAGCCCTGTGCAGTGCACCGATCTTATCTCTTCCAGAAGGGACTGAGGATTTCGTGGTCTATTGCGATGCTTCAAATCAAGGTCTTGGATGCGTAGTCATGCAAAGTGGAAAGGGCATCTCCTATGCCTCAAGAAAACTTAAGATGCATGAAGTTAACTACACTACCCACGACCACAAGTTAGGAGTAGTAGTGTTTGCCTTATAGATCTGGAGACACTACCTCTATGACACAAAATGCACTATCTTTAGTGATCATAAGAGTCTCCAATATATCCTCAATCAAAAAGAGATCAACATGAGACAGAGACGATTGGTAGAACTACTGAATGACTACGAGTGCGAGATTCGCTATCATCCGGGCAAGGCCAATGTAGTAGCAGATGCCTTAAGCAGAAAAGAATACTCGGGGCGCCGAGTAAAGTCAATAACAATGACGATCCATTCGCACCTGTTCACAAAAATCAAAGAGGCCCAACTGATGGCCTTGAAACCAGAAAATGTAACGAGTGAGGCATTGTGGGGAATGGATAAGAACCTTGAAGTGAAAAACGATGGAGCTCGTTATCTCATGAATCGGATTTGGATCCCGAAGTTTGGTGGGTTCTGAGTCATTCATGAATGAAGCCCACAAAACTCGATACTCCATCCACCTAGGTTCAGATAAAATGTATTTGGATCTCAAGAAGTTATACTGGTGGTTGAACATGAAAGCAGAGATTGCTACTTACGTGGCCAAGTGTCTGACTTGCGCCAAGGTTAAAGTAGAATACCAAAAACCGTTAGGATTACTTCAACAATCAGAAGTACCCGAGTAGAAGTGGGAACGAATAACCATGGATTTCATAACCAAGTTACCCAAAACAACGGGCGGACTGGATACCATTTGGGTAATCATCGACACGTTGACCAAATCCGCACACTTCCTGCCGATCAAGGAGACTGACAAGATGGAGAAACTGACTAGAACTTACATTTAAGAGATTGTACGACTACATGGAGTGCCAACATCCATTATCTCTGATAGAGATAGTAGATTCACTTCACAATTTTGGTAGTCTTTACAAAAGTCTCTAGGAACTAGGCTGGACATGAGTACAGCCTACCACCCACAAACCGACGGACAAAGTAAAAGAACCATTCAGATAATTGAGGACATGCTGAGGGCTTGTGTGATAGACTTTGGTAAAGCATGGGATACCCATTTTCCACTCATCGAATTCTATTACAATAATAGCTATCATACTAGCATTAAAGTCGCTCCGTTCGAAGCTTTATATGGTCGAAAGTGTAGATCACTGTTGTGTTGGGCTGAAGTGGGGGGCACTCAGCTAACAAACAGAGAAGTCCCAAATAGCGCCTTCGTTGGTCCTGAAATCATAAGGGAAACCATTGAAAAGATCATTCAAATACGAGAAAAACTAACAGCATCTCGTGACCGAAAAAAGAGTTACGCTGATAAGCGACGCAAACCTTTAGAATTCCAGGTTGGAGACCGTGTACTACTGAAGGTCTCACCCTGGAAGGGCATGATACGATTTGGTAAATGTGGGAAGCTAAACCCTAGGTACATTGGGCCGTTTGAAATCCTTTCCAGGATTGGCCCTGTGGTGTACAAACTCCGACTACCACAAGAACTTAATAACGTACACCCTACCTTCCACGTATCGAACTTAAAGAAGTGCCTATCCGATGAGACCCTCGTAATACCACTCGATGAAATTGAAGTTAATGAGAGTCTCCACTTCGTGGAGGAAACAGTTGAAATCATGGGTTGGGAGATCAAAAGATCAAAGCAAAGACATATTCCTATCGTGAATGTCCGTTAGAATGCTAAACAAGGACCCGAATTCACCTGGGAACATGAGGATCAAATGAAACAAAAGTATCCACAAATGTTCCCAAATTCTTGAAGTCCCAGTCAAAACGCTAATTTCGGGATGAAATTCCTTCTAACAGGGGAATGATGTGACAACCGTCAATTTCCAGTCAAGTCAAAGTCAAAGAATGTTAACAGGTCAAATCGGTCAACTCATCTAACCCTTGTATATTAGGGTTTACAATATGTTATTATTGTAGAACTCGCTATGTTAATAAGAAGTTATCACTTGGAAAGTTCGTATCGTCAGAAATTCTAAACCCTAATCAGGGTAAATGATGAAACTATTCGATAAAACATTATTCCATACCCCTCGGGGACATATAACAATCATAACGAGGCTTAACAGGGTGTACGAACCTTGCATTGCGATGCTAAACGTCCAAAAAGGTCACAAACAAAGTCTCTCTCAATCTCTCTCTCTTTCTTTCTCTCCTAAATCTCTCCTAAATATCTCTCATAACCTCCCTCAACTTTTTATAATGAGTTGGGGGCATCCCGACCCTTAACTTAGCCATAAACCGCGCAAAAGGAGGAGTTTATGCGAAAAACAGCCTTATAGGGCCGTACCTTCTTAGGGCCAAAACCCTGAGAAACAAAACCCCTAAGAAGAGAAACCCATGAGAAGGCGAGACTAGAGAACCAAAACTTGAAGAACCAAAATTTAGTTGACCGAAACCCCGAGGACTGAAAGCACCCGCAACCGAACCTCGCCTGCTCGCCTGGACTGAACCCGAAGGTCCCATAGGACCGAGCTTCACTTTCGCTTCCTTCCATTCTTGCCTTCGCCTTCGCTCCTTCCCTTCTCACCTGCGAATGTTCTTGGGCCGAACTTCCTCTCGGTCCTCAACCTTCCAACACCGAACCTACTTTCGGTTCCCAACCCCTAAAGACCGAACCCTTGGCTCTAATTTCGAACTTTGCAGATTTTGCATCTTTTTCCCGGATTTCGACCACTTTCGCGTTTTAAGCCCGTTTTTCATGATTTTGACATGGGATTTTATTTTGACTTATAAAACTCTATATATTCATAACTTAAACACATTTTAAGGGAAATCTTTGCCTAAGAATAAAATCTAGTGGGTATGATATTGAGGTGGAGTGTTGACTTTACCTTTAAGTCATGACAGAAGCAACCTACCACACCCACTCCAGGGCCATACTTAGTCACTATTCCTCCATACTTTTTCAACTAGTTTTTCTTTAACCCTCTTTCACCCGCCCATAATCAGATCAAAGGGTTGGAAATCTTTACTTCTCTTCCCACATTATTCACTCTTTCTAAAAAAAGAATCAAACCCATTCTCTCTCTCTCTCTCACTCACTTTCTCTCTCTAAAACTCGAATTTGAAGGCTATTCTTGAGCATTTCCCTCAAAGTTTGGTAATTAAATTGATCCTACATTTGATTATCTTTCATCCTTACACTCAAATCATGGATTCCTTACATAAATATCATCATATTTGTTACTAGATCTTCGAATCCTCAAGTATCTCCCAGGTGTTATTGACTTGGAAACTCCTTTTCATCATCATCCAATATGGTGAGTTTATACCCCCACATTTTCATGTTTTCTTCAAGTTTCAGGGGGAAAATCCAAGTTAAAACACCAACAACATAACTAAACTCAAACATCAGCTTTCAATAGAAAAGTTAATGTTCATTCACGAACTGTTTTGAACATCTTAAACTTTTTAGTTTTCAAAACTATATTAGGTGCAAATAGTTCAGGTTTATAAATTTAATATGACTACTTTCACATATCCATACGATTTTTCTATAATTTATGGTGATTTTTACAAAACTATCTATCACTGTAGCTACGAATTTGGACCTGTCCATGAGTATGAACATTTTAACACCAGTTAAGGGCTTCTAAAAATCATAATAAAATTCTTGAATAAACTAAACACATTTTATAAACTCTAAGAGTTTACGTATCTAGTGTTCGATTCCGTATGATTTTTATGTGATTTTTCTAAATCAGGGTAGAAATGGTAAAAACAAATTTCCAGATTACAACTTTTATAACACTTTGTAACATGTTGAGCAAAGTTTAAATCTTTGATGGCTTCATATTTAGCATGTGTTATCTGTTTGGGATATAATTATGTTACAGAAAAATGTTCACTAAATTGTAAGAGCTCCTGATTATTACAATTAATGCATGATGAGGCATAGTAAACATAGTTATGTTTTTGCTACCTAATCTACTTACATAGAAAAGGATACTATACATTACAAACATTTTGATAAACTATAATAGGTATAGTTTATGTTTAATATACATTATGAAAGGGTACATTTCTACAAAAAAAGGGGTTTTCAATTTCACACTACATAAATCTGTTAATGAATAAATTTGTGCGACATTCACTTCACGTTACTTCCAAGGTAACACAACAAAATTCCTGTAATTATAACCAAAATCTCTTGTAGGGAGAGCGTGATGGTTTTGTATATATCTATATCGGTCTGACAAACCCACACCTTAGCTGCATGCAATAGCTAGACCGGTAGGTCTGGGGTGACAAATGTCATTAACATTCCGACGCCTGAAGAACGTCGTATACAAGGCCCACTAAGTCATAGCATGGTTATAATAGCTCACATGGGGTTTTAACAAAACATAAGATTTACGGGATTTCCATTTAAACAAATAAGTTTATGTCAATTTAAACTTGCATGATTACAATTTATATGGAAAATACTAGTACATTATTAGTCTTGGCATTTAAGACTACAATAAATTTTAAAAAGGGAAAAATATTGGATTTTTCTGGAACAAACATTACTGTTACAAGAAAGGATTTCAACATTTCATTCAAAACCTTATGAACTCACCAACTTAATTGTTGACACTCTTTCAAAACTACTTGTATTCTCAGGAAATCAGTAAAACAGGTAATCGGCTGCTTTTGAGGATGGAACGCTAAGGCGTTAAACATTTTATTTTTGTCAACATAATTTAATTGATATAGAAACATGTAAACTTATACTATGATGTAACTTTTTCAATTATATTTATGTTGGTGTTTTGTACTTTGAGCACTATTATACTCGTTGTTGTGATATTATATATGAAGTCATCCACCTCCGGATATTTCCACCATCCTTGGTTTGGGGGTGTGACATTTGTTATTTGTTCAAAGCTAAATAATAATCATAAAATAATATAAAATAAAATAAAATAAAAAAATTATGTGTTCTGCCAGGGTGAACTTGGCAAGTCCAATCATGAACTCAACGAGTCCATTATCCGACTCGACGACTTCACCAGTCTGTTGGCAGATTCTCGGGGTTTTTTTGGCCAGGATTGGATTTGGATTATTACCTTAAACTGTTTTGTATCATAAAATATTCTTTTTATGATATGGTAATGATTATCCCATCCAATTAAAAGATAAATTATCAAATCTTGAAATTTTTACTAGTTTATATGATAAAGCTAATTGTTTGTAAAATTTGATATGAAGTTATCGTACAATAAGAGTTTGATATGAAGTTATCGTACAATAAGAGTTGCATTAAGTCAAATTTATAAAAGATAAAATTATGATTATTTTATTGGTTTTATAATTTGATCTAAATGTTTTTAGTTACAAAACTTACCATCAAGTTTTGGAACTCAAAAGTGTTATGGAGTTACAAATCTTGTCATCAAATTTGGAACTTAAAGGTTTTTTAAGAGTTACAAAACTTGCCCTTAAGTTTTAAAAGTTAAAAAGTCTCATTTAAAAGTTGAAAATTTTGTATTTTAAGTTTACAACCTTAATATCTTTTGAATAATTCAAGTTACATCTTATGGAGTTCTTTAAGTTAATTAAATATTTAATTAAAAGAGAATATTAATAAATCTATAACAACACGGTTTAAGTTTAATTAAATTAAGAGTATAACTTATTAATAGAATTAAACCACCAAGTATTTTAAAAGTTTAAAATACACCCTTGTACTATATAAAATTAAAAGTTTAATATATTATATATGTATAAGTAAAATAGTCAGTCTTACCATTAGTAGGTCTAATTCACGAAGCCGGTCTGTAAGGGGTGTTTAAGGAAATTGCCTATAAAATGGTGATTGAATGGGTATCCACTCTTACCCACCGCACTCTTGACTGGTGGAGGGTCGTTAGCTGAACGGGTAGGATAGGACACAAGCTCTCATTAAAAGTATAATGAAATACAAAGTATCTAAATATTTATAAATTCCCAATCTTAGTTAATTTAGGAAAAATGTGAATTTGATGCTAACCCATGAAATTGCACTTTGCAACTTGCCAAGTCGTTAGTGGAGCGTATGTGGTTAACTGACACACTAACTTGGACTAACAAGGGTGGCAAAGGGTAGCTTGTGGTTTGTCATAGATCAATGGAGTGTATGTGGTTAACCGACACATTGATTAGGTGATAAATGACTTCAAGTGTACCAAGCTAATTTGCATGGTTATTCACACCTTGTTTGTGATCCTCGGTATCCTAGTCACAAACTTAAGGGGTATACTCGAGATTAAACATGCCATTGAAAAGTTCAATGAATCTAAAAAGAATCTAGGAATTTCAGTTCATTTAAAACCTAATGTTCATTTTTGTTTTTCATGGTGGAAATTGGTAAATCGTCATTTACCTACTTTCAAATAATTTACAATTGGATTACAACATCCCTCTTCCGAATTGTAGAATATTGTGTTGGGTCCTAGCCTTAATATTTCATTTTGGGTGTTATATTAAGGACTTAAATAAACTAAACTTGAATTTCTCTCGTGTAGATGTCTGGTTCAGACAACTATGGTCTTCCTAGATCTTTTAGAAAAAAGCTTTCCTCATGAAGATGATGTCTCATGATTGGATCGTGGAGATGGAAATCATGCTTCACTTCCTCCACCTCCTCCAATAGTTCTCCCTAACCCACATGTTTGTCGACTTGAAACGTTCAAGGTCACTCAAACCCTATTGGCTGGCAAACACCAAGATGGAAGGTATGTCTGTGCACATGTCTTGGAGATGAAGTCACACATTGACAAGCTGGGAATGTTAGGAGTTTTGTGTCGAAGAAGATGGTTGTTGACTTGGTTCTTCATTCATTTCCCGAGTCGTATAGTCGGTTTGTTAAAGACTACTATATGAAAGACCACGACATGACCCTTTTTGATCTTACGTATTTGCTAATTGCTGCTAAATCAGAAATGATTTGGCGCACTAGTCAAGCAAATTTGATTGGAAGATCTACTTCCCAAACTTCCATGGATATTGATATTGGAAACATTGGAAGTCCATAAAAGTCTTCTCTTCCCAATAGAAAGGGATCGGCCATGGTCAAGTCATTTGACCAAATGGTAAAGAGAAAGGCTAAGTTTGAGATTGTCTCGTGTACCATTCCAAAAGAATTTGTTTGTTTCTATTGCCAAGAAAAGGGGAATTGATTGCGAATCTACCTTATCTACCTGAAGGACCATAAGGATGGTAGAGTCAGAGTGTATGACTCTGCTTCAGGTAAGTCCACTATATAACTTTATTAATTTCCTATTTGTTAATTCTTAATACATGATGTGATAATATTGCATTTTGATGTTTTGTAGGATCAAAGAAAAGAAAGGAAGCTTAAGGGAAGAGTAAGCTGAATCTGATCGCGAATAGATGGATTTCGATCGCATAGTTGGAGGATAAGATTTTTGAGCTGCTACTTTGGAGTTATGATAGATTGCTTAGAAATATTTAGTAACATAGTTTTCATTTGTAATTGCATTGAGTTTTTCAGCACTTTTTTAAAAATAAAGAAATTTTTTATTTTATCTTATTTTATATTTCCTTGCAATAGAATTTGTGAAAAGATGTTTGTATGTTTCTATTGTTACCAATGTTGAAAATGGATTTGATTCTTTCGTTTATGGTAGTGTTAAAATTTACCAAATAAGAAAATATTCTCATCACCCAAGTTTCTATTGGACAGAAACTTGGAATCATGCAACTTGTATTGTGTAATGTATGAGAACCTTCATCTTTGGGAAATTAAGACTAATTTCTTGTTCACATGTAAATATGAGTCAAGTGAAGGACTAAGGGATCTAGTACATTCTTGTGCACTGGTCAAGTCCACCACTAAGAACGATAAGACTATTCGTTATGATTTACTAAAATTTTAGTGAATATAATTATGCTTAAAAGATTAAGTGTAATTCTGAATCATTGAAAAAGTTTCAATGTATAGCAGAACAAATAAGAACCAATTAGGCAGAGAGATAAAAGTTTCTCCAATCTGAAAGGAAAAGAGAGTACTTTAATATCATGTTTTATGATCATCCTAATGATTATGAAAATCATATCACAATTTATCCTCTAAAGACACTTTAGTGCATAAGTATAGCTAAGAAGAGGAATCAGGGAATTGTTGAAATGGTAAAATCAAAAGGTGAATCATACTTCATTCCAAAATCGAGTCTTGGAGTCATTCTCCAAGATTGTAACTTGAGTGACATATCTTAAGTAGGTTTAAAACACATCATGAAATGTGGAGTAAGATATGGTTCTTGCTCATGCACATTTCAAATTGGTAGTTGTGATGTTTTGGCTAAAACAAAGACCAACTAAGACCAATTATATGAAGTGTTTATCTTGATATGAAACCGCACTAACTCTTGAATATTTGTTTATCTTATATGCCAAGAGGTCAGTGGGAGTCTTAAAGATCTTGAAAAGCTTCAAGAACTAATCAAGAATAAACCTATTGTATATCACTAGCACACGACTTGAGGTTGTAACCTATCGTGTTGACATATTCTTGTTTCTGTGCATTCCTGTTAAAGTGGACTATGCATGTTAGTTCTATGAGTTCTCAATTGTTTGCATAAGGAAAAGTTCCTTGATTAGTGAAAGTTCATTGATCAATAAGGGTGATCTGCTTAACAACTTAGAAGACATGGTAGGCCCTCGTGCAGCCAACTGGCAAGAAATTAAGATCGAACAACTTCAGTCCATATGAATTTGGATTTGTCACAAACCTTTTTTTTTGTGATTTTGGTTATGAAAAATTCACATGGATAGGAACACATACACCATAAAATCTAAGTGTCATAAGTTTTCTCTCCAATTCATGAAAATGATTGTGAGGAAACGCTTTCACTAAGTAGATTTTAAGGAGATAGCAAATGTGATATTTGCATTATCAAATTCACGTATGATTATGACATCCCTCTGCATAGTTCGAATTGTGAGAAATGACAAAAGGTCTAAACACTTGAGGCTTATTGTTGTAAGTTCTAAAATTGTTTAAACACACATGTGAGCTATCTAAGGAAAGGTGTATGAATTTAAGAAGCCTAGATAAAGTCTTATCGAAGCATCTTGTATCAGAATTCTAAACTTTGGTAAGAAAGTCAAAAAGTATTGATTTCTAGAAGTCTAGCTTATTTATGGATACATGTCAAAGCTAGTAGGAGTATAAGTGTTATGCTAATAAGAATGTAATTATTATGCTAGTGTGAGCACAATTATTATGGTAAGTGTTGCGAGTTAGCAATGTTAATTATAGAAAACAAAAGTTTCAATTCACCAAGTTGTAGAGTTTGAAAAGTTGTTTTGCTATAATTAAAGGAGAGGAACTCATACTTCATTTCAAATCTAAAAGCATAGATTGAGATTTTAATCAATTTTAGTCAAGGATATATATGAATACCATGTTGGAATGCTTCAACATTGGAAATTCTATATATGGAAATACTATAGCAAGAGACTGGTCAAGTATCATGTGTTTATGTAAGACATCATCAATTGTATCCCATATGCTTCAGGTTTAGGATGAATTATGTGTGCTATAATATTCATCTGGTCTATTTTTCCAAATTCCTAGGGCATTGAGAGGGAAAAAAGACTAGAATCGGATATGACTAAATTAGTTAAATAACTATCAAGGACGATCTAAGATTAGCTAAAGATTGGTTGCTGAAGGCCAGTTGGAAGTATAGTAATGGATTGACCATATTGATATTATTATAAATAGATAAGATCTTACTAATAATGAGTTGTTGTATGAAAAATATGGAAATGTTTCCATAATGGGAGTTGGATATTAATAATTTACGTGCTAGTTAGAAACTTTTATGCAAGAAGGATGTTCAAAGAATATACTTTGAATTTGAGACGTTGGTTCCTTGGAATTGTTTTGTTATCAATCTCCAGTGGAACGTTTTGTAATTTCATTGTCCAAGTCTCTATGACTTTTGTGTATTAACATTACAAAAGGATCATTGTATAAAGGTTAAAACCTAACACATTCTAATAGTGGCAAGAATTTGGCATTCTTACGATTGTAATAAAGATTTGGAATTGTGAAATGAGTTTCATTGAAAACTATGTTCAATCGATCTCTTCAAGTATTAAGTTGATTAGTCGAAACATTATACAATGAATCATGTGCAATCAACATGGTGGTTAAATAAAAGGTGTTTTATTTATATTCATATGTTTCGAGACCATATTAGATTCGATTATTCTTGTGTTTCACTTTGCATGTTTTGACTTCAAGAATAATAAGATTATTCAAAATATGCATAGTCGATTATACTTTGGAAGTAGGTATTGAGGCAAGGCTGTCATGAATCTGACTGTAGATTGTCTAGGTGTTTTAGACATAGCACAAGTTTGTTGCAGTGTTCATGAGTACTCCTGGAATAAGATTCGAGTATTGGATTAAACTTATGCTCATCTAATCACTTCATGTATTTTATCACGAGTGATTTTGAGATGATAATATCTTATATTCTTGAAACGAAGACATATGAGTTACAGTTTCCAATTTGGTTGCACATTGATAATATGTAAATGCACCAGTAACTTGGTGTTATAAAACATATTATAGTGTCTGCTTTGATGAGTAGATAGAGCAAGCATATGAGTCGAAGTTTATCCATTCCTTTTACCCTTAAAGGGATAAAAGCATTATCTGTGGAACCCTTGATGATTTACTGATGACAACCCTAAGCGCTCGGCCAAGCCTAGACTGATTTAATTTGTTCAATTAGTCAGTCGTCATAAATTGGAAATCATGAAACAGCATATGGAAAGAGAGAATGATTATAATCCAAGTCTCAATCCAGGCGATATCTACATTAAAGGAATATATGATCCCTTATCTAAAGGACGTGTCATTGACTAGGTTAGAGTTCGACAACAGGTTATAATAGCTACGATTGCTAGTCGGTTTGTAAGTCATACTTATAGTTATTGTTATTAGACTTATCAAAGTGGGAGACTGTTGGATTAGGTGTCCAAGCCCATAACTATAGTTGGTATGTACTTCACCCGAGCGTAGCATGGTCCTTTTGGGTGCCTTCACCAGAACAATCTGATAGGATGGATATTTGAGAAAGAATTTACTTGTCATTTGTTAATATATTATATGTATAATATATTAATATGAAATCATATTTAATTAGTATTGATCAAGAATTAATTTAGTGATAAAAAGAGACTAATTAAATTAATGGGGATGGATTATGTAAGTCAGTGATATATATATATATATATATATATATATATATATATATATATATATATATATATATGGTTTGGGTTATTGATCCATGATGGGCTAAGTTTATGTAAGTGTCCATGAAGAGTTCGCTCACATGACATACGGATCATAACCTAAGTGTATGGATTAGGGTTTACCCATGACTCTTGGACTCCTACACTATATATATGACACCCCTTAGCCTAAAATCGGATACACTAGTAATCTTTGAGATACTATAGCTGAATTTTAGTGCCTAGAAGCTCTCTCTCATTATCCTCCAATTGCTGGTGGTGTTTGTGACTTATTAGAGGCATCACACTTGAGGTGCTAAGTTCTTAATGGCCAAAGACAACAAGCTACAACAAGAGGTAATCTTCTAACTAGTTTTATGATTTAATTGTCAAATTGCATGCTAGTTGTAGGCTTTATACTTTGGATAATATTATTGCAAGTATAACTAGAGAAAACTTAGACCCAAAGCATTAGGGTTGTATGTGCACCATAGAGATGTTAGAGCACATAAAACCCAACAGTAGTGATCTGTTAGATTTGTATGACTACGTGTATCCGCTACGTATTAACTGTTATGTTGTATATTAATATGTGATGGTTTAGAGGGTTGAGGCAAACCGACTGATACTGAAGGCCAAGACACATAGGGCGGTTTGGATAGACTGAAGGCCCGCAATGCGGACCAGTCAGGCCGAAGGCCCAGATAGCGTTGTAGATAGGATGAAGACTTGGTGGCAGTCCAGTCATGCAGAAGGCTCTAAGAGTGGTCCAGATAGTTTGTAGGCCTGGTGAGGCGGTCCAATCAGGCTGAAGGCTTCTAAATGCATGCTATTGTTTGTGATGTTATGTGGTGGTACTTTGGGAGAACTCATTAAGCTTCGTGCTTACCGTTGTTTGTTATGGTTTCAGGTACTTCAAATGATCGGGAAAAAGCAAAGGCATGATCGTGCATATCCTTCAGATTTTATGTTATTGGATTTTGGGATACTCAAATTTATGAACTATACTTTTGAAACAACGATTTTGTGAACAATTATTGACTTGGGGTTGTTTTGGAAAAAAAATGAAATTTTTACTCTAGGTTTTTATGGGATGTTATAAGTTGGTATCAAAGCCCTGGTTTGACGAATTGGATGAACATTCTCGTGAATCCAGACTCACACAAAGGATTTGTGAATGTTTTCAAATTATTTCCATACGTAATTTTTTTTTTCAAAATTAAGGAAGGAAGGATGAGATGTGTACGATCAGCCGAAGCAAGAGAGTTTACCCCAAGTTACCACACTGTTATTTGTTCTAACATGATAGAATTGCATGCTAGTGATAGGCTAGGAATATTTGATAGAAATACCTGATGTATGATGCTTGATAGTCTAGGAGGTCTTCTTAAATGCTAGATGAAATTGACATCATTACTGTGACCGCTTAGTGTGTGCATCATAGTTGTACATCACAAAGATTCTATAGCATGAGAATGTTTGATTTACTGTTATACTGTGTTGTGAGACTTTACATGACGTCCTCCGCCCCAGAACGTTTATGCCGTTCTTGGTTTTGGGGTGTGACAATATATGATTTATCTTTATTTCTTGTTCTTCTCTGATTAAGGGCTTAGGGTAGAGTCAAGTATTTGGCTGTCTATGAGATCCAGTGTTATGTATGACTATCATGCACGAGTGGCTGCCGGGTTGGTGGAAATTTCATGACCGGGTGAAATTCATAGCAGGTCAGCTTGAGGAATGATTATCAACTCTTGAGAGAGTGAGGACAGGATGAATGAGTATCCTAGATCCTTAGACCTAGAGGTCGGGAGTTTCATATGAGGATCTGCCTAGTTTACCATGTTTTAGTGCCAGTTGAATCCACTGCTCGATTGAGGCTTGGTTTCTGCTTCGTGGGAATCATATCGATGTGAGTTAACTATCCAATTAATATATTAAATTACATGCTATGAACGTCAAATAATCTTATAGTGAAGTATTGGGTCCTATTGCACAACTCTCGTTTGAGTCTAACCGTAGTAGGATTGAGTAATCCTGGAATAAGATTCGATTATTGGATTAAACCCATGCTCATCTAATCACTTCATGTATTTTATCACGAGTGATTTTGAGACGATAATATCTTATATTCTTGAAACGAAGAGATATGAGTTGCAGTTTCCAATTTGGTTGCACATTGATAATATGTAAATGCACCAGTAACTTGGTGTTATAAAACATATTATAGTGTGTGCTTTGATGAGTCGATAGAGAAAGCATATAAGTCGAAGTTTATCCATTCCTTTTACCCTTAAAGGGATAAAAGCAGTATCTATGGGCCCCTTGATGATTTAGTGATAACAACCGTAAGCGCTTGGCCAAGCCTAGACTGATTCAATTTGTTCAATTAGTCGGTCGTCAAAAATTGGAAATCAGGAAACAACATATGGAAAGAGAGAATGATTATAATCCAAGTCTCAATCCATACGATATCTAGATTTTAGGAATATATGATCCCTTATCTAAAGGACGTGTCATTGATTAGGTTAGAGTTCGACAACGGGTTATAATAGCTACGATTGCTAGTCGGTTTGTAAGTCATACTTATAGTTATTGTTATTAGACTTATCAAAGTGGGAGACTGTTGGATTAGGTGTCCAAGCCCATAACTATAGTTGGTATGTACTTTACCCGAGAGTAGCATGGTCCTTTTGGGTTGCCTTCACCAGAAAAATCTGATAGGATGGATATTTGAGAAAGAGTGTACTTGTGATTTGTTAATATATTATATGTATAATATATTAATATGAAATCATATTTAATTAGTATTGATCAAGAATTAATTTAGTGATAAAAACTGACTAATTAAATTAATAGGGATGGATTATGTAAGTCAGTGATATATATATATATATATATATATATATATATATATATATATATATATATATATATATATATATATATATATATATATATATATTCAGGTTCATTTGGGACCATTCTAATTTTGTGAGACCGTGAGAACAAATCTAAAAATAATTTTATAATACAAAATAAATGGAAAAATCCAAAAATTCTTTTTTTAAATATTATTTTCGTAACTTGAATTAACTAAAAAAATAAAAAAAATAAAAAAAATAAAAAAAATTCTTTTTTTTTTGAAAAATACGTGAAATATTCTAAATAAAATATTACACTTACATATTCTAATTTTTCTTTTTAAAATGCAAAATAAATGGAAAAATCTAAAAATTCTTTTTTTAAATATTAATTTCGGAACTTGAATTAACTAAAAAAAAAAATCCTATTTTTTTTAAAAAACACGTGAAATATTCTAAATAAAATATTACACTATACATATTTTAAAAATAATTTTAAAATGCAAAATAAATGGAAAAATAAAAAAAATTTAAATATTATTTTTGGAACTTGAATTAACTAAAAAAAATAAAAAAAATAAAAAAATGTGTCTCACGGTCTCACAAAATTAGGCGTCTCACATGAACCTAACCCTATATATATATATATATATATATATATATATATATATATATATATATATATATATATGCTTTGGGCTATTGATCCATGATGGGTTAAGTTTATGTAAGTGTCCATGAAGAGTTTGCCCACATGACATATCGATCATAACCTAAGTGTATGGATTAGGGTTTACCCATGACTCTTGGATTCCTACACTATATATATGACACTCCTTAGCCTAAAGTCGGATACGCTAGTAATCTTGGAGATACTATAGCCGAATTTTAGTGCCTAGAAGCTCTCTCTCATTATCCTCCAATTGTTGGTGGTGTTTGTGACTTATTAGAGGCATTACACTTGAGGTGCTAAGTTCTTAAAGGCCAAACACAACAAGCTACAACAAGAGGTAATCTTCTGACTAGTTTTATGATTTAATTGTCAAATTGTATGCTAGTTGTAGGCTTTATGCTTTGGATAATATTATTGCATGTATAACTAGAGAAAACATAGACCCAAAGCATTAGGGTTGTATGTGCACCATAGAGATGTTAGAGCACATATAACCCAACAATAGTGATCTATTAGATTTGTATGACTACGTGTATCCGCTAGGTATTAGCTGTTATGTTGTATGTTGATATGTGATGGTTTAGAGGGTTGAGGCAAACTGATTGATACTGAAGGCCAAGACACACAGGGCGGTTTGGATAGACTGAAGGCCTGCATGACGGACCAGTCAGGCCGAAGGCCCAGATAGTGGTCCAGATAGGCTGATGACTCGGTGGCAGTCCAGTCATGCTGAAGGCTCTAAGAGTGGTCCAGATAGTTTGTAGGCCTGGTGAGGCGGTCGAGTCAGGCTGAAGGCTTCTAAATGCATGCTATTGTTTGTGATGTTATGTGGTGGTACTTTCGGAGAACTCATTAAGCTTCGTGCTTACCGTTGTTTTTTATGGTTTCAGGTACTTCAGATGATCGGGCAAAAGCAAAGGCGTGATCGTGCATATCCTTCAGATTTTATGTTATTGGATTTTGGGATACTCAAATTTATGAGCTATACTTTTGAAACAACGATTTTGTGAACAATTATTGACTTGGGGTTGTTTTGGAAAAAAATGAAAATTTTACTCTAAGTTTTTATGGGATGTTATAAGTTGGTATCAGAGCCCTGGTTTGCCGAATTGGATGAACATTCTCGTGAATCCAGACTCACACAAAGGATTTCTGAAAGTTTTCAAATTATTTCCAAACGTATTTTTTTTTCAAAGTTGTGGAAGGACGGATGAGATGTGTACGATCAGCCAAAGCAAGAGAGTTTACCCTAAGTTACCACACTGTTAGTTGTTCTAACATGATAGAATTGTATGCTAGTGATAGGCTAGGAATATTTGATAGAAATACCTTATGTATGATGCTTGATAGTCTAGGAGGTCTTCTTAAATGCTAGATGAAATTGACATCATTACTATGGTCGCTTAGTGTGTGCATCATAGTTGTACATGACAAAGATTCTATAGCATGAGAATATATGTGACAACCCGAAATTTCCATTTGGTCATACCCTAAAAGTCAACCACTTTGTATCGTAAATTAATATCATTATTTCTTATTTTTAAGAAATATAAAGTTTGTTTGATTATTTTAATATTATTTTTAAACGAACGGGTGAAAGAAAGTGTCGTCTCGGGTTTTGATTTTTGAAAACCGTAAACACTTCGCGTATTAGAAACACCCGACCAAACTTTTATGTTTTGGGTTTAGAAATCACCCAAAACCGTGAACTCATGCCTATGTATGAGTTTACTCCCTAAAAATTTAGTCATTTGTGTTTACTCCCCAAAAGTCAAAAGAGTAAACTTCAAAAACTCTCTCAAGTATCATCCAAGATTTAATTCCAAATCTTCAATCTTGTAAGTGTTATAACCATTTCAAGTTAGTAAAACACTTAATCTAGTGTTTGTGCATCTATTCATCCATTCATTTATGTATTTTGTTTAGATTTTCCAAAACACCAAGAACACCAAGAACACACTAAATGTTATTGGCCTTTTAGCTCAAATCAAGCCTTCTAATAGTAAGTGCTTCCATCCTTGAGTGATTTTAAGCTAGTATTACATTTAAACACCAAGAAAATATGTCAATAACACAATACTAGAGGTGTTCACGGTCCAAGGAGTTGCTTGGGCCATAAACACCGTAAAGTGCACCAAAGTGTGCCTAAGTCCCTTGTTTAGCCCTAGTTTGATGTTTAAGCCTTCCATGAATTGATTAAACCTTCCTATGATGTATCTAAGCCTTGAAAAAACACCAAAATCCAACATTTATAGGTGTTTACGGTTTGGGGATCTCCCAAAACCGTAAACACCCTAAAGTGTGTCGAAATGGGTTATTTTCCTTCCTTAGGCTTAGAAACTAGCTTATACACTTACCTAATTGTGTTAGGGACTTGAAACATGGCTATACACTCCTCCATATGGGTTTACGGTTTTAAACCCAAAGGAAAATGCCATGAGGCCGTAAACTCCTCAAAGGAGGTGTTTTGTTGCCCTAGTCCATTCCAAAGGCCAAACCACTTAGTAGAAATGCTTCAATAGGCTTGCTAAACCACAAAACAACACTTGGACATTAAGACTAGAGCTTACAACCGTAAACTCTAGAGTTTACTGCCATAAACTCCCTAAGTCTTGACCATCAAAACCGTAAACTCCAAGGGAGTTTACCCTTGGACTCCAAACACACTAGTTTTGCCCTACCAACACTCGGATGTAATCCTTGTGATCTTTAACACTTGAAACAAAGTGTTTTCATGTTCTAGGGTGTCCTAACTTAATTTATTAGTTATAAATGGGCTAATTAGTTATATATATGTTCATTATTTGATAACTAGGCTCGTGCGTGTGTACAAGTCTTCATTTGTCACCTACCACCGTACCCGACACTTCAATCCAATCCACTCACCGCAAGTGAGTTCATACCCCTTTAATTAACCTTTGAAATACTTTTAAATGTTTTAAATTCTTTTATGGCGGGGGAATACAAGTTGAATACTTATAGTTATTACATCAATCACATGTGATTAATAACTACAAAACCAATGAGTTTACTACTATTGAAACTGTTTATCAAAGTTGTTTTCCCTCAAACTGTTTTATGAACTCTTTTACTTATCACATAATTTTACTTAAACTTTGTTATACTTATTATAAATTGCATGCCCGTATATGTATAGTTATATAAGAAATGTTTAAAAGGCTTAGGAAGACAACACGTCTTATTTCCTTTTCCTCGATTTGGATGTGGTCTGGTGGGATATCGGGTAGCCGTCCGAAGGTCATTTCAATATTAATTATATATCATGTGTACATATATAGTCATAAAAGTTCTTCCATGTTCATACGTACTAGTTACATCATTTGTAAGTTACCATCGGGGTAACACAGGATCATACTTATACTATTGTTAGATCAATGAGTTAGTTCATTCATGAGTCAATACTTATTACTATGAGAACATATGCAACTATACTAGAAAGAGAACATATACAACTATACTAGAAAGAGAAAATATAAAACTATATTAGAAAGAGAACATATACAACTATACTAGAAAGAGAACATATACAACTATACTAGAAGGAGAACATATACAACTATACTAGAAAGAGAACATATACAACGATACTAGAACAAGTAACATTACATTACATATACATGAATACATTAACCATTGTGATCTGTATCGGAGCATGAATTCAATGTCATGGCCCGTGTTGTAGCCAGAGTCTCTTAAAGGGAGAGTGTGAGTTTGCGTATAGATCTATACTGGATTGACTATCCTACACCTTGCTGCTAGCTACAGCCAGACCTGCAGGTCTGTGGGTGCCAAACGTCATTTCATTTTACGACCTACATTTGTCGTTGTTTATCCAGTCGATAGTATGGTACAATTAATAACATGATACCTTAATATAAATCCGATTTAAAGTAGTTAGTACAGTAGTAGTTCCTATAATACAACACTACAATACTACATTAATTTACCCTTTACATATTTAGTGATCTTTTCACTTAAACATTTATGTACAAACTATATTTTGAGAATGATAGTTACACATGGGAAAATTACACACTTTTACAGTAAACGAACATACAAAACAGTTACGCCTTGGTAGAAGGCTACTTTTAATAGAAAATATAGGTTTTTCTAGGAGATTCAAACATTTACCAACACTTACAAACGTTTACAAACTCATACTTATAACAACGTTAAAACATTTTTGATACAACCACCGACACTAAAATACTTATGAACTCACCAGTTTAATGCTGATAAACTCTTTCAAAATAAATTGTATTCTCAGGTCATCAGTAGACAGGTACCGAGGCCAGCTTTTGAGAAGATGGAGCGCATTCAAGACTCATCTTATTATTTTGATTTACATTTTTGGTGTCTATAACTGTACGAAACACGCTTGTATTAAAATTATATATTTAATGCAATGGATGATGTTGTTTGCTTGTTTACTGTTATACTGTGTTGTGATACTTTACATGACGTCCTCCGCCCCATAACGTTTCCGCCGTTCTTGGTTTTGGGGTGTGACAATATTTGAATTATTTTTATTTCTTGTTCATCTCTAATTAAGGGCTTAGGGTAGAGTCAAGTATTCGGTTGTCTATGGGATCCATTGTTATGTATGATTAGCATCCACGAGTGGCTGAAAGGTTGGTGGAAATTTCATGAGTGGGTGAAATTCATAGCAGGTCAGCATGAGGAATGATTATCCACTCTTGAGAGAGTGAGGACAGGATGAATGAGTATCCTAGATCCTTGGACCTAGAGGTCGGGAGTTTCATATGAAGATCTACCTGGTTTAGCATGTTTTAGTGCCAGTCGAATCCACTGCTCGAATGAGGCTTGGTTTGTGCTTCGTGGGAATCATATCGATGTGAGTTAACTATCCAATTAATACATTCAATTACATGCTATGAACGTCAAATAATCTTATAGTGAAGTATTCGGTCCTATTGCACCACTCTCATTTGAGTCTAACTGTAGTAGGATTGAGTACTCCTGGAATACGATTCGAGTATTCGATTAAACCCATGCTCATCTAATCACTTCATGTATTTTATCACGAGTGATTTTGAGATGATAATATCTTATATTCTTGAAACGAAGAGATATGAGTTGCAGTTTCCAATTTGTTTGCACATTGATAATATGTAAATGCTCCAGTAACTTGGAGTTATAAAACATATTATAGTGTATGCTTTGATGAGTAGATAGAGCAAGTATATGAGTCGAAGTTTATCCATTCCTTTTACCCTTAAAGGGATAAAAGCATTATTTGTGGGCCCCTTGATGATTTAGTGATGACAACCCTAAGCGCTTGGACAAGCCTAGACTGATTTAATTTGTTCAATTAGTCGGTCGTCATAAATTGGAAATAAGGAAACAACATATGGAAAGAGAGAATGATTATAATCCAAGCATCAATCCATACGATATCTAGATTGGAGGAATATATGATCCCTTATCTAAAGGACGTGTCATTGACTAGGTTAGAGTTTGACAACGGGTTTTAAGAGCTACGATTGCTAGTCGGTTTGTAAGTCATACTTGTAGTTATTGTTATTAGACTTATCCAAGTGGGATAATCCTGGATTAAGTGTCCAAACCCATAACTATAGTTGGTACGTACTTCACCCGAGAGTAGCATGGTCCTTTGGGTTGCCTTCACCAGAAAAATCTAATAGGATGGATATTTGAAAAAGAGTGTACTTGTGATTTGTTAATATATTATATGTATAATATATTAATATGAAATCATATTTGATTAGTATTGATCAAGAATTAATTTATATATATATATATATATATATATATATATATATATATATATATATATATATATATATATATATGGTTTGGGCTATTGATCCATGATGGGTTAAGTTTATGTAAGTGTCCATGAAGAGTTAACCCACATGACATATCGATCATAATCTAAGTGTATGGATTAGGGTTTACCCATGACTCTTGGATTCCTACACTATATATATGACACCCCTTAGCCTAAAATCAGATACGCTAGTAATCTTGGAGATACTATAGCTGAATTTTAGTGCCTAGAAGCTCTCTCTCATTATCCTCCAATTGTTGGTGGTGTTTGTGACTTATTAGAGGCATTACACTTGAGGTGCTAAGTTCTTAAAGGCCAAACACAACAAGCTACAACAAGAGGTAATCTTCTGACTAGTTTTATGATTTAATTGTCAAATTGTATGCTAGTTGTAGGCTTTATGCTTTGGATAATATTATTGCATGTATAACTAGAGAAAACTTAGACCCAAAGCATTAGGGTTGTATGTTCACCATAGAGATGTTAGAGCACATATAACCCAACAGTAGTGATCTGTTAGATTTGTATGACTACGTGTATCCGCTAGGTATTAACTGTTATGCTGTATGTTGATATGTGATGGTTTAGAGGGTTGAGGCAAACTGACTGATACTGAAGGCCAAGACACACAGGGCGGTTTGGATAGACTCGAACGCCTGCACGACGGACCAATCAGGCCGAAGGCCCAGATAGCGGTCCAGATAGGCTGAAGACTCGGTGGCAGTCCAGTCATGCTGAAGGCTCTAAGAGTGGTCCAGATAGTTTGTAGGCCTGGTGAGGCGGTCCAGTCAGGCTGAAGGCTTCTAAATGCATGTTGTTGTTTGTGATGTTATGTGGTGGTACTTTCGAAGAACTCATTATGCTTCGTGCTTACCATTGTTTTTTTATGGTTTCAGGTACTTCAGATGATCGGGAGAAAGCAAAGGCGTGATCGTGCATATCCTTCAGATTTTATGTTATTGGATTTTGGGATACTCAAATTTATGAACTATACTTTTGAAACAATGATTTTGTGAACATTTATTGACTTGGGTTTGTTTTGGAAAAAAATGAAAATTTTACTCTGGGTTTTTATGGGATGTTATAAGTTGGTATCAGAGCCCTGGTTTGACGAATTGGATGAACATTCTTGTGGATCCAGACTCAAACAAAGGATTTGTGAAAGTTTTCAAATTATTTCCAAACGTATTTTTTTTTCAAAATTAAGGAAGGAAGGGTGAGATGTGTACGATCAGCCGAAGCAAGAGAGTTTACCCCAAGTTACCACACTGTTATTTGTTCGAACATGATAGAATTTCGTGCTAGTGATAGGCTAGGAATATTTGATAGAAATACCTAATGTATGATGCTTGATAGTCTAGGAGGTCTTCTTAAACGCTAGATGAAATTGACATCGTTACTGTGGTCGCTTAGTGTGTGCATCATAGTTGTACATCACAAAGATTCTGTAGCATGAGAATGTTTGATTTATCTTTATTTCTTGTTCTTCTTTTATTAAGGGCTTAGGGTAGAGTCAAGTATTCGGATGTCTATGGGATCCAGTGTTATGTATGATTAGCATGCACGAGTGGCTGCAGGTTTGGTGGAAATTTCATGAGTGGGTGAAATTCATAGCAGCTCAGCGTGAGGAATGATTATCCACTCTTGAGAGAGTGAGGACAGGATGAATGAGTATCCTAGATCCTTGGACCTAGAGGTCGCGAGTTTCATATGAGGATCTGCCTGGTTTAGCATGTTTTAGTGCCAGTCGAATCCACTGCTCGAATGAGGCTTAGTTTGTGCTTCGTGGGAATCATATCGATGTGAGTTAACTATCCAATTAATACATTAAATTACACGCTATGAACATCAAATAATCTTATAGTGAAGTATTCAGTCCTATTGAACGATTATCGTTTGAGTCTAACCGTAGTAGGATTGAGTCTTTTAGTTAAAATATTATTTAAGTTTTGTTGTATGTAATTATATTCATGAAGTGGTTACCTGACATTAGTAGGGGTTCTTCAACAAATGATGGTAGGGGTGGTGGGGAATCCTAGGAGAGCCTAGGAAGTGCTTTAACTCGGGTACTACATTGTTGAGCAGGTATTGGGAGTATTATTATGAGTAGATAACTTAGAATACTCAGGATGACTCTTGAGGAAAGTGTGGATATGTGTGGAAGGTAGTATTGGGGTCGTACTACTGGAAACACAGGATCCATACTCGAATCAATGAAAATTTTGGGGATTCTAAGGGTTGGTTAGGGAAGATAGCATGGTTTGATACCATGATTCGTTTTAGTGGTTCCATATCTGTTGATCTTTTAGTTATGGTTGTTCAGACATGAGGATGGGTCTGGTAATTGTTTTAGGTCTCAATGGCAACGTCAGTTTGGGTTTAATGGTGCAAAACTAGGTGAGTTTGTTGGTTTTGAGGTCTCGAGGGCCTTGATCGAGGTAATGTCGGCTGAGTCACAGAACTCAAGTAAGAAGCAATTGTTATGATCCGCTCAAGGATTTCAGCAGTAGGATGAGTGGTTGACACATAGGCTGGAATTTCGATATCCACGATGGGGTGATGTTCTTCCAACTTGTTCTGTTCGAAGGATAGACAAAGTAGAAATATGATCTTCAGAGTTGGGGTGTAGACCCAACACAGGGCGAGACGATTACGTTTTTTGGTGGAAGTATGGTGGTTTCAGAATGCACAAGAGGATCCTTGTTGTATGGTTGCTTGAGATGAGATAATGGGTCATATTTTTGGATATAGGCAAGTCAGGTGCTAGCTGATGGTTTTTAGGAAAGGAGTGTAGTAATCCATTTGTTTCTATATAGGAAGCTGGTGTTTTCCTTGTGCATTTACAGAGAATTCTTGATGTTAGAGTCAAACATGATTGGGGAGTTTTCGAGGTTACCATAGGAGATTCAGAATCTATTGAGTTTGCTTGGTCTCTATCTGGACGAGTATCTTGTGTTGAGATAGATCCCAAGGATCAGGGATGATTTGTATTTGGATGAGCCGATTAGGATATACGGTGGGTTGCAAAGTCAATTGGTGGTAGTTTGAACCCAAGTGGGGGACAACTAGATGTTCTGTTTAGACGATCAACGACCTATTTGAGTTTTGGTTTAAGGAGAATGGGTCATAGGAGTTGTGGTTTGGGTATGCAAAACTTTGGTTCATGATTTAGGAAAGATAGGAGTGCAGAGCAAGTTGCCATCAGATATATGTGGATAGGAATCCAAGATTCGTCTTCGCGGAAAGAAGTTAGTGGAAAAAGGGCTCGTGGTATCCAATCAAAGCATCGAGGAATACACCAAGAGTCTTTTGGGTCGCTCAGGTTGAGTAGTTGCTGAGCGATTTGTCAGCCTGTATATAGCTAGATATCTATAGTCTAGGATGGGCAATTACTGATCGGTCGATTAGTTTCAAAGCTTGGTATATTTAGTTCCGCATGGGTTTGTTCAGTAGTATATCAGGTCATGGAATTAATTTCTATGTGTAACGATGTAATTTTTAAAACAAAATTTTCATTTTTCAACAACCAAAATTATATATAAAATATTCTCAAAAAGTATTCCACAATAGTTATCAAATCAAAACATATCCCAAGATCACAAAATCAAATCTCCTCTCTGTGTGTACGGGTCACGCCGGCGCCTTTCCACGGTCCTCGCTAGTACCTGAAACAGATAACACAACAATTGGAAGCATAAATTCTTAGTGAGTTCCCCAAAATACCACATACAACACATACACCACTCGAGGCTACTGTACGACCCTCCGGTTGATGTGTCTTAGCGGGACCCTCTGGTCCCGTAGCTCGCTTGACCCTCTGGTCCGGTCATAGCTCGTTGGGCCCTCTGGCCCTATCTAAATCGTTGGACCCTCCGGTCCACTCTGTATCGTTGGACCCTCCGGTCCGGTCTATACCATCATATAACATACATATATCACATAGCACACAACTCATTCGTAACACATAATCTCATACATAGCACATAGGACCCTCCAGTCAACATATAAATACCACTCTAGGTAACGTATAGTGAGAAGACTCACCTCGTGTAACTCGGTAACTCGGAAATCTCGAACTCCGTGAAAATAGGATCTAGCCTCCGCCTAATCATATGAAATAAACACTCGGCATCAACACATTTCCCAAGGCTAGACCATTCCCTCTTTTAGCACTCTCAGGAGGGCAATAGACCATTTTACCCCTCTCAAGGCTCAAATACTCTAACGCTGACCAAACCCTAAAAGTCAACAAAAGTCAGCCTTTTAGGGTACGCGACGCGTACCAGATCTGTACGCTAAGCGTACCCGGGCTTCACAGAATTGGAGTACGCGACCCCTTACGCTGCTCGTACTGGGATTGCACCCAGTGTAACTCCCAACTTTCTCCTCCTCTTCATTCAGGTCTTAATCGGTTAAGACTTGCGTCCAAAATCCAGATCTGACTTATCTAACACGACTTAATCCATAAAGTTGGTGACTTTAAGCCTTTGCATGGCTGTGGAAGTCACAAACACCCAAAACACTCTATTTCCAACCTTAAAAGGTCCATATCTCATGCATGAACAAACTTTAACAGCTAAGACTGGATTTTTATCACATAACAACACTAAATGAGCTAGTATGGGATAGATCTCGGCTTCTAAGAGTTCAACCACTTAAAAAGCTATGAACTTGGGGACCAAAAACCCTAAAACTTCTCTCTACAAAGTATGAACAGAAATGATGCAAAGCTTGAAGCTTTTTACCTCAAAATGAAGCTTCTTTCACTACTAAACTCGGATCCAAAAGCTTGAGCTCCAACTCTTCCTCCTCCAAGGCTATCACTTTGCTCCAAATGGCCAAGAACACAATACTAAGCCCTCCTAGACACTCCCTTGCTATATGAATGAGATTTAGGGTTTTGAAATGGTAAATCTCTGGAAAAGGTGGCCAACAAAAGGGACTTAATGTTGCTTAAATAGGGAGGCTCATCATATTAGGGTTTCTCTTCTGGGCCGGGTACTCCCCGCGTACACATTGGTATGTCCCGCGTACCTGGCGGCCCTTCCCGCTCAAGACGTGGACGATTATGCTGAGCGTACACCCCAGTATGCCCCACATACTCACCAAACATGCATTTCCTTAACAAGGGCCAAATGTGCCCCTTGCTCAAAGATGAAGGTTCATAACGTATACCTGATTTTTGGGATGTTACACTATGTATCCTCGATCGTTGGTCATTTCGTTCAACGTCCATAAGTAGGATGTTCTTTGAAATTTCGAGTTGTTTTAGTTGAAGTTCAATGAAGGCGTCAACCTATCGTCAGGTTACATATGTTTTATATTTCCTTTGGTCTCTGGGTATGCTTACCCTCCATATTGTTATGGAATTTTGGTTCATAGCAGGCTCAAGTTTGGCGGTTGCCCTTGGTTATTGGAAGTTTGGATGTTGGGATAACGTTGTTCGGTTTCCTAGGTGTGAATTTGATCTACGAAGAATCTATTTTTTGGCACGTTGTATCGCTAGGATTCGTGGTGGGATTGATCTGACTAAAGTTTTGGCAACATTTTTAGATCACCTTGGAAGTCTTCTTGAGCTATTTATGTATTAATGGGGTCTATTTAGTCTCAATCCAGATATGGGCTCTTGTTTTGATTGTTCATGAAAATGTTTTATGTTAATTATTGAGGCTTTATCTCGTTAGACCTTTTGGTACTTTAACTTTGGGTAAGGTTGTGGGTTCCCTAATGGTGTGTATTATGGTAAATTCATTGGGTATCGTCGTTAGGGGAGTGTGTGGGATGGACAAGATAGTAGTGGAGTACTTGGTTCGAATTATATGCATGGTGCTTATTTGGGTTATAGCCTTTGAATTTGAAAAAGAGTGTGACCATCTTTCCAATTCTGGGTCGTGTGTGACCATGTGTCGTCATATTTTGCGTTGGTAGCAGCCTATGCTGTGCAAGGAATTGTACGTGATAAAAGGGTATGGCGTGGGTCGTGTTTGGTTAGCGTCGAAAGGAATGTTGAATGGTTTTTTGCAAGATAGTAAGTTGATGGTTGAGTATCTTTAGGCACGATCGTCATTTGGTTGGGAATCTTAGGTCTTAGATCGTTAGTATTATTGGTATGGTTGGATGACAGTGTATTCTTCTTGAGAGTCAGGAGACTCGGTGACCAGCTGGTTTGGATCATGTGGTCAGGAAAAGTTATTTAGAATAGTATGTTAGTTGTGCACCAAAAGTCACTTAATGAATGGTAGCTATGTTGCACCCCATCTTCTCGTGAGTTATCTATTAAGAGTATGGTTTCCAGTATGAGGAGTTGGTTCAAAAATTTTGAGTGATTTTTTCAGGTGGAGGTACACCTGAGCTGATAAGGGTTTGGATACAACATGAAAATTTTGGATTAATCATCTTTGCTAGTTGGAGTAGTGGGTTGGTAATGACGTGTCAAGGAAGTAAAAGTGTATTTAAGGTTTTAGGTATAATTTTTGGTCTTGGGATTGGGTGAAATTCATGATCAGTGTCTTTTGAGTACTTCATTCCACATGTTTGGTGGTGTTCTTATTCAAAGATAAGGGAAGGTTCCACGTATGGATGAAAATCAGTCCTGGAATATGGGTTCAGAAGTTTAGGACTAATGGGTTCCCAGTTCCAAGAAGCATATTGATAGAGTTGTTTCAGTGGTTGTAGTTTTGAGAGTCCTCGTCTCTTTTTTCCTTGCTAGAAGTTAGGTCTTATAGCAAGCGAGTTTTGTAATATGTTGGCGTTTTACGTGTTTGTCTACAACGATTATCAAGCTAAGGCTCGTGTTGGGAGTTGCATTTGATGAAGGATTCAACAACAGTGAATGGTCAGAAGTCCTGTTTCCCAGTGATATCAACAAGGTAATTCAGGGTCGGAAGGGTTCCATATGATTCGGATCATAAAGAGAATTCGTAATAACCACTACTAGAAAACAGACCTTTAATGACATGATTTTTTACGACACGCACTGATTAATGATACGCAAAAGGGCGTGCCCTAAAAATAATGTTAGATCTTTAGAAATTTGAAGAGTTTAGGACATGCATTTTTGCGTGCCCTAAAATTAGTGTCCAATAAAAAATTACAAAGACGGAGGGTGGTTATCTTAAATGTGCATCCTCTACAAATGTCATTGTATAATTTTTTTTACTTAAACATGCGTTTTTAAAGGGGGAAATGAAATCCTTAAAATTTCTAAAATTTTGAAGTACCCACTTTCCACTATCTTCTGTAGATCTCCCTTCATTCTCTCTCTTTCCCCCCTCCCCCCCCCCCCCCCTATTAGGGATAAACCACCCTGATTAAAGGAAAAAATATCATATCGAGGGTTAATCTCAATATTAATGACAATAGCTTTTTGGAGTCTAAAAGCCCTAATATCAGGTCGAACTATGGATTATGTACAATCAGAGCTTGATGCTACAGAAACAGAAAGCGACGCAGCCTACCACAAAACCTAAATCTAGCAATGAAACTATGGAGGAGAAAGGGTTTTCTCTTCTTCATATTAGCTCAGATATGGTTCAGGGGATTAATTCATCCGAGAAGATGGGTGGAGGTGAAGGGATTAAGACGAATGCAACCGTAATATGTGCACCGATAATGGCGGATACGGTGGATCAGATGTTGATTCAAATGAATTCAGCGAAATCATATGGTGCTGACCTCGTTGATATCTGATTGGATAACTTGAAAGGGTTTAACGTCTGGGAGGCTATCTAAACCCTTGTCAAACTTAGTCCTCTCCCCATGCTTTTCACTTACAAATTCTATTTCTACATACATCGATCTGAGAATACAAATGCTGTCATTTCAGTTTCATTGTAGTCCCCTGATCAGTTGCATGTTGGATTCAGGCAACAAACAGGTGACCCTTCCCCCTTTTTTTTTCTTCTCCTTGAGATTTATTTCTCCTATCCATCACCTCCATTTCTCATGAAAAATTTAAAAACGCTTTTTCAATTAGGGTGAATCATTTTTTTAAAACCTGCATTTTTATGACTCCATTTGACTGTATATGTGATATTTTTCTTTCATTCTCATAAAATATGTGTTTTATAACCATTAGAATGTATTTTTTACAAATATATATAATCTTTCTTTTTCCTGTTTGCAAGGTACTGAAGAGGGAAAATCGCCAAGGTGCTCTCATTCCAATGGCAATGGTAATAATCTAAATCAGTGAAGCCAATGACTCTCATAAAGGGGCATTTAGGTAACTTCACAATTTCAATATATATTTTTTTGTTTTTACAAAATCATCCTTTTTCTTGTGTAACTTTTAATAGATGCCAACAGGAAACGATCCTTTTGGACAAACATGAAGAAGCAATAGGTAAGTGTCTAATGCTTCTACTCAATGCATTCTCTACACACTATGTGGTTTTCTGGGTCTGAAGAAGTTATTTTATGATTGAGCTGTTTATGTTGGTTTGCATGCATCATGAAATGATCGATTTGGGGGTTAGTCTTTCTATCATTCGATTCAAAATGGCAAGCTTAAATGGCAGTGGGTCTTGACACTAGGTCCCATTGGTCATATGTAAGCAAGATGATACCCCTGATCACATTGTAAATGCATCTTTCATGTTCCTTTTTGTCACTTTATTAATCTTGTTATTAATGTTTTTATCATTCATTATAAATGACCCTGCATTTTCAACAGTAGCAAAGTGCAATATTGCCACCTTTTTACCAAAGGGGCTCTATGAACAGGTAACTCATTTCAAACATTTACTAACTTTTTACCAAAGGGGCTCTACATACTGAGTTGTTTTGTATGGTGTGGAGATTATTTGTTACCTAACTTTATCTCAACAAAACTCTACTCTTAACAGAAACGTCTTCAAAATGATATGATGATAAATAATACAGCTGTCGAGGGGCTTTAAGATCAAAGGTGGGAATCCATTCCCTGGAAGAAGTTGCAGGTTGGGGATGTTGTCAGAGTAAGTATGCTGCACAATTTCTCTTCTTTATGACACTGAGAAGTCATATTTTTCTCACATTTCTTATTGGAATTGATGCAAATTTGAATGTTTATGTTGTTTTAGGTAAAGTAGGACACCTTTCGAACTGATTTGCTACTCCTCGCAAGTACAAACATTGATGGTGTTTGCTATATTGAGGTCTCTTTCCTAATATCAAGTTTATGTTATATGATACATGATACATGAAACCATATAGATTATCTTTATCTTTTTTATTGTTTTATGTATCAGACTGCAAATCTTGATGGTGAAACAAATCTTATGATCAGTAAAGCTTTAGAGAAGACATGGGATTATTTGACTCCTGAGAAAGCCTCCGAAATTAAAGGTTTACATCTTTTTGTTTAGATCGAATATTTATGTATTTTGTTTTTCAATTATTCTTATTTTTATTTATTGCATTGCAGGGATGCAGTCTACATAACACATAGTACATTGTTGGAACTGTAATATTTGCTGGACACAAGACAGAGGTTTTGAATCTTTCTCTAGGTTCAAATTTCCATTATTACCCCTACTCTTTCATATTAAAAATCTACTTTTAATGCCAGGTAATGATGAATTCCATGAATGTTCATTCCAAGAGGAATACACTGGAGAGGAAACTTGACAAAGTAATAACCACACTTTTTGGTGTTCTTCTCTCCTTGTGTTTAATTGGGGCCATAGGCAGGTAAGTGACTAATTTTTCTTATTTGTTTGTTTATTTATTTATTTATTATTATTGCTTGTAATAATTTTCTCCACAAAACTTTGTAGTGTTGTATTTGTAAACAACAAGTATCACTACTTAATGCTTTGGGTTAATGGTGACTCCCAACAGTTGAATCCAAGCAAAATATTTGTGGTATTGTTTTGCTTGCTGATGTGAGAGGAATTATGCTCTGATGTTTCTTTTTTTGTATTTACCTTTACTAGTTATGGTATATTTCTTTCAGGTTTTTATTTCAAGTATCTTTACCCTTATTACACTGTATTTGCCAATTATTCCAATTTCTCTTTATGTCTCTATCGAGGTAGGTTTATAAAGTTATATCCTAGTTTTGCAGCATGATGTTAAAATGATTTGTTTTAAATAGTTTTTTTTCCTATTTTTGGATGATCAAATTTATCCAGTCAGATGTTTACAAATGGGTTGATTTATCAGGAAGAATGATGACCTTCTTGTTAATTTAAGATGTTTATAAAGTGTTGACTTTCTTGTTAATTTCAGATGTTTACAAATAGGTTGATTTATCAGGAAGAATGATGATTAGGGTTTGCCTTTTCTTTCCAATGCCAACATGGTCACGTTTGCTTGTATGACTTTACTTGACTACTAACTACTTCATGATAATTTTTCTATGTTTACGTTTTCTAATCAATTGAATGTTAACATTAAATTTGATGTTCTTGTTTTCTTTTTAGGATATAATACAAAAAACAAGACGTAGGCTGAGCCAGTGAATATTCTTAGGTGGTGTTAAAGCCTTTTCTGATGGATCCTTAGGATCTAACAGTGCACTTTTACACATGGTGTAAATAAATTTTATTTTTTTTCTTTGTTTTCTAACTTATTGTTATTAAATCAATATTATTTATGAGATAACATTTCTTTCATGTTTCTTGTAGCCATATGTTGATGAGCCTAGGAATATTGGCCTCCAAGTTACAGATATTGAAAGCTTATCTAATATGACTGTTCAATCCGACAAATATGGCCTCCAGGTATTTCTTTAATTTTTTTTTCATTTATCTTTAGAAATGTGGTTGTAAATATGTAAAATAACTTACTGGTTGAGAAAATTTTTCATCAGGTTGTTATTAATGCCACTACAAAAAAAAAATGTGACTTAGTGACCAAAACAAAATGGTCACTAACAATAGAAAGAGTCGTTACTAAACGATTTAGTGACCAAACTTTTGGTCGTCACTTTTCGTCACTATAGGTCCGTCACAAAAACTGATTAGTGACGAAATATAAAAGCAATCACTAAATAGTGACGAAAATATATTGGTCACTAAATTTGTGACAACCCATTTCGTCACTAAATATCCTCACTAATCAATGAAAGTCGTCACTGTCTTATCTAATCGGTGACCAGAAAAGGTCGTCACTGTCTTATTCAATCAATGACCAAAAAAAGTCGTCACTGGTTTATCCAATTAGTGACCATAAAAAGTCGACACTATCTCATCCGATTAGTGACCATAGAAAGTCGTCACTAGTTTATTCAAGCAGTGACCATAAAAAGTCGTCACTGATTTTGTCTGATTAATTACGAAAGAAGCTCATCATTGATTTTTGTTGCTATTTCTTATATTTAACCAATTTAAGTAACTAGCATGAAACTAGTCAAAGGTAAAGATATAATATGATCCATTTATCAAAATTAATCTCATGAAATAATAAACATAAATTGTTCACAAATTTAATAGAACCTAGAGTGTACAGTACTTCAATGACTAAAAAAATATACAAAGTAGGATTATACAAAATATTCAAAGAAGATGGATTCAATTCTTTACCATAAAAAATGTAAATAGATTTGTCTCATTACTGCCTTGTCCTGCTTCTTGAGTAACCTTTATCTAAGATTTTGAGCATATCTACCACTAGACCTGTGTCATATCCTGCCATTCTAATCACCAAATATAAGAAAAACAACATTTTTTTACTTACATTCCCATTATAAACCGAGTTTCTTGATTTTTTGAAAAACATAGACATAAGTGATTTTTTAACTTGTTATGGAATAATGTGGAATCAGAATCTTCAAATTCATGGTCTTCAATGGGGACAACAAATTCCTGAAAAACCAAACAAACTTAAATAAACAATGTAACTATTTACTACAAATTGATATGAATATTGGTATCATATTTTGTTCATTAGTTAAAGAAATAGGAAATACCATCCAAAAGCCATAGGTAACTTGTGATTTAACCGTCATCTTTACACAGCTAGGAAACTCGGTTCCAAGACTTGATTGAAACTCTCCTGCTCGAATCATAGCAGGTGTAGGTGGAGTTTTGGAGCCTTTAGTTGGAGACTTTACTCCCTTTAAACTGCATGTTAAATGGGTAACATTTATTATATACTTTTATATAACAAGATAAAAGAACTTTAAAGCAAAATATATACTACTTTTCAAATGTTATAGAACTTTATGATAACAAAAGATATTTTTACTATGCCCCATAATAGATTATTGTTCATCAAAACTTGAATGGATGAAAGCACATACCTTTGACAATCATGTACCACCTTTGCTTGTCATTTATAAGTGGGGCAACTGTAGGTTCAGCTTCAAGAGCAGCCTTATCTGATATTATAATGTTATAATGACTAACATGTTTTTTGTTTCTTTTCGTTATGTTACTTGATATTTGACATCATATTTCACTAGATCTTTGAGTAAGTACTTGAATTGTAGCAAGAAAAAAAGAATCGCTTATCACCATCAATGGGTAATATAGACATTTGCTATGATTTCATGGGCATTTTGCAAGTAAATTTTATTTACCTGAGAAAAGACTTAGGAGCAATTAACCCAGACATACCAATTTAGCAATTCTTGTAAAAAGAGACCAAATAATTACTCAAATAAAGAAACTACTAGATAAATATTATATGACACCTTCAGATAAAGGGCATAAGGAAAAATTAACTCATTTTGCATTAGTTTAGCAACTATTAAGATAAAAAAAAGTAGCTTTAGTCTGGTTCTTATTAGCATGCATGTCTATTAATATTTTATATACTAACCTAAGAAGATTCTGAATTAGTACAATCATGCCATGATTCATCTTTTTGAGAAGTTTTTGAATCCGATTGGTCAATGTCATAATCATTAAGAAGTCCATCCATGACATGTAGGTTTGACTTAATCGCCTACTTAAATCAGCACTAATGGTTAAGGCATCCTCCAACTCCATTGGAACAAGTCCTAGAAAATGATTTTAAAGCCAATAAGATAACCATATCATTAACATACATATGCCTATATAAAGTTTGAATAAAACATGTTAACCAAACAACCAAAGATAATCATATTCATATGATTAATTCATGGAAGGGAGTATATTACCAAACATTTTCACTCGCAACTTTATAAGTCTGTTGATTTTCATTTTGAAAGCCCCATTTCACACCACTTATCCTTTTTAGAATCACCAAATACACCCTGAAAATGCAAAGAGTTTCATCACGAATTAACATTGAATAATTATTTGATATATTGACAGTAATAAGAGCTTCAATACAAGCAATGGCTTAAAGTATAGTAATACCAAGTTGAAAACCAAATGTTCATGTTTAAACCTGTTCAAATTTTACAGAATACTCTGAGTTAAACTCAAATTTTTCAATATTTACTTCCTCTGCATCTTCTATACTTCTTCATAACAAAATGTATTTTCAATATTGCTTCCTGATGCAGAACAGGTCAATGAGGAATCATAATGTCTGGGAGTCTCAAAATTGAAGCTTTTTGGGTGAATCGGGAAAAATAGCAGCACAATAAGTTACATAAGAAAGTATTTAGAAGTATGAGATTACCATTGAGTTGTTCATTATAAGTCCTTGCTTCCATTCACTTCAATAATCCGACATATGGTTGGATGCCCGTAAAGTCTTGAATCTGTTAAAAGGCTAGAATTAAACAACAAAAATATAAGATCAGATGTTATCTATCTCATCATCCAATCACCATTCCATTTAAATGATGAACAATCACACATTCATAAGTATAAAACAGTTAAAAATTCTTCAATGTCTAAGCACAAAGCCCCAATTTCATCTTACCTCAATTGAACAATTACGCTCTTGAATTTAACGAAAATAAAAAAACAGAATGAAGCTAATTTAGAAAATACATATTGAATTTACCTGACACAAAGCGTGGCGATGCTCCTTTTTCTTCTTGACTTGAAGTTGGAAATCTTCTCGTGCTTCTGCGTCTCTGGATCTCACGTTGACGGGAGAGGATGGAGCGACACTGGAGGAGTTGTGGACAGACGAGAGGAGGTAGGTCGAGCTGTCGACAGTCACCGGTGTTGTTGCGTATAAGGTTATCGCTTACTTCTATCGGCGTATGGAGTTGGAGCATGCTTGCTAGTTGCTATGTATCTATTAATGGATCCTTGATTTAAGGCAAACTGCAAATCAAAGCTAAGGGCATTATGGTCTTTACAACACTACCATTAGGATTTAATATAACAAAACTAATTTTTGTTAATGCTAATAGTATAATAAAATGTTTGACGGGTCAACCCGCGAATGGGTTGTGTAGTTTCGAACTTTCGGGAATCTAATGTATTTATTGTTAATTAATAGTTATTGAAATTAATTATTTAAGCTTTAAGAGCCGTAGTATCTTTATATACATTTACTCTATATTTTAATAATAATAATAATAATAATAATAATAATAATAATAATAATAATAATAATATATAAGTGCTGGAAAGTTCATATGGTGTTAAAATAAATGTGTAATGTGGAACTTTAATTTTTTTTGTTTAATTCACAGACAACGACTGCAATCGTTTTTCCAGCCCATGCGTATAAAAATAACTAGTGACTATTATTTTTAGTCATTAATATACAAAAGTCTTCAATTCAGTGACAACTTTGTTTTGGTCATTGAGTCTTCAATTTAGAGACCACTTTTTAGTCACTAATACCTTTTATGATGCTAAAAATATTTTTTGGTTTTAGTTCTACCGTTTAGTGATCGGGTGAGTGACGATCATTATAACATTAGTCACTAAATTTGTAGCATTACCAAAATTTAGTGACCACTAATTTTGTGGTCATTAATTGATATTATTAGTGACAAGATTTTTGGTCGTCACTAAAAAATGGTCACTAATAAGGATTTTTCTTGTAGTGTGCCATTGGAGATAAGGCCAATGACTTGATCTTGGATATGTATAAATCAGTTGTCTCAACATTTGAGTCATGGAAGTGCAGCCAAGTTTGGTGAACAAGGGATTATTGCTTCAGTGATATTATATCATAGCTTGTTCAAGTCTACTACCTGTGAAAGATTAATACAAAGTAAAATCATAATTCATATTCATAAAATTAGTTCCATAGCCCAATTTTACTACCTACAGAAACTTTTTGCTTGGAAAAGTTATTCCCCTAAGACTTGGTTATGTGGGTGTTGTAAATCGTAGTCAAGAAGTAATATTTTTCTTCCTTCAAAACTAAAAAACCAAACTTTATTATTATATTTTTTAATTAATTAATTAATTTATTTATATATAAATTAACAATTTAGCATTGATGAGATCTTTAGTTAATTTAACAATTTATAGTGCATGTTTATAATGAGCTTGTTGATCGTTGTGGTGTGCCTCAACTAGCAAAGAAGTAGAACTAGGTATTGTGAGTGTCTGAAGAATCTTTTTTTTTTACCCTTGTACAATGTGATATTTGTTAAAAGATACTATAACATAATATTTATTTGTTTCTTTTGATTTGCAGATTTTGGTGCAGCATATCAAAATAGTGCTACCAGGGTTGAAGTCTCGCATTAGTGCTACATTAGTTTCAGGATAACTTAAGTACATGATTTATTTCAAGGGTAATAAAGAAGTTTGTCTACACTCTACACTATCGACACCATATGGGACCCCCACATAGAAATAAAATAAAATATATTACTATTATGGGTTAAAAATAAAATACATTAAACAAATATATGAATACATTGCTATTATGGTAAAAAAAAAGTAAAAAAGTAAAATAAAGTACATTGCTTGACAGCCAGATCATTTGCTGGACGATGCTGACTCAACAATTAGAAAAACCGGGGTAGAGAGGGCACAAAAAGGATCTTATTTATTTCAGACACTCATCACTAGCAATGCACTTGTTGCATTTGGTTATGACCTAAAAGTTGTATATGTTGGTAATGATCCCCCAACTCTTTGTTAAACCTCTTACAAGATCAGTGTCAAATACAATATTTAAGGGTTAGAAACAAGAATCACTTTTCATGATGTTTCTTGATTGTTTTCAACAGGGAATTATACAAAAATAGCATAAGTGACCTAATAGTCTAGTTGGATTAGCTTGATCATCTTCTTGGTTTGATATCAATGAGATATAATGGAAACTCGTAAGATATTTACTTTTATAACCGAATATGTTAAAGAGGGGTTTGTCTGTATAGTAACAATCTTGTTTTCATGATGGAGGGGTATATGAGTCTTTTTACACAATATGCATATACCTGGAGAGTGATCAATCCCCCTGATAAGGATTTTTGGGAGAAATACAGAATGACTGTTTTGAATCAAAAGAATCCTTCCAAGACCATGTGGAAGGAATCATCTATCTCTACAAAGACATGGAAGAATTTCGTGCTTCAGTTTATGAAGGTTTCTAATATGCTTGAAGTAGATCCAGGGTTTCTTGTAAGAGACAGAGTTGTTTTTGTTTATGAAATCTTGGATTGTTGCCCATGGTTCGAGTTTGCTGATCTTGAGGTCAGTAGTCTCTTAATTCCTTATCTTTTTTCATTCTCCTTTTCCTTTTTAGTAAATTTTTTTTTTTAGGTCAGGGCTTACAGATCCTCTTTTAGGCTAACCTGGAGATCTAGGAGCTTCAGAGAGAAGCTTTTAACCTCAATCAACTATTTACAACTAGATTTGCAATCAATTCTCAAAGCCTCTTACATCAACTGGAGCTATAATGATGAAGTTTATTTTGATTTATGTATTTTTCTTTTTGTTTTTCATTTTCAGCTGGTAGCAATCTTCATAATCCAATTGCTCGATGGAAGCAGCCAACCAACATGGAGGAGCAAATAGTACGTGTATTCCTAAATCTTTGTTTATGAAACAGAAGAAATGAAATAAAAAAGAAGCTTATTGAGTTTTTTTTCTATATTTTGTTAGAGGCTACTCCAAAATCAGTTTTGAAGCTAATGGGACTTCAAGGGCTTACTCTATTCCACTTAAAGAGTCATCTCCAGGTGTGTATATATATAAATGACATGTTTACATACTCCTGAAATTTCCTATATTTGGCTGAAAACACGCAGACAAACTAATTTCACATATTAGTGCCTTGCAGCCTCTCAAAGTTCCTGCATTCAGGTTATTCTTTTAGAAAGGAAATTGTCAAAGGAGAATTTAGTCATGGATTTCTTTTAATGTTGTACAAGTTTTGTTTTCTATAATAAATATTGTGCAATATTAGCAATGTGTTACATTTACTTACTATTGGAATGATTATTTATGTTTGACATATTAGTGCAATGAATTATCTTTATTGTTTATGTTATTTTTTTTGTTTTATGAGACTTTTAATATGTTATTTAATTTGAAAATGAATAAATCTATTATAATATATAATTTAAAAAACATTTCCATTTATGACACGCAAAAATGTGTGTCGTCTTCCTTTATGAGAGGGGCTTCCTTGATACGCATTGTGTGACATAAACACGTGCGTCATAAGGTTATGACACACAAATGCGTGTCGTCTTCCTTTATGACAGTGCCTTCCTTGATACGCATTGCGTGTCATAACTGCGCATCGTAAATAGACGACGCACAAAAGCATGTCATCTCTCGTTATGACAGGGCCTTCCTTGACATGCATTTGGTTGTCGTCTAAGCATTTTACGACACGCACTGTGCGTCGTAAACAGCTGTTTTTCTAGTAGTGAACTACGTTCCGAGATAGTTTTCTTGCTTGAGAGTCAGTCGATGTATTGGATTTCCGAATTTTGGGAGAATTGTGATGGTTTTCTTCAGTGATTAAAGTTAGTGGATCAAGGATTTGTAATTGGTCGAGGTGCGTGAGTTTCATTATGATTGTGTTAAGGATAGTATGGGAAGGCAGTCTCCTGAATGAGCCGACTTTTAGTTCGGACCGGGTTCCGGGGAGTATCGTCTGAGTGGACGAGGTGGTGATGTGGGATCACTACCCTAAGTTACTTGCAACAGCAGACTTCGAGGAAGAAGTTTGATTTAAGTGGGGGAAAATTGTAACATCTCGGTTTTAAGTAATTTATTTTTAACCCCCTTAGTATGAGAATTGACTGCATTTTGGCCTTTAGTTGCATTTTCGTAAAATCAGACCAAGGCTTGGTATGTTGGGCATACGTTGTGTACGTTGTGCATACACCGCATACGCAGGGCATACGTGAAGGATCCCCAAACCCTAATTTTTAGGGTTTGGTCCACATATAAGCATCATTAACTCCATATTTCTCATTCCTTTTCCAGCCTCCACTTGCCATTTCATCTATCTAGAACCCTAATCCACCTTGAGAGTGTTCTTGAGATCTTATAGGTACTTTTGGTCGTTAACAAGGAAGGAGAAACAGAGAGTACCACCTTGGAAGAATAAGACACCTTGGATCTAGAATCTCATCACCATTTGGCATCATTTTAAGGTAAAAAACTTTGAAGTTGTTGATAACTTATTTAAGATCTTGTTAGCCTTGAAGCTGTTAACGTTTTGGTCCCATTAGTTTGGCATTTTGAGTATGGGCTACTCTAAGTCATATGATCCATCCTTTTGGACATTTCAGAGTGTTTTTGTGCATAAAAATATGATCTTGAGTGTTGTATGTAACCCATGCATGTGTTAGATGGTCTTATTTGATTAATAACATGGGGTTTTGGACATTAAGCACTTTATAGCCATGCAAAGTCATAAAATCGTAAATTTTATGACTTGGGACATCATTTTAAGCTTGGATTTGAATATTGGATGAAAGGGCTTAATGGAATAAGCTCTTAATGGAATTTTGGGATTGGGTAGCATATGATAGGCGTAATTGGAGGTACGTTGCGCGTACGCAGTCAGCACCGTGTTTTTTTTGTCAACATCAAAGTATGCTAGGCGTACACTCATGGTACGTTGGGCCTACTCCACTCAAAAGGAATGTTGATGTTTGGAACTTGACCGTTGACATTGACTTTGACTAGGGTTGACCAATTTTGACATAAGGGTATTTTGGATATTTTGAGCTAGAGTTAAGCCTTGGTTTCTATTTGTTGAATAGGTGACCTATAGAGCTGGTATTCGGAGCAGTGTATTGTTCAACTATTTTTCAGGCTGCGAGGTGAGTTTCCTCACTATACTTACGGGTCGAAGGCACCAAGGCCAACCCATAGGATTTATATCATGGTTTACCATATGTTGATTTTTTGTAGTGATTTGTTAGATATGTATCCTGGTATATAGAATGTTGCAATGTTGTAGTGATTTGTTAGATCTGTATCCTGGTATGTAGGGTATTGTTATGTTGTGGTGATCTATTAGATTTGTATGACTAGCTATATCTACTAGCTGTTGGCTATTATGGTGCATGTTAATATGTGATGGTTTAGTGGGTCGAGGCAGACCGGATGAGACTGAAGGCCAAAACACCGAGGTCGGTCCGGATAGACTGAAGGCTTGCGAGGCGGACCAATCAGGCCGAAGGTCCGGATAGCAGTCCAGATAGCATGAAGGCCCAATAAGGCAGTCTACTCATGCTGAAGGCTCTAAGTGTGGTCCAAATAGTCTGTAGGCCCGGTGAGGCGGTCCAGTCAGGCTGAAGGCTTCTGTATGCATGTTGTTATTTGTGATGTTATATGTTGGTACTTTAGGGGAACTCACTAAGTTTTGTGCTTACCGTTGTTTGTTATGGATTCAGGTACTTCAGATAATCGGGAAAAAGAAAATGTGTGATCGTACATCCTTTAGATTTTATGTTAATGGATTTTGGGATACTCTGGTTTACGAACTATACTTTTGACACAACATTTTGTGAACAATTATTGACTTGTGTTTGTTTTGAAAAAAAAAATATTACTCTAATTTTTTTGGGATCTTACAGATAGATCTTCTATCTAGAACCATATTCATTTGAAACTCTCCAACTCTTCAACTTATGCTACTTGGATGATTATTTAAGTGAGATAGTGGTTCACTTCTCTTTTCATTTTCTTTATATCTTTATAAAAACACTTGGTTCTATATGTTGAGGGTAGAAATTTTGACTTACTATTTCTATATCTTGAACTTGCACTAACATCTCGGGTAAGCCCAGAATCTTGGATTTATTCAGTATCTTGGTCTGCCAATGTATTTCTTGTGATATCTTATGTTGGGACTTAAAGGGTTAATGAAAAAGAATAAGACCAAATTAACTACACGTGGTCAATTCGTCATGAACATTAAAGAATCATGAGAAATTCGGGTCACGAAAAGATCAATGAGAATCTCAAGAATGTAGGAGTTTTAGTTATTCTTGTTTTGTATAAAAGACTAGCTAATCATTACACACACAAACAATTTTCATTTCTTATTCTTCTCAGATTCTTTCGACACTTGAGCATAATTACATTATTTCTAAGGTCAACTAGCACATGTAATCATTATTAGCGATTTAATCCAAGTTCTAAGGTAGGTGAATTTATCACCTCCATAAGGATTAAGGTTTTTCCTTGTATATCGTTGTGTTCTTCCTTGATCTTATTCATTTATGATTGTTTAATCGACTACAACACTTTTTGCATACTTATTTGATTGTTTATCTATTTTCGTAACAACTTATCAAGATATTTTGTGGTATCTTCATACATTTTTGAGTATTTTACAACTTTATTGTATAAAATCATTTATTAACCATTTAAAGGCTTTTTTCCTAAACATTCCAAATACACTTGTTTACTAATCAATTTCGTTAAACAATTTTCTGAAGGTAACTGTAACATCCATTTTTCAAAGTTTTCTTTTCATGCGTTAGTCATTCATATCGTGGGTTTTTGTAGGGCCACAATGTGACATTAGGTAGGCCACATCATGACTTTCATTGATGAGGAACGTGCATCTGTGCAACATCACGACGTGGAAAATTGCTTGCCACGATGTAGTGACTGTTTTGGGCCAAAGACTTAATTTTGAGAATGGTTCCCTATTTAAGAGCACTATCACCAAGGGTTTCCTTATTTTGGAAACTTCCACCCTATAAGATCCTATCACATCCAAACCCTAGCGTTTATTTGTGTTCTTGGTGTGTGTGTGTGTGTGTGTGAAACTACTTTTCTAAAGATTAATAGTAGAAGAATTGTACTTTAGTGCTTGTGTGTTTGGTTCCAACATAGATCTTGCACTTTCTTCATATTTTTATTCTTTTGAAGGTATAAATTCTCCACCTTGCTCATTAAATCTCTAGATTTAGTTCTAGGTCATTTTAAAAGCTTTTTGGTCCATATATTATTGTTCTTGGAGTTTGATCGAACTTCCTAATCTTTGTGTGCCTTATTTGAATTTTGGACCATGTTTGTGGTTTATATGTTAGTTGGGTGCCCATGCTTTTGGTGCAAGCATTAAGAGCTTAAGATCTTAGATCTTGGCTTATTGGGATTTCTTTATGCATAAAGTTGGAAATTTTATCCATCTAGACCTTGAGAAGGTTCAGATTTGAGATTGGTGGTTCATGGGGCTAAGTGTTAAGAGCTTAATCCATTAAGCTTTGAGAGCCTAATTTCCATGACATGGTAGTTTTCTTGGTACAATGTGGAGATTGGTGTCACCATGCATGTTTTTTCATGTAGCTTCCACGACGTGGCCTATGGGTGGCCACGACGTGGAAGGTTAGGTGGGGTAGACTTTGATCGTTGACTTTTTAACATGGTTGACTTTCGGTCAATTTAAGGGTTTTAGGGTGTAGTATTCATGAAGTAGTTAGCTGAAATTAGTGGGATTTCTTTAGCAGCTGATGGCAGAGTGAGGTCATGAACCTAGGAGAGCCTCGGAAGTGCTTTGGTGGGTTGGTTGCGCTGTTTAGCAAGTACTTGGAGTACTAATTTAAGAACATTATTTGGAGGATCTGCGATAACTCTTGAGGAAAGTATGGATAGTTGTTGAAGGTAGTATTGAGCCCGTACTACTGAAAGCATAGGATCCATACTCGAATCGAAGGAAGTCATGGAGAATCTAGAAAGCCTGTGGATTGAGGATTCTTTGAGTATGTTCTGATTATTGTATGATTGCTTATTAGTATGGTGATGAGTACTCATGGCAGAGGGTAAGGTTTAGGCTCAGGTACCGACACTGAGTCGATTGATGAGTGGATGTGGGAGTTCATCTCATCGAAGATCACGCACAGTATTTTGGAGAAAACTATGGTGATTTTTGCTACAATCAAGGAGGGGATCATGGAGGTTATGCTGGAGTGTTTGGACTCGTATTGTGGTGGGGTTATGAAGTTACTAAATGAGTGACTTGGGGACTTCCGGGTCGAGATCGCAGCAGGATAGTTGGGAGTACGAACTCCCTTATTTCGGGAGTTCAAGGCTTGTGTAGCTCCAGAGTTCTTGGGGCTAATGATCCCATCGCTAGCCACCAATGGATCGTTGACATGGAGAATGCTCAATAGACAAGCTTCTGCCCTAGGGGTGAAAGTGGGATTTTCATCTTATCCTTTGAAGGACCAAGCCCGTGACTAGTGGGAGGAGGTCGGTAGTGCATTAGGATCTATGACCGATGTAGCTTTATCTTGGGAGGAGTTTGTCATGATATTCTAGGAGTATTTTACACTCGTAATTGAGGTGCAACAACTAGCGAGGGAAGTTTCAGGACCTTCTTCAGACTACTAGGAGTGGAGCAGATATCACTGCAAAGTTTCGGGAGAGGGCCTTGTTGGTTCCATAGTATGCGGTAAACGAGGATATGAAGAAAGTGAGGTATCATGATATATAGAGGGATGAAATCAGGGAGTTCGTGAGCTTATCAGGGTGTAAGAACCTGAATTATATGATTGCTAAAGCCCATGAGCGGGAGATTGATTTGGAGCACCACGGGAGAGGAAGTCAGAGCACATTCAGATTGTAGTGGGCCAAGAAAAGAGGCCATGACTCAATATTCATGTCTAGAAATATATAAGAGCCAGGGTTGTTGTGCCAAGGGTGGAAGGACTCATGGGGAGACTGTCAGGAGACAGAGAGGGGCATGTTTTAGTTACGGTCAGATGGGTCATTTCAGTAGGGATTTCCCTTGAGGAACGGTTCTGATATGGTTTCACTGCAATTAGGTGTGCCACCATCAGGCCGATTGTCTAATGCTGATAAGTGGAGCAGTGAGGCCACCTGCTCCAACTACTTTGACGATCACCGACGGTCGCGTGGGTAGGGCGGAATCCCTATCAGTGAGAAACCAAGCATTGCAGCCTCAGTTCGGAGAGGCTAGAGTTTCATCAGATGCTAGTGTGGGTATGTGATCTTTTGTTTTCCTCGTGCCTTAGTATTCATATATATGTTCTCTTGAATCATATGCTTTCGTAACACCCATAAAAATTTTCAAGCCAATTTTAATTTTTTATTTTCAAAACCTTAGAACCATTTAACATTACATAGTTTGTTTTCAAAGTACTAATTATCAGAGTATCCCAGTATCAAATCATAAAAATCATAACAGCAGGAGGATCGGTATGATCATGCCTTTGCCTTCCCCACTATCACCAGAGGTACCTGAAACAACAACTGAAATTGTAAGCCCGAAAGCTTAGTGAGCTACCCCCAAAATACAAACCTTATAGCCATATCATAAAATCATGTAAGTAAATAGTAAACATAATGTATGATGAGCGTTCAACCTGACTAGACCACCTTGCAGGCCTTCAATCTATCTGGACCACTCTCCGAGCCTTCAACACATCTGGACCGCCTCGTAGGGCCTACAGCCTATTCAGACTACTCATCGGGCCTTCGATCTAACTAGCATACCCTCTTTGGTTTGTAGTATATCCGGACCGCCATGGGTATGTTGGCCTTCAACACAAAGCAGGACCGCCTCAACCCACCCCGCAATCAACAATCATGTGCACATATACATTTCATATGCTATTTTAGTAACAGTCAACCGAACTAGCAGATCAAATAGCATAGCAATATCGTATGACCAGGACACCGACCTTCCCAGGTCACTAACCATAAAGATATCACCATCCTAACTACCAGGATGTAAATCAATAAACATATCATGTAATAATCCAGATACAAATCCATAAAGGGCCGACCTTGGTGCCTTAGACCCTGTTGATATGGTGAGGATAACTCACCTTTCAAGTGTCGCACTGAAATGATAAGCTCAACTATTGTATCATCAACACAAACTCTTCCACATAAAGTTACCAGAAAATCCCTTTTCATAAATTTCCAAATCACCGAAAATACCCCAGAGGTCAACTGGTCGACCTTTGGTCAAAGTCCACATCCATAGTCAAAGTCAACAGTCCATGTTGACCCAACTTGTCGAGTGCATTCTACCGACTTGTGGAGTTCTTCCTAGACTCACGAAGTCATAAAATTCTAGGTTGACTCGTCGAGTTCTCCTATAACTCGTCGAGTTTATACGTGTCCAAAAGTTGAGAGAGCCATAGCCGACTCGCCGAGTCTTCGACTGACTCGCTGAGTTCCAAACAATCCTCAACGGACTCGTCGAGTTTTTCATCCAACTCGTCGAGTACATGGGCATCTTCAAGTGGCTCGCCGAGTTGTCTATGCAACTCACCGAGTCCTTTCAGAACTTCATTCATGCAGATGCTTTTAAGCCATGCCAAGGTTCCATATTACAGATCCAAGCTTCTAAGGCACATTTATCACGTAAAGTTGCGAACTTTATGTGCATGCAAGGCCCTAGAGGTTATAAATAACCAATCTAAGCTTCTAATGGGGCTTTACACCTTAGGAGAGTCTCATCCTTGCAAGAACTGGAAGCTTTATGGACTTAGAAGCCTAAGAGAGTTCAATTATGAAGTTAAAACTTCAAATCTTAGCTTATACACAAGAAAAAGCTTCCAAACATACTAGGAAAGCCCAAATTTTTTCCCAAAAGGGGGGTCTAGAATGAAATGAGGTCAGGATAGCGATTTAATACCTTCCAAAAGATGCCAAATAAAATAGATTTCGGATTCCACAAGCTCCTTGCTTCTGAATACTTGATCTCCAAGCTCGTTTCTCCAAAAATCATCTTCCAAGCTTAAGAATGCATAAAAGAAACATACACACTCGATTAGGGTTTTAGAGGGATAAGAAGCAATGAAGGGGAGGCCGGGGGAGGCTAATGATCCTTTAAATAGGGTGCAAAACCCCGGGATTTAGGGTTTCATCTGCCAGCTCCTACTCATCGAGTTCCTTCTTAGACTCGGCGAGTAGGTCATTAAAACTTGTGGACCAATCCGCCGCTACTCGACGAGTTCCTTCTTGGACTGTCATATATATTGGATTAGTACCTGAGGATCAGGGAGTTACATGTTTAAGGAATTGTCTTCAGTTTAGTTTCTCTGAAATTTCCTAGTTAATATTATCAATGGTTTTTATATGTCATTCTTCATGCTGAGAGTTATTAGTGGGGCACATCTTACTAATAGGGGTTTAGATTTTCAGGCATTTTATTGCGGGCCATTGGTGGTAGCGAATTAGGGGTACACTTGGAAGATCGGTAGTCGGATCAATGAGTTAGTTCAGCGATGGGGCACAAGAAGTTGTAGTTCAAGTTCATTTAACTATTGGAATTCAAGATAGATGTGGGTGTAAGGGATTGATCCATATTTTAGTGCAAGAGAGTTGTCATAGGGTTGATGTAACGCCCGTAGATTCGGGCTAGTCAAATTAGAAACGATAAGCATCAAAAATGAATTTTTTTATGGAAGATTATTTAGAAGGATTAATCTTAACCAAGTTTTAGTATATGTCACAAGGTTTCCGTGCATACAAAGAACGCCAAAATCCGAGTTATAACGAAGAAGTTATGACCTGTCGAAGTTTCACGATAGAACCTGCATGACCCAGCGCGACCCAGTGCGACGTAAATAGTGAATTTAAGGTAGATATATATCTATCCTTAGTGATCTAAACGAGAGTCAAAGATTTCTTCAATATTAGTCTAACGATAAAAAGTCAGACGAAAAGAGAGTTCAGATAAAGGAGTTATGAATTTCGAACGGAGTTTTCCTGTCCCGGCCTACTAAAGATAATATATAAGTAATATACTTATAATATATTAAAAATAATGCCAAAATTATCCAATGGAGTCTAAACAAGAGTTGTAAAGCATAATCTCATCTTCGCGTCGATATAAAGAACGTCGAAAACAGAGTTCGTATGCGAAAGTTAGGAATTTCTGAAGTTCGGGGTGCGAACCCCAAAGCTGTGTCAGAGACCACGACGTGGCAGGTCTTCTAACACCTCCGGGAGTCCCCCAGTTTTTCCCTATAAATAGATTTGAAGGGTCAGCCGAGTTTGGTTGCTCATTCTCTCATCTCTGTCCCATATTACATCGATTTACGTGAAAAGAAGTACCCCCGAAGCCCCGATATCAACCCAAGATCCGAAGCAAGTCCTGAAGCCCAAAGATCCCGAGAAGAAAAGAGTTTCTGAGCCGAAGCTCTGCCCGCGAGAAACTAGGTGTGTGAAATGGTCACGGTTTCACCGAAGAATACTACTTCTACAAGTCGTAGTGTTTTCCGATCATCTTCTGATCAAGTGAGTGTATAGTCCCTTTCATAACACGATTTTGATACAAGTATGGTGTGACTGTATTAAGTATAAGTTTTGGGTGAGTGTGTGGTCACTTTCTTCTTACACATAAATATTAAGTATTTGCTATGAAATATGTGCTATGTATATAATATAAAGTTGTTTATATGCGTGGGTGTATAGTCCCTTTCATAACACGATTTTAATACAAGTATGGTGTGAGTGTATTAAGTATAAGTTTTGGGTGAGTGTGTGGTCACTTTCTTCTAACACATAAATATTAAGTATTTGCTATGAAATACATGCTATGTGTATAATATAAAGTTGTTTATATGCGTGGGTTTATAGTCCCTTTCATAATTACGATTTTAATACAACTATTGTTTGAATGTATTAAGTATATGTTTGGTGTGAGTGTGTGGTTACTTTCTTCTAATGCATAAATACGAAGTATTTTATACGAAATACGTGTCATGTGTATATTTTGTTGTTATATGTGTGAATGTATATTCACTTTCTTCTACCACATAAATATGAAGTATTTGCTATGAAGTACGTGCTAGGTGTTTATACATTGTTTGTTTACTTGAGATAGATGTTGAAATCATGTTTTATACATGTTTTAAAAAGATTTAAACTATATATGTGTTTGCATCTACAAATAGGTTGGGTAGAACATGGGTAGATGAAATAGTTGATGTGAGACGCAATAATAAGTATTTTTGAACTCCATGTGTTCACTTAGTGTTTGAACTCTATGTGTTCATTAGGTATTTTTGAACTCTATGTGTTCACTTAGTGTTTGAACTCAATGTGTTCATTAGGTATTTTAGAACTCTATGTGTTCACTTAGTGTTTGAACTCATTGTGTTCATTAGGTATTTTAGAACTCTACGTGTTCACTTGGTATTTTTGGACTCAATGTGTTCATTAGGTATTTTAGAACTCTATGTGTTCACTTGGTATTTTTGGACTCAATGTGTTCATTAGGTATTTTAGAACTCTATGTGTTCACTTGGCATTTTTGGACTCAATGTGTTCATTAGGTATTTTTGAACTCTATGTGTTCACTTAGTGTTTAAACTCAATATAAGTATTCACCAGATGTTTTGAATTAATTGTTCACTAGAAGTATTAGAACTAGGTGTTTGTTAAGTATGTTGAACTAAGTGTTTACCAGTCGTAATGTGTGGACCTTGGCAGTGGTGGACTTTGTGTCAATTCCTTAGGTTAATCCTTAGGAATAAATGGATAAAGATAGTTGATTCTTAGGTTAAATCCTTAAGTAATAAAGGAGATAATGGGAATGAGTATTTGGGTTGATTGTTTAATAATTGAATATAATAAATGTATTATTGTGGGTTGAAAACCCTATATGCTCACCAGGCTCCCAAGCCTGACCTACTCAGTTTAATTGTATCACAGGTATCGATACGAAGTTGGTTTTCACTGAGAGATTAAACGAGATATAAATCACTAGAGTAAATGAATGTATGTTCTGTTTATGCTTATGTGTCTGTACCGGAACATGACATCCCGAGATTTTGTTATATAATGAAAATACATTTCTTTAAAGCAATGCTTTGATAAATTCTTATATATTTTGTTTTGGGAGCTAATTTCACAACTGTTTTCTTTAAAAGATTACTTTGATTTTTAAAACAAGCATAAATAAATCGGTCTTTTCTAGCCGTGAAATTGGGGATGTCACAGTTGGTATCAGAGCATTAGTTTTCGCGAACTAGGAATTTGTAGGAAATTATCTAGGCTTAAACTTAGAATTCTAAGTAATGATTGTGAGGAGTGTGTCTAAAATATGTTAGGTAGTACACCTAAATTGACACAAGCATTAGTTTATATTAGGAAGGATGCCTAATATGCTTTTATGTGCTAAATGTTATATGTTTCCATATATGATATTATTTGTTCGGATCTATGGTCTGTTGCCGACCAGATCTGGGAACCTTATGTGTGTAGAATTCTTATAATATATGAATTTCGAATGGAGTTTTCCTGTCTCGGCCTACTAAATATAATATATAAGTAATATACTTATAATATATTAAAAATAAATTCAAAATTAGCCAATGGAGTATAAACGAGAGTTGTAGAGCATAATCTCACCTTCGCGTCGATATAAAGAATGTCGAAAACGGAGTTTGTATGTGAAAGTTATGAATTTCTGAAGTTCGGGGTGCGAACCCCAAAGCTGTGTCAGAGACCACGACGTGGCAGGTCTTTTGAGACTTCCGGGAGTCCCGCAGATGTAACTTGAGATTACGCATGCAGTGACGACCAAGCCCACGACGTGTCAAAAGGTGCCACGACGTGGCAAGGGCCAGTTTTTCCCTATAAATAGATTTGAAGGGCCAGCCGAGTTTTGTTGCTCATTCTCTCACCTCTCTCTTATATTACATCGATTTACATGCAAAGAAGTACCCCGAAGCCCCGGTATCAACCCCGACACCCGATGCAAGTCCTGAAGCCCGAAGATCCCGAGAATAAAAGAGTTTCCGAGCCGAAGCTCTGCCCGCAAGAAACTAGGTGTGTGAAGTGATCCCGGTTTCACCGAATAATACTACTTCTACAAGTCGTAGTGATGTCCGATCAACTTCTAATCAAGTGAGTGGATAGTCCCTTTCATAACACGATTTTAATACAAGTATGGTGTGAGTGTATTAAGTATAAGTTTTGGGTGAGTGTGTGGTCACTTTCTTCTAACACATAAATTTTAAGTATTTGCTATGAAATACGTGTTATGTGTATAATATAAAGTTGTTTATATGCGTGGGTGTATAGTCCCTTTCATAACCCGATTTTAATACAAGTATGGTGTGAGGGTATTAAGTATAAGTTTTGGGTGAGTGTGTGGTCACTTTCTTCTAACACATAAATATTAAGTATTTGCTATGAAATACGTGCTATGTGTATAATATAAAGTTGTTTATATGTGTGGGTGTATAGTCCCTTTCATAAACACGATTTTAATACACTATTGTTTGAATGTATTAAGTATATGTTTGGTGTGAGTGTGTGGTTATTTTCTTCTAACGCATAAATACGAAGTATTTTATACGAAATACGTGTTATGTGTATATTTTGTTGTTATATGTGTGAATGTATATTCACTTTCTTCTACCGCATAAATATGAAGTATTTGCTATGAAGTACGTGCTAGGTGTTTATAAATTGTTTGTTTACTTGAGATAGATGTTAAAATCATGTTTTATACATGTTTTAAAAGATTTAAATTGTATATGTGTTTGCATCTACAAATAGGTTGGGTAGAACATGGGTAGATGAAATAGTTGATGCGAGACGAAATAATAAGTATTTTTGAACTCTATGTGTTCACTTAGTGTTTGAACTCTATGTGTTCATTAGGTATATTTGAACTCTATATGTTCACTTAGTGTTTGAACTCAATGTGTTCATTAGGTATTTTAGAACTCTATGTGTTCACTTGGTGTTTGAACTCAATGTGTTCATTAGGTATTTTAGAACTCTATGTGTTCACTTGGTATTTTTGGACTCAATGTGTTCATTAGGTATTTTAGAACTCTATGTGTTCACTTGGTATTTTTGGACTCAATGTGTTCATTAGGTATTTTAGAACTCTATGTTTTCACTTGGTATTTTTGGACTCAACGTGTTTACCTGTCGTAATTTGTGGACCTTGGCAGTGGTGGACTTTGTGTCAATTCCTTAGGTCAATCCTTAGGAATAAATGGATAAAGGATAGTTGATTCTTAGGGTAAATCCTTAAGAAATAAAGGAGATAATGTGAATGAGTATTTGTGTTGATTGTTTAATAATTGAATATAATAAATGTATTATTGTGGGTTGAAAACCCTATATGCTAACCAGGCTCTCAACCCTGACCCACTCAGTTTAATTGTATCACAGGTATCGATACGAAGCTGCTTTGCACTGAGAGATTAAAGGAGATGTAAATCACTAGAGTAAATAAATGTATGTTCTGTTTATGCTTATGTGTCTGTATCGGAACATGACATCCCAAGATTTTGTTATATAATGAAAATACATTTCTTTAAAGGAATGCTTTGATAAATTCTTATCATATTTTGTTTTGGGAGCAAATTCCGCAACTGTTTTCTTGAAAAGATTACTCTAATTTTAAAAACAAACATAAACAAATCGGTCTTTTCTTGCCGTGAAATTGGGGATGTCACAGTTGATATTCTCAAGACCTGGGGTGGTCCTTGTATCATAAGCTTCAGGAAAAGATCTCATTGAGGTTGGTTATCCCTTCTTCAGATAACAAAGTTAGGATTCGAAAGTACCGGTGTCGCTCAGTTTGGAGGACAATTGTTTGTTGAAGGACTCTTGGGGTCCAATCATTAAAATTACTAGGGAAAGAACGGTGACGAGTGGGTGATGATGTTGGGTGCATGGGTTTGTTTAGATACTAGAACTGTCAAGAAAATTTAGAATTGTATTGGTTGGATATGGTTAAAATGCATGGATCCTTCAGTAAGTAGAATGTTGGGTTGGTGATCCATCAGTTTTGGTAAAGCGGATCATCATTCATTGTATTTAGTAAGGTTAAAAAATTGAAGTTAAAGCTAAGTGGTGGAGAACCATTTGGGTTCCAAGGATAGAATCAGGTGCAGAACCAAGAGGAGTTCCAGATCCTAGTCAAGAAGGAAGCCAATTCAAGTGGCAGTTTGGATTAAGGTTGCACAAGGTTAGGGGTTTACAACTTTCAAAAATAGGGTCGTAAATTTGTGGTAATGCATAGCAAATATGTCATTGGATCCAGGTTGATGGTTGTGTTAGAGCCTCTCTACCTGTTTTTTTTTTCGATGAAGGCTTAAGGGTTTGAAGCATGACCCGAACACTTGATTTGGGATACATTCAATGTGGTTTCAACCATGTTTGATTATGGGATGGTATGGTAGATGGAGAGAAAGACCAAAAGTTGGGCTCGTGGATGATATGGGAGTCTTGTAAGACTACAGGGTAGTCGTAGAATACATAAGGACGATAGGCTATCGGGGAAGTGTTGTAAGTCTATGATATAGTCATAGCATTCACAAGAATGAGGTAGGACATGGTACGAGTGGTTGTTAGGCTGATAGAGGATCATTGCATGTTTGGATTGAGGCAGATAATATTTTCTAAGGATTTTACTTTTTTTCGTATGACGATTGTTGGATCCAAGGCGAGGTTAAACCTTTGTAATGGTCATTTGGTTGAGACCCGTGGGCTAGGCCCGTATGGTTATGATAGAGTGGGTGAGACTGGGTGGAAATTGGATTGAGTAAGGTATTAGATCACGTTTAGAGTGGGATGACTCGGTGGTCAGTGGTTCGTATCAGTGTGATTGTTAGGCTGGGTAGCCCTTATCAACTCGGATCGTTGTGGTGGGACCAGGTGTGATACTCTTAATCTTTGCGGTTGATTGGGGAGTTTATATCTTAGTTTAGTGGGAGGTCGCCATGGAATCATAAGATTTCAGATATATGCAAGTGTAAGTCTTTGGATTTCAGAATGTGAGTCATGTTCTGGGTTGGCAAAGGGTTAGGACTCGCATTCAGAGTCGCCTTTTCATTTATGAAAGATCTTTTCAATAGCAAGGTATGGTCAAGGGTTCTTCATGCTAAGGGTATCGGTTGGATAATGTAGGATCGGAAGGAGTCTTTAGCTTGGATTCCAGAGAGAGGGCATATTGATTGTGTTTCAGAATGGTTCTGCCTGTGAGGAGGTCAGGTAAAGTTCTGGGGGTTTTGAACTTATAGAAGTGAAGTTTTGGTTTTTCCGTATAGAGTAAGTTAGTGGGTTAATCATTCATTCTCCATCAGGGCGTATAAGTACTGCTATGATTGGGTTTCGATGGTATCATTGGAAGGTCGCTATGAGTATGACTCAATTTTGTCAAAGCGGGGATCGAGAGGAATTTAACGGATCGTCTGATTTCCTAAAAGGTAGCACGGAGTGAATTTGAGGACAAAATCGAATTTAAGTAGGGTAGAGTTGTAACACCATGTTTCGAGTCATTTTATAATTCGGGGTTGTGACCCGAAGATCAATTATTTTAAGGCTTCGAGCTTTGGGGAAAGAAAGGTTTAGACCCGTTTAGATGTGGGTAATGTTGATTATATGATCCAAAAGTTTGGTTTGTGTCATGGAGCCTAAGGGTCTAATGGTAAAAGTGATGGTTCAAGCCTTTCATGAATTATGGATTTTTTGTTTGAGGTGTTTTAAGTCTAAAGTAATTAGATAGGGTTGTAAATCTCCTTATTACCTTTTTATGCATATAAAGATCATAGAAAATGGAGTTGGGACGCAAAATTTATCGCCATCGAAAGATAGATTGGTTGGGGGCTTGTCGAGTACACTGGCCGTACTTGGTTGGAGTAATTGTGAAGGCTCTTTCACATACGCTGAGCGTACCAGATGTACGTTGGGCGTAAGCGACTCGATCTTAAACCCGAATTTAGGGTCTTGGACCTTACATAAAGGCCTTAACTCACCTTCAAATCCTATTATCCTCAACCACCAAAATATTTAACCTTAAATTTGAAACCCTCGTGTCTCTTGTGTGAATTTCAAGCTTTGCTGTGATTTTTGGTGTGCTTTGGAGAAGAAGAAGATCTTGTAAGAAGCATTGCTTGGCTTGGAGCTTGTGGATCCAAGCTCTAATCATCTTCATCAACTTCCAGGAGGTATGAAGCTTTTAACTTTATGACTTTATGTGTTAGATCTAGTTCACGGCTTGTTTTTGGGTTTATTACGGTCCCTAGAGTTTTCCTTGTGAGTATGAGCTACTCCAGGAGCTCAGAATGCTAGATCTTTTTGAAATGTTTATAAAGGTCCCCTGTTTCTAGGAACGGTTACATGCTTCTTCTCTCCATAATCTATCGTCTTAACCTTCTTTGTTGTTTCTCTTTTCTCCCACATTTTTCCTTTCTGGTTTTCGATGGCTTCCATCAAATCTAGAATTGTCCCTACACCGAAGGAGTTCGAGATTTTTCAGTTTTGGTTTGGGTTTATGCTCGAGCATGGGGTCCAGTTCCCGTCGGAGGGATCTACTATTTATCAACCGCCACCCGGGAAGGCCGGTATTCCAGTGGTGATTTTCGAGGTAGGGTTCCGTCTTCTTGTTTCTGACTTCTTCGATGAAGTCATGCGGGAGTATGGTTTTTCTGTTCATAATCTGCCTCAAACACTGTGAACAAAATAGACAGGTTCGAGTTAGGGTGCTAAGTGTTGGGTGTAGTTCCTCATTTTCAAGCGTTCCAGTCTTTCTTTAATTCGTCAAGTCATTCAGGTGTTCACACTTTTTCTCAACGTTGCAACACACATTCCGTTATAGTTAACCAAAAAGCACCACGGAAAAACTGGCAGGATCAATGGTTGTGGGTTAATAGTGATTTAGTTGGTGTAGGCTATCCTCGTGTGGCCATGGCTTCGGACTGGGCGCCCCATTTGTCGGGTGTCGATTTATCTGTGGCCCGTGCACTAAGGGGAATTTATTTTGACGTCAAGGATTGGCCGGACTGCATATTGGTGGCAGCCGGGATGAGTGATGTTTGGCGTTCGAGTAAGAAGATGCCTCAGTTTTTTGTGAGTAACGATAATGAGTGTTACCTTCCTCCCCCCCCCCCTGTCTCTTTGCTTGTCGTAATGTTTCATGTTCTTTTTTCTTCATTTTTCTTTTTGAATCGGGTCTTGCGTTGTGGTTGTTGTAAGTGACGAGAAGCATTTATCTCTCGAAAAAGTACTACGGGGAAATTTTAGGAGTGATCTCCAGTGTCACGAGGTTCCCTTGGTGGAGGCGCTACTTGCTCTAACTACTGTTGGGCCTGATCCCAAAATGTGAGGCCCATCCTGTTGTGGCGAGAGTCGAGGCTGCCTCTCCGTTAAAGGGGTCGAATGTGCCTAGCTTCCAGGTCGTCTCCTATCTTCGGTCCATTTTTGCGGATTCTACCCTTGGGGAGGACGTTGGTGGTGATACTATTTACCGACGCTTACGTCGAAACGAAACATCAAACCTTTTCTCGCTAAGTCACCTGTTGTTATCAAGATTGCTGATAGTAACAAGTTGTCGGCACTATAGGTGGTTTGTTCACACCATCAAGGGAAAACAAGCATTGCGGGAGTTTGCTCCATCTCACAATCAGCTTCACATGACGTCCCGTCGAAGATGTGGCCTTCTTCTTCGGGTGCAACTGGTGTGTATCTCCCAGATGGAACCTTACACACAATTCTCTTCTATCGGAACTGATGGGTTTTGAGCATTCTAACACTTCCTAAGTGTACATGCAACCCTAATAACCTTGGATCTATGTTTGTCTAATTGTCATGCAAAGTTGAATTCCAAGGTTATATTCCTATCTAGCATACATGGGGAACAATTTTAACATAAAGTATAGATAGAATAACTTACCTTGTTGTTGTTTGTGTTCCTTGAAACCTTGTGAGCCTAGCACCCCAAGTGTGATGCCTCAAATGCTTCACACAACACCAAATGCTCTTGGAAGAACTTATGAGAGAACACACACTTCTCAAAAATCGGCCAAGCCCTCTTGTTTCTTAGTGTCAACCGATTTTGGTGGAGAATATGTTTCTTATATAGTGTTGACACATCAAGGGTTAAACCCTAATGTGTCATGACTCTTCATTTCCATGACCCATGGGTTTGTAACTCCCATGGAGCATCCATGGAGCATCCTATGGGTAGAACCCAACTTGATAATCCATGGAGTCTCTTAGCCCACTATACAAGATATGGATGATTTACATAATCAACCCATATATTTAATTAGTTATCTTTTGATCACATAATTAATTCTAAATTAATTCTTGATCAAACTAATCAAATAATATTATTAATATATTAGAACTTATAATATATTAATAATCTCCAAGTGTTATTTCTCTCATTTAGTCTATCCAATTGCATGGTGCCATGCAACCCAAATGGACCATGCCGGGTCGGGTCAAGTACATACCAGAAATAGTTATGGACTTAGACACCTTATCCAACAGTCTCCCACTTGGATAAGTCTAATAACTATTACTGCAAGTATGACTTCAAGAACCGATCGGCAATCGTAGCTCTTTTCAAGGTTTCTCGAAACTGAGAAGAAGATGGTACGCCATTTAAGATAAGTGATCATATAATCCTCTGTTCTAGATATCAGTTGGACAAATACATGGAACAATGTCTTACTTATTGTCCAACATTAGTTTCCCGATTTCCGATTTGTTTGACAAAGAACTTCATTGAACATATCAATTTAGTTCTGACCGGGCCCGGTACATAGGTCAAAACAAAATCATCGAGGGGCCCAGATATCAGCTTCTAATCCAAGAAGGAACAGATAAACTTCGACTCATATGTTTGTTCTACTACTCATTGAATTACACACAAGAGCACAATTTTATAACATCGAGTTACCAATGCGTTTTTCGTACAATCAATGCATAACCAACTTGTAAGTAACAAATCATATCTCTAGGTTTAAAGACTTATATGATATTACCGTCTCACGATCACTCGAGATAGAATTCCATGAAGTGATTCCAGTGAGCGGGGGTTGAGTCCAATGCTTAGAACTTATGAGCACTCATGATTGTTGTAGCCTTGTCCCAGACCTCTACAACCAAACATGACAGTCTTGATTCATACCTACTTCCGACATATGACCGACTGTGGAGGTTTGAATAATATGTTATACCAAACAAAATTATTCTGGAAGTCAAAACATGCAAAAGAAATATAGTAAACGATCGACAAGAGATAGTAACACTTTACTCATAAATAAAACACTTTTATTCATCATCAAATGTCAATTACACTTTACAAATTTCGAGGTTATCTAACTACTAAATCTAATATCATCCTTCAGCCCTATGCTCCGAGCATGCTGGAGATGCTTAACCCGAGTCAGTCCCTTCGTGAGGGGATCTGCCGGATTCTCATCTGATGATACCCTCTTTGCCACGAGGCGTCCTTCTTCGATCCGATGTCTGATGAAATGGTATTTTCTGTCGATGTGTCTGGATCTCCCGTGATCCCTTGGTTCCTTGGCTAAGGCAACAGCACTTTCACTATCACAGAAAATTTCCATTGGCTCTTTAATAGCTGGTACAACTCCAAGGTCTCAAATGAAGTTCCTCAGCCATAAAGCCTCCTTTGCCGCCTCGCTAGCTGCAATATACTCTGATTCACAAGTAGAATCTGCCACTGTCTCTTGCTTGGAACTCTTACAAGAAATTGCTCCTCCATTTAGGGTAAAGACCCAGCCCGACTGAGAGCGGAAGTTATCCCTATCAGTCTGGAAGCTAGCATCACTATACCCTACAACTCTCAAGTCATCACTCCCACCGAGGGTAAGGACCCAGTCCATAGTCCTTCGTAGGTACTTAAGAATATTCTTTACCGCAGTCCAGTGTGCCTTGCCAGGGTTCCCCTGAAACCTGCTAACCATGCTCAAGGCAAAGGCTACATCAGGTCGAGTACACGTCATAGCATACATGATCGAACCTACAACCGAAGCATAAGGTACTCGACTCATTTCTGCTATCTCAGCCTCAGTGCTAGGGCTTTGTGTCTTACTCAACTTGGCGCTACTCTGGATGGGTAACTCTCCTTTCTTGGAGTCTTGCATTCTGAATCTCTTCAGAACCTTATCCAAGTAGGTACTTTGACTAAGTCCAATTAGTCTTTTACTCCGATCTCTCAAGATCCTTATCCCCAAAATATAGGCAGCTTCACCAAGGTCCTTCATAGCGAAACACTTTCCAAGCCAGGACTTTACTTCCTGCAGGGTTGGAATGTCGTTTCCTATGAGTAGTATGTCATCCACATACAATACCAAAAAGCTAACTATACTCCCACTAGCCTTGACATATACACAAGATTCATCTTCACTCCTAGAAAAGCCAAATTCCTTGACCTTTTCATCAAAGCAAAGATTCCATCTGCGAGGTGCTTGCTTTAATCCATAAATGGATTTCTCAAGCTTACACACTCTATTAGGGTACTCGTTACTGACAAAACCCTCTGGCTGACTCATGTAAACATCTTCAGCCAACTTTCCATTAAGGAAAGCGGTTTTGACATCCATTTGCCAAATTTCATAGTCATGAAATGCGGCTATGGCTAACAGAACCCGAATAGACTTAATCTTGGCTACCGGAGAAAAGGTCTCATCATAATCCACTCCAGGAATTTGAGAGAAGCCCTTTGCAACCAGTCTAGCCTTATAAGTGTGTACTTTACCATCCATGTCGGTCTTCTTCTTGAAGACCCATTTGCACCCTACAGTCTTTCGACCTGGTACATTCTCAACCAAGTTCCAAACTTGATTATCATACATGGATTGTATCTCGCTATCCATAGCCTCTTTCCATTTAGCAGACGCGGGGCCTGCCATGGCTTCCTCGTAGCTGTTAGGGTCATCTTGACTTACTAGTGTCTCATCACTAATAAGTGTCTCACCTTCTGCAGTAATATGGAATCCATAGTAATGCTCAGGTGCACTCCTAACTCTCGTGGAACGCCTCAGAGGTATAGATTCGTCAATTGGCTCAACAGGAGTTTCCTCCTCAAGTTGAGGGCTAGAGTTTGAAGTTCCTTCACCACTTGACTCTTGAATTTCTTCAAGATCAACTTGCCTCCCACTGTCTCCTTGGCTTATAAACTCTCTTTCTCGAAAGACTCCTCTTCTTGCTACAAAGACAACATTGTCACTAGGTCTGTAGAAGAGGTAACCAAAGGATTGTTGTGGGTAGCCGATGAAAATACACCTCTCGCTTCGGGGTTCGAGCTTATCATGAGTCTCGCGTCTCACGAAAGCCTCACAACCCCAAATCTTGATGTGATCTAGTTTAGGTACTTTACCAGTCCACATCTCGTGAGGAGTTTTGGCAACTTTCTTTGTAGGGACTAGATTAAGGATATGGGCAGCAGTCTCTAAGGCATACCCCCAGAATGAGATTGGTAGCGAAGCTCGACTCATCATGGAACGAACCATGTCCAACAAGGTTTGATTACGCCTCTCAGCCACACCATTCAACTGTGGTGTCCTGGGAGGTGTCAATTGTGAGACAATCCTACATTCCTTTAGATAGTCGAGGAACTCTGAACTAAGATACTCACCACCTCGATCGGATCGAAGCATCTTAATGTTCCTGCCCAATTGATTCTCGACTTTCTGTTTAAATTCCTTAAACTTCTCGAAAGTCTCTGACTTATGCTTGATTAAGTAGACATATCCATATCTACTGTAATCATCAGTAAAAGTCAAATAATAACGATTAGCATCCCTTGTGGCATGTTTGAATGGTCCACACACATCCGTGTGTATAAGGTCCAACAAACCTTCACCCCTTTCACACGAGCCTGTGAAGGGTGACTTTGTCATTTTTCCAAGTAAGCATGATTCGCAACTATCATTTGACTTTAGGTCAAACGACTCCAAGACTCCATCCTTTTGGAGTTGGCCTATGCGTTTCTTGCTTATATGTCCAAGACGACAATGCCATAATGATGCTTTATCCAAGTTATTATTATTAGTAGAATCAATACACAAAACATTATTTCCTAAGTTATCTACAATAGATACAGCTTCATACACACCATCACAAGGTAATGCTTTAAAATAAAGAACATTATTAAAGAAAGCATTAATCGAACCAACTTCATTATCAAATGAAAAGGTGAAACCTTGTTTGTACAATGCATGAAAGGAAATAATATTTCTTGCCATTTCTGGCGAATAACAACATTTATTCAAATCTAAATTTAACCCACTACTTAGCGATAAAGTATAAACTCCAATCTTGGTGACAGGTGTAACTTTCCTATTCCCCATGATCAAGTTTATTCTTCCTTGCTCCACATTCTCACTTCTTCCTAGTCCCTGCAAGTCACAACAAATATGAATACCGCAACCGGTATCAAGGACCCAAGATTTCGAATGGGGTGAGTTATTAGAAATGATAGTGTAAATACCTGCATGGTTGGGTTTGACTTTCCCATCCTTCACATCCTATTGGTACTTTGGGCAGTTCCGCTTCCAATGAGCTTTTTCATGGCAATAGAAGCATTCAGCCTCTTTTGGGTCAGAAGAAGGAGTAATGAAACCTTTCTTGGTTCCACTTGAAGAAGAGCCATCAAGGGTCCGAGCCTTGGTACCCTTCGAAGATCTCTTTCTCTTCCTCCCTCGACTTTGCCCAATTGCCAAGACCGGAGTTGAGTCTGGAGTAGGAGTGATAGCAACCGACTTCCCCTTAAGACCTGTTTCTGCGGTCTTGAGAAGTCCCTGAAGTTTGCTGAGGGTGACCTCTTCCTTGTTCATGTGATATGTCATGCGGAATTGATCATAACACGATGGTAAGGAGTGCAAAATGATATCTATTGCAAGCTTCTCAGGGAAGTTCACATTGAGCTTCAGCAAACGATCCACATACCTTTGCATTTTCTGCATGTGGCTCGTGACGGACTCTCCGTCCTTCATCATGGTTGTTATCATGGAGCAGATGACTTCGTACCTCTCTTGTCGTGCACTTTGATGGACCTTGTGACGGACTCTCCGTCCTTCATCATGGTTGTTATCATGGAGCAGATGACTTCGTACCTCTCTTGTCGTGCACTTTGGCCCAAAGTGATATTTTTGAATTATACCAAACGGACCATTCTTTCAATTTTATCTTTTTATTTTAGAAACACGATAGTTAAAACCAAACGATTCCGCCAAAAATTCAATAGAACCAGACTGGATTCTAACACGGTTCGGAGAGAAAACCATTTTTTGATTTTGTGAAATATGACTAGCCCACAACTAAAAAGTCTATTTTGTTTTTATTTTATTTTATTTTTTTAATTTTTTTATCAGCCCATAGTTGAAAGCCAAGGAGAAAGCAAAAATGAAATGAAGGTAGAAGCGCGGAATAAGCATGCACAAACTGGTTTTTTTTTTTTTTTTTTTCTAAATCGGACCGGTTCAGAAAACCGGTTCGGTTCTGGTCAACTTAGTCAAAACCGGTTCACCTCAAAACCGGTTCGGTTCTAAACCGGTCCAGCCTCAAAATAATTCGAACGTATGTAAACCGGTTCGGAAAAGACAAAAAAACGAGTCTTGAACAGCCTCAAATGGCTATATAGCCATTAGGAAAAGACAAAAAAACAGTAACACTAAAAAAACCGGTTCACCAACGGCACTTTCGAAATCTGGTTCAAAACCGGTTCATCACTCCGGTTTAGAATAAACCGGTTCCAAACCGGTCTCCGGGGTAAAATATGCGAACTGGTAACATCCGGTGGTTCGGTTCACTATGGGTTCGGTTCTTATGTAAATTGGTTCAGGGCTAAACCAGTTTCCGATTCAACAATCGGTTCTGTTCCTAAACCGGTGTTTTTGCCCACGCCTAGAGCAGAAGAGTTGAAGGCATCAACATTTTTGGAGCAGTTTTCTTTATTTTTCTTATTTTTTTTATTGGTTTTATGATCATTGTCTTCATAATGGTTTTTTTTTTTCACTTTTTTTTATTTTGTTTTTGTTTTTTATTCGTTCGTAGTCATTGTTGTTGTTTGAATTTAGTCATCATCGGTCATGTTGCGTAGTTCCAAATTTCCGATTGATATTCAAGCTCTTGTATGGTAATTGGTACCGAAGTTCTCATTGATATTTCTTGTTTATCGAATTTATGTTCGACCCTCAATGTTTCTCTTTCAAGCAGGGAAACATTTTGTATTGGTTCCATGTTGTCTAAGTGGTCTTTTAAGCATATGCATACTTCTACGGATAAAGGAGTAAGTTTTGTTCTTCTAGGAGTGACATTGAAACCGAAAAATACAAAATTACATGACAAAACATATCAATTTAAATAGTTCGGGTAATATCAATTTAAATAGTTCGGGTAAGTTCGTTAACACTAGTTCGGTTTAATATAATACAAAGAACTAGATATAAACTTGAAGTTTTTTAGATTATTCAATATAAATACTACATCATTTCAATTTCCAGAACATTTTTAAGAAAATAAGCAAATCATAGCTTTAAGAACCGATACAAATACAGAATATTCTGGTCCAGTATGATCTTTATAAGTTAATATATATTGGCCTTAATATGAGATGTCTTATTGGTTGGGCTTGGCTCTTCCAAGATTGAATATATAATATGTATGTAAGCGAAACGATCTATCAAATAAGTTGCAAATTAAACTTGCGAGCTTATATTTTTCAAATCTTGAAAGCATGCGTTGCAAATTTGGGTCTTACACATGTACAAAAAGCATATTAGTTTTTATTTTGTTATTATATCAATTATTTATTTGTTATTACTATTATGTAAATATGTTTATAAGCTAAGAATTATTTATTTTATATATGTTATTGATATTTTATAAATTTTGGTTTAAAACAACCTTAAAAAAAGATGTTATGCATTACGAAACGAAAGTGAATATATGTACTTTTTCTTTTACAAAAATATTGTCTAAAACATGGATAATGTTCTAATTTCTATACGGAAAACAAATTAACAGTTTATTTATTATAAATATGTAATATACTTGGTACACAATATAAAGTGAATATATGTACTTTTTCTTTTACAAAAATATTGTCTAAAACATGGATAATGTTCTAATTTCTATACGGAAAACAAATTAACAATTTATTTATATTTATTATAAATATGTAATATACTTGGTACATAATATAAAGTAATTGATGGTGCTAGCATTGGGCTTACAAAAATCTAGACCCTCCAACCAGCATCAACAAAATTTTTAAGATCTAATTTGTTTCTTACGCTAAGGAGAGTGATAACACTTCTAGCATCTTGTTACGTCAGTTTTTTTAATGCTACGTCATTTTTCTTCATTTAACACACAATCTTAACATTTTGTAGGGAGTCGTAACACTCCTAATACTCCATTTTTTTTTCTAATTTAATTTAATTATTTTATTTTAATAAACAAACAATTTTTTTTAATATTACACAAACATTTTTTGATTTAATTAACATGACATAATATTTTTTAACGACACACAATTCATATTAAATAAAAACGATTACAGTAAACTATGATTAATTAACATGAAAGCCAAAACATACTAAATTCAATCTATATCAAAGAATACCTTTCAAACACAAGATTTACATATGAATCAACTAAATTTAGCTAACATCACATCTTCCAAGACCATTTAAGCTGCAACCTTTCAAATTGGTTTTTGATTCATCCCATTATAAACTATGATCCCTCAACGACTCTTAATGCAACCGAAACAAATGTGTGGCAAAGAAGTTATAACATAATAGAAGCCTTAAAAACATGCATTAAAGGCTTGAATTTAAAGAATTTTGTGTGGTTGATAAAGGGTTTGAATAAGATTATTGAAAAATGGGATCTCTAAACATTAATCGTTTCTTCATAATACATTGCAGACAAATTTAAGCACACATTTATTGTTTCCTCTGTAAAATCTTTAATATTAAACTAAGCAAATCAAATCTTAGCTGAACTTTAAGATTCTTGACCAGAAAAACACATACAAGTTATAAAGAAAGAAAGAATATTTGGAAATTTATGTATAAATACAATCAAAAGTGTCCCCAATTTGGTATAAACATAAGTCCTAAGATAAGATAAGCCAACTAAAATCACCAAATGCAATTTAAGACTCAATTAATCCAATCCAGTGAACCAATACATGCAGTTCAATAACTTAAATAACAAAACTAACCTTTGAGCGTGAAACACCTTCACCCCTTCCTTCTGCTTCCTGAGAACAGTTTGCCCTGTCCCACAACCCACAACTTAATCAAACACTGAAAAATTGATGCAAATGTAAATCAAATCGCTATGCGTTTTCTTTTCTTTTGATATCTTAATATATATCTTAATATATAGAGATCATATGTACAGAGTAAAACACACACATAATTACCCTTGCTGCTGGTTTGTATAATGGAATTACTTTCCAGTGACATACCCTAAACCCCTAAATTTTATTCAACTAAGAATCATGCGGAGATTACTTCAAGGGGAACAGAAACCCTAAATTTTATATTACATACCCATTCAATAGCCACACAGAGTATTAGAATACCTTGGTATCAATGGCTTGGTAGACGACGCCATAGGTACCTTCCCCAAGAACTTCACGTTTCAGGTGACATCTCTTTCCTCTATTTATATTATTTTTTGCCGACCAACAGGCTATGCCAAATTTGTGTTTATTTCAACAATTATATTATATTTCGTCCCAAAGCCATAGTTAGATGAAAGGGGATTTAAGCAGAGACAAAACTAAAATGGAATAGATAATATAATGTGTACACATACCTCTTCGATCATATTTTGTGAAGGAATCCATAGTCTATTCACCGACGAAGAATGATCACTAGCTTGCATAACATAATCTTTGGTTTGGTTTTTGGTTGAAAGCGATTCGACCCTACAAGCACCAATCAAATTCAACCCTGGCTCTCTCTCTCTCTCTCTCTTCTCGCCAAAGGTGTAACGAGGCTCCGGTGGCGACTCCCCTAGCGAGAGCTAGGGGCGGTGTTCAATGATCGTTGGCGAGGGTAGCGAGCCCGGTGGCGACCCCCACTCCTCTTAGTCTTATAAAACATAAGGCTATTTTGAGGTTCCTTCCAAGTAGTGTAATATCCATTTTACTCTTTGCTAATTATCCTTGACTAAATTAGACATGAATATATTAACAACTCCTACTATATGGAAAATATTTATCGTAATGCATACCAAAACCTACACTAAACTATAAACTACTGAAGTATCACGAAGCTTATCCATTTCTAATTTGCCTTCTTCTATATTTTAGGGATTGCTTATTTGAGAGTCCAAGTGACTCCCCAAAGGTGTATTTCTGGACTTGGCATCTGTCATGTTGAAATTTTCTAGATCTTTCTTGATATACTTTTCTTAGGAAAAGTTTCAAAGTACTAAAGACTCTTTATTTAGATATGCTTATACCTAATATCTGTTTAACAGCCCATATGGCCTTCATCCCAAACTCTTTGGACAAGTGTTTCTTTAGTTTTTTGATCTCTTGTATGTATAATCCAATAATCAACATGTCATCAATGTATAATACCGAGATGGTGTGTGAGGAACCAAACTTCTTTAGGTAGAAACAATGATATTTATAAAATATTTTATACCTATTTTCTACATGATGCTATGAGAGTACAAGAACAATCTAATTCGTAGGGACAAGGTTTGAGGATACAAACCTTGAGTGAATGCTTAAGATCAATATCTGCTTGCTAATAAATTTTCAAGTCAAGCCTGGAAAGACCAGTCTAGTCTTAGATACTGTGTTCAGCAAATGATCAAATCATTAAATGAAGAATGATAATAAATGATTAAAGTAACGCTAATAAATGAAGAACAAGAAGAATGTTTGAGAGAAGTTTTAAAACAACTTAGTAAAAGCCAAAAGTAGAGTGAATGATCCATCATTGACTTGTATTGAATGCTCCTTTAAATAGGAGTAAAGGATACAGTGAATTAAGTAGAGTGTTTACATATGACTGGACAATAGAGGTTATTCTGACATTCTGATTGTCCAAATAAAATAAAAAGATTATGTCCTATGAAACGTTACATCAATACAAAGAGAAATACAATAAATGCAATAAGAAAAAATTAAGTTGTTCTGGATCAACATCCATTCCAAACATGAAAGTCATTCCGGAATGCCTTCATCTTCGCTTTGACTTCTTTCTTGGTCAAGATAGGTTCCGAACCACTTCTCCATTATTTACTCCAGAATGCAAGTACTTTGGAATTTGGACTTAGGATTGCTAGAGGTTCAGTTTTAGGTTCCAACAATCTCCCCTTAAGTGAACTTAGCAATCCAATGAAGTTAGTTCATTTCTTCCTTGATGAAGGTGTATGCTCTGAACAACCACTCTTAGACTTCTATGTACCATGCCAAATGACTTACAAACTTTGCATTGACCTGTTCCGGAGCATCATACTTGGATGCCCGGGATATGAACTTCTTCAGAGCTTTGGTGGGAACTAGATGTTTGTCGAGGACTTGGAAACAATCCTTCTTGTTTGTTTTCCTTATGGTGTAGACAAAACCTAGAACCGGTTCTTCAATGGGAACGTTTGCAAGAACTTTAGCTTCCAAAAAAATAAAGTCAATTTTGGCTACAAATTGTTCAGTTCCGTAAAGGTGTGCAAGCTCATAATCACGTTGGCAAAATTCCACAACGTAATCCTTCAGGAAGCTTAGAGTAGCATGGTAGGTTCCCATACTTATGTCATCCTTCTGCTTTTCTCTGAAGTAGGCAGCCAACGTGAGGATGTCATTCAGATTCATGGAGGGAAAGTCTGCGTCAGTAGCAGTCCGGGGTGTCGGTTTATTCCGGAGGACGTGAAAACGGAAGAGAGGATAGTTGAGCTCAAATTTCACCAAAAATTTTCTTCTGAAACCCTCCACCTAGGTAATTCTCTTCCTTGAACACAATTCCTTGAGAGGTTGTGCATGCTTTGAGTAGAAGGTTTTAAGTCTCTCTCGCTCGGTCCGGATAATCACATCTGGATCATCAAATGGGTGAAGTGGAGCAAATTTGGTGTAGAATTTGTTGTAGGGAGAAAGAGGAAGATCCAGCTGATCGGAGTTCTTAGTAGAAACGTCATAGTACATGCACAAAATAATTTCTTGAGCTTGGAGAATGCCTTCACGGCAAAGAGGAGAGATGTCATGCATCGGATCAGGGTTATCCTTTAAAGCTTGGATATGAATGCTATCCTCTAATGCATGGTTGATTTCTTCCTATAACCATCCATCCTTCCCATTTGTCCTCATACCCGACTCTACTCGTCGAGTTAGGTGATGACTCGAAGAGTTATCCTTCTAAACTGATGACCAATGATCCTTCATCCGACTCACTGAGTTGTATGAACAACTCGTCGAGTTCGTCTTCATCCGAAAAACACTCTAGCCTGTGACTCGCCGAGTTGTATGAACAACAATTCGAGTCTGCTCTTGAGGTAAGAAGATTGCCTTGGACTCGCCAAGTCATGGTATTGACTCGCAGAGTCCCTCCATAGATGAGTCTGGCTTCCGACTCACTGAGTCCACCCATGACTCACAACTCCACTCAACAAACACGAAGAGGCGGAAAACTCGGGGACTCGCGACTCGACTCGCCGAGTCTAATGAACGACTCACCGAGTCATTCACATGAAAATACTATATACTCGATTTTGCTTGGATCCAGCTCATGCCATACATAGATCTGAGTTCTTAGGGTAGGTTTTTCACATAAAGTTTCCAACTTTACGTGTAAACATGCATAGAATGGGGATTTAAGTCCAAATAAGGGCTAAAATGGTAGATATAGAACATTCAAGCAATATGCTCCCATTAAGGCCATGGATCCGAGCTTCTGGAGCTCAAACATGCCTAGATCTAGAGGTTACACAACTCATAACAAACCCTAATCCATACCCAAGCTTGGAAATGGTTCAAGAAGGACCTTAATGGTGCCCTAAGGGACTTTAAGCATAAAAAAACAGAAGGAACTGAGTTATACCTCAAAGAATCACTAAAATATCACCAAGATATTCGACCTCCTTCTTCTCCTCTTGATCTACTCTTCTTCTTCTCTCAAAATCTTCAAGAAATCACACCAAAACACTTTAATCTCACAAGAAAAGGGGTTAGGACGATATAGGGAGCTCTGACGGTGAAGGAGTCGGGCTTGGGGCGCATAAGGTTGGTTTAAATAGGGGCAAACCCTTGAAATTAGGGTTTCATCCAGATAGCGGGGACTCGCCAAGTCCAGAATGTGGACTTGCCGAGTCTCCAAATTAAATGTGAACAGAGTCCCATCACTACTCTGCGAGTCGGGCCTACAAATCGTCGAGTCCAAGGCTAAAAAAATTAAATCACTTAGATAGATTATACGTACCAGGAACCAGGTGCTACAATAGTGAGGATAACTCACGTCAAAAATGTTGATTTGAACTGAAGTATCAACTCCCGAATCGCTATCTCACTGGAAATCTCGAACTATCACATGATAAATACAAATTCGTAACACATCATAACAATTCTGCCTAAGGGGGGTTGGGGGGGGGGGGGGTCCACGCAGTCCATCGTGTCTGTTTTATATTTTCTCCAATTTGGGCCAAGGCCTAATACCAAAACAAGATCCAACAATAAGTAGGCTTTCCAAGCCCACTAGTGGCCCACTAATGGCCCAATTTGCTAAATTTGGCCTAATACTTTTGGTGGGCCTTAACTTGATCCCACACATCATCTTGGCCCACATTAACTAGCTTTTGATGGCCCACCAGGGCCCAAAGGACCAAAAACCCCTACATGGCCCAAACCGAGGTCCAAAACTCACAAGGCCCATACCTATGAGTAGGTTGGGCGTACTCCTATGTACGTTGGGGGTATTAGCTAAAAGGTAAGTATGCTGGGCGTACCTGTATTTATGCTCGACATACTCCACTGTTAAGTCACTTTCCTATTAAGTGCTTAATACTCCTAACCAGAAGCTACAATCACCGATCCAAGCCCTTTTCAACGTCTTAATACATAAAGTCGCTAACTTGGTGACTTTGCATGACCCCAATAAGCCCAAACTCCAAAATAGCATTCTATTCTCATATAAATGATCTTAACTCGTACACGAATCCAATAAGACATTGAAGATGACAACTTTCTGCCTTAGGGACTCATTTTCAACTGAGAGTGGCAACTCTAAGTCTAGAAATCGGATTTGAACCAAAAAGTTCTATACTTGGGACCAAAATGACTTCAAAATCAAACCACACTCGATCTAAGCATTATTGAGGAAAGTTATGAACTTTATATATCCAAAGAGTGCCAAATGATGATGCTATTCCAGATCTATGAGCTCCAACTTCCTAAGTTCTTCCTTGACAATTTCTTCTTTCCTCTTCCAAACTTAAAAATCACCAAAATGGGCTTCTCAAGGTAAAATCACACAATAATGAGGGGATGAGACGTTCTATGGTTTTTCTGAGGTTAGGGAGGCTGATTAGGGGCTAGGGTTCCTGTCCTCATGCTCTTTATATAGTGCTTGACCCTAAAATTAGGGTTTTGTGCCATTGAGTGTATTTTAGGCGTACGTCTTCTAACACTTGTGACCATTTAACCTGCTACGATGGGCATACCCTAGCTTACGCTGGGCGTACACACCCAGCTGCCAGCTTTGCATGCATGGTCCTTTTTTTGCCACTTCCTTCCACCCAAGGGCTAGAGATGACATAATTAAAATCCGAGGGATGAGTTTGAAGCTACATGAAAATGGGATGTTACATAATTAGTTTTTTCAAAACTTAGTTTCACGAATACAGGAAGTCAAAATGGAACGTAATTTTACTTTTGATGTTCATGTTTTTTTCTATAATTTTAGTAAAGGTTATAAATCACATAGCTACAATTATATTATTTCATGCATAACCATTACAGATTCCTATTGAAATATAAAAACATGTGTTTTGAAAAAATGTTATTTAATTAATAAATTAATATGTTTGAGTACGTTAATGCGGTTTCAATTTATGCAGTTTTTTTTAGTTGCTCACATCTAGATTCTAATTAAGGAACATAGTCTGATTATTCTATTTAAGTGTTAATATAAAATCACTAGAGAATTAGTTACGAGAAGTGGTTGGTGGATTAGTAAGCTTAGAACAATCGACCATTATTAAAGGTCACCAAATTTTTGATAACTCGTTGATGTTGAAAAAAATCATCCATGACTTCGATCTTTATAAATGAGTCTCTTACCTATGAATTCCAAATTAAGAAGGGTTTTTTACAAAGAGCCCCACTTTCTCTGTTCTTATTTTTTTTGGCAATGAAGGGACCATAAAAATAAGCAACAAAACATGGTAACTTTTGAGGGGTTTAGGTTGATGCCACCCCAACGTATATTGCTTACTTTTCCTATGCAGAAGGTGCAATCTTTTTTCAGATTGGTCGAAAACAAATGATAGAAATATTTTTGTTGTGCTATATTTAGTGGTTTATGCTTTGCTTTAAAAATATGATGTACTTCTCGGTTTTGGATCGACCTAGTGATTACGTTGGGTTAGTGTATTCTCGGTGGGCTTTAGGTTATCAGTTTAGTGTGCATATATATATATATATATATATATATATATATATATATATATATATATATATATATATATATATATATATATATATATATATATATATATATATATATATATATATATGGTTAGGTTAATGTGAGACGGTCTAATTTTGTGAGACCGTGAGATGCATTTTTTTTTTAATTTTTATTTTTAAAAATTTTTTTAGTTAATTCAAGTTCCGAAAATAATATTTAAAAAAAAAGAATTTTTGGATTTTTCCCTTTTATTTTTCATTTTAAAATTATTTTTTAGAATATATCAGTGTAATATTCTATTAGAATATTTCACGTATTTTTCAAAAAAAAATAGAATTTATATATTTTTTTATTTTTTTATTTTTTTAGTTAATTCATGTTCCGAAAATAATATTTAAAAAAAAGAATTTTTAGATTTTTCCATTTATTCTGCATTTTAAAATTATTTTTTAGAAATATGTCAGTTTAATATTCTATTAGAATATTGCACTTATTTAAAAAAAACGGATTTTTTTTTATTTTTTTTATTTTTTTAGTTAATTCAAGTTCCGAAAATAATATTTAAAAAAATAATTTTTGGATTTTTCCATTTATTTTGCATTTTAAAATTAGTTTTAGATTTGGTCTCACGGTGTCACAAAATTAGAATGGTCTCAAATGAACCTGAATATATATATATATATATATATATATATATATATATATATATATATATATATATATATATATATATATATATATATATATATATATATATATAGTCGTTCTAAGGCATGTAGTTTTTTTGTTGAACTCTAGTAATTCACGGCTGAAGTGTGATTGAGTGTACTTGACAATTATTCAATAGAATTGTGTGCATTCATATTATTGAAACGTGTTCATGATATATCTAATTGACTGTTTCGTATCGTTGTTTGATTAAGATTCTGCATTAAATCAAACTATTGCATTGATACTTTGATAGATCCGAGTTCAGGGACTTTTAAGTGGTATCAAAGTCTTAAAACCGACTTAAGGACGTTATGGTATCAATTGCTTTCAAAACATTAATTTGCTTGTGGTGTTTTTTGGGTTGTGTTGGGAAAAAGGTTTTTGTTGTTCATCGTGTTGTTGTTCTTCGTGTTCATCATTTTTTTAGTGCTCTTCACTAATTTTGGAGGATATTGCGTTGGAAATCATTTTTCACAATTTACCAAATTTGGAATTCATTGGATAAGGAAACACGATCAAAACTTTGATTTTGGTTAGGTTTTAGTGTTCTCAACGGCTGAATAATGTTCTCGGTAACAAGGTATAGGGTTCTCGACTTGGAAGAGTTCTCAACCAAGATATATAGTTCTCGGTCAACTATTTTCAGTTAAACAGTTGACTTTCAGGGATTTCGGTCAAACTGGTTGACTTTCAAGGTTTTCGGTCAAAGGGCATTTATATTGGTTTTCGTTCAAAATCAAATTACACAATCAGATTCTTTTGTTGGTAAATAATGAGTTCTTACAATAGTGCTAAGGAGGTTAGTGAAGTCTCATGCTCTCAGTTATGCGAAGGTAAAATAAATAAATACCGTGAACAAAATGAAGTATTAGTTATAGAGGTTTTTGACCTTAAAAATGAAATATATGAAATTAAGAAAATAAATAAACCGCTTAAAGAAAAATTAGAAGCACAAACTAAAGATTTAAGCCAGATTAAAGAAGAATATAACACCAAATGTGTTCATTATCGTTTTGCCAAGGAGAAAATTGGAAACTTAACTACTGAACTTGATGCATTAAAGGCTAAATTTAAGGATGCTAACTTTAATTTTAAGAAATTCGATGAGTCAAGTGAGATAGTTAAGTCAGTGATAGAAAAAAATTAAAGTGGAAAGATAAACAGGGTGAAGGTCTAGGGTATCGTAGTGTTCTACCTCCTTTCAATGATAGCTATACTCCGACTTTTGAAACCATAGAGACAGAAAAATCTATTCGACATGGTCATCCTACTGTAACTGTTTCTGTTAAGACTGAACAATTCGACAAAACTGAGAATATTGAGGTGAACGATACTAATGTTTTTACTTCATGTGTAGAGAAAGCAATAGTGCAAGATAGGTGTGACATCCCCATTTTTAGGGCCAGAAAAGACCGATTTCGTTTATGCTTTTTGGTAAAAATCAGAGTAACTTCTTAAGAAAAGGGTTGTGGAATTTGTTCCCAAAACAAAATATGATAAAAATTTATCAAAACATTTCTTAAAGAAATATATTTTCATTACATTACAAAAACTCTGGATGTCAATCATCGATACAGATCTTAAGCATAAACCAAAAACATTATAGGCTGCAAAACACAATCTGGCCTCAAAACAAGATAGGCCTTACAATATTCCATTTATTTTCTACTGGCCTAAGATCCATAATAACTATGCTTTTGCCACTACTTGTAATACAAGAAACTGAGTGGGTCAGGCTGGGGAGCCTGGTGAGCATATAGGGTTTTCAACCCACAATAAATAAGTATATTATTTTCAATAATCATTAAACTCGATTACCCGTTCCCATTATCCTCATCTTACATCCCTAAAGCATCTATCATAAGGGACCTATCTTAAGGAATTTCATAAGGATGGACACTACTACTAAGGGGATTCCTTAACTATATGTGTCTATAAGGCAACCATGGGGGGATGGAGTATATCGGTGAACATATCGTTCAGAAACACCTACATGTTGTGAGCTTGCTAGCGTTCCACTGGACTTCCTAGAAAAGTCCATGTTTGTCATACATACTCCGCTAGATGACTGGATCAACGTCAACACCGAGGCCTCTCGTCATTTTATTTCACCACACACCAACTATTCATCTAACCATGTTTTACCCAACATAAAATACATATGCAGTTCAGATCTGGAAAACAGAGTTTAAATCTTTCACATAACATAGATCTCAAGTATAAATCATCCATATATCAGATTTAGATCTGAAAAGTTCAGATTTGTAGTGAGAAAGTTTAGATCTGAAAGAAAAAGTTTACATTTGAAAAAAAAGGTTTAGTTACAAAAAAAAAAAATACATATACCATTTAGATTTGAAGAAAAGTCTTAGATCTAAAAAGAAAAAGTTTATATCTGAAGGAGAAAGTTCAGATCTTTCATCCAAGAAACATTTTAGGTAAACATACAACGTATATATATATATATATATATATATATATATATATATATATATATATATACACACACACACACATTGCATGTAGTTTATATAAAATACTTAATATCTATGTGTAAGATGAAAGTGACCATACACTCACCTGATAAGGAGTGATTCAGACAACACTTTGCTTCTTAGAATAATCTTCTTTGATGAAACCGGGAAGTTTGCTTGAAAACCTGGCTCTGCGCGGGTAGATTTTCAAACAGAAAAACTATTTTTCTCGGAGCCTTCTAGCACTCTGGGGCTTTCTTCAAGTGATGGGGAAGTTTCCTAGGCTTTTGGGGGGTGTTTTGGGAGGTTTAGTGAGTGTGTAGAAAGAGAAAAAAGTGGGGAAGGAGTGAAGGATGAAGGTTGGCCTTGGTTGGTATTTATAGGCTGAAAAAGGGGTGAACTCGTTGAGTTTCTGACTCCTAACTCGTCGATTTGCTTGTCCATCTCTTCGAGTCGGTGCCACGTTTTCGTGATCTGGTGCGGAGAAAGCAATGGCTCAGATTGCACCACGTCATCCATTTCGCTGCAACACCATGCCAACTTCTAAACCCCGTAACTTTCGCATACCAGCTCCATTTTCGATGTTCTTTATATCCATGCGTAGGTGGGAACATTCTCTACAATCTTTATTTAGACTCCATCAACTAATTCTTGACCAATTTTAAACTTAACAGTATGAGAAGATTGCATTGCTAAACGACCGTGTAGAATTCATAACTTCTACATTCAGATTCCGATTTTTACTGTCTTTTTATCATTGAACTCCTATTAATGAGATATTCAATTCTCATTTAGGTTGTGTCGGCTAAAAATCACTCGAACTAAAATTCAAACTTTGGGGGTTGTGCACTGCCGATCCGAAATTTAGAAAATTCATAATTTCCTCATACGAAGTCAGATTTTGGCGTTCTTTTATGCACGCTCTCGGTTTAACGAACACTAAGACTTTCATTTAAATCTCTAGGGCTAAACAGTCCTCTATCATAAATTCACTATTTACGTCACACAGTGTCGTGCCGGTTCTGTCGCGAAGCTTCGATAGGCCATAACGTCTTCGTTATAAGTCGGATTTCAGTGTACTTTATTTCTCCAGAATCCTAGTCACGACCACTACAACTTTCTTCATAGATATTAGGTTTATCTAACAATTTCTTTTTGACGCTTATTTTTATCCTTTATTTATTATATTATTACAAACAAGTATTAAGCACATAAAAGCACATAATTCACATAATATTCAAGTAATTCATGTTTATTTCTTTTAAACAACTTACAATGGTTGACCTAGAATATTACACCATCATTAATACTTAGCCCAGGAACACAGGCGTTACAATTCTCTCCCCCTTAGGATGATTTCGTCCTCAGAATAATGCATCAACAAACAAATGCAGATAGCGACTCATCATGTCACTTTCTGTTTTCCAGGTGAGATTTGGTCCATTCGAACTTATCGGGTTTTTCTTCTTTTAAGATTTCTTTCTTCAAAATTCAATTCCCAAGTTTCCAATTGCTAGTTTCGCTTCCTTTTTTAGCCGAGCATGTTTTTAAAGCTGAAATTTTAATTTTAACATAATTAAGTACCTTCTGTTCATAAATTGTAACAAAAACAGCCAAAAAGTATTAAGATATTATACGAAATATATGATTAAATATGCACATATCAAAATACCCCACACTTGACTTTTGCTTACACCCAAGCAAAATTGAATTTTAGCACACTAGCATCACGTAAGACAATCCCAATCAAACCCAACCATCATGCCAAGACCACAATGCATGCATTTGTGTCTAAAATGTTTCCTAAGGACCCCCTTAATCCTAAATATTTACAATCCTCATAAATACCGATTTAATTTATGCTTTTTAAAATAAAATCATAGAAATCTTTTTAAAAGATGTTGCGGAATTGGTCCCCAAACAAAATATGATAAAAGTTTATCAAAATCCTTTAATAAGAAGGTATATGTTTTCCATATATATATATATATATATATATATATATATATATATATATATATATATATATATATATATATATATATATATATATATATATATATATATATATATATATATATATCAAAACCTCGGGATGTTATGTTCCGATACAGATCAAAAGCATAAACAAGACATTATAAGCATTTCAACAGTTATTTACAACTACTGGCCTATAATCCAAAAATCTCTCTTCATCCTCCGACTATGCTCGGGGTCCACTACTTGTAACATAAAAAGTTGAGTGGGTCAGGCTTGGGAGCCTGGTGAGCATATAGGGTTTTCAACCCACAATAGTAATAAACTTACTAAGTTCATCAATCAACAATAACCCTGATTACCCGTTCCCGTTATCCTCACTTTACGTCCCTAAACACTCATCACAAGGGACCTAGCCTAAAGAATATCATCGGGATGGACATTACTGCTAAGGAGTTTCCTTAGCCATACATGTCCTAAAGGCAACCATGAGGGGGATGGACTACAGCGAATGAACACTCTTAGTTCATTAACACCTACAGGTTGCGAACCTGCTAATGTTTCCCACTGGACTATCCAGAAAGTCCGTGGTCGTCATCCAAACTCCACTAGATGACTGGATTTCAAAACACATCGAGGCCTCTCATAAATTTTATTTTATCACACATCACTATCTACCCATGTTCTACCCAACATATTTGTAGATAAAAATACTTATACAGTTTAAAACTTGTATAAAACATCAACTTAACAGTTACCTCAAATAAACAATTAATATATCTACACATAACATGTATTATAAGGTAAATACTTCATATTTATGTGTAAAATGAAAGTGACTATACACTCACTTGATTTGATGATAATCGGGCAGTAATTCATTTCCTAAAACGATCGTTTCTAATAAAACTAGGAGTTTTATTGAGAAACCGGGCTCTGCAAAAGTTGGGCTTCGAAACCGAAAAGATAAATTTTCCGGGATTCTCGAGCACTTCGTAGGGTATTCCGGGCTTTACAATCGATACCGGGGCTTTGCGGGATGTTAAAATGAAGAAAATAGGGGTTTAGGGGTTAAAAGTGACAAAATTCCAAAATTACCCGGGAGGTGTCACACCCTTCTATTTATAGGGGCAAGGCTTCTGATCGGATGGTCAGGAGGGAGACACGCGTCGCAGATCCAAAGGTTCGCAGGGGGTGGCTCGCACGAGGACTGCACGTGCGAAGGGCTCGCTGGTAGCTTCTGATTGGACCACGGTCTGCTGTAGCACATGCGAGGTTTAGAGTTAGGTGCGAGGCTCGGAGCTACGGTGGTGCGAGGTTCGATCCGGATGCGAGCTTCGGATTGGGCCTCCCTTTGGTCGAATCAGAAGAGGACACGCAGGTACTGTTCATGCGAGGAGTCATCGGCTTGGTCTCCGGCTCGGACACGTGGCTTGCATGACTCACCAGAATTTCGAAGACGTGGCTCGCATGCTGCGAGGGTGACGTGGTCGAAGCCACATATGCGAATTTTCTCGGTTTTTGTGCAAAACCTTCTAAAATCCATAACTTTCGCATACGAGCTCCATTTTTGACGTTCTTTATATGCACGCATAGCTAAAATTATGCTCTACAACTTCCGTTTAGACTTCGTCGGCTAATTTTGACTTTAAACTTTTATATTATTATTTTTAACAGACCGGGACAGGAAATCCGTTAAAAATTCATAACTTCTTCATACGACGTCCGTTTTCGTCAGACTTTTTACCATTGTGCTCCTAATGTCGAGACCTTCAATTCTCGTTTAGGTTGTGTCGACTAAAAATCGCTCGATCTAAAATTCGAGTTTTTAGCTGTCTACTGCTAAGCTGAAACTTCGAAAAATCATAACTTCCTCATACGAAGTCAGATTTGGGCGTTTTTTTTATCGAAAGTCTTGGTTTAACGAATACTACAACTTTAGTTTAGATTACTAAGGCTAAAAAGTAGTTTATCGAAAACTCGCTTTTTACGACATTCAGCACCGTGCAGATCATAACTTCTTCGTTATAACTCGGATTTTGGTATTCTTTATATCCCCGAAATCCTTGTTTCGAGTACTACAAGTTTATTTAAAGATATCAGGCTTATCTCAAAGTTTAATTTTGATGTTTATTTTTATCCTTAATTAAATAAACCCTAATAATTAAGCATAAAACACATAATTCACATAATATTCACATAATTCCTTTTCATTTCTTCAAAATGAGTTACAAAGGTTAACCCAGACTATCAACTCAATATAAATGCCTAGGCTAGAAACACGAGTGTTACAATAGTCGTCCACTTCTTTTGAACAACACTCATTTTATGCATCCCTTTGAATCCATCTGCAGAAAACTTTATTAATCTCAAGTCATTTTTGGTTAAACCCCCAAGCACACATACGATAAAATAACTTAGAAAAGAAAATTAGAATGAAAATGAAAATACTTGATACTTTGAATCTTTAATAATTTTTAGCTTTTCTTCTTGATATCTCTTCTTTGTCTTCATAGCATTGTAGATTCTTTCTTTCAAACATTGCATCACGATTTTTTTTTCATTCACACTAAAATCCTAGAAAAAACATATGTTTACGCAAGGGATTTAACTCCATCATCTATTGGTAAAAGGCATCAGTGTAATGTGCAATGACTACTTAAGCTTTCCTGGATATATTTGTAGTACACGATGCTAAACATATTGTGTCCCTCAAACTAAGAAAGGTTGTGTTTTTATCCCATGATTTCACTAGAATGAAGGGGGGCACAAATACACTATAACGTGGATAGGCTAAAATAAACATTTGGATCCTCATGGAATCATCAAACACAATATTAGCATGGAATCCTAATTGCTTTACCAAAATTTTCTGAATTAATCCTACCAATGTTTTATGTAAATTTTGTTAAAATTAAACCTAGGATTCAAATTTGACTAATGTAACCAACTCCCTACCCCACACTTAATTTATGCAATGTCCCCATTGTATGTTATGCATGATTAAAAAACATAAAAGTAAAGAGAGAGAATCGGAAAAAACTCCCCTGGGATAGTAGTTGCGAGGTTGATATTCTTCATTTTGAGCTCCATATTTAGTTGACTTTAGGCATGGGAACAACCCATCCATGCCTTGGGTGTCAAAATCTCGTGTGGTACAGCTCTAAAAATTCAGGAAAAAGCTCTTGGAAATACTCGAAAAATAGTTTTCAAAGAATATAATCAATGGCCACGTCGAATGGAATCAAATCATTGACTTGAAAATAAGAGAATGAGCAACTCATTGAGTTCAGGTGGAAACTCATCGAGTTATAGCTATACTGGCAGAAAATCGCGTTTTTACGGTTGGACTCATCGAGTTCTATACATGTACTCGACGAGTTATCTTTGATGTATGATCAAAAACTTCTTTCTGCTTCTGGTCCTTTTTTGGAGTTTAAGGAAAGTATTAAGGCAACACTCCCCCTTGTTTTTCTTTAGTAAAAAGACTCTTTTTCAGCTGCTTTAATTGTTGGAATCATAATTGGACTCAAAACTCCTATTCTTCTCGTCTAGACTCGACTTATCATATTTTATTCCTCATGCTTTATTGATGCGTTCAATCCCTACTTACTTCTTAATTAACTAATAGTTTAAACTTCACCAAAACAAACAAAAAATAAATAAATAAGAAACAAACCAAAAAAATAAAAATTGTTTAAAAAAGACAACACAAATAAAAATGAAAGGATAATCAATCTTCATCTTCCTCCTCGCCTCCTCCTCCATATCTGCTACTGCCGGTTCTGCTTTTCCTTACACACCACCTCTCCTCCCAACTTCTAATATCTGGGTAGTCGGGAGCATCATCCATCCGGGGAATGCTCATGTGGTGCATCATGTAGGCAAGGGTCATATGACGGTAATTTAAACTATGCCCTATATCATCATGATATGCCCTCAACTCCACATTATAGGGTTCCATTGGTAACTCATCATCAACCAGGATCACGGGTAGTTCTTCGTGCATATTCCCTTGTCTTGGTCTTACCTTTTTACCCGGTTGCTTGGGTGCCACCACTTCACCTCATCGGGAATGGAAAAATTATCCTTGCCAAAGTCTTCAATAATTCTAGCCCTCTTGTAAAGAAGAGGACTAAAGGCATGTTGTTGCACCATGGTTAAGTGGTTCCTGACCCCCCTCTCCAAAAACATCATACGATTTCGCAAATCTTGTCAAAAACATTCCACCACATATCCTTGAAGTTTTTCTGTCCTTCACTACCCCTTCAGCCTAATACATCGCCAGACAATATGGAATGTTGCAAAAAAATGTTTGGCGTAATAATACACCAAAGAAAAAATATATCCTGGCTTGGCACCTTGTCATCATCCTTGCGTGTATTGATTGAACTCGTGATGAAATGATGGATAAGGCAGTGTATTGGCGACCTTATCCTCCCTTATTGGGAGGCCTATGGAATGTAGACTCCATTGGCTATTGCGGTCCACCAATTCATTCCAACTTCTCCATTTCGGAAATCTTTGTGACAACTTTCCAAAAACAACCTGAAAGCTCCCATCATCACCTCCTCTTTCTCATATAATCCTATCCTCCTTGCCAATTCAGCCATAATACATTCCCTATATTCACCCCCAAGGCAAAAAGTCAAAACATTGGTGTTATAATAATCCTCACCACCCTGAAATATGATAGTAACATAGAATTCTAGAAACAAATCTTGGTACAACGGCTCTTGTAACTGGAGCAACCTTCTCCACGCATCACAAGTGATTCTAACCCTGTTGTTAAAAAACACCTTTGTAAGATATGGGTTCATTCCCTCTATCAACCCTACTTGATCTAGCCAAGACCAACTCAACTCGTTTGGCAAGTAAAAGTCTTTCTTGAGGGTTTCCAGCTTTTTCCTCCATTTAACCAAGTTAGTTTTAGATCCAATCTAAGGGAAGTTGAACCAAGGGAATTCCCCTTGGTCTCTTGGAGCACTTTTTCCTCTACGTCTGAACATTTTCTACAAAATAAATGACAAGGAAAAACCACACAAACCACAGAATATGATAAAAAGAAAAATTTGAGCAACAGCAGCATCAACTCGTCGAGTTCGATGAACATTGCAAGACTCCCTTGCTGATTCGAACACATTAAACCAATTATGCTCAAAATTACTCGAGGGGTCTGTTCAGGGTGCTAAACCAAGCATTAATTCACGAAAAACTTCAGTCAAAACATTCTAATTTAGTTCAAATCGAAACCATAATGTTCATGTCAAATTTAAAAATTGGGTTTTTTTTTATTATAAAATTTCAACCATAAAACTCTTAAAAATAGAACCTTTAACGGATTTAAGAGTGAAAAACCTAACCTTTTTGTGAGAATTGGAGAAGAATCACGAGAATTGACAGTTCTTTCTTGAGAGGATTTGCTCGTCGAATGGTAGGCGAGTGGCGGCTGTGAGAATGAGAAACCTTACTCTTTACGTTAAAAACCTAATTTACTGAGTTTAAAAATTATATTTTTTCGATAATAAAAGTCTACTTGTCGATTTCGGAGTCCCATCCCCGCTGAGTAGAGAGGGGTTTTGACGAAATATCACGAATTTTCAGATGAACTTGCCGAGTTCGGGTATGTACTCGGCGAGTTTTTGACTCGGTTTGAAATTTTTTCGTTCTCTTTAAATAAATTACACTACATCCCACACTCAAACTTTCCTTGTCCTCAATTAATCATTTTAAGCTAATAAGAAGATTTAGAGTGAAAAATCCTAATAAAACACACCGAAATAAAGAATAAAAGACTAAAAATAAAACGAAATGGAAAGGGTAAATGAAAGCAAACTCAAACAGGGGGTTGCCTGCTGTAAGCACTTCTTTTTGAGGAGTGTTTAGCTGGACTCCTTCCCGCTCTACGTTGCAGTGGTATTCTCCAAATCCAATCCTTCTTCAAGTCTTTCTTCATTTGGCATTCCCTCATCATATTTCTTAACCATATGCCCATTTACTTTAAAACTCGACCCATCCTTATTCCATAACTCAATCACTCTGTATGGATAGACATGCTTAATCGTAAATGGTCTGGACCAACGAGTGCACAATTTTCCTAGATAGAGATTTAGTCTTGAATTGTACAAAATAACTTTTTTGGTTAGCTTCAAACTCCTTATTGCCTTTCAACCTTTCATCATGCCGCCTTGTTGTCTTGTCGTTATAGATCAATGAGTTAGTGTAAGACTCATTTCTTAATTCTTCTAAAGCATTCATTTGCAAAAGTCGATTAGCACGCAACTCATATGGCTCAAAATTGCATGTTTTCAAAGCCTAATAAGCTTTATGTTCAAGCTCCATTGTTAGATGACAGTTTTTACCGTAGACTAATCTATAGGGTGTGGTTCCAATTGGTGTATTGAATGCAGTTCGGAATACCTAAAGTGCATCATCCAATTTATCCACCCAATCTTTCCTATTGCTAACCACCGATCTTTCCAAGATTCTCCTGAGTACTCTATTTGTAATCTCAGTTTGCCCATTTGTTTGTGGATGGTATGGTGTTGAAAATATATGGCGTACACCATATTTCGCAACACTTTTGCTAGTTGATCATTAGCAAAGTGGGTTCCCTTGTCACTTATCAGTGCCTTTGGTACTCCAAACCTAGAAAATAATCTTTTAAGAAACTTCACCACGGCCCTTGCATCATTTGTTGGTAATGGTTGCACTTCTTCCCACTTTGATACATAGTCTACCATCACAAGTATGTATTTATGACCTTTAGATGAAGGGAATGGTCCCATGAAATCCACACCCCATAGATCAAATACTTCACACACTTGGATGTTCCGTTTAGGCATTTCATTCCTTGTAGAAATATTACCTGACCTTTGACAAGCATCACACTCTCTCACATAGGTGGCAACATTCTTGAAGATTGTGGGCCAATAAAATCCCTCATCGAACACCTTTTTAGTTATGTATTATACCCCATGATGTCCTCCTGCCGGCCCATTGTGGCAATGTTTTGGAATGTCACAAATTTCCTTACCAACTACACATCTTCTAATGATCACATCTGCATAACTCCTAAAAAGATAGGGCTCATCCCATAAATAATATTTAATTTCTGAAAAGAGCTTCTTTTTTTTTTGCTAGTGAGTGAGTTCTTTTGGAAGAAAGTTTCCAGCCAAGGAGTTTGCATTGTCAGCATACCACGGTTCTTACCTAATGATCACCATCAAGTACTCTTCTGGGAAGCAATCTCCAATACCCTTGTTGTCTATCTCACCCCTTTTTGGATTTTCCAATCTAGATAGATGGTCGGCAACTATATTTTCCATCCCTTTCTTGTCCTTGATCTCGATGTCAAATTCTTGAAGTAAAAATACCCATCGGATCAATATCAGCTTTGCATCCTGCTTTGCAAATACAATTCTTGATAGCAAAATGGTCAGTAAAAATAGTAGTTTTAGACAAAATAAGGTAAGGACAAAATTTATCAAAGGCATAAACCATGGCTAATAATTCCTTTTCAGTCGCGGTGTAGTTCTCTGGGTCGGACTTAAGGTCTTGCTTGCATAGTAAATGGGTTGAAAATGCTTGTCAACCCTTTGAATAACTACAACTCCTAAGGAAAAATCACTTGCATCACACATTATTTAAAAGGATAAGTTCCAAGTTGGGGCGATAATGATCGAGGCATTGGTTAATTTTTCTTTCAAAATTTTAAAAGCAGCCAAACATTCTTTAGAAAAATTAAAAGGTGCATCCTTCAAAATTAATTGAGTCAAAGGTCTAGTTATTTTAGAAAAATATTTTATAAAACTACGGTAAAAACCCGTGTGACCTAAGAAAACCCTAACGCCCTTCACATTGGTTGGTCGGGGTAATTTAGAAATAGTATCAATTTTTGCCCGATCCACCTCAATCCTAACTTTAGATACTTTATGGCCTAAAACAATGCCTTCTTTCACCATAAAATGACAATTTTCCCAATTCAAAACTAAATTGGTCTTTTCACACCTAGCATGCATCAAATCAAGGTTAGTAAGACAATCATTAAAAGAAGAGCCAAAAACAGAGAAGTCATCCATAAATACTTCCATAAAAATTTCCACCATGTTGTCGAATATAGCTGTCATGCATCGTTGAAAGGTTGCTGACGCATTGCATAACCCAAAAGGCATGTGTCGATAGGAAAAATGTTCCACTCGGACAAGTGAAAGTCATATTCTCTTGATCAATTGGGTCAATAGGAATTTGGGAATAACCTGAAAATCCATCTAAGAAACTATAATAGCAATGGCCAGATCATCACTCAAGCATTTGATCAATAAAAGGAATAGGGAAGTGGTCTTTGTAAGTGGCATCGTTTAGCTTTTGGTAATCGATGCACACCCGTCAACCGGTTACCGTTCTTGTAGGTATAAGCTCGTTCTTCTCGTTCATCACGACCATCATCCCTCCTTTCTTTGGCACTACTTGAATGGGACTAGCCCATGGGCTATCAGAAATCGAATATATGATCCCATCATCCAAAAGCTTAACAACCTCCTTCTTGACCATCTACTGCATGTTCGGGTTCAACCGCCTTTGATGTTGCACTACCGGCTTTGCACCTTCTTCAAGGTTGATCTTGTGAGAAAAATAAGAAGGGCTTATTCCTTTAATATCGGTAATTTCCACACAATGGCATTTTTTATTTTTTTCAAAACTTGAATAAATTATTCTTTTTTAGATTTCGTGAGGCCAGAAGCTATAATCACAGGTTTTTGATTACCCTCTTCCAAAAATGCACACTCTAAGTGTTTCGATAAAGTTTTTATCTCTAAATTCGAGTGTTGAAAAAAAGTTAGCTATGTTTTTAACCTTCATCGGACACAATTAGCGGTTTTGAATGGTTAAACGTAGATTTCAACATTCAACAAAAATAATTCATAGTTGTTTTCATGTGGTTCGAAATGCGATGATGAATTTTGCAAGAGAAATTACTATGCCAACGTCTTCTAATGCAAACATAAACACATCAGGACAACATAGAAGGTTGATAGAAATATTTGTAGGAGTGATAGGTGCATTAGATGGAAATCTTGTACATGCAATTGTGCCCACTGATGAACCAACTCGTTATAGGGGAAGAGGAAAAGGTGAATGTTATCAAATTGTTATTGTAACATCCTAAAAATACAGGCCAAAAATTTCGTTTTTAAATAAGTTATAATAAAACCATAAGTAATAAAACATCTATAATAACATCTCATGTCAAAAACCAATTTAGAAATAATCAAAAAATGTTATCATAAAACAATATCAGAGTGTAATCCCCAAGATCTCATGTGCTGAAATATAGTGTGATGCGCTGCGATCAAGCCAGCTCCTTTCATTTAAAAACAAAGTACCTGAAACCAAAAATACAAACCGTAACTGCCTAGCATATCTGGGTACTGGCCTCCCCTTCGGTCTATTTCAACTGGATAACTGCCTAGCATATCTAGGTGCTGGCCTCCCCTTCGGTCTGTTTCAACCGGATAATGGGGACTATTTCACCCCTACCACTATCAGATAATAACATAACATAAACATACTACTAGAAATGCATGGGTTCAGACGACCCCTTCAGTAACTTTCAACCGGTATTTGGGGACTATTTCACCCCTACTACTACTAACATGTATCACATAGCCTCCTAGCACACAAACATAACAAAAAGGAGCATACTAGATAATTATCATAAAGATAGTTATCTAACAAACAACTCCTACTAGTTGGCCGACATTGTGGCCTTAGACCACTCCTACTGGAAGGTAACTCACCTCACACTGCTGAAGTCCCGTAGACACAACCCGCAGCTACTGGATGACAAATTCCCGAACTGTCAATATCAAAACATCACCCAATTAATAATTGGGTTCCAACACATAACCATAAGTACATACTTGGGGGTAAATACTACTTTACCCCTATCTTATCTTTATTTAAGCTCAAGGCCCAATCCGAAGGCCCAAAATTCAACTATGAGTCAAAGCCAAACATATGGCCCAATTTTCCAAATTGGGCCCAAACCTTTACAAGGTCTTACCATAAGGCCCAACTATTTAGTCCAGTCCAACATTCGACATTCTAGGGGCCTAATATTGCATAATCATGAAGGCCCAATTATAGCCCATCTATGGCCCAATTTTCCAAACTGGGCCCAACGCCTCATATAGGCCTTTCCTTAAGCCCATTAATTGTTCTAGTCCATTTCCTTAATCTTGGATGGCCCATCAATAATCTAATCATCAAGGCCTAATAGAAATCCCCAACAATAAACCCAAGTGAAATTAGGGTTTCACATAAAATGACGATTAGGGTTAAGTGTTTCTCACTTAACCCATTAAGGACTTAATCCATTAAGCCCATCATTTTTTTAAATAAAGCATATGGTGTGATTGGGCTTAATACACAATTCCATTTCAATGGCCCAAATATGGCTCCCCAGAAATACAAGCCCATAAATCCAATGTTAGGGTTTTTTAAACCCTAATTCGGGTTTCTAACCCCATCTTAGCCCAATAGCTAGGTCTTTTGATTAATTATGGTTCATTAGGCCCAATAGTCACATGTTTGGGTGTTTAGGTCAATCAGAGCTTTATTGGGCCCATTAGAGTTTCATTGGGCCCATTAGGGTTTTATTCCATTTATCCAAACATCCCAACTAATCAAACACAACAAGCACACTGCCACCTAACACGGCGGCTGATGGTGGCAGGAGGCGGAAGCCACCACCCTACGGTGGTGGTTAAGAATTTCCTTTTCATTATTCTAGCCTCTATTACAATTTTACAATGATATAATCCAAATTAAATACACACACTACAAACAATCACAAACACACAACCACCCTTCTAGTAGCCGGTGGTGGTTCATGGCGGCAGCCACCATGGCTGGCGGCCATGGTTGTTATCTCCTTAGTTTCCTGCCTATAGAAAACGTACACACACTTCAAACGAGAAGTCGGACCTCAAGAGAATACACACCAACACAACCTTTGTGTGGCAGTGTACGATAGTCGGAGCAGGTACGTCCAAGGATGGCAGCACGCAGCTTGACATCGTCTTCAATAGCTTGGCATCGTCCATAGAGATTCTTCCGTCCACTCACTACATCACCGACAGTTAGGGTGACATTGGTACTTCAGGGGCAAGGTAGCAGTCGGAAAGGCAGCGGTTGGAGCTCTAGGATGACGATGGGAGAAAGAGAAGGATAAGGAGAATAGAGGAAGTAACAGTCGTGCCCGGTAGTCACGTCATCGATCCCTTCTCGCCGGAAGACAATAGCCGTGACGTTAGGTGGTGGCGGTAACAAGAGGAAAGAAGAAAAGGACGCTCATTCTTGGTTCTCATCGGCAGCTGGATGGTGATGTGCTGGAGGGTGGATCTTGTCGACGGTATGCACGATGGTGGCCGCTCGGATCTTCGTTTGGCCGGAAAACATGAAGGAATCGGATGGCAGCTGGAGAGTTCCTTGAGGGGTGACGGCTGTAGATTATGGAGTTTTGAAGGTGAGATTCCCAATCCTAAAGTAAATGGCTCCTTATCATTTTCTAATACAAAGAGACGTAGTGCTTTCTTGTTTTGCAGTCCATAATTTTATAAAGAAATGTAATATTTGTGCCCAATTATTTATGGAATTTGAAGAGGACACTATGTTTACTGCTAAAGTAAGTGGAGTAAATGATAACCAAAGCGTACACAACATTAAATGGGGTAACCAATACAATGAATATATGGCTAATTTGCGTAACTAGATTGCTTATCAATTACTTTAAAATTGTATGCTCGAGATTATGTTTAATTTGGATGTTGTATGAATTTTAATTTGTAGTTTGTTTTATGTTTAATTTGGATTTTATATGAAGTTTTGTATTTTGTTTATAATTATGGTCATTTTTGAAAATGTCTCAATAAACACTATTCTTGTGTTTGATCGGATGTGCAAACCGTGTGATCAGAGTAATAAGAATGTTATGTGCAAAACACAATACCTAATGCAACATCTAGGCCAAATACACGAAGGAATTTTCAAAAATAAAAATATGAAGAGAGATCTATATAAAGCACAATACCTGATGCAACATCTAGGCCAAATACACGAAAGAATTTTCGAAAATAAAAATATGAAGATATATATATATATATATATATATATATATATATATATATATATATATATATATATATATATATATATATAGGCTTAGGTTATTTTGTTTTTACTTACTATTGTGTATCAGAATGCTCAGATCTGGACCACCGGATGTAATAGAATTAAAGGTCATGATCTGAGGGTCTATGATATTAGAATATGATAACATGTACCATAAAATCACACAAATGTCAGCATAAGGGCATTTTAGTCAATTAACCTATATTAAAAAAAATAAAATTTTGGATTCTCAGGGATAATTAATTCATTTATTTTTAAAAATCTCAATATTTTAAATTAATTGAAATTTAAAAATCCTATTTTATTCTGTTAGAATGTTAGTGGCTGAGACGATTAGGTTTGTTATATAATGTGGGTCTAAGTTGGATTTGACCGATTCAATCTGCAAAATTTGAGGGAATGTTAGTTTAAAGGACTTTGACTAGCGGATAAGATGTATTTTTTCAATTCATAAAGTTGTTGTATATGATGCTGTAAGGGTTATACCTTTTAAAATTCAGCATTTAGGGCTAAATGTTTATTAAGGTATTAAGATATATATATATATATATATATATATATATATATATATATATATATATATATATATATATATATAGAGAGAGAGAGAGAGAGAGAGAGAGAGATGTTCAAATGTTTCTAGCAACTATTGAGTGCATGTATGCACCAGTCATAAATTAACAAGGTTGTAGAACTCGTTACTCAGTACCTGTTCGGCCAACTACCGAGTTGTGAGTACTCGAGAGAACCCAGGAGTACTTGGATTTGGTAATTCACGCAGAAATATTTTTAGGGAAATTATATATGTAAAAATCGTAAGTTAAAATCATAAATTGATTGAAACATATAAAAAATTAGATACATGTGAATACACAAAAACTAAAAAAAAAAAAAAACACATTATGGTCTCATTTCATCAATAATTACTAAATTTTAAGATATATATATATATATATATATATATATATATATATATATATATATATAGTATTAATCACATGTGTGTGTGTTAAATAATAAATCATTAAGTATATTATACATTTTAATCACCGAGTTGACCGAGTTTTACAACACTACTTAATTCAGTTCGGGGCCGATCAGGGAGTACTCGGGATTATGTAACTCAGCTCGGTAAGGGGCCAAGTAGCGAGTACTCAGAGGAGTAATCGGCCCACTCGGCGAGTTTTATAACATTGGAAATTAGTAAATATTAAATAATTAATTAAATCAAATAAGGATATTTTCGGTTTTTTGTATTTACAGTTAATGAGGTCATTTAATTTAATCCTACAATTAAGGAAAGAAAATCAAAATTTTAAAACCCCAAAAATAACCTTTGTCGTTCATTTGCGTCTACAAATCTTCTTCCTCCAACGGTTCTTTCTTCCTTCAAAGATTCTCCCCTTCAACGACAGAAACATTCAATCGATGCCTCCTCTCCAGCAACACTGCCCCCTCCTGTTTGCGGTGATGACCCACCACCGTCATCAAGCGACCACCCTCCTCTGTCGGTCTTCATCTTCTCAGCTAAAAGAGTAGAAATCATTAGCCAATCAAATCTTATTCTTCAATCAAAAGTAGGCATCTTCTGTAGTTTTTTTTAAACAATTTTATTTTTTCTTCATGACTTCAAATCACTTAGCTTTTCAATAAATTTGATTGTTTTTTATTGTTTCTTTTCTTTATTCCACATCATGTCACATTTATGTGGTTGTTTCTATGGATTCTTCCTATGCATTTTTGTTTCATGGAGTTTCCTTAAGTTTGAGTTTTGATTGGCTCGATTCGTAATTGTCTGCTTATGTTTTGTTGGGGCTCCTCTGTGATTCTTGCTGTCCGGAATGGTTTTCACGGTAGTTAACCTTTTTACTCCTGGTGTTTTTTTTGTTGTGTTGATGGTTCTTTAGCTTGTGTGTAATTGTTTATTGTTGCTTAGTGGTAGTGTGGTGGGTTTTTCCTGGAGTTGTGGTATGATTTTTGTTATTGGTTCCTTTTACCCTGTATGTGTGTATTGAGCTTCTCCTTTGTTGGTGGTTTTATTTTAAACAGAAGCATTTGATAATGCATAGAAGGTGTTCGGTAGAATGCATAAGAGATGTTTCATGCCAAGTTCTCGATAATTGACTAATTCTCAGTAGGATACCATTAGTGTTTTTTTTTTTTTTTTTTTTTTTTTTTTTTTTTTTTTTTCTCTTGCAATGTATAAAAAACCCAATTGGTGTTCTTTTTTAGAAGAAATTAGTCTATTATGATGTGAAAGTTGATTATGAGGTGTGAACAAGGTTCTAAATAACGTAAGGCGTGACTTGGCGAACTTCTCCTTTGTTGGTGGTTTTATTTTAAACAGAAGCATTTGATAATGCATAGAAGGTGTTCGGTAGAATGCATAAGAGATGTTTCAAGCCAAGTTCTCGATAATTGACTAATTCTCAGTAGGATACCATTAGTGTTTTTTTTTTTTTTTTTTTTTTTTTTTTTTTTTTTTTTTTTTTTTTTTTTTTTCTCTTGCAATGTATAAAAAACCCAATTGGTGTTCTTTTTTAGAAGAAATTAGTCTATTATGATGTGAAAGTTGATTATGAGGTGTGAACAAGGTACTAAATAACGTAAGGCGTGACTTGGCGACAATGTCAACCCTCAATCTTTTCCGAGCCTTGGCAAGTCATGACGTTTGTAAGGTGTGACTTAAGGCGGAAATTTTGTATATAATTAATATGTTTATATTTATTTTCAACTATTATTCATTTTTATATACATATATGAGTTAAGGCGGCGTTTTGGCAAAGCTTGGCGGCAGGTGTAAGCCTTGGAGTCATGGCAAGGCTTAGGTGTGAATAGATTTGTGTGTATTCTGTCAGAATCTATTTATATAAATCCATTCTTTCAGTATGTTTGTATTCTTTCAGAATGAATTAGTGTTTATTGTTGGATTTTGATGTTTTTATTGCATTTGTGATACGAATGACTTGAATGTATTCTATGTATTCATTTAGAATGTATTATGTCAGAATAAAATCTGTATAATTCTGACATATTGTATTCTATCATATTGTATTTATTCTACCAGAATATATAAAGTGATAGTTAATTGCAAGTAACATGTTTTTAACCATTAGTAGTTTTTATTGTATTTGTGATAGGAATGGATGGAAGAATGCATTGGAGACCTAATAGGAATAACTTGAAGAATGAATAAAGTTTGATCATACTCACAATTTAACAATGTTGTTATTTTTTAAGAAATTTATTCATTTTTGTTGATATTCTTTTAGAATGTGTACAATTATATTAAAATGTATAAGACTTTAAGAATATGCATGAATTTGTATTTAAGTTCAGATGTATAAAAATATATTATAATGTTGTTATTTTTCAATCTCGAATTCAAGAATTTTGTTATTCTTCAATAATATTATAATCGAATAAATTTCTGAAAGAACCTCATTCTAACAAAAAAAAAGTATTCTGAAAGAATCAAATCGGTTATGTTTACAAGTTAATTTAGAATTATAATTAAATTAATTAAAAAAATCAGATTTTTAAAATTAGGAGAATTAACTATCCCTAAAAATCTGAAAATTTGAATTTATAAATATAATTAATTGTCCAAAATATATTTTACTAAAATTTATGTGATTATTGTTGGAATAGTGTCTAATCCTGTAACTATATTTGGTATGTACTTGACCCGGTTGTGCATGGTCCTTTTGGGTTGCCTTCTCCAAAGCAACTTGACAAGGTAATTTAAGGGGAAAGAGAGAGTATTATGATTTATTAATATATTATAAGAGTAATATATTAAAGGAGAAATCATATTTATTTAATTAGTATTGGTCATAAATTAATTAAGAATTAATTTAGTGGTCAAAAGAGATTAATTGAATAAAGGGGTATAAACTGTCAAATGTATGATAGTTGAGTTTTTGGTAAAGGAAACCTAATGGGCTTAAGGGGCAACGAAATTATGATGGGTAACTATCATAATTTTGTCCAAGGGCCTTATTCCAGAAGGTTCCATGGGCTGCTTGGTGGCTAAGCTGTCCATTAGGGTTTAGATTGAAACCCTAGTAACCTGTAAGTATAAATATGACCCCTAATGGGCTGCTTGGTGGCTAAGCTGTCCATTAGGGTTTAGATTGAAACCCTAGTAACCTGTAAGTATAAATATGACCCCTAGGGCTTTGAATTCGGCTACCACTTGATTCTAAGAGTACTCTAGGCCGATTTTTAGCCTCTCTCTCCCTCTCTCATATTGCCTTCTTGCTTGTGGGGTTTGTGAACCATTAGAGGAGTTGCATTTGTGACTCTAGGCTCAAAAGAAGAAGAAAGAGAAGATCTAAGCCAACTCTTGAAGAGGTAAACATCTAGATCTGATTCTATATGTTAATTTTGTTGTCAATATGCTTGATTAGGGTTTGTAAGTCTTGGAATCAAAGCATGTTCAATAGTGAAACCTAGATCCAAGCGTTAGGGTTTGTATGAGCACATAGGAAGGTTTCTTATGCATAAAACCCATCAATTATATGGTATATCTTATCCTATTGTACTATCATACACCCACAAATCATGTCTATTGATTAATTTCATCCGTTGGTCGAGATTTGTATATTCTGATACACAATATATATATATATATATATATATATATATATATATATATATATATATATATATATATAAAAGGTAAAGTGAATATACTATTTAGGGTATATAAGCTTAGGTACCTAAACTCACCATACAACATCGTTTTGAATTATATATTCATTGTAATTATCCAAAGTTCCAGTAATTCAACTTCTAAATTGATTTACTTCCTAAATTTCTATAAATTTCACATTTATCTTCCTCTCATATAATTTTAATTTTCAACAACAATATATATAGTCTAGTAGGTGTTCGACAAAAAGATGTGATGTAAGAGGAAAATAATAATGAAATTTCAAAAATATTGAAAGTAAATCAAGTTGGGGAATGGAGTTTAAGAACATTATAATCAATATATCAAACAAAACGACCTATTATGGTGGGTTTAGGTAACTAAACTTATATACCCTTAATGAAACGACCCAAAAATACGACCCAAAAATTTCATTTTTCAATATAACCAAAATCATAATCAGAGTATCATATCATAAAACCATACGTGATGTATCCCAATCATAATAAAATATTGTGCGGAAAAACTGTATCATACTATGTCAAATCAAAACAAACTAAATCAATTCCCAGGATAAAAGCTAAGCTGTAGTGTGTGCGATGCTATCACCCCGAGCTCTTCCCTTTGCTTGCGGAAGTACCTGAAACCAAAACTGAAACTATAAGCACGAAGCTTAGTGAGCTCCCCCAAACTACCACATTCCATACAAAATATAAATAAACACATACTGGGCCTTGCCCACTGCATCAGACCGAAGTTTGGAACTAGCTGCATCGGACGGAAGTCCGGAACTGACTGGGACCTTGTCCCCTGCATCGGACCAGAGTCCGGAACTAACTGCATCGGACCGAAGTCCGGAACTGACTGCATCGGACCAAAGTCCGGAACTAACTGCATCGGACCGAAGTCCGGAACTGACTGCATCGGACCAAAGTCTGGAACTAACTGCATCAGACCGAAGTCCAGAACTGACTGGGCATAGCATAGCATAGCAAAACATAATTCAAATAGCATATCACACATGATCATAAAGTCATATACTGCATACTATGTCAGGCCGTAGCCCATAACACTTAACACATAAATCCTGTCTGAGCCACGAAGGCATCAAACAAACTAACAACTGCATCGGACCAAACTCCGGAAACTACTGCTACTAAACAGGCCGACATTGTGGCCTTAGACCCGTTCCTACTGGAAGGAAACTCACCTCGTAAACTGGCTGCTGAGTGTGTGGCTCTGGAAGCTAACGGTTGCTGCTCCTATACTTCCCCGACTACAAGTCCATAAACACACTCAATTAAGTACTAAACACTGCACTTGGGGTAAAATGACTCTTTTACCCTTGGTCAAAGTCAACTCTCTTTTGGACTGACTCGCCGAGTTGGGCCGCCCAACTCGCCGAGTCCTACTCTCACTTTTCAATCCTACTCACTGCTACTCGTCGAGTATGGCATTGACTCGACGAGTACCCTCTCGATCCAAGAACTCAGACAATCTTCATCCGACTCGCCGAGTCATATGAACAACTCGACGAGTTGTTCTTGAACTTAAGAAGATTGCCTTGGACTCGCCGAGTTGTATGAACAACTCGCCGAGTCCTTCCATTACTGGGTCAACCCTCAAAACTCGCTGAGTCCACTCCCTAACTCACTGGTCCTACTCGACACTGCTAAAAAGAAAGGAATCGGGGACTCGCGACTCGACTCGCCGAGTCGTTCTTCCCGACTCGCCGAGTCGCTTGCATGCAGCAACTCAAAACTCGATTCTGCTTTAATCTGGTGCATAAAACTTATAGATTTGGACTCCCTCAACTCGATTAGCACGTTAAGATTCTATCTTTATGTGCCCATATACATATATGAAGATAAAATAGCTCAAAAAGCATAATAATGGCTAGATCTAGGGCTTCCATGCAAAGTATCTCCATAAAGGCAATAGATCTGGGCTCTGAAACTTCTCAATGAATAGATCTAAGGATATCTCGACTTATTAGGGCATTCATGCAATCATAAGGCTTGGAAAAAGCATCAACTAGATCTAGAAAAGCTCTAATGGAGGTTTAAAGCATAAAACAAGAGGTGAAATCCGAAAACACCTCAAATAACTCAGGTTTGCCCTTGGATCTTTGCACAACTCCTCTTCTCCTTGCTCCTTTCTTCTTCTCCTTCTTCAAGCCTTCACAAATCACACAAAATCACTTACAAACTCTCAAGGATGACCTAGGGTTTTTCTCACAGTGTTCTAAGGGTGAAGGAGGCAAGAATGGGGCTATAAGGTGACTTAAATAGTGGGCAACCCGGGGATTTAGGGTTTCACCCAGACGGACGGACTCGCCGAGTCCGGGATCTGGACTCGCCGAGTCTGCAGCTAACATGTGCTCGAAGTCGCGACCCTACTCGGCGAGTCAGGCTATGAACTCGCCGAGTCCCTCTTGCAAAATTTAAAAACAATTACTAATGAATTAACATACCGGGAACGGGTCGTTACAATTCTCCCCCACTTATCTCAGACTTCGTCCTCGAAGTCTGCTACGGCTGGATCTGCAAATATCTCCGGGTAGTGCGCTCTCATCTCGTCCTCAGCCTCCCACGTCCACTCGGACCCCTTCCGGTGCTGCCACTGCACCTTCACTAACTGAATTACCTTTTTCCTCAAGGTCTTGGTCTTCCGATCCAGAATCGTGACCGGCCTCTCAATATAATTCAGGCTGCTATCAACCTGAATGTCCTCTAGGGGAACGACTGCTGACTCATCCACTAAACACTTCCTCAATTGTGACACATGGAAGGTGTTGTGGATCTGACTAAGCTCCTCAGGAAGATCTAACCGATAAGCAACCCGACCCACCCGGGCCAAAACCCTGAAAGGACCAATAAATCTGGGGCCCAACTTGCCCCTCTTCCGGAACCTGATGACACCTTTCCAAGGTGAGACTTTCAGAAGAACCATATCTCCCACCTGGAACTCCAAGTCCGAACGCCTCCTGTCAGCGTAGCTCTTCTGCCGACTCTGCGCAGTCTGCAGCCTACTACGGACCTGCTGGATCAACTCAATCGTCTTGAGCACCACTTCTGTGCTCCCGATGACTCGCTGACCGACCTCGCCCCAACAAATCGGGGTCCTACACTTCCTCCCATACAGCATCTCAAAATGAGGTCGATCAATACTCGCATGATAACTGTTGTTATACGAGAATTCCGCTAACGGAAGATACGTATCCCAACTGCCCCAAAATCTAGAGCACATGCCCTAAGCATGTCCTCAAGAGTCTGAATCGTCCTCTCGCTCTTCCCGTCAGTCTGGGGGTGAAAAGCGGTGCTGAAATGGAGACGAGTACCCATCTCATCGTGGAACCGCTTTCAAAATCTGGATGTGAAACGGACATCTCGGTCTGACACACCGATACCGGCACTCCATGACGTACCACAATCTCTCGCACATAGATATCGGCTAACTTTTCCGCCGATATACTCTCCTGGATCGGAATAAAATGGGCACTCTTCGTCAACCGATCCACTACTACCCATATCGAATCCACTCCACGTGCGGTCCTGGGGAGCTTGGTGACAAAATCCATGGTGATATCCTCCCATTTCCACACGGGAATGTCTAATGGCTGCATCTTGCCGTGAGGTCTCTGGTGCTCCGCCTTGACCTTCCAGCAGGTCAAGCATCTCTCAACATACCAAGCGACGTCCCGCTTCATGCAGGGCCACCAATAATCAGGTCGAAGATCTCGATACATTTTCTTCGCCCCTGGGTGGATAGAAAATCGACACTTATGAGCCTCGTCCATCAATACCTGCCGTACTCCACCCCAGTACGGTACCCACACCCTCCCATGAAGCGTCAGCAAACCCCGACCGCCATAATCAAACGAAGCTACTCGGCCCACTATTCTCTCACACTTCTGCCTCTCCTCCTTGAGACCCTCCATCTGAGCCTCTTTGATCCGCTCCAACAACGGAGTGATCACTGTCATCCTCATACACAGATCTCTGATAGGGGCTGCCGACACTTTGCGGCTTAGGGCGTCGGCTACTACGTTGGCCTTCCTTGGATGATAAAGGATCTCACAGTCATAATCCTTCAGCACGTCCAACCACCTCCTCTGCCTCATGTTCAGACTCGGCTGATCCATAAGATACCGCAAACTCTTGTGATCCGTGTAAATAGTACAACGGACCCCATAAAGGTAATGTCTCCAAATCTTGAGAGCAAACACAACTGCCCCCAGCTCCAAATCGTGGGTAGGATAATTATCCTCGTGAGGCTTCAACTGTCTTGAGGCATAAGCTACCACATGGCCTCGCTGCATCAATACTACTCCCATGCCTGTGATCGAAGCATCACAATAGACTACGAAGTCCTCTACTCCCTCTGGCAAGGTAAGGATCAGAGCCTCGCACAGTTTTGTCTGAGAGTCTCGAACACCGCCTGCTGCTCAGGCCCCCAACGAAATACCACCGACTTCTTGGTTAGTCGGGTGAGCGGCACTGCTATCTTGGAGAAGTCCTGAATAAATCTCCGATAATACCCTGCCAACCCTAGGAAGGTCCGAATCTCAGATGGAGACTTCGGGACCTCCCCCTGCATCACGGCCTCTATCTTGGCCGGATCTACCAAAATACCCTTCTGGTTGATGAGATGACCAAGAAACTGCACCTCGCGCAACCAGAACTCACACTTGGAGAACTTTGCGAAAAGTCTCTCCCTCCTCAAAGTCTCCAAGACCTCCCGCAGGTGCTCCTCGTGCTGCCCCTGTGTCTTGGAATATACCAAGATATCGTCTATGAATACTATCACTGACCGATCCAGCATCGGCCTGCACACGCGGTTCATGAGGTCCATGAATGCGGCTGGGGCATTGGTGAGCCCAAATGGCATCACCACGAACTCATAATGACCATACCGGGTCCTGAAAGCAGTCTTCTGTACATCCTCATCTCTAACCCTCATCTGATGATAACCAGAGCGTAGATCGATCTTGGAGAACCAAGACGCTCCTTGAAGCTGATCAAACAAGTCATCTATCCTCGGAAGTGGGTAACGGTTCTTCACCGTTACCTTGTTCAACTCCCGATAATCAATGCACATACGATGCGACCCATCCTTCTTCCTCACAAACAGGATCGGCGCTCCCCAAGGCGAACTGCTCGGCCGAATGAAACCCTTGTCTAACAGCTCCTGTAGCTGTGTAGACAACTCCTGCGTCTCAGGGGGAGCTAGTCGATACGGTGCTTTGGCTATCGGAGCCGCACCAGGAATTAGGTCGATCCTGAACTCAACCTGCCTCTCAGGAGGTATCCCCGGAAAATCCTCGGGAAACACATCCGGGTAGTCCCGAACAATAGGAACATCATCAATCGTCGTCTTGCCCTTCTCCCGGGCATCCAAGACGTAAGCTACAAAACCGACGCAACCCTGTTGAACATAGCGCCTCGCCCTTGCGGCGGAACAAAAGGTCGGTCCTCGCTGCGGCCTCTCGCTCTGAATCACTATCTCTCCCCCACTGGGAGTGCGAACCCTCACTAGCTGAAGCTCACAATCAATCACCGCCCCATTGGGGCTTAGCCAATCCATGCCCACAATAACTTTATTCCCTCGCAGGGGAATAGGAACCAGGTCCACTGAAAACTGCTCATCAAATATCTGAAGGGAACACCCTCTATGTACTCTGCCGACCCTCACGGTCCTATCATCTGCTATCTCAACCTCTAATGGACAATCCAGCTCCCCAGGAGCTCTACTAAATCTCTTGCTAAGCGCAAGCGATATGAATGATCGGGTAGCCCCCGAATCGAACAATACCAAAGCAGAGATGCCGTTCACCGAGAACGACCCTAAATAAAACATATCATCAAGTAATATTCAAACGATAATAATACTTAAAAGATGAAGGAAAGATACATACCCGTCACCACATCAGGAGTCGCTCGCGCTTCCTCTGCTATCATCTGAAACGCCCTACTCTTCGCTACTGGCGCATCAGATCGGCCCTGCCGGCCATCTGTAATCCTCAAGGTGGCAGGGGCAGGTGCAACCACCTTCCCTGATGCAGCTAAACTGGGACACTGGGACTTTTTATGTCCCCTCTGATTGCACTGAAAGCAAATCAGATCTGATGCTGTAACAGCAGTAGCAGGGGCCGTACAATCCCTGCTCAAATGACCAGTTCGACCGCACTTGTAGCAGCCGGAACTCCCTGCCTTGCACGTTCCCTCGTGCAATCTCCCACACTTGCCACACCGACCGTGGCTCTGCTGACTCCTAGACTTGTGATCTAAAACCTTGGGCTTTTTCCCCAAACTGCCTGAACCCGAAACCGCCTCCGGTTTCCTCTTCTTCTCCATCTCGAGGTCAATCTCCCTCTCCCGAGCTCTAGCAATCATGTCGTCCAGCGTTTTACAAATGGACCGGCTCACAAACATGCGGATGTCACTCCGCAACATCTCATGATAACGGGCCTTCTTCATCTCCTCATCGGCTGCATACTGAGGAACAAGAAGGGCCCTCTCCCTGAACTTGGCGGTGATTTCCGCCACTGTCTCTGTAGTCTGGGTAAGGTCCTGGAACTCCCTAGCTAACTGCTGCACCTCAATGACCGGTGCAAACTCCGCCCTGAACCTGGTAGAGAAATCAGTCCAGGTCATGGCGTCCAATGCTGCATCATCCCTGATGGCATGTCCAACCTCCTCCCACCAATCCCGTGCCCTTTCCTT